>NC_138768.1:411919355-412519355 GCF_965119305.1 Pelophylax lessonae
GTTTGGACTGACAATTAAACGAAATCAGCAGCAGCAATTATGGTGCACCCATCAAGGTTGTGAGTGCAAACTTATAATTGCTGTGTATGGACATGTACTTAGTGAATCTTCTATAAGGTTTTCTTTGTCGGGTTGTGGTTGCTTCAATTATTCTTGAGGGGATAGTAGTTTGGCTTCTGTGTACTTTCCCCTATACGGGGGCTGGTATTTAAGGATCCTATATTCGTCACACTCTAAATGTTATTTACTCATATTTTGGAATTGTACATTTACATGCCTTGAAGCTGTATTGGCTACTTAGTGCTGATACTCAGTATGTTTGATTTTTGTGGCCTGTTTTCCAGACTGTATTTGTACCTTGCAATAAAAATAATTTTCAAAAAGAAAAAGTTTGTAGTTAGTTTGAGTACAAGGGGTAGAAATGAAAAATTGTTTCATCTCAACTTTCTGCTCTATGTTTCCCACTTTGATGGAAGAAAAAAAAAAAAAAAAAATATATATATATATATATATATATATATATATATATATATATTGATGATGATAATGATGAGGAGGAGTCGACTATGCTAATCAAAACGCTGTTTTGGTAGTTTAATATTTTCCTAAACTCATGTGGTGGTAATTGATTCCTGAAAATATTTATGCTAATAAAAATTCTGCATTGCACATAGCCATTTGGTCTGAGGTGTTGATGTATGATTATTCAAGTGTGTACACAAATGTACACTACACATTAATTTAATTATGCCAAAAGTCAATGAAAGAACTTAATTTAAAATGGTAGTTAGGGAAAGACGTTAAACAGATATCTACACAATTGATTATAGTTGTGAGATTAACAGTATAATTCTTAGAAAGATAGCACAATGATTTATTATGTGCTTTCACTTTTTAAAATTGTCCTCAGTTGACTTGTGACAACATATTTTATTGTGCCAGCTGGTCCAGGATCTTAGGAGCTCCGTATGTAAGAATATAAGTATGCATGGCATTACTGAGTGGTGTGTTTTAAAAGAGAAGATTTTATCAAAATTGGAAAAAAATAAACAGTGCATTTAATATATACCGTATATGTAAATATATTAACTATATTGCTAAAATTAGCAAATAATATTGCATGAATTAAGGATGTATTTTTAAATCTGTGTATTGGAGAACACATTAGGTTCATGCATATTCTCTTTCTAAATGCTTCAGGAGTAACTCCACTTTTGTTGAGGAAAAAAACATTTCCTTCTGGGTGATCTACTGTATGTATATTGGAGGGATTTTAACATACTTTGTTGCAGATTCCTACCTTTTGTTATTCTGAAGAATTCACTTTTTGTTTGTCTGTGTCCATGTGGAAAGTGAATCTAAAGGGAGTGCTTTCTTAATTATCAACCTGTTGCTGCTCCTGTGGGGCTCTAATGAGAAAAATTGCAGGGTCTGCATCCCTTTAGACGCGATTCCTTTGGGAGTGTCTCTCCAAAACAACATTTTTGTTGCAGAGGATGCCTGAAATTTGCCTCGTGTCTTAGTGCAGACGTCTGGGAAAATCAGTGAGCCAATTACACAAGCAGGAAATTATGTTTCTGGGGGGAGTTTTGTACACATTCTGTATACAGAACACCTCCAGGTAGCCATATTGCATTTTACAGAAAATTACAGGGCTGCAGATTGAAAAGGAAAGGTCATTTTTCATATAATTCAATTACAATATGACTTGTATCGAAATTGTATATGTTATTTTTTTACTAGCTTTTTTTCCACGAAAGTGGAGTTACCTTTTAAAATAGAAGTACTATAGGTAGTACAATAGGTACTATAATGCCTACCTTTTAGATACTGCAGTCCTCACTGCTGTACAATGACGTAAAAAAAAAAAAGCTATGTAAATAACTTTTTTCCTTTATTTTCTATGTGGCCACACAACTGAAAAACCCCAGTCCCTCTGTGTAATGTGTATTAGGCTGACAATGCGGAGTAATTCCCTAGAGCATTGACATCACCCACCTACATCCACTGCGCTATGAGTTGTCAAAGGGGGAGATGGGGGGTGGGCAGTGCATTTAAAAGGTAGAAAGTAGGAGTGCCTAATCTTTGTTCCACATAACCAATAGAGATGTATAGAACTGTTCGCCGGCGAACAGTTCCCGGCGAACTTAGCATGTTCGCGTTCGCCGCTGCCGGCGAACATATGCGATGTTCGGTCCGCCCCCCATAAGACATCATTGAGGCAAACTTTGACCCTGAACTTTACAGTCAGCAGACACATTTCCAGCCAATCAGCATACCTCCCTCCCACACCCTCCCACCTCCTATAAATAAGCAAGGGCAGCATCCATCTTAGATCATTCTGAAGCAGTGTGTGTAGTGAGAGTAGGGAGAGAGCTGCTGCTGCTGCTGCTGCTGTTAAGCTAGGGACAGTTAGTCAGTGTTCCTGGTCTTGCAGTGTTCTTGGTCCACTACTGCTGTAATATCAGCACCCCAAAAAGCCCTTCTAAGGGCTGGTATTTGTGTTTTTTTTTTATATATATATATATATATATATATATATATATATATATATATATATATATATATATATATATATATATATATATATATATATATATATATATATATATATATATATATATATATATATATATATATATATATATATATATATACCTAGCGTCCCCAAAAGCCCTTTTAAGGGCTGGTAATTGAGTTGTTTCTTCTTATATATATATATATCTATATCTATCTAGTGTCCCCAAAAGCCCTTTTAAGGGCTGGTAATTGAGGATTTTTTTTATTTATATATATACATATATATATATATATATAGTGTCCCCAAAAGCCCTTTTAAGGGCTGGTAAGGTAATAGAGTTTTTTCTTTATATATATATCTATATATATCTATTGTACACTGCAGTTGCCTGCCCGCTGTGTGTGAGAGGCCACAGACCTACCACAGACTGTACTGTGTGCACACCACACTCATTTCGGGTGGCACAGGCACAGTACCTGGCATTTTAAAAAATATTTTTTTTTTCCTCTGTCATAATTGCAGTGAGTGCTGTGTCAGGTCCACAGAGTGCACTGTACCCACTGCAGTGCACTGCCCACCACTGATATATATACGGTGGCACAGCATCTTGTTGCAATAAATTGAAAAAAAAAAATATTTTTTATTATTGCAGTTGCCTGGGCTGCCAGTTACTGTCAGGTCCACAGAGTGTACTGTGCCCACTGCAGTGCCACTGTGTGCCCACCCACCACTGATATATAAGGTGGCACAGCAGCTTGCAAAGTAAAAAAATATATATATATTTTTTAATTGCAGTTGCCTGGGTGCCAGTGACTGCTGTCAGGTCCACAGAGAGTGTACTGTGCCACTGCCCACCCACCACTGATATATAAGGTGGCACAGCAGCTTGCAAAGTAAAATAAAATATATTTTTTTAAAATTGCAGTTGCCTGGGTGCCAGTGACTGCTGTCAGGTCCACAGAGAGTGTACTGTGCCACTGCCCACCCACCACTGATATATAAGGTGGCACAGCAGCTTGCAAAGTAAAATAAAATATATATTTTTTAAAATTGCAGTTGCCTGGGTGCCAGTGACTGCTGTCAGGTCCACAGAGAGTGTACTGTGCCACTGCCCACCCACCACTGATATATAAGGTGGCACAGCAGCTTGCCAAGTAAAAAAAATATATATATTTTTTAATTGCAGTTGCCTGAGTGCCAGTGACTGTCAGGTCCACAGAGTGTACTGTACCCACTGCCCAACACTCCTATAAGGTGGCACAGCACCTTGCACTCATAGTACACAACACATTAAAAAAGAAAATGACAGGCAGAGGCAGGCCACCCCGCAAGGGCCGTCGTGGTCGTGGTGCTGTGATTTCCTTAGGCCCTAGAATAATGCCCAGTGTTCAGAGGCCACCACAGACCCTGAACTCAAAAAATTCTGAGGCCATAGTTGACTGGCTTACACAAGACACCCAATCGTCTACAGCTTCCGCTCGGAACCCTAATGCACCATCCTCCTCCAGCTCAGCTTCGGGCACCTCTCAATTTACCACTCGCCAGCCCGCCGGCACCACCACCAACACTAGCACCACAGCCGCTTCAGTTGATCCGTCAGAGGAGTTATTTTCACATCAGTTGGAAGAAATAAGTGATGCGCAACTATTAGTGCCAGAGGATGTAGATAACGGGGATATGTCTCAGTCAGGCAGCATTATACACATGGACGTACATTGTGATGATGATGATGATGTTGTACCTGCTGCTGCTGCCTTTGCTGAGTTGTCAAGTGAAGCGGCTGATGATGACGATGTGTCTGTGGATGTCACCTGGGTGCCTGCTCGAAGAGCAGAAGAAGAGGGGGAAAGTTCAGATGGGGAGACAGAGAGGAGGAGGAGACGAGTTGGAAGCAGGGGGAGGAGGTCATCGCAAGGAGCTAGTGGCGCAGTCAGACAGCATGTAGATTCGGCACCCGGGGTCAGCCAGACAGCACGCCAATCAACGCAAGCTGTTGCCACCACCAGAATGCCGTCCTTGCAAAGCTCAGCAGTGTGGCATTTTTTTTTGTGTGTCTGCCTCTGATATCAGCGATGCCATTTGTAACCTATGCCAAAAGAAACTGAGTCGTGGGAAGTCCAACACCCACCTAGGTACAACTGCTTTGCGAAGGCACATGATCTCACATCACAAACGCCTATGGGATCAACACATGAGTAAAAGCAGCACACAAACTGAAAGCCACCATCCTCCTCCTGGTCCAGCATCTTCAGCCACGTCAACCACTGCTGTCCTCCATGCCCCCTATCAACAACCCGCCCCTCCGCCTCTCACCTTCAGCAGTTCCTGCTCGTCACCTGCCCACAGTCAGGTGTCTGTCAAGGAAATGTTTGAGCGTAAAAAGCCAATCTCGCAGAGTCACCCCCTTGCCCGGCGTCTGACAGCTGGCTTGTCGGAACTCTTAGCCCGCCAGCTTTTACCATACAAGCTGGTGGAGTCTGAGGCCTTCAAAAAATTTGTCGCTATTGGGACACCGCAGTGGAAGGTACCCGGCCGAAATTATTTTTCACAAAAGGCAATCCCCAACCTGTACTCCATTGTGGAAAAGGAAATCATGTCACGTCTGGCACACAGTGTTGGGGCAAGGGTCCATCTGACCACTGATAGCTGGTCTGCAAAGCACGGTCAGGGCAGGTATATAACGTACACTGCGCATTGGGTAAACCTGCTGGCGGCTGCCAAGCATGGAATGCGTGGCTCTGCTGCAGAGGAGTTGGTGACACCGCCACGACTTGCAGGCAGGCCTGCTGCCACCTCCTCTACTCCTCCTACTCCATCCTCTTTGCTAACCTCCTCGGCTGATTCCTCTTCTGCTGTTGCGTCTTGCTCCACACCAACTGCACCCCCCCAGCTCCCCAGGGGCTATTCCACATGCCGGATACGACAGTGTCACGCTGTCTTGGGGTTGACTTGCCTGAAAGCAGAGAGTCACACCGGACCAGCACTACTGTCCGCCCTGAACGCACAGGTGGATCAGTGGCTGACCCCGCACCAACTGGAGATCGGCAAAGTGGTGTGTGACAACGGGAGCAATTTGTTGGCGGCATTGAATTTGGGCAAGTTGACACATGTGCCGTGCATGGCACATGTGTTGAATCTGATTGTGCAACGTTTTGTGCAGAAGTACCCAGGCTTACAGGACGTCCTCAAGCAGGCCAGGAAGGTGTGTGGCCATTTCAGGCGTTCCTACACGGCCATGGCGCACTTTGCAGATATTCAGCGGCGAAACAACATGCCAGTGAGGCGCTTGATTTGCGACAGCCCGACACGTTGGAATTCAACACTGCTAATGTTCGACCGCCTGCTCCAACAAGAAAAAGCGGTCAACGAGTATTTGTATGACCGCGGTGCTAGGACAGCCTCTGCGGAGCTGGGTATTTTTTTGCCACGTTACTGGACGCTCATGCGCAATGCCTGTAGGCTCTTGCGTCCTTTTGAGGAGGTGACAAACCTAGTGAGTCGCACTGAAGGCACCATCAGCGACATCATCCCATATGTTTTTTTCCTGGAGCGTGCCCTGCGAAGAGTGCTGGATCAGGCCGTAGATGAGCGTGAAGAGGAAGAGGAAGAGTTGTGGTCACCATCACCACCACCAGAAACAGCCTTACCATCGATTGCTGGACCTGCGGCAACACTGGAAGAGGAGTGTGAGGAAGAGGAGTCAGAGGAGGAATGTGGCTTTGAGGAGGAGGAACACCAACCACAGCAGGCATCCCAGGGTGCTCGTTGTCACCTATCTGGTACCCGTGGTGTTGTACGTGGCTGGGGGGAAGAACACACCTTCAATGACATCAGTGAGGACGAGGAATTGGACATGAGTAGCTCGGCATCCAACCTTGTGCAAATGGGGTCTTTCATGCTGTCATGCCTGTTGAGAGACCCTCGTATAAAAAGGCTGAAGGAGAACGACTTGTACTGGGTGGCCACGCTACTAGACCCCCAGTATAAGCAGAAAGTCTGTGATATGTTACCCAATTACCGGCAGTCGCAAAGGATGCAGCAGCTACAAAATAAGTTAAAAAACTATGCTTTACACAGCGTATAAGGGTGATGTCACAGCACAACGGGAATCCAACAGGGGAAGAGGTGAAAGTAATCCTCCTCCTACCACCACAACCACGCCGGCAAGGACAGGACGCTTTACAGACGTCTTGTTGATGGAGGACATGCAGAGCTTTTTTAGTCCTATGCATCGCCACAGCCCTTCGGGGTCCACCCTCAGAGAACGACTCGACCGACAGGTAGCAGACTACCTTGCCTTAACTGCAGATATCGACACTCTGAGGAGCGATGAACCCCTTGACTACTGGGTGTGCAGGCTTGACCTGTGGCCTGAGCTATCCCAATTTGCCATTGAACTTCTGGCCTGCCCCGCTTCAAGTGTGCTGTCAGAAAGGACCTTCAGCGCAGCAGGAGGTATTGTCACTGAGAAGAGAAGTCGCCTAGGTCAAAAAAGTCTTGATTACCTCACGTTTATTAAGATGAATGAGGCATGGATCCCGAAGGGACTGACAGTGGGGGATGCATTTGACTAAAAAAGGCCTGGTGATGACTGAGATGCCTTGGCCTAAAAATGGTCCACACGCTGCTGTATATAATCATTCTCTGCATGCCGGATGACTTACGTGACGTCTCCGCCACCAACTACGGTTCAAGCCGCAATGTTTTAGTGCACTTTCTGCCTTAAAACCTCAATTTTTCAGGCCGCTGCTACAGCAGCGGCTGCAACAATACCTACTTTTTCATGCATGTGTACATGCCTAATTTTTCTGGCCTCTGGTGCTACACTGTGGCTGCAAAAAAACAAAAAAAAAGGCACATACATGTGTCAATTCCCCTTCGTGATCGTTACCTTGTCGTGGTGAAGGGGCTTGCGTATCACAATGAAGCGATCACCTCTAGGATTGTGTTGGCACACCCCAGATGATAAGGTCGTTGCTTCATTGTGTACAGACCAAAAGCGATCCGCAGGATAATTTTTCATAAAAAAAAACATTCATTTTCTTTCATTCTTTCTGCGGAGCTGGGTATTTTTTGGCCGCGTTACTGAATGCTCATGAACAATGGCTGTAGGCTCATGCGTCCTTTTGCGGAGATGACAACCCTGGTGGTCAGTCGAACCCAAGGCAACATCATCGACCTCATCCCATATGCGTTTTTTCTGGAGCGTGCCCTGCGAAGAGTACTGGATCAGGCTGTAGATGAGCATGAAGAGGAAGAGTTGTGGTCCTCATCACCACCAGAAGCAGCCTTGTCGTTGTCAATTGCTGGACCTGTGGCAACGCAGAGAGAGGAGTCTGAAGAAGAGAAGTCAGAGGAGGAAGGTGGCTTTGAGGAGGTGGAATACCAGCCACAGCAGGCGTCCCAGGGGGCTTGTTCTCACCTTTCGGGGACCCTTGGTGTTGTATGTGGCTGGGTGGAGGAAGAGACCTTCAATGATGTCAGTGAGGACAAGGAACGGGACATGGCTAGCTTGGTATCCAACCTTGTGCAAATGGGGAGTTTGCGGTTGTGCAAATGGACTGACTGACTGTTAAACGGGGAGTTTGGTCTGTCAGAGTTTGGTCTGTCACTGTGAAGCGGGCGACGGGCGTAACCCTTACACTACTTGACCGATAAAACATTATACCTGATCGTATTCACACACTGGATGTTTTAGTGCTGGTTTACACTGCCGCTACCACTAAAGTAGCGTCGCTTCCAGTGCGACTTTGGCGCGACTTAGCGCGACTTTGGCGCGACCTCATCGCGAGGCGACTTTTTATTTGGCCAATCACAATATCATGTTTTGTGACCGTCACCTAATTTCCTTTTCCTGTTTTTTGTTTTACATATTTCCCCATGTGTGCAGTGTTGTCTGTGTCATAGCTCAACTGATAGGCATGTTTGCCTTGGCATATCATATTTCAGCTTGTCAGAAAGAAAAAAAGACAGCTGGAAAGACACTGCATTAGTTTTCTACTAAAAATCATAAGAAAAATGCTGTTTTTTTTGGGTTGTGGACATACTACAGAGCTGAAACTTGACAGGTACACTTTTTAGACCCCCCAGACACTAAATACAAAAAATGACATGCCTGCCTAAAAAAATGCCCGCTAAATGCCTGCAAGAAAAAAAGCCAGCCGCAGAGAAGCCATATTCCTGAAAATATAAGAAAAATGCTGTTTTTTAGGGGTTCTGGACATGCTACAGAGCTGAAACTTGACAGGTACACTTTTTAGACCCCCCAGACACTAAATACAAAAAATTACATGCCTGCCTAAAAAAATGCCCGCTAAATGCCTGCAAGAGAAAAAGCCAGCCGCAGAGAAGCCGTATTCCTGAAAATATAAGACAAATGCTGTTTTTTAGGGGTTCTGGACATGCTACAGAGCTGAAACTTGACATGTACACTTTTTAGACCCCCCAGACACTAAATACAAAAAATGACATGCCTGCCTAAAAAAATGCCCGCTAAATGCCTGCAAGAGTAAAAGCCAGCCGCAGAGAAGCCGTATTCCTGAAAATATAAGAAAAATGCTGTTTTTTAGGGGTTCTGGACATGCTACAGAGCTGAAACTTGACAGGTACACTTTTTAGACCCCCCAGACACTAAATACAAAAAATGACATGCCTGCCTAAAAAAATGCCCGCTAAATGCCTGCAAGAAAAAAAGCCAGCCGCAGAGAAGCCATATTCCTGAAAATATAAGAAAAATGCTGTTTTTTAGGGGTTCTGGACATGCTACAGAGCTGAAACTTGACAGGTACACTTTTTAGACCCCCCAGACACTAAATACAAAAAATGACATGCCTGCCTAAAAACATGCCCGATAAATGACTGCAAGAGAAAAAGCCAGCCGCAGAGAAGCTGTATTACTGAAAATATAAGACAAATGCTGTTTTTTAGGGGTTCTGGACATGCTACAGAGCTGAAACTTGACATGTACACTTTTTAGACCCCCCAGACACTAAATACAAAAAATGACATGCCTGCCTAAAAAAATGCCCGCTAAATGCCTGCAAGAGTAAAAGCCAGCCGCAGAGAAGCCGTATTCCTGAAAATATAAGAAAAATGCTGTTTTTTAGGGGTTCTGGACATGCTACAGAGCTGAAACTTGACATGTACACTTTTTAGACCCCCCAGACACTAAATACAAAAAATGACATGCCTGCCTAAAAAAATGCCCGCTAAATGCCTGCAAGAGTAAAAGCCAGCCGCAGAGAAGCCGTATTCCTGAAAATATAAGAAAAATGCTGTTTTTTAGGGGTTCTGGACATACTACAGAGCTGAAACTTGACAGGTACACTTTTTAGACCCCCCAGACACTAAATACAAAAAATGACATGCCTGCCTAAAAAAATGCCCGATAAATGCCTGCAAGAGAAAAAGCCAGCCGCAGAGAAGCCGTATTACTGAAAAAATAATAAAAATGCTGTTTTTTAGGTGTTCTGGACATGCTACAGAGCTGAAACTTGACAGGTACACTTTTTAGACCCCCCAGACACTAAATACAAAAAATGACATGCCTGCCTAAAAAAATGCCCGCTAAATGCCTGCAAGAAAAAAAGCCAGCCGCAGAGAAGCCATATTCCTGAAAATATAAGAAAAATGCTGTTTTTTAGGGGTTCTGGACATGCTACAGAGCTGAAACTTGACAGGTACACTTTTTAGACCCCCCAGACACTAAATACAAAAAATGACATGCCTGCCTAAAAAAATGCCTGCTAAATGCCTGCAAGAGAAAAAGCCAGCCGCAGAGAAGCCATATTCCTGAAAATATAAGAAAAATGCTGTTTTTTAGGGGTTCTGGACATGCTACAGAGCTGAAAATTGACAGGTACACTTTTTAGACCCCCCAGACACTAAATACAAAAAATTACATGCCTGCCTAAAAAAAATGCCCGATAAATGCCTGCAAGAGAAAAAGCCAGCCGCAGAGAAGCCATATTCCTGAAAATATAAGACAAATGCTGTTTTTTAGGGGTTCTGGACATGCTACAGAGCTGAAACTTCACAGGTACACTTTTTAGACCCCCCAGATGCTAAATCCAAAGAAATTTTTTTTTTTTTTTTTTTTTTTAATTTTTCCAATAATTGGCTCTCTATCAAAAAATTATAATTTTTAAGAACTTTTTTTTGCGTGATCCCTCTCCGGCATGCCACAGTCCAGGTGTTAGTCCCCTTGAAACAACTTTTCCATCACTATTGTGGCCAGAAAGAGTCCCTGTGTGTTTTAAAATTCGCCTGCCTATTGAAGTCTATGGCGGTTCGCCCGGTTCGCCGGTTCGCGAACATTTGGCGATGTTCGCGTTCGCGAACGGCGAATTTTAGGTTCGCGACATCACTAATAACCAATAAGAACATTTTTTTTAAAGGATAAGTTCACTTTTGGAACTTGTTCTATGTCCCAGCTCTTTAACCAATTCTGGCGATCTGTCACAGGGCTGGAGATTTCCCCCCACCCACTGTCACTTTTGAAAAGAATACAAGTTTCCTGTGAATGAATGAACTCCAACTAATGTAAATCAGAAGGGCAAGTGCAGCACTAATAACAAAACTAGACAGTAAAATAGATGCAATGTGCAAAAAAAAAAAAAAAAACATACAGGAATATAACTGTGAATATCCAGTCCTCTAAAAGTCCATGTATCACAATGAGCAGTGCTAGAATGGTTATCTGTGAATCACAATGGGCAGTGCTAGAATGGTTATCTGTGAATAACCCTCAGATGCAGTAGATGAAAACAGTTGATGAATCCACCTACAACAACCGGTGCAATTAGAGACAGTGTTCCTCCACCAGCACACACTAATACATACATACATATATATATATATATATATATATATATATATATATATATATATATATATATATGTATGCTCACCAGAAACCCTGAGGGCTTGAGCCTTAAATAATATTCCCACTAGGCAAATGAGGAAACCCCTTATGGCTGCAGGAACGTCCTCTCACTCAGAAGGGTGGATGAACTAAAAAAAAGCTCACCACATGGAGCCAAAGAAGCTTACAGTATATATTGTAGTAGATTTATTTGGGAATGGTGATAAAACATGTACATGTTCAAGAATATCAAGTCAAAACTCACATCAGATGGACCACCATTCCACTGCAGGGACACGGTGGTCGGACGCCAACGTGTAGGCCTATTCCTGGATGTGTTTCGTGTAAAAACACATTATCAGCAGGGGTCTGCCTATCACTGGCATCTGTAACTTACTGTGAATATGTAGTGAAAAGACCGGATGTTGACTCGTGGGAGACTGGAAGTAGTCACGCTGCCATATTTCGGAAGACCGGAAATGGAAACATCGCCGTTTTACAGAAGACCAGAAGTGACCTCGTATCGAAACACAGTAGTAACCAAAAGATGATAATAGCGGGGG
Organism: Pelophylax lessonae; assembly: GCF_965119305.1. Classification (NCBI taxonomy): domain Eukaryota; kingdom Metazoa; phylum Chordata; class Amphibia; order Anura; family Ranidae; genus Pelophylax; species Pelophylax lessonae. Next base: position 411,931,303 of record NC_138768.1, read on the forward strand.
GCCCTCAGGATATCTGGTGAGTATATATTTGTGTGTGTTGGTGGAGGAACACTGTCTCTAATCGCACCAGTTGTTGAAGGTGGATTCATCACTCATTTGAACTGTTTTCATCTACTGCATCTGAGGGTTATTCACAGATACCCATTGTAATGGTGTTCAAATTCACTGGAATTTAAGGACAGATGGGTGATGGGTTGAATTGCTTCATATTTGTCAGCAAGGTCATATGTTCCCTTTGCCATGAGGTCTCTGAGCAGGAAGTCCCAACTCCTAATATGGTCATTCCAAGAAGTTCAATGGAGAGACGGGCTGGCTAACAATGTTGCTTTTTGTCTGAGGTGGCTTTCCATTCACCTATTGTCAGGTGTGCTAATGACCTCACCTGTTGTCTGCTAAGGGATGTATTGACACTCAGAGTAATGTGTATTGAGGGCTCGTTAGGGAACCATTGTTCTGTGTCTGACTATTGTGTACATTGATTGCCCCCTGGGACTTCTGTCTCCTTGCACATGGCAGGGCTTCTGGTCAAGCTATCTGACCAATCCCTGTTGACTCATTTTCAAGTCCTCATTTGCATGGCAGTCCTTCTGGTCAAGCTATCTGACCAATCACTGCTGACTCATTTTCACTTCCTCATGAGTAAAGAGGACCTGAATGGGAACTGCAGGTACTTTGCAATTGACCAATGGGAGGGCGGTTGTTGGGGCAGGATGTTCCAAATTCTGTATAAAAGTGTGCTGTGTTCTTCCAATAAATGGTCTTCCTGTTTGAACTTACATACAGCTTGCTTGGTGTTTGTTCTAATGGATTCCGGACGGCACATAGCTGTAGTTCGGATCCCGGATCCTTGGTTGACCGAATCTTCAGATGTTGCGATCTGCAAGCTGACTGACTAGAAACAGAGGAGTGTCCGGAGAGCGGACAGAGCGAGCAAGGGTCTCGTCACACCCATGTCCATTGTGATACACGGACTTTTAGAGGACTGGATGTTGACAGTTATATTCCTGCATGTTTTTTTGCACATTGCATCTATCTTACTGTCTAGATTTGTTATCAGCGCTGCACTTGTCCTTTTGATTTACTGCTGAGAAGGTATATATTCACCTTTTAGTGCAAGCGGCTTTGATTGCATAGCGCTCGCTCATCACTGTTTTGCATATTTGAACTACAACTAATGGCTGGCCACTTGTAGTTCTCAATGAACTGCGAGGGCGCTGGTGAGCACCTTTGTAGTTTACTGATTGTTCCCGCTCTCAAGTACCTGCCTGCCCGTACGAGGTATAGGCAGACAGCTATCTTGAGAGTCTGCAGGAGCCCTGCATTGCATCCATGATCTGCTGATAATGGGTGCAATGCTTTGCAGGTTCCCTAGAAACAAAAAATGTTTTTACCTGCAAAAAAAATTTAATTTATTATCTTTATAAAAAGTAAAATTTATCCTTTAAAAGAGTGGTTTGGGAATCTAGAAAAAAAAATCATACTCACCTAGATGCCTGCAGCACCAATCCCAGCTGCAGCGGTCTCCTGTTGGCTCTACCCTGAGAACTGAGAGATTAAACATCGCTGATCACTCTCTGGTCTGCTTTGACCAGGGACCATTCATCTCCTCTCTTCTCTGCACATCCAGTGCTCACTGGAGCGCTGGACTGTGGAGGGGTGGGAGTGGCTGACTCAGGCTCTCAGCGGCATGGGAGTGGTTGGCAGGCTTCTTTCCTTAGCCTGGTGCCACTAAGTGACGTTAGCTGACAACAGACTTTAACTCGCTGACAGCTGAAAACAGGTCACAGGAATTCAGAATGAACTGTACTCCTGTGATCCATAGGAGAAGTGTAGAGAAAATATCTTTGGCTATACTTATCCTTTAATGTTATATATAAAAACTGCACTAGATGCCAACATATGTATAGTGTATTGCGCAAAAAATATTTAAAACACTAAACCAAACAGCATCCACTCGCAAATACCTGCAACACCTCGGTATATATTTAAAAAATTATCTCAAGTGTGTTGGACTATTGCATCTTCATAATGACATTCAAATAAATTACATAATTCATAAGTCCATCAAAATATAAAAAATGGCAGTGCACACGTCCATCTGTGAATAATAAATCCACCGGTGCTATGTTTATCACCTCTTGAGCTGTGAACAATTCCACCTTTAAGATGCGCAACAAGACCCGCAAAAGCTAAGATCAAATCACGCTAATTGATCTCCATAGCATATGGCTCATGGCTCTAATAGACCCCACTGCCTCTACTCTCTTTCAAAGGAGGGACGCTGTCACACCAGAGTGGAATCTCTTCTCTTACCAAGAATCACCATATATTGCTCTGCAGGAAAATATCAGTGTAGATGCCCTTCCATTTATAGTCTGCTCTTGTCTTTTAACGTGATTTCCCCTTTTTAGTGTTCTGGCAGCACTCAGCCTTTTCACCCAGAAGCAGACTCTCAGAGCAGAAAGAAAGAGACTTATTTTAAATAGAGCAGGGTAGGGGCAATACGGCAGACAGACACAATTATGAGAAAAGATGGTGGGCCATGCCTGTACTGTATGTTACTGTGTTCAAAATCTGTTGCACTGAAAATAAAACCAATAACATATGTTACAAATGTTAAAACAATCACCAAAGTAAAAAATGTGATCCATAGAATCAAATCAAAATGTTACTTTCCAATATCTCCTTATGTAAGTAAATAATTAGTGTCTATCAAATCCAATCTGATATAGAATACATAAAATTTACCACAATCCACCATAGGTGATAAAGTATATAAAATAAGTCCATCCATAAATTTTCACATAATCACCCATGGATCCCTTCACCCTGTCACACACAGCCTCTTACCAACAGTGAAGATACCCCATATTATAGGCGGTCAATACAATGCTCAGAGGTTGCGGAGTTGATATGTAACTTTTATCCACTCCTGGATTGCAGAAATGCCAATAGAAGGCTTATCGAATATTCCTCCTCCCCAAGGATATATCCAGCAAGGGAAAGAACATAACAACCCCCTTAGCGAAACTCTGTCAAATAATGTTTATTAAAAAATAGTATTTTTTTTTATTACATTTTCAACGTATTGCTTGAAATCAGATCAAATGAATTTAAAGTGGCCCAAAAAGGTAAAATGCCTGCATTGCGGAAAATATTTTTACAAAGTGCTGCGCTCCTTCACTTCCTCCTCACTTACCTAATGTGCTCCTTCACCTCCCTCCTCACTTACCTGAGTCCTCAATCAATCCACCACTGTTCAGGGCTGTGTCTCTTCTCTTCCCACTCTTTCTACTCACATGGACTGAGACAGCCTTGGGAGCCATTGGATCCTACTGCTATCAATCAAAGGCTGAGGGAATGGGTCCAAGAGCTGTCAATATACATTTTGTGGTTCCCTACACTACTGGTCTTAAATCAGTAATTGTAGTATAATAATGTGCCTGAAGTGAGGATACATTACAGATTACCCTTAAGTGGCCTACAAAGCCAGGTTAGCCTCTTCTCCTTGGGGTAAATTTTTGGTGAGACAGCCTTGTATATGTGCTGGGATGTGGACTAGGAACTGTCTGAGAATATAATGGCAGAGCACCTCCTGCATGTGCCAAAATAAAAAGCTCTCTGGTATAATTTGCCATCTGCCTAATGTCAGGATGTTTCAAATGAAATCTTCACTGAAGGAAAAAAATAGGTTATGCTAGCCCATACAGGCCACATGTGGATAATGTGCATTTTACAATCCTCACAATTTTTTATTACAAAATTGATGCTGACTTTAGGGAACTGAGGTGTTAGTTTAAAAGGGATATCTATTTTGCCAAAAAACCCTTTCCTTTCTTCTAGCAATCTCTTCATTTGATGTGTACACTACCTGTGGTTAATGTGAAGTGTATGTGAAGTTCATGTATAAGATGCACAGAGTGGAGTCAACTGTTGTAATACTGTAACTCCAGCATTGCATGTACAGTATGTGTGCTTGTTATATTGCCGCTGGCCATAAAATGGCCAAAGAAAGAAGTCCAATGCAAAAGAAGCAGCAAAAATGACAAAGAGTGAAGGCTTGTCAACAATAGAGCAGGCCAAACTAAAGGTAAGTTTGACTAATGTGCAAGTATACTGTGCCAACCTGTACATTATGTAAAGTGCTCTCACTATACCCCTTTGCCTTTATTTATAGCATATCACCAGTCTTTTGTAAAATTCAGATTTTTCTACACTCCATGTGTCCCCTGACCCTCCATTCTAGTCCACAACTACATTACAGGGCCAACAAAAAGACTTGGGAGGTGGCCAAAGACTTGGAAGGACAGAGCCAAGCTTGACTTGCCAGTTTCTGACTTTGACCAAAAATGTTAGATCCGTGTTGCTTCAACAGCCCTTATTTTTTACTCTTCTATGATTAGTCTGGGTTCACTGCTGCAGCCCAAAAGAATGACAGGAGACTGGAAACTGATGTTTTTAACAGCCAATAAGAGTTTCCCAATTGACAAGTGACTACTACATCAAGTTAAAGAGAGCCAGTAAAAAAGAGTTGCTTATTCACAGCAGCCAATGTCATGCATCCCAGGAGACTCCAGGAGGGGAGGAGGGGCTTTCTCAGCTAAGAACACCCTCCGGCTTTCGTGCCTGTGGAGTCCAGGAAATAATTACTCAAAATGGCCACAACCAGAAATGCTGGGGGGTGATTTTCAAAGTGATTTCTCAACAAAATAAAACATGGAGACATGAATGGATGAGTGGGTTTGGTTTGAACCTTAAAATATCAAAAATAAATAGCATTTTTGGTTTGTGGTGCTCAGATGCAGTTTAGTCCTGTTTTAAGTAGGGACCGTATAAAAGTTTATTATGTGCTTTATTACCCACTTGGCGCCCGCGCTATAGCGGAAAGATTGCTACAGCGCGGACTTGAAATGCCAGGAGCGTGTCAATAGATGTCCTCCCATTCTCGTGCTGCCCGCATGCCCCCCCATAAATGTGAACTCAGCTAATCACAGACCAGAGTAAGGGTCAATCACAGTGTGATCAGCTGTCAGCCAATGACAACGAATCACCGAAGTAAACAGGAGCCGGTTATCGGCTTTTTTTTTCTCACGCAAAAAGGAAGAAAGCCGCTGACCAGCTTCTGTTACAGGTACACCAGTCCCCTTTGTTCCCACTAGTGCTGCTAATCAGTGCACACCAGTGCCATCTATCAGTACTTCTAATCAGTGTTCATCAGAGCTGCCAATCAGTTCCCATAAGTGCCTCATCATCAGTGTCACTTATTAGTGCTGCCTATCAGTGCCACCCACCAGTGCCTATCAGTGGCCATTAGTGTCGTCTATCAGTGCCACCTGTTAGTTCCCACCAGTGCCCATCTGTACCACCTCTCAGTGCCCATTGGTGCCACCTCATCAGTGCCCATCAGTGCTGCCTCATCAGTGCCCATAAGTGCACGCTAATCAGCGCACATCAGTGAAGGAGAAAAATTACTGGTTTGCTAAATTTTATAACATACTATAAAAAACATTTTTTTTTTTTTTTTTTTAAATACCACCAAAAGAAAGCTCTATTTGTGTGAAAAAATTATACTTTTTTTTTATATGGGTAAGGGGTTGCATGACCACGCAATTGCCACTGCACTGAAAGCTATAAATTGACCTGGTCAGAAAGGGGGTATAAGTACCCAAGTAAACAAGTGGTTAATATCTATCGTAATGTATTTCCTAAATTCAGTGTTAAAAGCGAGATCACAATGTTGTCTGGCAGGGGTTCCTGGACACCCAGACTACCTAAACAGGATTACAAATCCATTAATAGGCAAGGTAGTTCACATAGATGTATTTTCTAGGAGTTCAGCTTTAAGGAAAGTCATGTCTGATCCTCTTAACATAAGTAACATGAATGATTGTGTTTGCCCAAAGGTCTAACTGTCATCCAGGTAATTTTGGATATATTCATTTTCCAGATAATTTAAGATCTTTAACATTAATACCCCTCTGTTAAAGAAAGCCTGTAAATATTCTTTGTAGAAGGTCACCTAAATGCAGTTCAATGGATTCATTCAGTCAGAATCTAAAATCTTCTTTTAAATAAGTCTGCAGACGACTGATATGCAACAGGACTTAAAATATGGAGCCACCAGCAATCTGACAACATAGAAACAGCATTTCATATCATTATTCACATATTCCACATAGCTGGTATGCAAGGTTAAATTACTAATACTGAAGGAAAGCCATTTGCTTCTATGACAGACAAGATAACAATATGAATGAGAATGTGAAGAATTTAGACAGTGTCACCAATACATAATCCAACAATCAGTTTAGTATACAGACATTCCTACAAAGCCTAAAAATTGTTCTTTGTAAGAATGAATGCATTTTACAATATATTTATGTGTGTCTGTCAAGGGACCAGAATGACCCACAAGTCAAGACTTACTGGATTCTATCATCTTCATGAGCACAATACATCTGTCCATAAATGTACTTGCAGCAGCTTTAAAAAATATGCATTCTCAGCTGCCTATAATGTGTCTCACAAGTTAAAACAAATTGGGGTCACTTGGTAAGAACCCTTGCTGGATGAACCACAGCTGGACACTCACGGTGTTCCTAAAGGTGTTCACTGTGTTCAATGTCCATCAGGGTAGGCAGCACAGCTTCAATTAACCTCAACTGCAATTGCAGACGGCTATAGATGCATTGCAGCAGTATTTGGCACCTAGTCCTAGTTCAACAACAAGTTTGTCTTCCATGTCTAACAAGGTCTTCCTTTTATTAAAAAAAAACATGTCTGAATACATTTTGCCCACAGTCACTGCCATGAGTTTTCAGTTTGTGGCTGCCTTCATTAAGATCTAATGAACATAGTGCTGCTGGCACACACTTTAATAAGTACCACTGTATCCTAAAACTAAAAACCCAACTGAGATGCCACCCTGTGCAGAGATTTTCCTGATCCAGGACCGCAATCTTAGCACCAGCAGATTAAGAGTAATTTTACTGGAGCAGGTTACACACACACTGTAGCCACCTTAACGTATTTTGCAAGGAAGGTCCAACGAGTTCCAGTACAAAAAAGACAAATGTGGGCACATGCTTATGGTCTTGTGAAATGGTCAAAATGGTTGCAAGTATTAGCTTGCAAGCTAAATGGCAAGGCACTAGTATGTCTACATAGTGTGACATGAACAGATTGCTGAGTGGTCTTTAGCTACTTCTTGATTAGCTTTTGACCTGGCCTACTATTTGCTTTCTTGTGTATGACCCAGTTTGCCTTTGGCCTGTCTCTGGATCCTTGTCTGCCCATTGTGACCTTGGTGGTCTGTATTTTGTACTTTCCTTATTGGCTTCTGATTTGGTACCTTGCTGCTCAGCTCCTAACTGACCACCACCTGTATCCTGACTCTGCCTTATGTTACTGCACCTCAAGCTCAGCTGTTGCTGACCTTGTTCTGTAAACTAACATTGTCTCTACCTTCTGCTTTGGTACCTCGCTGCCTGGCTGTTGACAGCCCCCAGCTTGTGTCCTGGCTAAGCTCCTGCTGCCATGTTCCAGCATTAGGCTCTTACCTAGTAGTCTACAGTCCTCTGTTTCTTAGATCTGACAGCCGGTGCTGCCAGTAACATTGGCTCTCATGCCATTCACTCTCGTGTCCTCACTTCCCCTACCACCACTCTTTTCTTCAGTTTGATCTCCACTACGTATGTGACACATTTTAATGAAATTGCATACTGCTCACTGCATCTTTTGCTGCAATACTGACTCTTAAAAAACATCTGAGAAACCCACTGCCACATCCAGAGATTTATACCTTGGTAGCCTTTGGCAAAGGCCAGAGGCAAAGTCAATTCATTTCAAATTGGAGCATTCAGAGATTCAGCTTAATGTATTTTAGTTATAATTTAAAGAAAGTAAAGAAAAATGAGAAGGAAGATATTGTAAGAAATAACAATATTGCAAAATCCCCAAATCAATAGTAAAAAAAAAAAACTGGATTAAAAGTCGGAAAAACTAAAAGTTCTCTCTTTATTCTGTGCAAAGTCCAATTTGCTTGCAGAGAAAGTCCAAACTGATATATGACTCTTAGCATTCCTTTATAGTTTAGATGGCAAATGGGAGCTCAGAGCTGCTAATTATTTCTGATTCCTAGAGAGAGAGTGTTACAGAATTGACACACCCAATCAAAGGGTTAAAAGGGTGTGCTGAAGTGGCTGGAAATTGTTTTATTTTGCTTCAGTGGACACACCCTTAGTGCCAACTATACAAAATACATGGATACTTCCATATGACAAGGTTTCATAATCCAAAAAGCCACCTATTGCTGCACAAAATATAATTACTATTTGTTAGACACCAGATATAATATTGACATTATGAATAGATCTCTCTCTTACAAGAGTGACTGTGCCCTATTTGCCTTCCCAGACTTTGTACTAAAGGCATGTTGGGGTCTAGTTGTTGGCATCTCCCGCACATCAGTGTAATACATTTTTCTCCTTTCCAATGGTTTTTATTGGTAGAAAAGATAAAACTCAACAGGTACATTAGTTGGGCATCAGAATACAAAAAGAAAATGAACATAAAAAACATCATATGGTCAATATAAATTATGCTATGCACAGAACTCATGAAGGCCTGGCCTGGTACACAATGAAAATATACCCTCTCCTGCCCAATCATATTTAATCTCCCCCACCCCCCCCCCCCCCCAGCCCACAGCTTGGGGATGATGCTTTGGTGTACTGACAAATAATCAGTCCCTCTACTAGGGCACTACGATGGAAGGGGGGGGGGGGACCAGTGGGGTGAACAGCATCCCTGTCATCCTTATCCCGCAGAATATCCCCAGTGTACTAAAATGGGCACATAGTGTACTGTATTATACTTCACATGGCCAAGTGGCCTTAGAGAGCAAGGAAAAGGGGAAGAGAGTAAGGAGAGAGAAAGGGAGAAAGAGTAAGGAGAAAGAGAGTAAGGGAATAAGGAGATAGAGAAAGAGATTAAGGGAGTAAGGTGAGGGAGAGAGAAAGAAAGTAGGGAGAGAGAAAAAGAGAAAGAGTAAGGAGAGAGAAAAAAGAGAGAGTGAGGAGAGAGAAAAAGAGAAAGAGAGTAAGGAGAGAGAAAGAGAGTATGGAGAGAGAGAGGAGAGAAAGGAGAGAAAAAGAGAAAGAGGAAACAAAAACTGGCCTATCTCCACTGAACGGACAGAGCTCTTTATTGTTTACATTGATAGAGCTCTGTCCTGTCTTCCTGCTTGCCAATCAGCTGGTTCCAGCAGTCAACGTTCGGGTGGCACCCGCTGATCGACTTGTGCTGTGACTAATCACAGCACAGCCAGCGTGCTGGCAGGGCACGCCCCCTACCTGCAAGTGCCAGATCACGTAGTAGATAGGTGATCCATCACAAGAGAGCCACTTTGCTGCCATACTTCTATGTGAGGCAGTTGACAAGCAGTTAAACTATTCTCAGGACTTTTTTACAGCTTAACTTTTTAGGACAGGGTTGCATTAGGTGCCTCTGCTAATGGGCATTGATGACACTGATCCATTTCCTCTTAGTGGTTCTGTATTCTGTCAAAGGTGCTTCAAACTGCTCTGCGGCTTACCAAAATGTGTCCATCCGAGGCATGAGTTTTAAATTTGATCATCTATGTTACCGAATTGCACATTTTGGGAAAAATGGGGGTGGCACTATATTCAGTACAAATCTCCTATTCACTCCACACAGTTTGTGGTTCATCAGACCTCAAAACATCTAACTAACTCATTTGAACAATCCCTAATATCTGGACAAGCCCATAACCCCACTAACCTTAGCACTTAAACTATTTACCTGAGCTATTAAAAATGACTTCCATGAACACCTAAACTGTAAAGCAAGCCCTTAACAATTAACTTAACTTTTTTTTTTTTTTGCTTTGAATATAAAAGGGAATGTTTAGAACCCCTGTCAGGTCAGATTTTTTCTTAATTCCTGTCCTGGAGAAAGTTGCCACTGGAACAATTCTCACAATTGGAGGACTTCTCTTGTATCTCCTGTTGTAGCGACAATTGTAAAAGTTTAAATTTCCCATCACGTTGTGTTGTTGTAAAAGTGGTCACCAGGAGTAAAAGAAAGGGTGGATCTTCAGAGTGAGGGCACAAACAGCAATAAAAGCATAGGCTTTAATATAAATTCATTCTATCCAAAATTAAGAAAAAAGTTTTGGGTAGAGATACACTTTAGCCTAATCCCTAAAATGAGCCATACTATACCATAACCTTAGCCCCTAAATTTAGCCCTAATCTGCTGTACACTGTACTTTATCTTGTCCTGAACTGGGAGCCCATGTGCCAACAGAAAACAATCCCACATCAAAAGCATGCAGTAAGGAGTTTCCATTGCCAGAATACACTGATCTAAAAATCCATCCCTAGAGCCTTCCAGAAGAAAATAGCTTTCTATGGTTAAATTCACACTGGCATTAAAAGCAGGTGTTTAAGGGGTGTTAAAAACGCCCCTGAAACGCCTATGCAAATGATATAATGAACAGCCCACAGTGTTGTTCGCGTTATCAAAAATTGAAGCCTCATGTCGAGTCAGGAGGCATTTAAAGCATTTCAACGCCTCCCATTCAAGTCTATGATAATGTTTCGCAAACGTTCTAGCAGGCATTTGCGGCGCAGTTGTGGGGAGTTAAAAAAATGTTTTTCCTGTAATGTCACTTTCCATTGTGGAGCAGTTTTAACGCACCTTAACGCTCATCAAACACTTCAAACCTGTGCATAGGGTGTTTGGGAAACATTTTCAACTTATTAACACTTGTAAAAAGCCAGTCTAATGCCCATACTTAAGCTCATTAAAGTGAATCTAACGCCCATACTAAAGCTCATTAACGTGAGTCTAACGTCCATACTAAAGCTCATTAACGTGAGTCTAATGCCCCTACTACAGCTCATTAACGTGGGTCTAACGCCCATACTAAAGCTCATTAACATAAGTAACGCCCATACTAAAGCTCATTAACTTGAGTCTAGCGCCCATACTAAAGCTCATTAACTTTAGTCTAACGCCCATACTAAAGCTCATTAACGTGAGCCTAGCGCCCATACTAAAGCTCATTAGCGTGAGTCTAACGCCTATACTAAAGCTCATTAACGTGAGTTTAACGCCTATACTAAAGCTCATTAACGTGAGTCTAATGCCCAAGCTAACTCTATAGGAGCATTTGTTAAGCGTTAGAAATGTAGTCAAGTGTGAACAGGCCCTAACTGTGATCAAACTTGGAGATAGTACAGGAGCAAGTTGTAAGGGAAAAGGGAGCAAATCTGTTGCTATGAAGTAGAGGAAAGCAAGAGGTCTTATATGTAGCTTATCAAAACAGCCCAAGGTAGCTTGGCATTGCTGTTAGTGTAGGACAATGCATCTGCCTTCCCATTAACTTGCCCTGTGTCACGGAACCATGAACCAGACGTACAACAACAGATAAGTGAAAATAAGAAGGCTTTATTGAAAATCAAGCTGTAAAGCAAAAGTCCAAACGGATGGCGAAACCGAAGCAGAGTCCTTGCGAAGCCAGAGGTCAGGAACCAGGAGGGTAGTCAGACGAAGCCGGGATCAGGAACCAGCAGGGTAGTCAGACGAAGCCAGGATCAGGAACCAGCAGGGTAGTCAGACGAAGCCAGGATCAGGAACCAGCAGGGTAGTCAGACGAAGCCAGGATCAGGAACCAGCAGGATAGTCAGACGAAGCCAGGATCAGGAACCAGCAGGGTAGTCAGACGAAGCCAGGATCAGGAACCAGAAGCAGCAGCAGTCTTAGAAGCATGTGAACACAGGAGGACCAAGCAAGGAACTGAAGCCACAGACCTCCTATATATATGAGCTAGGCATCCAGCTCCTCCCAGTGGGAAGGAGGAGCCGCAGGGTGGGAGGCTACAAGAAACCCAGAAACCAAGATGGCCGCCAGCACATGTCAAACGAAGGAGAACAGCAAGAAGGTAAGACCATGACACCCTGACAGAAATGCACTTCAGATACAGATATGCACTTTTTATTTAATTGAATTGCTAATGTATATGTATGTATAATGTAAGCGTCATCTGTATATACACACTTATACTGCACAAAATGTATTCTTTGATAGCGTTTTTTGCACAGTTAAGGTTGTGCTGTATCTATTATTCTTCAACTCAAGTGGTATTCTTGCTCATAAGACTTTTACCATATTACAGATTTTACACAGAAAACCCCGCTTTTAGTGATTTAATATTGTTTTTTATTGTAATTCTTGTTGAAATACACAATGGTTGAAATGAGTATGTTCCATGCTCTATAACCTAATGCAATCATTGGTTTATACATTGATAGGCCCATTACTACATTTATTGCAAGTCAAGTGATAAATCACAATTTTTTTGCTGGATTCCCCACCCCTTAGAATGGTTAATAATCCACAAGTGACTTTTGTCCAGAGCGCTCACTCCCACAAACATCTGCTTAAATCACTTATATAGGTTCCTCCCCTCTTATACTGTACTCATTCAACATTTTAACTTGCTTCAGATGTCGGTCTTCTCTCCGATTTTGTTAATTTTAGGCAAGGCAAAAAAAAAGAAAACACATTCTTTTTATTTAAAAAATTGTATCTTTTTATAATATATATATTTATTTTATTTTTCTGCATTATGCCAAAATGCCAAGTAACAAATGCATAATCAAAGCCTTTATAAATAGATGTATACACACCATTTATATATTCATTGCAAAATTACATTGCTGCAGTGCACACTTTTAACAGGGTCTTCCCAATAGCTATGTGGTATGTGACTTAAAGTGAACCTGTGGTCAGTCTATGAACATCTAATTATTTACATTTTCTGAACTACAGTAGATGAGCTAAATTCTAGTTAAAAACTTTTGAAATACTGTGCATGTAATATGCTGGGAACTCCCTCCTGCACTGTAGAGCAAAATCATCAGTGGTTTTAAATGGAACAAACCTTTAAACAGCAGATATTTTTACACAAAAAGTGTACACAGTCCTCTCCAACCCTATCTTTAGTAAACCTGAAATGAAAATTTAGCAGTTAAAGAGGTTGTAAACCGAGAAAAAAAATTTTTCTCTTCTTTACATCCTGAAAGAGAAACACATAATGAGCTAGTATGCATCGCATAGTAGCTCATTATGAAATACTTACCTTAGAACGAGCCCCCGCCGTGCCGTCCGCTTACCTGTATGACGGGCGACATGTATAGTCGCCCGTCTTCCGGGATCGCGGCATCCGGCCATCTGATTGGCCGGAGCCGCGGTGACGTCAGTCCCGCGCACGCGCGCGGGAGCCGACGGTCACGGCACGGGGCTCTGAAGGAACGGCACGATCTGCCGTTCCTTCAGAGCGCATGCGCCAGTGACGTCACTGGCTGCATTAAAGGTAAATATCTCCTAAACGGTGCATGTTTAGGAGATATTTACAGTACCTATAGGTAAGCCTTAATATAGGCTTACCTATAGGTACAACTTCCTGAGGAGGGTTTACTTCCTCTTTAATTAAATTACTTCAAAATATAAAGGTGAAACAATTCATAACAATAAATATTTCACAATAGCGCACTGATTCAAACTTTAGTTCAAACTTGAGTTTGAATTGGTGCGCTACTGTGAAATATTTGTTATGAATTGTTTCATCTTTATATTTGGATTTTATTTTGCATTAAGTAGCAGCATATTGAGAGGTTTTTGGAGTGCAGTCAGGGCAGCCATCAGAAATTGTGGGGCCCCTTACACAGCTTTAGGCCTGGGCCCCCACCCCCCGGGCCATCCCACTGAATCCACCAACTAGCTATTCCTTCACTGCACACACTTTTATTTTAACAATCTTACAACTTATATATAAAAATGAACAGTGTATTCCAAGTCATCAGTGCTTTCAAGATTTACAGTAAGGAATTATATTTTGCCCAAAAAGACATCCCAATCCAGCAGCTGTACGCCCTCACTCACACCTGTACACATTCAGCCCCCGCTTACACCTGTACGCACTCAGCCCCCGCTCACACCTGTACGCACTCAGCCCCCGCTCACACCTGTACGCACTCAGCCCCCGCTCACACCTGTATGCATTCAGCCCCCGCTCACACCTGTACGCACTCAGCCCCCGCTCACACCTGTATGCATTCAGCCCCCGCTCACACCTGTACGCACTCAGCCCCCACTCACACCTGTACGCACTCAGCCCCCACTCACACCTGTACGCACTCAGCCCCCACTCACACCTGTACGCACTCAGCCCCCACTCACACCTGTACGCACTCAGCCCCCACTCACACCTATACGCACTCAGCCCCCGCTCGCACCTGTACGCACTCAGCCCCCACTCACACCTGTACGCACTCAGCCCCACCTCACACCTGTACGCACTCAGCCCCACCTCACACCTGTACGCACTCAGCCCCACCTCACACCTGTACGCACTTAGCCCCCACCTCACACCTGTACGCACTCAGCCCCCACCTCACACCTGTACGCACTCAGCCCCCACCTCACACCTGTACGCACTCAGCCCCACCTCACACCTGTACGCACTCAGCCCCCGCTCACACCTGTAACCACTCAGTCCCTGCTCGCACCTCTACGCACTCAGCCCCCGCTCACACCTATACACACTAGGCCCCGCACATGTGTGTGTGTGTATATATTTAAAAACACACACATGTGCATACACAGACATGTACACAAACGCAGACATGTAAGTATAAAATATCAGGTGCGCTAAACAAGTGTGCAAGTATTAAAGCAAAGTTAAACACATAATGAAACAAATATAGAAAATTACCAATAACTATGGGTTTCTCCTACAATGAAACAACAAACATGTTGTATACAAATACAGCGCTTGAGTGATGTGATAAAATGAAAATGTAAAGACCACTGTGGTGATATGCGTGGCACAAAAATGCACCACGGAACGAAATACACCAAAAATATTGAAAACAGTGCAAAAAAACAACAAATGAAAGTCCAAATCTAGGTGTCCATGGTAGAAAAGGCAAATGAAATGGGTGTCATTCACAGTGATGATCAGATGACAACTGAACGTGCGGAATGTCCCTACACCAGTGTAGTTGAGCCTCTTACCAGAGAAACAATACAATAGGGCATAGGTAGCTGGATCCAGTTGGGAAATCACATGCCAAGGAGAGGAAAAGACAGATATTTTCCATACCTCCCCAGTCAGGGGGGGGCAGAGTCAGACTCTTACCTGATGCACAAATAGTAAGGACCTCGGATCTCCCTGGCTGAAAAGGAATTCCTTCCTCTCCTCAGGATGTTGATGGATCAGTGCTTCCTGGTGGTACCCCTTTGATGGCGGCCGAGTGCAGTGCACCCATTTATCTAATTTAATTACTTACTGAATATGCAGCTTATCTTTAAACCACTGGAAGACCAGGCCTTTTCTGGAACTCTTTGTTTACAAGCTTAAATTAGTATTTGTTACTAGAAAATTACTTAGAACCCCCAAAACATGATGTATTTTTTTTTTTAGCAAAGACCCTAGAGAATAAAATGACGATCATTGTACAAGGTAATGAATTAAAAAAACAAATACACAATAGCTACCCCAATTTTTTTGTATAATGTGAAAGATGAGTAATTAGATACCCAACGTGTCATGCTTTAAAATTGCGCATGCTCGTGGAATGGCAACAAACCACGGTACTTAAAAATCTCCTTTCCTGTTTCAGCTGGTGGCATGACCACTGCCTCAGGTTTATCCCAGCCATTGGGTGCCTCCTCCCTTCTCTTGCAGCATCCTATGGAGCCACTTTTGCATGCAGGGATTAGAGTTGTGTCTCTCTACACTGTATGCATCAATAGAAACATACAGCATCATAGCCCTGAAGTTACAAGAGATACCCCCGCTCCACCCTCTTTCTCCAAACAAGAGATTGACTGTAGAGTGCACACTGTTAATGCTTTCCTGTGCAGACCAAATTATTTGGGAAGCAGCACTGAAAAAGCAGGAGCCATCAGCATTGAACATTGTAAACCATAAGTGCAAGAACTTCACCAAATAGTTTAATGCAGAATGTCTATTTATTGTGCAAAATGTGTTAGGCTAAAAAAAAAAAAAAAAATGCTGAGGGTTTAATAATAGTTTAATTCTGGTTTGGCTGGGTACCATTTTCACTTGCCCTTCACTTAAGGCAGTATACACTATATCTGCCCCAAACTCGCTCATTCATGTCTTTATGGACCTTGCTTGTGCACTGGTGTGCAGTCATGTTGGAACAAGAAGGGGCCATCCCTAAACTGTTCCCACAAAGTTGGGAGCATGAAATTGTCCAAAATGGCTTGGTACTTGACTGACCTCAACAAGATAGAATACCTTTGGGATAAATTAGTGCGGAGACTACGAGCCGAGACTTTTCATCCAACATCAGTGCCTGACCTCACAAATGCACTTCTGGAAGAATGGTCAAACATTCCCATAGACACACTCCTAAACCTAGTGGACAGCCTTCCCAAAAGAGTTGAAGCTGTGACAGCTGCAAAGGGTGGGCTAATTCAATATTGAACCCTACGGACTAAGACTGGGACGCCAATAAAGTTCATATGCGTGTAAAAGTAGGTATCCCAATACTTTTGAGACTATAGTGTATATGTTATAGATGTCATGAAAGGGTCATGTGCAACTAAAAATGGTATATTTGCTGTCAACAGCCATACAAAGTTTGTCCTGTTAGAAAGGTCTAATAACATTTTTGGGTCAGTATCAACACTATAAGAATGGATATGGAATAATTCCATGATGACTTCAGTAGTATCACAAAGGTCACACAAAAGCTGCTGAACAACATTGCATGACAGCTCATTGTTGCATGTTCCAGTGAAGACCTTTGGCATTTTTGTCAGTGAAAGCAGCATAAGTGAGATTGTTATATAGTGTTCATGCACTCTGATTGATATGCTGGCTTCTAATATAGGGTTGTATTAGTGACATTTTGACCTAACTACTGTTTGCGGAATGTGTGGAATGTAAACTTGATCTTCACAAGCAGGAAATGTGTTAAAGCTGTTGTTACTTCCATACTTCCACACAATCATCTTTCAAATCAGAATGCCATATTGTAACCTCAACATTAATTGTTCTTACCATTATTTGTATAACAAAGATAGGATCACTGTATTCAGTGTTCACCTGCCATGAACTTTATATAGAATTGCATCGCATACGTTTGAAAGAGGATGGTCCTTTCAGAGAGCACTCCAGAAGATTGGCACCCGGGGAATAGCGGTTTAGAAGTCCTTATGTTTCTCTTAATGTTGCAGAAAGGACAGTGGGTCATTACGGATATATTTTGACTACTGTATTTGGAACAAGAAAACCATTCCCTGACAGTACACAACCCCTGGATAGAAAATGCCTTGAACTGCCTGGTGGGGAGCAAATGGTTCAGTGGTCTGGACATTAAGAAATGTCTACCATCATTTCACAATGCACCCAGAAGATCAAGAGAAGATGGCTTTCACCTGTTCTTTGGGATTCTTTGAGTTTGACCACATCCCATAAGGGTTAAGTGATTCACTTGCTACTTTCTAGAGGCTAATGGAAAGTGCAGTAAGAGACATGCATCTGCTGGAGGTTCATGAATATCTTGATTACATCATTGTTGTTAGGAAGACCCTTGAAGAATATAAGGGGAGTCATTAAAGTGAAGGGTCAACTTGAGAAAGAGGATAACTATTCTTCTAACTATTCATGGCATAATGTATATCAAATGTACTTTCAGCTGAAGGAATAGCCACGGACACAAAAAAAAAGTAATGTTGATACCTTATGGCCTAGACCAAGAAAAAAAATACCCAGGCCATAAACATGAATTTCTTGCATTAAAATGGTATTTAAAAGAAAGTATCCTTTTATCTCATAATGAAGAAAGCAGATATTATGTATCTGTTTTTTTTTCACCTTCACATGGAGAGGATGGAACACAAGGTTGGGAGAAAACATCAAAATGTCATCTAACCAGACTATTATGGACCTCCAGGGCGTTACAAAGACCAAAAGGCATGACCAGGTATTTATAATTATAATCCCTAGTGTTAAAAGTGCTCTTCGATTCATCATACATTTTAATAGGATTGTAAGCCCTTCTGAGCTTACAATGAGCTTAGAAAAAGAGTTGAGCTTAGAAAAAGTTTTGGCTCCACAGAAACAATCAAAATGTTCACTAATGAGGGGAAGTGGATATGTATTTATAATGGTGATACTATTTTGTCCATGAAAATCTATGTGCAAACAAGCCTTCCTTCTTCTGAACAAAGATAAATACTACACCTGCTGTCGGTGAGGTAAGGGATCAATCCTTTTTTTGAGACTGTAAGTTATGTATTCTTCCATAGCTTTAAACTACAGGATGAAAAGCGTGTACATGCATCCATGGGGAGACCAGTGTTTGGAATTAAATCAATTGGTCAATCGCAGGACCTGTAGGGGGTGGGCAGTCTGCTCCCTTTCTATAGAAAACATGAAACATGGACAGAAGTTGTTCAGTCAAGGATGGCTGGTCTGAGCACAACTTAAATAGTCACAGCAGGTGGAACTGGGTGACATCTTATTTGGCCAGACCAGTGCAAGATTTAGATGAGAACAGAATAGTCACTGGTACTACAGGTAATAGTTCAGCTTTGCAGCTATAGCAAGGTAGGAGCATTCCACTTCTCTGTAGGGCTTTTTCAACTGATCTTGACACTTGTCATCCAGTTGATATGGTTTTTGGAGTTATGACTAATGATACCTATATTCAAGTACTTTCCAAAACCTTGGGTCTGCATGGGAAGAAAAAGTTAGCTAAACCTTGGGGTTAACAAATTGACATACTCTGCTTACAGTTGCCCAGTATTCAAGTTTACCAAATTTGTCCTGAAGGAAAACATGGACCCATCAACATTTTTCACAGCAATAATAGGACACCTTTGGGAGTCAACAAGAAAGATAAATACTGAATGAAGAATGGCTCAGCATAAGGCAGACTCTTGATGTTCCAGAAGGCTTAGCAATCACCTCAAACGTTCATTGATGAGAATGCAATATTCTCCCACACTTTATCCTTTCAACAAAAATACACACTTCCACCCAGTGTTGCCAACCGTCAGTAAATTTACAGACAGATTGTAAAAACGTGTGACTTTTACATCTGTCAATGAAGGTCCATTTAGGACATTCAGTGCCAGTAACATGCAGAGCCTACAAGAGCTCCACCTGTCCACTGCCTCCTCAGACAATGAGAACACACTGTACCCTTCACCTTCCCCAGTGCACCTTATTTGACTTTGTCACAGGAGATTGAGGACGGGAGGAAGAGAAGTGGTCACAGTCTGCAGTGGAGGATGGACGGCAGCCTACCAGGAGAGGGTAAGCTGCCTGGGCTAAGCAAAATGTAGTCTTGTTTTTTTGTGTGAGGTGAACTGTACTGCTTCTGAAAGGAGGATGTTTTCAGAGATCTCCCCCAGTCTCTACTATATCTCCATACTCATTGCCTGCTCACCAGTACACAGGCACAGCCTCCTACTCTCCTGCATTACCACCTCATATGTCTGTGAGTCCCACCATGCTAGGAGAGGGGAGGCAGCAACAATGTGATATATCAGGCTGATTTTTGACATGTTCAACATGTGCTGTGTTACCAACCAGTCCATAAATGTCCATAGACTAAAGAAAAACACCAGTAAAAAAGCCACTTGTTGCCATTTGGAGGCATCTAAATGTTGTCCTTGAATGTGGAACCAGGGTGGGTCTGGGTGCACGCCTGTGTGGTGACACCATGGCACACATCAGACATGGCTTTTATTTACTGGCCCCAATCTAAAAGAGACAGTACCTTGGTTGCAAATTTCTAGCTTTGAATAGGCATTTGTTACTGTGCAGTAGTTCAGGTCCCTTACAAAGATCTGTAAGCTCATTAAATGAGAAGTTTGGAGCTAATACTATAGTTAGCTCAGTTAGATAGAGAAAAGAGAATTGTTACATCACATCTGTTGATGTTTGGATGACATAACTGTGATTCCACTGTTAGGCTGGGTTCACAAATAATACCAATGCGGCTCACAGCAGGGGTCCGGTGTGTCCCTGTTCTTAGTTTCAGGGACGAATCAGACCCACATTTTTGCCTGAATTCAGGCCTGAAATGGAACCAAAGATGCACAGGACCACTGTGCAATGCGCTCTGCCTCCACCCTGGCAGAACCGGCTCCATTGAGAGCCAGCCACAATCTCCTGTCATGCAAATTAGTTGCAGGGAAACCTGCATCCAATTCACATAAGTGTGAACTCAGCCTAAGGCTTATTGCTGAATTTGCATTAACCATTTCTCAACTTTTCGGCATGCATCTGCTGTTGATCAATTTAGCATATTATTTAAATTGTCTATTTTATGATGTCATGGGATTTCAAGGATGTCACCAGATTCGGGTAGGAAACTGTACTACATACTTATCATAGCCAACAGTTACGAGGGCACTATCTTGATAAACTCTTGTGCAGAAGTATGTACTGTGCAGTACCTGTAAATGGACATTTCCTAAAATATCATAACTGGCATAACAGGGCCTGTCATGCTCCTATCAATTACCTAACACCACTATTTCTAAAATAAAGTATAGGTACTTTTTTTGGCATCACTACATGGTATTCTTGAACCCACAAATCACTGTACAAGGCAACAATAATCTGAGCTCCAATGGGTTGTCATGGCCTAAAAACAGCTTTTTACACATAATTGGCCCTTGAATACCTTACCAAATAGCGCTGTAATGCTCTGCACTTTTGGCCTCCCTGGTTTCCCTGTGCATTTTTTCCATGCATTTTTATATTCAGACCAGACTGTCTGTACATCCAGATCTTTTAGATCTGTATTTATGGACTAAACATGGTATACCCGATGTTATGTAGCCTAACTATTTATAAAAGGAAGTCTGTGCTTTGTCTACGCAGGGCAACTTGTCCACTTAAAACAAAACTAAATTCTAGTTAACTTACCTCCTTTTCAGCACTGTGGCATTCATGAACGTCCTTGTTGTCCATGACATCCTCACACCGTCTTTTTCTAGGTTCTGCTTATAGGCATGGGGTCAATGACTTGGCATGGGGTCTAACCCTTCCCCACTCAACTTAGAACTGGAAAAAAAAACTGTAGGCCTGATTTTACAGGCAAAGATAAAACCTACTAAATGATATATAATCAAATGAAATATGAAGTGATCAAGTGTAGCCACTGAAAAAAGTTCATAAAGAGAGTTCCAGGTAGTGATGATAGGTGTGCATCCGAATACAAAGGTGATATTCAACCGTGCCAGGGGACCCCACACCAAAAATCAATGAATTGCGCTCACTGGAGAGTATGGACCCAAGATACTATATAGTATATGGGCCATACGGGCTGGTATTGCTGTATACTTCCAAGACAAGGCTGGAACAACGGATATCAGGAAGGTAGCCACAGTATCACAACGGAAGCCATAAATCTCTCACAGTTGTACATGGAGGAAGCCAGATAATACCGACATAGTGTAAAACCGCTAGACTTTATTAAAATATGAAAGCCAAAAAAACACTTACAAGCATCCAATGAACTTAGGCATGTAATACAGAAGTAGATGGCATGAATGACGTTTCTGACGCATTTCCTCTAAGCAGACATAATCATAGGAGGTTGCCATGGTTTAGTGCTGCAATTTTTCATTTTTTTTCACTTTATTTACAACACATGTCAGTTGATTTGCTAGCAGCTTTTCTGGTTTTATCATTCTTTTGTTAGCGCAGTTTATTTACTATATTATTTTCAAAGATAAAACCTAGATGCTCCTAAGAATGTGTTATGTAAGTAAGCACCGCACAGTAATTAGCATGGGCCTTTTATGTGAAAAGAAAAATTTATAGCAGTTTTGATGAATTAGGTATAGATAAATTAAAGTAAGTACTTTTTAAGGACAGCTTTAGGCATAAGTATTAGCTAAGTCTTTTTGTATTGTAGTCTTGCTAATTTTAGTCTTTACCGATGTTCTAAATGTATAAATCATTGGGAAACTTTTAAAAGTCCACCAGTTTTAGAATATAAATAGGCATTGCTGGTACCAAAAAATTATGCCCCTTATACTAGATATAATTGAGTTTTTGTTATGGATGGGGATGGTGTATTGGTTTAATTACCCAAAATGTTTGGTGTAAGGCAAAAAGAATTTGAAATGCAAGGTTAGACAGCCCTTAGAGCTTACCAATGGATGAAGAAAGAAGTTGAGGGAGGCGGTGGAAGGGGGTAGGGTTTACCAGGGGGTCTAATGGGAATGTATCATTATTTTTTTCTCAATGGCTATTTGGTGTTATTTAAATTTACTGTAATTTGCAGGTACTTTTACGCAATCAAACATTTTAGAACATTTATTAACTATGCTAGTGATTTTGCTGTGGAAAACTTTGGCAATGAAAAATTTATAAAAACTTCTTAGATTAAAAACAAGTCCATCTCATTCTTCCATTGCTTCATGCCATCAAATATTTTTTTTTAAGATTGTTTTGTACACAGAATTTTTAGCTCTTCCTCTCAGCTGCAAAATAGAGCGACAATATAGCTGATGCAGACCCTCCCTTTAAAATGACAATTCATTCCTTGCTTTTTTGCCACTACCTACCCTCACAACGTCCAACTGCTATCACAGAACACACCTATCACCCCCCAGCAGATTGCTGAAGCGATTAAATCCCTCCCCACTGGGAAATTTCCTGGGCCCGATGGCTTATTGAACGCCTACTACAAACAATTCTGCTCTACCCTCTGCCCTACTCTTTCTTCGAGGTTCATGGTTGCAGTGTCCTCTGTCTCCTTCCCACTGGAGATGCTCCAAGCACATATAGTAAGGATACCAATACCTGGCAAAGAGCCTACCACCTTGTCCAACTTCAGGCCAATTTCATTATATAATAATGTTAAGTTATATGCTAAAATATTGGCGCACAGACTAATCCCTATTCTTCCAGGTTTTGATTAAACTGAGTCAGTTGGGCTTTATCTCTGATCGCCAAGCTTCAGATGCCGCAAGGAAAGCCATTTATATAATCCAACATGCTGGAACTGGTCGAGTGCCTTCTCTACTCTTATCACTGGATGCGGAGAAAACATTCGACCAAATCATTGGCAATACATGCAGAGAACACTGCTAAAGTTTGGCTTCACAGGGCCCATATTTCCTCCATATTGGCACTATATTCATCACCTTCTGCAAGGGTATATACCTCCAACATGCTTGCCCAGCTCTTCCCGATCTCCAATGGCACCCGACAGGAGTATCCATTATCTCTGTCTATTTTTAATCTTTTCATAGAACCCCTGGCAGGGGCCATCAGATCATCCTCAGACATCACAGGTTTTCAGATCCAACATACCTCCCATTCCATACATTTATTCGCAGATGATATAACTATTTTCCTGACAAATCCAGGATCATCCCTTGCTGCTGCCCATACAATTCTCACAGAATTTAGTAAGCTTTCATATTAAAAAGTGAATTTCACTACTCGATCTAGGTATAGATCCCACTCTTAAGAATAAACTTCAAATCTCTTATGCCTACACTTGGAGTACTGATGGTATTCCCTACTTAGGTATTAGACTGGTGGCAGTCTCAGATGTAGCAAAATTAACAGACTCAAACTATGTCCCTCTTGTTTCTAAACTAACTAGAGAAACCAAATGGATTTCCAAATTTGAGCTTGTCAGCGTTGGTGGTCAGGTTCTTTTAAAATGTTGCTACTTGTAAATACTGTACGTCTTCAGAACTCTACCTATTTCAGTTAAACGAGGACACCTGATGGCCTGAAACTTCTTACTTAAGCACTTCATTTGGAAATTTACAAGACCCTGCTGCTCACATGCGCAACTTATAAAACACAGAATTGCACCTTCCCTCTATATCCTTCTATCTTCTTTACTCTCTTCCTCCATCTTTCTATCTTTCCACCCTGTTAACGTTAAATCAGCCCCCCCCTTAAAAAAATTAAAAGTCAGCAGCTACAAATACTGTAGCTGCTGACTTTTAAATAGTAGAACTTACCTGTCCAGGGAGCCTGCAATGTCGGCACCCGAAGCCCATTTACGTATCGGCTCTTGGGTGCCGCCGCCTTTTGGCTTCACTGCTGGTTCCCTACTGCACATGCACAAAACGCAGCGCGCTTTGTAATTGGCCCAGCATCGGAGGAAAAAGGAGGGGGGGGCGAACTTCCGAGGGACAGTGCCGTGGCACTGTCTCCCAGGAAGTGGGGAAGGGTACCTTTCAAAAACAGGTACCCGTTCCCCCCTGAAAGGTGCCAAATGGGGCACCAGAGGGGGGGGGGAGCAGATCAGCGGAGTACCACTTTAGACCACTATGGCCCATAGCAGGAGAACTTGCTTGTTAAGTGCTGTTATGGAATATAGATTATATGTTTTGATATGCATTAACTGTTACTATGGTATGGAGCCCTGTTAATCTTATTGTCTCCTGCTTGTTCCATTGTTCCATTACCCATCGTTGTTGTCTTGTATATGGTTGTTTCTTTTTTGTCCTCTGTTTCTGTTTGTATCATTATCAAAACCTCAATAAAGAAATATTGAAATATAAAACACAGAACTGCAGGAGGTATGGGCATGATTGATCTACACGATTATTTTATGGTGACACATTTAACCCAAAGTAAGCATTGGGTCTCTCCCTCCCGTGAAATCCTGGGAAGAGAAAAAGAATCAGCTTCCAACCCTGCCAGTTCACTTTATAACTTTCTACTGGTTGACATATGGCGTCAGTACCCTCTAAAATATCTTCCTCTCATGATTTAAGTCTCCTTGATGGCATGGAGAGTATTTTATGCCTCAACCCCTTCATCCCCACACAGGATCACCACACAGCTCCCCATCCTACCTACTGCCATAGATTATATTATCCCCAATGTATCCTTCAAACAGTGGGCAGGCAAAGAGATCACTTCCCTTACTAATCTACTTTGCCAACAAACTCTTAAACTGTTCTCTCAACTCCAGTGGGAGTTCATAATTACTTCTACTGAACAATATCTCTATCGCCAACTTTCTCATTTCCTTAAGTCACTACCTTTCCAAAAAATATACGTTCCCACACAGGGTTGGCGATTCCTGCAGAATTCTTCCCCTACCACTAAAGGCATCCCTTCCTTCTACAAACTCTCTCTAAATAAACTCTCATTTTACAAATCCACTCCATACCTGAAATGGTAAGCTGACCTAAGAGAGACTGTCACTCCCAAGAAAAAATGGCAGTTTGCCTTCAAAAACATTTCCCGGTCCTCCAAATGTGTTATTCATTGGGAATTATCTTAGAAGATCGCTCTTAGTTGGTACCTACACCCTATAAAATCTCTAAATTCCTTCTTTCTCAAGCTCCCACTTCCTGGAGAGGATGTGGTTCAGTAGGCCAACTTATACATATTCTTTGGTCCTGCAAGCATCTAACAAGCTTCTGGAATAAAATATTTACCACAATCTTGGATATTACTGGGAAATGTATTTCGTTTTTTCTGTCAATAGTTGTATTTGTATTTTCAAATAAAGAGAATAACAGATAAGATTGTGTGGACACAGTTGCTTGAGTACAGTACACGCATAACATTTGGAGATATTGTACAGTACAGTCGTACCAGTGGAACGTATACATGGTGAAATATTAACACATGATAACATAATGTACTGCTAAAGGTAATGCAGAAATGTTGTAAAAGGCAACACAGGGCGCAGACGAAACACCAATTATGCTGCATAGCAGTAGGGGGCTCCGTGAATAGTATTCCCCCACCTACCTATTACATATGGAGCTTCCAGGGCTAGAAAAGCGGGTCTCCAACCATGGTTTGCAGGTCTTACCAAAGGCTGATAGCGAGCCAGAGTGTACAGCTATTGATCTTTCATAGGAGTAATGGAGATGTATGGTGTTGACAGTTTCTGATGGGTTTTGGGCAAGATCTTTTTTCCAGTTGCAGCCTATGATCAATTTTGCAGCCAGTAGGAGGTTCATTGAATGTATTTTGATATGCTAAAAATGTCTGCACTGTTTCTAAATACTGGTTAATTCTATCTATCATACAATCCTATATAAAACAGGTTTGGTCAGACCACACCCTGTTACTGTATTTTCTGTTAATTTTATTTTTTTCTATTTTTTATTGTAGCAGAATTTACAGGCATTGGGCCTGATGTGGGTCTGCCATTGTTACCGGGAGCACTTCCAACACATTTAAGTTGAAAACCCAAGTGTGAGAGCTGAGACAATGACCATTTCGGCATCTTTGGTTTGTTTTGTTTATTTTATAATGGGGATGGGAGAAGGGAATGAGTGAAATACTCCTCTGGCTCAACTAGGTTTAACTGGGACACTTTGTAGTAAAAATAACTGTTAGCGCTGTCCTGACGCCAGCTGAATGCCGACCAACGCTTCCTGGCGCTTGAGATACTGTTCTGCTGAAAGTGCTGAAACTTCGACTTTAACTCCTTGGTTAACTCAGAAGATCCAGGACTCTAACACTCCTTGACTCTCGACACTTTGTCTAGCTCAAAAGTCCTGCATATGACTCCCTCCAGTCCTTCACTGACTGAGGTAGCTTCTTTCAACTGCTTGTGCTGCTGAAACTCCTAATACTGCACACTTGACTCTTCAGGGCCTAACCGCTGGCGCCCTCTCTACGCTTTCAGGGTCCTCTCACTAGGCAACCCCTTTGACACTTCAGGGTCCTCTCACTAGCCAACCCCCTTGACACTTGCAGGCTCCAGGATCCCTGGGACCTCCACCGGAGTGGAACCCCTCTTCCTCCGCTGGTCCTCGGCACACCGGATCCTCTCTGCAACTCAGCTCAACTTTCCCGCCTAGATTCTCAGGCAGCCACCCGAGACACCCGATCCTTCTGACAAGAGGAGAGACAGCTGTACTCTACCTCCTGGGACTCTGCTTCCCGCCAAAGATGCTGCGTAATGCGTTCCCTTCAAACTTATACCCACTCCCAGAATCCTCTGCGGCAGAGTCTGCCTTCTGGGGTAGATACAGGCCTGAGTGGGCCACTGATTGGGTTTCCTCCACTGTCCAATGATAATCCTCTCATGGAGCCAGTGGGGATACTCCCCTCTCAGCAGCCACAGCTGAGAGACATGACAGTCCATCTGAAAATCATGGCCCTGCTGTTAGGCAGCTAAGGCCCATTATGCTTTTACCTAGCACCTACTTTAAAGGGTGCTACATCATTTTATCATTTTACTTTAAAGATAGACTACGCCTTTGGCTAGATGCTAGCTACTGTTATTACAACTCCCTTGGGGTACAAGTTCTTTGTTCCTTTTTCATACAATAAAAAAACAAATGAAATTAAAAGAAAGTGGGCTAAGTTATCCATTCCTTCAAATTGTGACTTAGCTGACCAGGAGCAAAGGCTTTGCACTGCAATATAGGTTGCTTCTCATTTCTGACAGTTTACCTGAAAAGCCTTTAGCCAAAAGCTTGCAATTTAGGAAGTTTGCAGATCCTGGGAGTTCTCCAGGAATTGCATCCGTATCCAAAATTTTAAAACAATGGTTATGCATACATTTTAATAGATAATAGACCATATATATGATGTTTTATTTAATAAAAAAAGGCATATGCAGGTTACCTTTTATTTTCAATCAATCAGCTCATTCATGGAAAGCCTCCTCTACACACATACATACATAGAATACTTACTTAGTCCTATGCATTCTTATAGAGCTTACGCGTGAAAATCCCCTATCAACTTTTAAAACCATACATCATTATAACTAAATTAAAAAGCAACTGTGTGCACATTTTTTTTCAAGCTTCAATACAAAGAAATCACTGTAAGGTAACA
Source organism: Pelophylax lessonae (assembly GCF_965119305.1). Classification (NCBI taxonomy): domain Eukaryota; kingdom Metazoa; phylum Chordata; class Amphibia; order Anura; family Ranidae; genus Pelophylax; species Pelophylax lessonae. The sequence continues at coordinate 411,959,186 of NC_138768.1, forward strand.
TAAATGTAGCTCAGTCTATGGAATGCTGCATCAATGTGTCCACAGAGGACTCTTTTATGTGCAACTAAAACTGATCTACATCACAGTATCAAATATGATGGTAGATTTAGGCTTCACAAAATTGTACGTAAATAAACAATGTGTGTTAACATATATTCCCAGTGTGAAACAAACACATGCTTGCCTTACAATACACTGCATCATTTCATGTTCATCCTGGCTTATTCATTTACTTTAACCCCCCAAGGGAGGCCGGCAACATCATCAAAAGTATGCAGAAATAGGGCCATCTATGAGTTCTAGCTTTTAAAGAAAATCTAAAACCTAAACTGTCATAGCAGATCTGCTTTAATCCTAAAGTAAAGCATTAAGTAGAGACAGTAGTGATGTGAAAGGCATTGAAATTTACATAACAGCTGGAAAAAGCAAGTCCCACGACACGCTGGTTCATGGTCATGTGACCTGAGGCCAGCACATTAGGGCTTGTGACCTATACCTGTCATTGTAGGCATTGGTGTTAGTAGCATCATTCACTCACATTCTACTGACGTCAGCACACTAGAGTACTGCCGCAATGGGTTCAGGTCTTATGACCCATATCGGTAACACAGCAGGAGTGCTTTTTTCTTGCTTTTACCATACGTTTTTGCAGTCTTTCAAAACCTTACTCTGCCTCACTAAACCCCACCTGCATGATTAATGTGGAGCAAACTTTACAGTTAAGTTCTACTTTAAACTGCAATTCTATAAAGATAATTAATTATAACAAACATCTTAAAGTCACTAAATATGTTTCTCTTATTGCACCTTATTTTAGTGTTAAGCAGAAGTAAACCCAACAACTAAATTCTCATAATCTTTAACATTTTAGAGTAATTTCAAAAAAATTTCTTTAAGGTCCCTTTCACACATGCTGTCCGTTTGTCTGTTTTTCATCCATCCGTTGACGGATGAAAACGGACATCAATGCATCTCTATGTAAAAACGGATGACAACAGATGATCATCAGTTAACATCCGTTTTCATCCGCTTCCGTCAATGTCCGTTTTTTGAACGGATGAATGCCCTATTTTTCATCCGTCAAAAAAACAGATCGGACGAAAAACGGATGACAACGGATGAAAAACGGATGACAACGGATGAAAAACAGATGACAACGGATGAAAAATGAATGAAAAACGGATGGAAAACGGATGGAAAACGGATAGAAAACGGATGGAAAACGGATACATTTTGACGTGACTGAACTGATGAACTGAACGGACCATATGTGTGAAAGGGGCCTAAATCTGCAGGATTCATTAGGAGCCCATTCATACCAGGTGCATTGGGAGTGCATTGAACGGCTATTTCATTGCAGTCCCACCACAAGACAAGGCAATATGCCTTGTCTCCTATGTGCCACACCACTGTGTTGAGGTGGTGTGTGCTGAAAAGAAAATATGGCCAACCATACTTTTTTCCATGCAGCGCAGTGCACTGCCTCTCACTGCGCAGAGGGCAATACAAATTAATGAAATGTGAAGGTGTGACATTTAAAAAAAATTGGTTTAAAAAAAAAAGTGAACAGTGTGATGTGCCACAATCTGTCGCACCGAACACCAGCCGTTGTGTTGCAATGCAGCAGCTGGTGTGAATAGATCCCAAAATAATACCATAAAGGGCTCTGTTTAGGCAATTCCTATTATGGGGAGAAAACACTCTTATCTCTGTCTCTCAATTACTCTATTGCCACCCAATCATATGCATTTCTGGTGGAGCCCATAAGCAGCCATGCCAAAGTTCATTGAGCAGGCATGTTCTGCCATTGTCACCATCAGGAAGTCCACCTTGAGCAAAGACATGCAACCACCACTGGAGGATAAGCATGTAGACCTGAAGGGGTTTATTTACTAAAGCTAGATTGGGGAAAATGAGTAACAATTCTTCAGAAAACCCAATCAGCTTCCAGGTTTTATTGCTAAAGCTTAATTAAACAAGCTGAGGTTAGAAGAGGATTGGTTTCTCTGCAGAATTGTGACTAATTCTGCCTCTCTAGCTTTAGTAAATAAACCCTGAAGTGTTTGCAAAGAGGCAAAAAAGTTAATCAACACTCAGATACAACAAAAGTTAATGAAATATAAAAACAGTAGGTTCTAAAGTGAAAATTAAAAAAAGAGAGATATCATTTGTGATAGACGGCACTTTTACAAATTAAATGGCATGCATTTAGAGTTACATCTACTTTATAATAGTATAAATTCATTATAGTCTTCATCACATTCCAAAACGACATTCAATGACTGACAGTTTTACAGATCGCAAGCAAGTTCCCCAACATAACTTTTAATAAACGTGAATATAAATAGGAATTATTTTGTGTAGTTCTCCCCTCAAGCACCCAGTTCCCCCACTCCACAATCTATAGTAGGTCTAATTAAATGTACTTCCTCTCTTTCATTGTAAAGCACTTTGACCTGCTCACCACCTCAATGTGTTAGACAGAAGTTGAGAACACAAGAGAAGCATGAGATATGCTTGCCGTGTATAAAAATCCTCAACTCAGATTACGGCCACTAATAGTGTACTTTCAAAGTAGACTAAGACAATGTAGGCGATAAGTGTATGTGCAATAATAAAGTGTCACACTAGTCAGTAAGGCTCAGCAGCATGTGTTACTCCCAAGACACATTACATACACAAATAAAACTTGCTGGCTTTTTTTAGTTTGCTTTTTCTGCACTGGAGCCATTCCAAGTGCTTTAAATTGGACAGTTGGGAGATGTGTGTCCCTTCTGTTTATGTAGAAGAATGTCAGCCATATGATTACACAATGTCAACAGTCTGGAATGCATGTGTCCCTCATGTCACAAAAAAGAAAGTGCAGCTTGTGTGACAGATACCTATTCAAGCAGGTGACACGTGATATATTGGTGACATAAGTTGTAACAATGCTGTAACTGGCAGTTGTATGTATATAGTATGGACACGGGCCTTTGAAAAGCCAGCTAAGGTCAGCTGAGGTTGTGGATGCTTCTAATGGTCTGTGTATGACACAGCCCAATGATTTATTCACATTACAGTAGTCATTAAACCACATTCATGATGGCAATTAAGCCAAAAATCTCCAACCCTAAATCTGCATCTGGTCCATCCATGATCCATTAACCTGGGGGATCTCAAGTGTATCCATATTTAGTTTTCAGTTGACTCAAAATAGAAATGTTTTGCGTAAAGTGAATCTAACAATTCTGATACCTACTTGATCAGGGAGCAATAGGATGGGCTCATCTGTGGTCAGTCATTTTTTAACTTAGTCTAATCATGTCTGCTGTTTACTGTAAGACAAGGTTTGGTGGCATTTTTCAAGCCCATTATTTTGTACTTTATTACTATATATTTTTCAACAAAGATCCCATTAGTTTTAGCTGCTTTGGTCCTCTGTGTAACATCCTTTTTCTTTGGGCTTCACCCCCCTTTTCGTTATGGAGTCTAAAGAAAACCTCTCAAATTACAAAACAGAGCAAGCGTATATATTTAACACAAGCCCATAAGAACCTTTCAAGTGCCCACTAGTAATATTTAATTTGTTTTTTGCAAAGCTCTTTTTTTGTCCAACCACCTTCCTTTAAACCTGTGCACACATTGATTGCAAACAGTGATCTGTAGTGACAAGTCAGAGATATGAACAGACAACATATATGTATACTGGCGCAAGGGAAACAGAAGGAAGCCAGCAGTAGAGGCCTGAGGAAGGAGCGCATGCTCCATAAACTCGTCGCCTCCTGCGTCATCACGCTACCACGTCATAACCGGGAAGTGACGTTGGATGTTACCCCTGCGTTCCAGCTACCAGGAAGCGCCGACACCCATCGGCTGCAGCTGAGCACTTGAGACCGCCAGAGCCATCCTGACTAACCTTTCCCACGGATGGACATTACACACAACTACATGATGCTTTCCATACTTGCTCAATTGTGAGTACATTGGTGTATATTGCCATGTTTTATTTAAACCTTCCTACTGCACTTAGAGTGGCGCCTGTCTTTTCTCTACAAAGTCAGAGATGTGGCCTGTGCCTTCAGCATCAAACATTACAGGCATTTCGCTACTGGCTTCAGAGGTGCCTACATTAAAATAGAGGGTGCTGGGGATAGACCATGGCTCCAAATACTAAGTTTAGTCAGCAATCAAAAATCAACACAAGGGACATTACTTGTAGTCAGTAAGATGTGTTCCTTGTGCCAATTTTGCCTATTTGTTAAATCTTCCTCCATCAAATGCCCTATACCCCCACTGCCTTTATCTTCTGAGGTTAATATAACTGAGTAAGCAGTGAAAGACACTCATTAAGGCTTCATGTACACTACAGTTCCTAAATTTGAGATTAGGAGCTTTTGCCGTTTTTTTGCCAAAGCTCCTAAACTCAACTCCATAAAAGCCATGCATACATAGGTTTTAGGAGCTGCTGTGGTTAGGGGAGGATCAACCTCCCTCTACTGAACATGGAAGAATCGCGTTCAGGATGGGAAGGCTTTGACTGCTGGCTGCAAAATCAATTTTGCCGCATTTTACGTTTTCATGCGACTGTTGGTCATATTAGGCTTTGTGCACATGAAGCCTAAGAGTGCTCAACTATCCCTGCTATTTCCACCACTCATAGAGGCTGTTCTACAGCTTCTTGGAGTGAAACAGATTGAAGAATAGATGGATGGCTAAAGTTCCACCACCCTCATTCATAAATCATGTATCATTTACAGCAGCTATAGTATAGCCTTTCTGAATGGAGGAGCTGGGCAGAAAGGGCAGGCATGGTCAGGCACCCTTTGCAAGTCCCTATCACAGTTCCATTGGACCTATTAACTCCCTTTGCACTGAAGAGTACAAGCACAGGGGTATAAGGAGGCTCAATTTATGTTTATTTTTCCTGTGGGGGGGGGGGGGGGGTTCCTAGTACTTGAGTGTAACTTTATTTACTTATTTTTCATAACTTTATTTATAAACGTAGTCAAAAATTCCCTTATGTGATATAAAATTTTGTTACGGGTTCTCTTTATTGTGGCATCAGGAGTCCTTTAGACCATGATGTCTCACCTGCCCTCCACTTGCCCTTCTCTGTCTGCAGTGTCTATAGAAAGTGACACCAGAAACAAGAAGTGATAATATACACTCCATTTCTGGGTTCTTTGCAGCTAGGGGAGATCAGTAAATGGAAGTTCGCTTGTCTCCCTTCTCTCCACCCAGCGGCAGTTCCCATGCAGATCCTGGGCCAGCAGGTGGAACAGAGCAGCCCAGGAACCATGATGCAGGAGGGCACAGTTCAGGGGGGGGGGGGTACAAAGGGGGCTGTGCAGCTGCACAATCACTTTTATAAGAAACCCGACAGACGACTTGTGGAGTGTATAAAAATTACCCACTGCCTCCGCAGTACAACACATGCGGTGGGCGGTGGCAGTAAAAGGGTTATAGCATAGGTGTGCGCATACTTTTGCATTTGGGTGTGCACCCCAAAGTTGAAAACACATTTGCATGTGTGGATGTGTATACTGTATATACTTACGGTGTCAGCAGAGCAATGGGCGGTGTCAGTAGGGCATTGGACGGTGTCAGCAGTTTATATTTTTATTATTGTATGTTTTTACTATTTTTTACAATTTGATTTTTTTTAAGAACCCAGTTAGGGGGCTTTGGTGAAATATCAGGGGTCTACAGAGGGGGAATCTGTGCCACACTGGGTGATTAGGGTGTGCCCAGGCACACCTGGCACACCCTGTGTGCACGCCTATGGGTTAAAGGAAAGTGAAAGATAACAGACTTTACTGGAGAGATCAACAGATTAAAATAAAGGAAAAAGTCTAAAAAAGAAAACAAATGCAGCTAAATATGATAGAGATAAGCTAGAATACATTTGTGTTTGGGTTTAATACTGCGTTAAGTGAATTGGTATACCAATGGAATCTTCTTACAAATGATTGGTATGTCCCATTTCAAACCATTAGCTTTATTTAATGTAGGGTAAAGCAGCTGTAATGAATGCTATTTTCTTGTAGAAAATGAATAACCTACTTTGCAGCAAATAATAGAAATGCCCCAAAAAGGTATTTTGACCTTTACAAATCACTGGAAGCTATCAAGAAACATGAGATTATAGTATCATACTACTTAAACAGCAGATATTCCTAATTCCTAACCTATGAAAGGTATGCATGCTAATTGTTTGACATTAAAAGGGGTGACGTCTTGATGCGTGCTATTGAAATTTACTACATCCAGCATGGCAGGTTTATTGCCTACAGCTGCAAGGTGTAATGACAGGTATGTGTGACAGATCATTTAAAAGTGGATGCTGTAGCAAATTTACAGGTCCCTGTGATAATAACTCCTAAATGTAGCGCAAACAATAACACAGTCATCTAAGTATGATGTTTTATAGGACATCACACTCAGCTAGCTCAAAGTGACAGATTGCAAGCGCAGACTGATACAAGCTAGAACATATCAATAATATAAACACAATAAAACAAAAAAAGTATAATTGAAACAGTAAAGTAAAAAGGAAACCTAGTTAGATAAAATTAATAAAGTTGAATGGGCAATTTAACTCTGCCCTTCCCAAAATGAAATGGGTACCAGACAGATAAGGTGTATTTGTTTCATCACATGGTCAATAGCAGAAAGTGATATAAACCATCAATAAAATAAATGTAAAACATGCGCCTATTCTTACTTGGCATGGGGAGTTCAGCAGTGAAGAAGTAATCATCAGAAAGATAACTGGGGTCATCTTGATCCAAATATAGGGTCCACCTGGTGATACCATGCTGCCCAATGTTGCATCTTGCTCCAGACAGACTTAGGAGTATGCCAGCAGCCCCTATAGCAGAAAGGGCTGTAAAACAGCAGACAAGTTATCAGGAAAGTTTTGCCTGTACTTGTAGCTGAAGACAGGTAGACAGCATTAGAGCACACAGCAACACATTATTCCCTACAAGCTGCTTCTCTCTTCCTGGCTGCTGACAGACTGTTCATTCCTAGCAAAGGGAATGAGGGAGGAGCATTCATTACAACGCACACACACACACACACACTTGCACAAGCACATATTAAAGTCACAGAGCACCTCAAGGTAAATTTAACCTATCATAAGTTGATGTTTTTTTTTCTGGAGAGACACTTTGTAAGAATATATGTATATATATATATATATATATATATATATATATATATATATATATATATATAGAAAAAAAAATATATATATATATACATACATACACACACACACACACACACACAGATATATATATATATATATATATATATATACACACACATATATACACATATACACACACATACATATACATATATATATATATATATATATATATATATATATATATATATATATCCACTTCACTACAGGGCACTTTCACCCCCTTCCTGCCCAGGCCAATTTTCACCTTTTAGCGCTGTTGCATTTTGAATGAAAATTGCGCGGTCATGCAGCACTGTACTTACACCAAATTTATGTCATTTTCCCCCCACAAATAGAGCTTTCTTTTGGTGGTGTTTGATCACCGCAAGGTTTTTTCTTTTTTGCTAAACAAATTAAAAAAAGGCTGAAAAGTTTGAAAAAAAAAAAAGTTTTTTTGTTTATGTTATACAATTTTGTAAATAAATACGTTTTTTTCCTGCACTGGTGAGCACTAATGAGACTGCACTGACAGGCACTGATTTGGAGACACTGATGGGGTGGCACTGATGGGGTGGCACTGATAGGCGGCACTGATAGGTGGCACTGATAGGCGGCACTGATAGGCACTGATATGTGGCACTGATAGGTAGCACTGATATGCAGCATTGGTGGGCACTGATAGGCGGCACTGCTGGGCACTGATAGGCGGCATTGATGGGCACTGATAGGTGGCACTGATGGGCACTGATAGGTGGCACTGATGGGCACTAATGGGCACTGATAGGCTGCACTGGTGGGCACTGATCGGCACTGATGGGCGGCACTGATGGGTACTAATGGGCACTGATAGGTGGCACTGGTGGGCAATAATGGGCACTGGTGGGCAGCACTGATAGATGGCAATGATGGGCACTGGTGGGCAGCACTGATAGGGAGGGCATTGGCGGGCAGCACTGATGGGGAGGGCAATGGGGGGCTCCCTGAGCCCTGATTGCCATCCCTGGTGGCCATAGTGGGCATCCCTGGGGTCATGGGTGGGCATCCCTGATTACTGATTACCAGTGCCGACCCCCCCTGTCAGGGGAGCCGCCGTTCGGCGCTCCTTTACTCGTACCTGTCAGGCACGTACTGAGGAAAGCCGATCAACGGCTCTTCCTGTTTACTATGTGACCAGCCATGATTGGACATGGCTGGTCACATGGTAAAGAGCCTACGTCAGTAGGCTCTTTACCGAGATCGGAGATGCAGGGAGTCAGACTGACACCTCGCATCACCCCGGGGGGCGCGCAGAGCTGTATTATCCTGCCGCCGTCATATGACGTCCGGTCAGGATAATACAACCACATTCCCGCCGTCATTCTGCTATAGGGTGGGCGGGATGTGGATATATATATATATATATATATATATATACACACATATACATATGTATATATACATATATATATATAAAATACATTTTTCTGTAACAATAGTAAATACATTTGTTTAAATGACTGAAGGTTTTTAGTATTTTATATTTACAAGTAATACATACTAGAAGAGGTATTAAACCCAAAAGCAAACATTTATTATACAGCAGCTTACTAATTCTTAGATGGGAAGCCTGCATTAATTTTCTTTTTTAGGCTTTCTTTCTTCCATTTTCATCTGGTAATCTAACCAGCAAGTCTGTTGTTTTTCAAAAGAACAAACAAAAATGAATTTGCTAATGTACCATCCACATAAGTTAGCCTCTACCCCCCTAGGAAAATGTGAAGATACACTTGTGTACCATAGGTAGTTCATAAAATATTCATAAGGAGTTTAAAAAAATCCCATAGGAAGGGTGTTGTACTTCAAAAGGCAGCTCCACTTGAGATAGGAACGAATCTCTGAAAATTAGAAACAGTAACACATGGGGGCGCCAGCTAAGTGCAGCATCATAATAAACCCATTGGTGCTAATCTTAGCTGGCGCCCCCTTGTGTTCCTTTATGTTTTTCAAAATAACAAGCTCCAAATTAATACTGTTGCTGTAACTGCTGGTGTAGCTGCAGTGTAAATTGGAGTTTGGTTTTAATTTGTTAGTATATTTAAACCTGATAGTCCATCTAACACCCCTTCCCCCAGACTGACAATGTTGCTGTCTAAGCCCCGGTTCACACTTGTGCGTGTGCGGGGTTCGCATGTAATGTCGGAGCGCACTGCTCCGACATTACATGCGATCGGCTGTGCGGTGCGAGTTTAGCCATACAAACTGTATGGCTAAATTCGCATCGCACCCGCAGCAAACACGCACAGGAGGCATTTTTGCAGCCGCATCAGGATCGGATCGCACAGCAGTTCACACTTGTGCGATCCGATCCTGTGCGAACTGCACGATCGCACTGCGATATGCGATCAAACTGGGGGTGTCGTTAAGATTACATTGACACCCCCAGCGGATCGCATATGGCAGTGTGAACTGCCGGGGGTGCGTGTGCGATGCGGGAACAGGCTGCGAATTCGTAGCCTTCCCGCATCGCATCAGTGTGAACCGGACCTAAAGGTGCCCTCTATGTTCCTTCATCCAGAGTAAGGGCACACTAATACAGAAGGTGTGTTACTGGCCAGATCACCAGGTGAAAATAGAGGGGAAAAAAAGCCTAAAAAAATAAAAACAATGCAGCCACCACATCTTAGGATTGGTAAACCGTTTATATATTACATTTTTGGCTTTGGGTTTAATAGAGACATAATACTGAACCTAATCTCATCACTACACAAAAACCTACTTATTCAATATTTTATATGGCTTTACTATTCCAAAAAAGGAACCTTGTTGTGAAAATCCATTATTAAACATTCGTAGAAGATAGTTAATACTCACCTTTCATGGTGCCCATGCTACTGAACAGAACTTTGTTAATGAGTTTACATGGCCCAAAGTCTGCTCAGAAAACCAATGCTTCCAGAAGTGTGGATCTCCTGGGTCCCCACAGCTCTCATTGGCTCCCTTCTCTTACCTTATGTCACCACAGGATATGGTAGTGATGCAAGGTCAGCAGTAGGAACCAGTGAGAGGTGCTAGGGGGGACCAAGGAGATGGACACTCCTTCAGTGTTGGTTTATGAGTAGATAGGAACTCATGAAGGGAGCTGTGTTTAGTGTTTATGTTGAGGGCACCAGGAAAGTTGAGATTTTACCGAATTCTGTAACAAGAAATATTTAAGAATTTTAATATTAAAATATAATATTCAAATATTAAATTTAATATTTTAAGAGATATTTTTCAGGGTTGCTTTAACACTGATCACTTTGTACATACAGGGGTTGATTCCCTGGAGAGGGCAAAATCTGGTGCAGCTGTGCATCAGCTTCCAGGTTTTTTTTTTTATCAAAGCTTAATTGAACAATCTGAAGTTAGAAGCTGATTAGCTACCATGCACAGCTGTGCCAGATTTTGCACTCTCCAGTTTTAGTAAATCAAAACAGTCACTATCTAACCACTTGCCGACTACCGCACGACTATTTACAGTCAGCCCCTCACAGGCAGAGCGACGTAGTACTACGTCGCTAGCTTGTGAGGGTCTAGGGAGCGAGCGCGCGCCCCCGGAGGCGCGCTCCCGCGCGGTCACGGACTCCCCCCCCGCGCGTGTGACCGGCGGACCCGATGTCCGCCGGTCACTCGGCGATCGTCGGTGCAGAGGGAGAAAGGCAGGCGGCTGATGTAAACAAGCCACCTGTCATTCTCCCCTGTGTAGAAACAGTGATCATACGGTTCTACTATGTAGGACCGTTGATCACTGTTCCTACACCTCAAGCCACAGCCAATCACAGTTAGAATCGCTTTTGTGATTTTTTTTACCAAACATATGTAGCATAAAACAAATTGGCCGAAAATGTTAAAAAAATTAGATTTTTACATTTTTTTGGGGGGGAATTTCATATAAAAAAATGTGAAAAATATTGTTATTTTTGCAAAATTTACGCTCTTTTTTTGTTTATAGCGCATGATCAAAAAATCGCACAGGTGATCAAATACCACCAAAAGAAAGCTCTGTTTGTGGGAAAAAAAGGACGTCAAATTCGTTTAGGTACAATGTTGCACGACCGCGCAATTGTCCGTTAAAGTCACGCAGTAAAAAATTGCAAAAAACCCCCTGGTCTTTTAGCAGCCAAATCCTCCGGGGCTTAAGTGGTTAAACTCACCAAGTCACCAAGCATAAGTGCTATCCAATGGAGGTTGGGGGTGAATCCTCAGCTCTGCAAAAGTTCCAAATGGGGCAACCCAGAGCCAATGCAGTGCTGTCTTTATTTGTATCCAGAGACTGAAAGCAGCAGAGAAGGGGAATGCAAAAGAAAGGTAAGTATGCGCAGTTGTGATATGAGACATTAAAATGAACCTGTTTTTTTTACCTCTATGTGCAAAGCACCAATCTATCATCAAAAAGGGACAGACTAGATGGCATTAAGCAACAGATGTGTATATGTAGATAACGTAAGAGGTGGGGATATGTATACATTTTTTAAATGTTCTTTTTTATTAATAATTGCTGTATTTCTGTAGTGGGAACATTAAGGTCATATTTTATTATAAAAAATATAAAGGTATAATTGATATTACATCAAAACTCTAATGAGTGCAAGCTTCATGATTTGTAATCAATAATTATTCTCATAAATATTTTCACAGATTGAAAGCGCCATTAATACTAAAATAATTGTGCCAGAGTATACTTGTGGCGGCTTCTCCTAATTTTATGTAAAAACGATTACAAATCCCCTTGAGCAGTTGTAGAGGGTAGGGTGATACCTTGGTCCTACATTACTTCTATTGTTAATATGGATAGAAAAGGTTAGATGGTTTGAAGGATCATGTCAAAGCATTGCGTAACACACATGCTCTGTTATTGGAAGGTAAATGCTGTCTGGAATCCATTAGATTCAGTCTTTAGGAGTCTTGCAGTAGCTGACTCATGGAAGCACAACAACAATTTCCTATTGACCTGTCAGTAATATGTTTCCATAAATGGTTGCAATATGTGCAACAACAACAGAAGTGCCCCTATGTACAAAAGAGACAATTGAAAAATCCTGGTTTATTCTGTATTACTTTTTATCCTAATTCCTTAATGTACAGTATCTCAATATAATCCACAATACTTTAGTGACATTAGTATAAAGAAGTCAGTTTTCTATACTTTTTAAAGCTTTCCTTATCTTACTAGGACACCAGGGAATGTGAAGATTGCACTCTGCTCATACAATATTTAAAATTATTGAAAATGCATTTTTTTTTAAAATAACAAACAGGCTATACTTACCTGCTCTGTGCAGTGAAATTGCACAGAGTAGCCCCGATCCTCCTCTTCTCAGGTCCTCCATTGGTGTTCCTGGCTCCTCCTGTTCTCAGTGTGCCAACATAAGAAGTTGCTTCCTATCGTGGAACACCTGCAGACTCGATCCTGAGCCACGCAGCCTTTGTTTGCAGACAGCGCAGCTCAGCACTCCCCCCCCCCCCCCTTCCACTCCCTCGTCACAGGATTTGACAGCAAATGCCTGTGAGACCAGGAAGTGAGAGGGGAGACAGGCATAGCGCTGGATCAAGTGAAGGCTCAGATAAGTATTGGGGGGGTAAGGGGGTGGGGGGGCAATATTTTTACCTAAACATTTTTTACCTTATTGCAAAGAATGCGTTAAGATAAAAAAATGTTTAGCCTTTAGAACCACTTTAAAGACATCCTGTCACCAACCTAATCAATTGCCGGTAAAATCACAGAAAATCGAGTATTTCAAATTCTTGTAGTGTTTTTTTTTTTCCAAAAATTGATTTTTATTCACTTGCAATGTTCCTTTTAACTTTCTAGCATACTTGACTTCTTGGCGAAGTGTCAATTATATACTACAGCCACAGCCTTCCTTCCTGTATATCATAGCTCACCCAACCCTCCCTTCACCTCTTTTTATAACCATTTATGAAGCTAGTGGAGAGAAGGAATAGGGAATTCTATAAAATGTCACTTTCAAGACAGCTTTGATCTTTGAGCCTGTTGAGACTTCTGACATCACATCTAAAAAGGTCCAGAATCAGACCTTATGGATGTCTACTCATGCATAAAATCTAATAAATACACAAATTATCCTATTGGAAGATTTTTGTTGAAATAAAGGATTAGGTCTCTTAAAATGTATCAAGAAATATGTTTTTTTTTTCCGGCAGTTACAATCTCTGATCTATAAATTTATTAGGAACAAGGGTGGTTGTCAGGTAGCCCCCTCTACTTTATATAGATCTAAATGGCGAGGAGGGCTGGGAGTTCCCTATTTCTTGCAATACTATAAAGGTCACAACTGGTCCAGTTATACCAGATTTTCGCTGGGAAATAGTGTTGAGGTCTTTCTTATCCCACTCCCTGTTGTTGTGGGACACAGCATGTAAATTATACCCTTTAAAATCCCTCCCGCTTGCTGGTGGCCCCTCTCTTCAATAACCCTCACTTTATCCCAGGCCTACAGATTACTCAATTCACTTGGTGGTTTATTTTTACAAAATAGCGCACTTTATAGACCATAAGGGGATAAGACAACTTAGCTACTTTAAGGAAACCTTACACTTTAAGGAAACCTTACAAATGCCCCCCGAGGAGACTTATCGTCTATACCAAATTACCTGTGAACCCTAACACGGGATCAGGTTGGTATAACTACTAGGACCTTGTTTAAGAACAGATGCATACATGGATCCGAACCATGGGGAGGGATTACAGAGTTATATGCCCTGTTCACCAAACAGGGTAACAAACCTTCATATCAAACAGCATGGGAATTTGATCTAGGGGAGACAATTGAGGAAGAGGTGTGGACAAAATGGTCAACTATGGTGCACAGAGGTATACTTAACACTTCCCTGGTGGAGGCAAATTACAAAATGTTATTGCGCTGGTACCTTGTCCCGACAAGGTTGACAAAACTGTATCCTGGTACCTCACCCTTATGTATGTTTCCAGGGATGTGGACAAGAAGGTGGTCCTGTCCGAAGGTTTGACGCTTCTGGATCAGGATGTTTAACCTGATCCATTCAGTGAAAGGACAGAGTGTTCCCAGAGGTGCCAAAACGATGCTGTTTACAGACCTACCGGAGGAGATCCCCAGGCATATGCAAACTCTCATATTTTTTATTCTCTTAGCTGCTAAAATAAACCATAGCACATTCATGGAAATCGCCTGTGCTCAATGTTGCGATGATGAAACATAAAATATCTTGGATTATGATTATTAGAAAACTGACCAGTATTCACAGAGATAAACAAGCTAGGTTTGAAAGAGTGTTTAATCCCTGGATCGCTTATCTTCAGGCTCCCTGAACATTGGGCCATACAGTGAGGGGGGCTCAGACCAAGGGGACATATTGTATTCTACTATACCCTTTTCTGAACTTTGCGTCTCTTTTTCACTTTCACTTCTCCTGTTATTGGTTTGGCTGCTTTAAATTTGTAATAAAAATTATTGGAACAAAATCTATTGAAGGAAAGATAAAGTAAAGGTTGGCCCCCACCCCAGGACACAGTATGCTCCCATTGGGTTGTCAGGGTGTGGTGGACATCACTCTGACTGATAGGTAAACATTAATAATATGCCTTTGTATGCACAAGAAATCTGTTTGTTCCATGTATATCATTAATATTCCATGTGGTGTTCAATTGCACATCAGACTTGTTCAGCTTTACTACTTCTATGTTTTATGTAACCATTTTTCCCTTTGAAAATCCTCAATAAAAATTATTAAAAGAAAATGTGTCAACAAATATGTAATGCAAAACCACATTTTTTGGGGTAAATCTAAAGGATAGTGTACAATTAGATTGTGATGTGCGTGTGGTCAACTTTAGACACAATGGGGGTGGATTTACTGAATGCAAATAGACTGTGCACTTTGCAAGTGCAGTTGAACTCTGTAAGTGCAGTTATCCAAAGCTTAGTAAATGAGGAGAAGTTCTGATGATTTACATCACCCAATCATGTATTAACAAAAATTTGCTTTTTTTTTTTTGTCTTTCCTTGCATATAATTGGGTGTTCTTTGCAAAGAGAAGCTTTATCTAATTTACTTAACGCTGGAGCAACTGCATTTGCAAAGAGTACAATTTATGTGCCTTTAGTGTAGCAAGAGATGGATAGGTTTCATTTAGAATTATAGCAGTGATATATCTGCATGGCCTTAAACTGGCCAGAGCCTGCCACAGTGCATCTTGACACCTTTCTTGAAACCTAGTTGAAAAAAATGTCAACTTGTTTTTTTTTCTTTTTAAATCAAGGATAAATTGTATTAAGATACCAAACATCCCTGACAGATACGCAACTGAGTGCAATACATTTTACCATAAGTATACATAGAGATGATATAAGTGACCCACATATACACTATGTTACCAAAAATACTGGGATGCCTGCCTTTTTACGCACATGAACTTTTATGGCATCCCAGTCTTAGTCTGTAGGGTTCAATATTGAGTTGGCCCACCCTTTGCAGTTATAACAGCTTCAACTCTTCTGGGAAGGCTGTCCACAAGGTTTATGAGTGTGTCTATGGGAATGTTTGACAATTCTTCCAGAAGCGCATTTGTGAGGTCCGGCACTGATGTGGACAAGAAGGCCTGGCTCGCAGTCTCCGCACTAATTCATCCCAAAGGTGTTCTATCGGATTGAGGTCAGGACTCTGTGCAGGCCAGTTAAGTTCTTTCATCCCAAGCTCGTTCATCCATGTCTTTATGGACCTTGCTTTGTGCACTGGTTCAAATCATTTGGTGGAGGGGTGATTATGGTGTGGGTTTGTTTCTTAGGGGTTGGTCTAGGCCCCTGAGTTCCAGTGAAGGGAGCTCTTAAGGCGTCAGTATGCCAAGAAATTTTGGAAAATGTCATACTCCCAACTTTGTGGGAACAGTTTGGGGATGGCCCCTTCCTGTTCCAACATGACTGCGTATCAGTGCACAAACAAGGTCCATAAAGACCAGAGATGTATAGTAACGAAGTAGAACTACTTCACTACTGTACTTAAGTACTAAAAGGCGGTATCTGTACTTTACTAGAGTATAATTTTTTCTCCTACTTCCACTTTTACTTCACTACATATTTTCGATGAGTTTAAAACTTTTACTCCGATATTTTGCATGCATAGTTACTCGTTACAATTCTAAAAATGTTACGAATCATTCCATTCCAAACCCACACCGCCGCTGACTTTTTTTACTCGAGTCTCACTGTCTCTAAGACTCACAAGTCACAACCAATCCCGACCCGATGCAATCGCTCAGGGGCAGAGCCTCGCTGCCTCTGCCCTCCCTCAGCTCGGCCCGAGTCCCGCCTCCCGCTCGGCTCTCAAGTGAAGTGGTGGTGGTGAGAGAGGAGAGACATCTGCCTGCAGAGTGATCTCTCTGGGCCCTGGCTGGGGGAGGGACTGTGAGTTACTAGAGTCTAGACTACTAGACTGTCTCTGGGCACTGTGCATCGCGGCCGCCCAGCGCGGGAGAACTGGATGGAGGTAGGAATATATTCTTCTTTCAGCAGGGGGGACTGGACTGGGGACTGTGGAGAGAGAGGCTGGAGGACTCGAGACAGCCTAAGGTAGGAGAAGTAAGAACTGTCTTGAAGTCAAGTCACTCACTAAGGGGATCGGATCTATTCAATGGAGGGACCTGCCCTGGCCTGCCCTACACTAAGGGGGATCTATAATGGGAGGGGGACCCTGGCCTGGTCTAAGGGGGCTCTATAATGGTAGGGGGACCCTGGCCTGCTCCAAGGGGAATCTATAATGGGAGGGGGACACTGGCCTGCTCTAAGGGGAATCTATAATGGGAGGGGGACACTGGCCTGCTCTAAGGGGAATCTATAATGGGAGGGGGACCCTGGCCTGCTCTAAGGGGGATCTATAATAGTAGGGGGACCCTGGCCTGCTCTAAGGTGGATCTATAATGGGAGGGGGACCCTGGCCTGTTCTAAGCTGGATCTATAATGGGAGGGGGGCCCTGGCCTGCTCTAAGGGGAATCTATAATGGGAGGGGGACCCTGGCCTACTCTAAAGGGAATCTGTAATGGGAGGAGGACCCTGGCTTGCTCTAAGGGGGATCTATAATGGGAGGGGGACCCTGGCCTACTCTAAGGGGAATCTGTAATGGGAGGGGGACCCTGGCCTGCTCTAAGGGGATCTATTATGGGAGGGGGACCCTGGCCTGCTCTAAGGGGGGATCTAAAATGGGAGGGGGGCCCTGGCCTTTTGACTACTTTCTTTAATAACTACATACCACAATACTTGTACTTTTACTTTCAGTACTTGAGTAGTAAATTTTAAAATAAACGACTTGCAATACTTAAGTACAAAATATGTTGAATACTTTACTACTTCTACTTAAGTGTGGTGCTTAAAGAGCACTTCAACTTCTACTCAAGTCACTTTTTTGATAGAGCACTTGTACTTTTACTCAAGTCTGGGTCTCTATAAAGATATGGATGAGCTAGTTTTGGGTGAAGGAACTTGACTGGCCTGACCTCAGTCCTGACCTCAATGCAATAGAACACCTTTGGAATGAATTAGAGCAGAGACTGCGAACCTGGCCTTCTCATCTATATCAGCTGCAAAGGGTGGGCCAACTCAATATTGAACCTTACAGACTAAGACTGGGATGCCATTAAAGTTCATGTGTGTGTAAAGGCAGGCATCCCATACTTTTGGTAATATAGTGTATATAAACATACAATATCAGCTTAGTCACGAAAACATGTCACCTTGTTTACCACAAAATGAACTGTATCTGCAGAAAGTTTTGAAACACTTTTTTGTAGGTAGTTTTATTCAGATTCAGTCACCAATAATGTCAGTGGGTCCTAGCTCCAAACACCATTTTTAACAAAAAAATATAGCTTTACATTTTTCTTCTTTTTGGTAAAAAAAAAATATCTACAAAATAAAAATATGTACTGTATGTGTAATAATAAACACCAGATATAAGCATATCTTACCAACTCAAAAGAAAGCTCTACGTTACCTATTTACTATACAAATATCATTAGTGATGTCAAATCATGAGCATTAATTGCAAGGGTTGGATTGTGTATGTCTAATCATATTTTGTCTGTGCATGGCCCTCCTTCCCACCTGTTTGTTAACCACTTAAGCCCCGGAGGATTTGGCTGCTAAACGACCAGGGGGTATTTTGCGATTCGGCACTGCGTGACTTTAACGGACAATTGCGTGGTCGTGCGACGCTGTACCTAAACGAATTTGGCGTCCTTTTTTTCCCACAAACAGAGCTTTCTTTTGGCGGTATTTGATCACCTGTGCGATTTTTTGATCACGCGCTATAAACAAAAAAAGAGCGTCAATTTTGCAAAAATAGCAATATTTTTCCCTTTTTTTTATATGAAATTCCCCCAAAAAAAAATGTAAAAATCAAAATTTTTTAACATTTTCGGCCAATTTGTTTTATGCTACCTATGTTTGGTAAAAAAAATCGCAAAAAGCGTATTTTGATTGGTTTGCGCAAAAGTTATTGCGTTTACTGACTAAGGGAAAGATTTTTGTCATTTTTGTTGTTTTTTTTTTAACGCGTAATGGCGGCGATCTGCGATTTTTTTTGCGGTACTGCGACATTGGGGCGGACAGATCGGACCCTTGACTGACATTTTTGACACTTTTGGGGTTACCAGTGACATTTCTACAGTAATCAGTGCTATATATATGCACTGTTACTGTAAAAATACACTGGTAGTGAAGGGGTTAACTTTATTTGAGAGGGAGGGGCTGTGTGTGTCCCTAGGGGTGTGATTCTTACTGTGATTGGCTGTGGCTTCAGCTGTATGCAGAGTGATCAACGGATCTACATAGTAGATCCATATGATCAGCTCTCATACAGAGGGGAGAATGACAGGCAGCTTGTTTACACAAGCTGCCTGACTTTCTCCCTCTCCCCCGCCGATCGCAGAGTGGCCGGCGGACATCGGGTCCGCCGGTCACACGCGCGGGGGGGTCCGTGACCACGCGGGAGCGGGAGCGCGCCTCCGGCGGCGCGCGCTCGCTCCCTAGACCCTCACAAGCTAGTGACGTAGCCCTACGTCACTTTGCCTGTGAGGGGCTGACCGCCGACGTAGATCGGCGTGCGGCGGTCGGCAAGTGGTTAAAACATATATATAAAAATATAGTGACAAATAGTCTGGAGTATTAGAAATATTACATATAAATAAATAACCCCTGAAACTTGTCACTGGAGGAGGCAGTAACAGGAGATCTCTCCAATTTAGATTCAAACAGGTCTTTTTCTTCATGTAAAGAAGAAAAATTGCTCTTTTTTTTTTAATTACACAATTGTTTTACAGTGACAAGAATTGATTCATGCAGATTTGTTAAGTTACACTTTAAGTTATAAACTGCTAAAAACTGTATCTCTAACAGACATGATCAAACTGCTCACAAATGTATATGTTTTAGGAAGGTACCTACGAGGTTACAAGGTTTAAATGTATTTTTGCTTGATGCTGTAGGGATTAAACAGTTAGTGCTGTAATGTGTCATGTTTGGATGTTGCACTATATGTATTCCTGTGGGAAAATGTACAGAACTGTAAATCTAATTGCTTTATTCAGTAAAGAAGTGCTGGTTAAGTGGAGTTGTCTGGTCTGGATTACTTGGGAAGAGTGTGTGCTCACAGTGTATTGAAGAACTGGCGAATGATGTGTACCATCCCAAGTTAACCCTTGAAGTTATGGAACAAAGTGTGCACTACAGTGAACTCTTGAAGCTATGAAGTCAAGAGTTTCAAGAAATAGGAGCAGCCAGTACAGGAGATGGATTGGTGGTGGTCGGTGACAGAGGTTCCATAGGTGGGGGTAGCTTAGCATTTAGTGTACCCTACTGGGTGGCAGGGTCCCTCACCTTAGGGTCAGCTGTGGAACAAAACCGTTGACTGGGCCTGGAACCACATGTGTGTGAAGCCTCAGCAATAAGTGCAGTGGCTCTAATCTTTGCTTTCAAGGCTTAACACAAGTTAAGAGTAAAGTATGTTGTAAAGAGCTATTGGAGGTTAGTCGGTGCCCAATGCTACTCCCTCAAAGTGACTCTGCAGTCAGTACCAGGGCAGGTGTCACTGGCAAGTGTAAAAGACATTATCCTTGTGCATGTGTGGCCTGGTGAAGTAGTTTGGCCTTCGGCCATAAGGTACGCCTCATGTGAAAAAATATAAATCTATCAGCATGCAGTTCCCCCATGCTAACAACCTGTTAGTTCCTGTATAGAAAATGAAATGTACTATTCTGTTGTGTGCATGATACATGTTTTGTTTACAGCTATTCTGGTTACTAGAAGGCTATAATGGGTCATATGAAATTATTTTGACTGTGTGTGTGCATGCAACTTTGTTTCCACCCGTTAAACCCAAAACTGGGCACCTGCAATAGACAGCATATAGGGCAGATTTCTTTTCCTAGTGAATCAAGTGAATGGAATGTGGGCATCAAACCTGTTATAAATGTAGGATGTACAGTATACTCTGTAAGCAGACATGAGTCCATCTCAAGGCTGGGCCCCAGGTTTCCACCTAAACCACCCTAATTAAAATTTGCCTTTGCACACAATTGTCCTTGGCTTTTCTTTACCATAGTTTGTTTGAAGAATGCTCTTGCCTGACAGCTTTGCTTCTTGCATCTGTATTTTTTAAGAGGTATGGTAAGTTTTTTGTAGACTTCATTGTTTTGCCACAAGTTTTTGGAAAAAATGGGGAAAAAAATGAAAAAACATTTTTTTACACAAAGTTGTACATTTAATAAGATATTTCTGATACACAGCACGGGCATGCTTAGAATTACACCCCAAAATACATTTTGGCTCTCCTTCTCAGTATTGTGATACCAGGTGTATTAGACTTTTTCACTGATTATGTACTGGACATTGTATTTTGTGTATCACACAAATCAACCAACTGTGCCAAAACCAATGTACTGTAATGGTTGCTTCTATATAGGTGATCAGGGAATATAGCTTGGTGTAGAATCACCTATAGCAGTTCCCATTTCTATAAGCCAAGTAAGCCTAGCCTACTAGCACATAGCTGCCCACAGGAATGCTATTTTTCACTGGCTAGGAAGTTCAGGATGCTGAAATAAGGAAGAAAAAAAGACTTCTTGTGCTTCCAGGTGGGTGGTTGTCCACAGGGGATGGCAGGAACTGGTGCTTGACAGGAATGTTAAAAGTCAGATGTGCAGATGGGTCAGTTCAGGAGACAGGCAGAGAAATGCTCAGCAAACAGGCAAAGGTTTGGTCAGCTTTTCTTCATAGCTGTGGAAGGAATTATACCCCCTTTACGTCCACCAATCTTAATCCATTAAAGTGAACCAGGGTGCCTGTGCAGGGTCCAAGGAGTTAGAGAAGGTGGGAGGAGGTGATGCAACGCCTCCTCACTGCCGGTTAAATGATTTCTGAAGAGAAATATGACATTGGATCGCTCTTCAGAGAGCATTGCACATGTGAACGAGTCCTTATGGTGACACTATAACAGGTTTGGGGATGACCAGGGACACTGGGACTGGTGTGGCGGTAAACAGAGACACTATGACTGGTGTAGTGGTGATCAGGGACACTGTTATTGGTTTGACGGTGATTAGGGACACTGTAACTGGTGTAGCCTGGTAACATTGTACTGCTGTGATTAGAGACAGTGGCTGGCAGCACTGAAATACAGTGATATCAGAACAGCCAGAAATGGCACATGATCATCGCCAAGGCAGTACAATGTCACCAGACCACACCAGTTAGAGTGTCCCTAATCACTACCAAACCAGTCACAGTGTCTCTGATCACCACCACACCAGTCAGTGACCCTGATTACCGCTACACCAGTCATAGTGTACTTGCACTGGTGACATTATGAAAAAAAAAACATTGTGACAAATCACAGTGATCACGATAGTAAACAAAGCCTTCATGAATGTACAGCAACAGTATTTTACACTGGATTACAGAGTGAGTTGGATATATTTCATGAATTGTCCCTACAGCATGCACCTGTATGACAAGGAAATTAGATTAGAAAATAAATTCACTTCAGATTATAAAATTCACAGCAACAGCTGTACATGGTCCAGTGTTTTCTACAATGCACCTTAGAATATGTTGGCTGCATATAAATCCTTAAAATAAAAAACTCTGGTAGTACAAAGTTAAAGGGTTTAAATGATCAGGATGATTAAATTCTACATTTGCATTTCGTTATTTTCTTTTCTGTGTTCTAAGACTTTTTATACCTTCAATTTTAATGAACAAAAAAGTGTGTTAATAGTTTGCATTAACACGCAAAAGGACTGCCAGGCGTTTATGATTTGTGGTGCCAAAAAAAGCTTGTATTTTGCAGATACAGCGGGGAAAACTTAACCTTAAAATAATCCAGGCCAATGAACTAGGGATGGGCTGAATGCTAAGGGAGAACATTTCCTTTTTACCTAAAATAAAATAGTTACAGGAATAAATGACAGCTGGGTGTGTGTAAAACTCATCACAAATCAGCCCTCTACAGTTTAGGAGGCATGTTATACATCATTTGTTAACTCACTGTGGATTGCAGATATGCCCTTTCAATATGTATTTTTCATTAGGTAATATGAACATAGGAACCAAATAACACAAAAAAGTGTAGCGCTACTTCAATTTCTCCAATTTCTAGTATTTTTGGTTTAGTTTATTGACCAAAAGTGTTCAGCTGCTGTATTTTCAGGTTGCTATATAGGTATTTGCGCTGATACAATTTTTAACATATTTTAGTAAAAAATAAAACATTGTCTGACTGTTTGGAAGGAAATAATCTTACAAATCCGTTAGAAGGCAAAATAAAAAAACAACCAGTCAAAAAAAAAAAATCTCATTAAAAGATTAAAAAAAAAGCAGCTTGTGCTGTAATAATTACCTTCATCACAGGAAGGTGAGAAAACCACAAACCTACAGCTCCATCGCAGCCTTCTGCCACTCAGTCTTCTACAGCCCTCACAGCCCCTCTGGCACATCCCTTCTATCACTGGTTTGGGTCTTTCAAATAGCAGCTGTGTGTAAAGCACTGTGTAAGACTTTAAATTGCATTTTTTTATTTAACTGGATTTCCTTGTCTCCTATGGATCCTGGGCTTTGGTAGTGCATCTACCCCACACAGTCCATTCCACAGACCTCCCTGGAGCGCCTTGACCAGTGGAGGCCCGTCTATTAGGGGAGCTGCCCCCCCATCCATGCATCTGGCCCCCTAATCTACATGCAGGGTGCCGGACGCATGGATTCCAATGGGGGATTTTCTTCTTTTGGAAGCACGTGATTAGAGCCAGGGGCTCTAATAGGCTTCAAAAAAGGGTGGGCTTGGGGCACCAAGGAGGAGTAGGAGGAGGAGGGAGGAGATGCACGGCCGGAGCACTGGAAGCACAGACTTTCCCACCAACCACCACTGTCTCCGGGGATTGCTCACCCACAGTGGCTCAGCCATCCAGCACCCCCTGGCTCAGACAGGAGAGGGAGGAGGAGGGGAGAAAGAGTAATCACAGGCAGAACATCTGCCTCCTAAAGGTATGGAGGCCATTCCTCTCAAGCAGGGGGGGGAGGTGTTGTTTTTGTTGGTTTTCCCCCCTCAAATTATCAAGCAGCAGCCGTCACTGGCCTTGACTGTGTGTTTTTGTATATTGTCTTTACCACTGTCCTCATGATCACTCTGAGATCAACCAGAGAAGTCCACATACCAGATTTTGCACCTTTCTCTGGCTGCTGATATGGATCCAAATTGTGATGCTGAAGTATATCACCTTACCTTCTTTTATATTATGAATTAGGTACATACCAATGAACATAGGGGTCGTTTTTGGCTACTATAATTCTGTGACTGACTCACTAGTTGGATGCAGATATTTTTCTGTGAGTTATTTAATTTTTTTTTTAAAGATTTTCTTTTATGCACATTAGGCATTTTTTGTGGGAATGGAGTATTAACAAGACTTAGCACTACAGTTACATCTTTTGCATTGTATACAATAGGGATGATCGAACGGTTCGGGTCGACCATCGGTTCCACCCGAACATTGACTGTTCGAGGTTCGGCCGAATTCCGAACTTTTTGCTGAAAAAGTTCGGAATTCGGCAACCAGAACCGACCAAAATGCAATGGGACAGGAAATGGGCTTTAAAAGCCCGTGATTGGACCAGAACCATCAGTAAAAGCCAATTGAGGGGGCAGGAGAATGCTAGGAATGTGATTGGAGTGACTATGGGGTCCAGAGGCCAATCATTAGTGAATACGCCCCCCAGTATATAAGATAGCCCCGCCAAATTCCTAGCATTGTAATACAGGGACGTGGAAGAGAGTGGAAGCAGTTCTGTTACTTCTGCTTCAAAGTGTCATTTAGCAATTGTTAGTGTGAGGAAAGGGATATCTAGTGTAGTCAGGGTGCTATTTTCCACTATAGTTAGATTTAATAATCTAGTTTCTGTAGGGAAAGTGTTAAGTCTAAGGGGATCGTAGTGTAGTGTAGGGTTAACTGACTCTGACTGCTATGGCAGGGTGACTAAACCCTTCCTTGTCAGGGTGACCGCTATAGAGAAAAGATCGCTTCTCTTAGGTCACTTATAGAACAGCGATATGGCTTCTCACCTGTCACCCTGCTTTTTGCCGCAGCCGTTTATAGGGCTTTTTTGAGGACATGTTTGGAGTCAGGCATGACATCTGAACTTCTGTGTATGGGTATATATACACACACACACACACACACGTCTGTATATATACACATACACATATATAGGTGTGAAAGTAGCAGAACACTATGCTTGCGCTAATGAAATAATTAACAGGCATATGTCTTCGCTCCTATCACACCTATATGAGTGTATGTGTATAAATACATATAAGTGTGTGTGTGTGTATATATACCCCTATACAGAAGTTCAGATGTTTTGCCTGCCTCCAAAGACTCCAAAAAAATGCCCCAAAAAAAACGCCTGCTGCAAAAACACACCTGGGCGTTTTTGTAGCTGGCATTTTTTTGGGCATTTTTTGGGCGTCTTTGGAGGCAGGCATGAAATAATTAACACCCATATGGCTTCTCTGCAATAACACCTATATATGTGTATGTGTATAAATACATATAAGTGTGTGTGTATATATACCCCTACACAGAAGTTCAGATGTTTTGCCTGCCTCCAAAGACCCCCAAAAAAAACGCCAGCTACAAAAACGCCCAGGTGTGTTTTTGCAGCAGGTGTTTTTTTTGGGCATTTTTTGGGGGTCTTTGGAGGCAGGCAAAACATCTGAACGTCTGTATAGGGGTATATATACACACACACTTATATGTATTTATACACATACACACATATAGGTGTGATAGGAGCGGAGACATATGCCTGTTAATTATTTCATTAGCGCAAGTATAGTGTTCTGCTACTTTCACACCTAAATATGTGTATGTGTATATATACATACATGTGTGTGTGTATATATACCCATACACAGAAGTCCTGATGTTATGCCTGCCTCCAAAGACGCCCAAAAAATGCCCAAAAAAACGCCAGCTACAAAAACGCCCAGGTGTGTTTGCAGCAGGCGTTTTTTTGGGCATTTTTTGGGGTCTTTGGAGGCAGGCAAAACATCTGAACTTCTGTATAGGGGTATATATACACACACGCTTATATGTATTTATACACATACACACATATAGGTGTTATAGCAGAGAAGCCATATGGGTGTTAATTATTTCATTAGCGCAAGCATAGTGTTCTGCTACTTTCACACCTACATATGTGTATGTGTATATATACATACATGTGTGTGTGTGTATATATACCCCTACACAGAAGTTCTGATGTTATGCCTGCCTCCAAAGACCCCCAAAAAATGCCCAAAAAAACGCTTGCTATAAAATCGGCAAGGTGTGAAAATAGTGGAGCCCTATCCCTGTTCTATATTAATTCTAAGACAAACAATCTTTTTTTTTCTGGTTCTGGACATGCTACAGAGCTGAAACTTCACAGGTACACTTTTTAGACCCCCCCCCCCCCCCAGACACTAAATCCAAAGAAATCTCTTTTTTTTTTCAATAATTTTTTCAATAATTGGCTCTCTATCAAAAATGACAATTTTTAAGAACTTTTTTTGTGTGATTAATAGTCCCTGGGGCATGACCCAGAACCCTAGGCACTTTTTAGGGGCATTTATTGGGTTTTAGGGCTTCAAAATGGTGTTTTTTGATTCCAGAAGTTCGGGTCCCATTGATTTCAATAGGGTTCTGAAATCTGAACCGAACTTTCAGGAAATTCGGGTGTTCTGGTTGAAACCGAACTTTTCAAAAGTTCGATCATCCCTAGTATACAACACATACTGTATATCAGAATATAAAGTGCACTGCTTTTATATGTAAATATGTCTGATAGCGCAGTTAACTATGTATGTTTAATTGAGGATCACCAGGTGAAAATGAAGTAAAAAAGCATAAAGAAAGGAAACAAAGGCAGCCACCACATGTAAGGACTGGTAAAATGCAATATATTACATTTTTGTTCTATCTTGAGTTTAGATAGACTTTAAGTTTTTCTCTGTGTATTACTAAATAAACATAGTTATTTTAAATGATTAGTTAAATAACTATCCACCTAACATTTTTAACCCATAAAGAAACCTACTATCATTTAGGACTGATGTGCTCAGCAGACCCCCACTAATTAGAAGCACAATTTTTGTTTTGTTTTAAAAGAGAAAAAAATCATATCATGAACCACATATGGCTTGTGCATGGGTAAAACAAAAGATGGAAACATGAGATTAGTTATGTGGAAAAATTGTCTATAAGATTGGAGTGAATGATATTTCCATTTATTTCATAGAACATGGCAAAGGCAAACTGAATTTGCAGCATCTGTATCTCTTTTGTTTACAGTTCATAACTGTTATTGTTTAATGTTGTTGTGTTTTTACAGAAGTAAACATTTCATGTTTAAATCTTTTCCTGTGTTTATTCTACATTGGCTTTTGTATGATTATTTGTTTTATTACTGGGTGATGAATTATCTACATGGAACAATATGGTATAACCTAGGATCTATTTTTCTTTTTATAAATACCCTAGGTCATAGAGATTATTTATAAAGACCATGTTCCTAACTGATCCAACTTGAAAGTCGCACGACTTTTGTTCCAACTTTGCCCTGCGACTTAAGGTCTGACTTCCATGGGACTTCAATGAACCAAATCTGATTTTGATCTGACTTTGAGATAATTGTGACTTGTCCTTTGACCAATCAAAACAATTCCTTTGTTTCTGGTATGGATAAAACCTCATGCCAAATTTATAAAAAAAAAAAAAAAACACAACACAAGTCGGACCAGTTAAGACGGCTCTCATAGTGAACCACTGATTTTGACAAGTCATGCGACTTGTGCTCTCAAAGTCGGAGCGCTTGTCGGACCAGTGTGAACCGGCCTAAAATCAACAAATAAATAAAAGAAGAGCTTCTTAGATTACATACTAATCGTGTTCTGATTTCTAGAAGCTACTAGGCTGTTGACAAATATGTTGGCTTTTCCATATCACCTAGGTGTATCTCTGTCTTTTTTTTTTGCCAAGTAATTTTTGACAAAGCAGGGCAAAATAATAGCCTACCTGTATCTCACCTTGAAATCTCATAGGATGTTGTTTATAACATAAGAACCAAAGCTCCTTCCACCTATCATGCAGGAAAAGAATTTCAAAGAAATCCAGGAAAGCCCTTCCCCAGACCATTCTGTCTTCTAATTATATATATATATATATATATATATATATATATATATATATATACTCTATTACTAAGTAATAAGCATTGGAACGCCTGCCTTTACATGCAATATTGGGTTGGCCCACCCTTCGCAGCTATAACAGCTTCAACTCCTCTGGGAAGGGTGTCCACAAGGTTTAGGAGTGTGTCAATGGGAAGGTTTGACCATTCTTCCAGAAGTGCATTTGTGAGGTCAGGCACTGATATGGAGGAGAAGGCCTGGCTCGCAGTCTCCGTTTTAATTCAACTCAAAGGTGTTCTATTGAGTTAAGGTCAAGACAGGTCAGTGCAGGTCAGTCAAGTTCCTCCACTCCAAACTCGCTCATTCTTGTCTTTCTGGACCTTGCTTTGTGCACTGGTGCACAGTCATATTGGAACAGGAAGGGACTGTTCCCACAAAGTTGGGAGCATTAAATTGTCCACAATGTCTTGGTATGCTGACACCTTAAGGGTGCCCTTCACTATAACTAAGGGGCAAAGCCCAACCCCTGGAAAAACAACCCCACACCATAATCCCCCATCCATCAAATAATTTGGACCACTGCACAAAGTAAGGTCCATAAAGACTTGGGGATGAGCGCGTTTGGGGAGGAGGAACTTGATTGGCCTGCACAAAGTCTTGACCTCAACCTTAAGAACACCTTTGGGATGAATAAAAGCATGAGTGTGAGCCAGACCTTCTCATCCACATTAGTGCCTGACCTCACAAATTCACTTCTGGAAGAATGGTCAAACATTCCTATAGACACACTCCTAAACCTTGTGGACAGCCTTCCCAGAAAAGTTGATGCTGTTATAGATGCAAAGGGTGGGCCAACTCAATATTGAACCCTATGGACTAAGACTGGGATGCCATTAAAGTTCATGTGCGTGCGTGAAATTGCTGAGGTATAGTGGGTGGTTTTTTTGCAAATAGAGGGGTTGACTGAACCGTTTGTAAGGAAAGTTGCCCTTTGCAAGGACATTTTTCCCAGGGCCTAGTGAATGAGGTGAAGCTCTGCTGACTTTCTTAATCCAATCATGTGCAAGCAAAAATCCTGTTCTTTTTTATTTTCCTTGCACATGATTGGGTATTGTTTGCAAACTGACAATTTACTGCATTCACTAAGCTTTGGGGAAAGTTCCTTTGCAAAGAGAAACTTCCCTTGAAAAGTGAAAAGCCTATTTGCCTTTAGCAAATCAGCCCAACTGAGTTTAACGTATGTATCCCTGCAAAAGCACAAGTAAGCTTTTTATGCATAAACATTATGCATGTAAATTACCAGCCTGGATATTGAGCAGGGCCCATCCAATCCCTGGTGAAGTGTGCCCAGATGGTGGCTGGGAGAGCTTTTAAATGGTTTGGAGCCCTGAGAAGATGGTCTCTTCTCCCCATATGCAGATAGATAAATGATCTAAGGAGGAGGGGGGCTGCCTGGATACTGAGCTAATTACAAGAGGCTGCACCTAGGACTGAACCTGTTCTGGTGTTTTGTGAGTAGAGCCTCCTTTCTCTTCTACAAGCTGTTTCATGGTCCCCAGCCTTGAACCTATAGACTGTTCCAGCTTGCCTATCTGTTCTACAAGCTGCCTCATGGTCCCCAGCAGTGAACATAAAGATACATAAAGAAAGAAGAATACATAAAGAAAGAAAACATACATTAAAAACTCAATTTCTGAAATAAGTCAAAAGTGAAATATCTAAATACTTCATAAACAGTTAGGTTTCTTGTCAGAAATCTCAATCGAGTGGTGTTAATGGGATTTTCAAACATCTCAAAATTAATTTCAGTAAATAACATAATAACAGTGGTCAAAATGTTCTTGTTAACCTCTAGACTGTTCCAGCCTAGCCTATCTGTTCTACATGATCTTTCATGGTCCCCAACCTTGAATCTGAAGACTGTTTCAGTCCCACTGCGTTGGATTACTTATATCTCCCGGTTCCCACCTGTGAGTGAAAAGAAACTGTGCTGTTGTTGTTTAAAGAACTGTCCTCGCACACTTTTTTTCCAGCATTTTGGAGTATCCCGCACAACCCTTGATCCCCTCCCCAGTTCCTTTAAGATATAAAATATAGAAAAAGACAAACTCCTAGACTGATCGATGGCCGAAGTGTATCGACTGTCACTGTGTGCCAGGCTGTCTCTGCACTATAGTGGGAAAGAACCTAGTAACATCTACAGCCCTTTTGGGGGTCCCGCTACATTTGGAATATGCAAGCATTCTTCTGCATCACTTTTTCTCCTAAAATGTCAGTAGCAGAAGTGTGTGTCCTCTGTCTCCTTCCTTGCCTCTTAACACGAACGGTCATAACTCAGGTTCCATAGAGCATTATTATCTGCATAGAGAACAGAGAAGAAAAAGTTTTCCTTCAGACTCTCTTTCTCTGATTGAAACTTCACAAAACTTTGTATAAATGGAGTAGGCAGTAAACAAGGGGGAGCCATTGCTCTGACTCATTCAGTTCTTAGCATTTGAAGAGCTATAGGACTCTACAAACAACATGCTTTTTTCATGAAAGCAGCAAAGAAAGGCATGGTAAACGTGTGAAAAGAATCCCAGGGCTCTATCTGATCACTGAAAATAGTTTAAAAAGATGTATTCATATTCATGTAATATTTTAGTATTACCCAATAAACAATTGAAAAATATTTTCTAAAATAGCATTTACATAATATCTAAAATATGATTAAAAAATACTAATTTAGGCCTGAAAAAAAACATAAAGAAAAAGAAAACATACATTAAAAACTACATTTCTGAAATAAGTAAAAAGTGAAATATCTAAATACTACATAAACAGTTAAGTTTTTTGTCAGAAATCTCAATAGAGTGGTGTTAATGGGATTTTCAAACATCTCATAAAGTTCATTTCAGTAAATAACATAATAACAGTGGTCAAAATGTTCTTGTGTCAGAAGGGGAAACTATTTCCGCACAAAATCAGCTTCAATCCCAAAATGTTATTTTAAAATGCTTACCAGATTGAACCAGGAGACAGCACATAAACCTTAAATAAATGGCATGTCCTAAAAAAAGAGGAAACTCATACAGAAGAAGTTAGCAGTCTGCCTAATAGTAGAGGTAAATAATGATGCGTGTATGAGGATAATTAATGCAGTATCCTTTGTTCCCCTGCAGCTCGATCAGTTCCTTCTTTATGCAACACCCTGGAGCCAGACCAGATAACAGATAAATATTTGCTTGTTCTGTACAATATACGGTATGTAGGTTTGTATCCAAGCTGTAGCCAGGGGAGAAAGTAACAGAGTGAGGCTCCTTTACAAATATCTTTAAATATTAATGTGCACTAAATCTTAAAGACATGTTAGCAATTATCTACAATGTCATTCATATGCTGTAGAAGAAACTAAAGGCCCGTACACATGTAGCGATTGTCGGCCGTAAATATTGTAAAGGCCAATTGTCGGCTTGTTAGTATGATGCTTCCGACAGCCGACAGCGCATTTTCGGCCGAACAGAATCTGTTGTGCAGACTTTAAAATATTTGTTGGCCGTCATCAGAACGACCGATTGTTCGCCAGTCAGTACAGAATTCGGCCGACAAACAGCTGATTAGCAAGACTGTGCATGCTCAGAAAAGAAAAAACACACGGAAAGTTAACCATCACATGACATCACTTCTGCAGTCGGCTGTTGTTGGCCGACAAAATTCGTGTGCAGTCTTTAGCACTTTTCAGCCGACAGGACAGCACCGGACAAAAGACGGCCGATCGTTCGGTCAACATTCGGTACGTGTGTACGGGGCTTAAGCATCAAATTGGTTGTATTGCTTTGATACATCTTTACATCTAATTAAAGCCCCAAAACACATTCTTTACAACCATATATACTAAAATACAAGTACTTTTTTTGTACTAATAAATTTAAAATATTGATCAGTTGATTGATTTTGGAAGAGTACCTTCCTTTTTCAGTTGGCATAATGTAGATTAAGGTTTCACACAGGGCCAACTTTTTTTTTGATCACTTGCTGCTGTTCCTTAGAACAAAAAAAATCCATATAATCAAACTTTGGGACTTGGGTAACATTTTACATTTTATCACCTTGGAAGGTCTGAGGTCTATAATTTGGATGCATCGCTTAGACTTCTCATTACAACAGCTTCTGGATATATTCTGTAAATATACACTATGTTGCTATACATTGAAGGATATTTTGTTTTTGTTTGAATCTGTGCATTTTGCAAGCCTTAAGGCCTTAAGGCCCGTACACACGTGCAGATTGTCGGCCGAAAAGATTCAGCCGACGACCGATCGGCCGATTTTTGGCTTGTTAGTATGATGCTTCCGACAGCCGACAGCGCACTTTTGGCCGAAAAGAATCTGTCATGCAAGCATTAATATGTTTGTATGCCGACACCAGAGCGGCCGATTGTTCACCAGTCAATACAGAATTCGGCCGACAGACAGCAGATTTGCAAGACTGTCCAGTCTGTCTTGTGGTCTTGTCTGATGTTGTACCTATGATTTGAAGAAATAAACTCAAGTTTCCAAGTTCCTGGGTCTGGAAGTGCCACTTTCTTCTTCATTTATACAGAAAAGAAAAAACACAGGGAAAGTTAACCATCACATGACATCACTTCTGCAGTCGGCTGTAGTCGGCGGACAAAATTCTTGTGCAGTCTTTTGCACTTTTCAACAGACACGACAGCCCGGGGACAAAAGACGGCCGATCGTTCGGCCGACGATCTGCACGTGTGTACGGGGCATTAGACCAAGCTCTGTTTTACTTTAGTTCACAAAAATACTCATTGCTAAAATAATTATTTTATATTAAAAATAAAATAAAAAGGGGGGCGTGGCCAGGAACGGCATGTGAGAGGACGCATCTCACTGAGCTCCCGCTCTGATCCGTACACCGATCCTTTCCCCGGTCTCCTAAGCTGCTCACCGGGTACCGACGGCATCCTTGTACCGTCGGGCACACGCCTGTGATCCTTCCGTCTGGCCTTCGGGCGACGCACCGCCGCAAATTGCGGGAGAACTCCGGGATGTCTGGGCCCCAAGATGGCGCCGCGCACGGCCTGCCGCAGCGGACGAGAGGCTCCGAGAAGCCCGCCACCTCCAGTAAGTCCACCAAGCCCCCGAAAAATCCACCCAAAGAGCCGCAGCGCGATATGCGCTACTATGCACAGAAGTCCCCTGGCTCGGTGGGGAAAGGGAGACCCCCAGACGCTAGTACCAGTGCGGGTGCTTCTGGCCCTGTCAGCCCGGGTGTGGGTGGTCCTGGAGTGGAAGACTGTGCTGTTGAGGGTGAGGAGGAGATGGAGCAGGGTGACGGGGAAGTGGAGGAGCAGCCCACCCTTGCAGATATCCTGCGGGCAGTTAACAGATGCAACAACAATGTAGACCACCTCAAAAAGCAATTTGGGGGCCTGACAGAAGCGGTGTCCCTTCTTCGGCAAGACCTCCAGAAAGTCAGGGAGCGCACCACGGCTGTGGAGGGGAGAGTGAGTGACTTGGAGGACCAGCTACCCCCCCTGACCAGGGAGTCCCGCCATACTGCTGGCATGACCAGGGCCCTAGAACAGCGGGCTGAGGATGTTGAGAACCGCCTTCGGCGGAACAATGTTCGCATTGTGGGTCTGCCTGAGAAAGTGGAGGGGAGAGACCCCACGGACTTTGTGGACTCTTGGCTCAAAGAAACCTTTGGTGGGGATGCCTTCTCCCCTCTTTATGCCGTTGAGAGGGCCCACAGGGTTCCCCCTCGTCCCCTGCAACCGGGCCGCCCGCCAAGGACCATGCTTGCCCGCTTGCTTAATTATAGAGACAAAGAGACTATCCTGAGACTGGCGAGAGAGCGGCGGGATATACAGTACAATGGGGTGCGGGTCTCGTTTTACCTGGATTTCTCCGCTGAAGTGCAGAGGAGCAGGGCGAAATTCTTCGCGGTCAAACAGCGTCTGCAGAAACTACATGCCTCTTATGCCATGCTGTATCCTGCGAAGCTCCGTATTATTGCTGGGGGTCAACATCATTTCTTTGAGGATCCGTCGGAAGCTTCCTCGTGGATTGACCACAATGAGCATTCCCTTCGTCCTCGTCAGCTGCCTCCGGAAGATGGTGTGGCCTGAAGATTCTTCTCCGGTGCTCTTTTGCGATGATGACCCGGTGGATGCTGTTTGGGGGGCCCTGCCCCCAGCCTGGAGATAAAAGTACCTGTGATTTTTTCCTCTCTCCTGCTACCCCCTGTTTTTGTTTTTTCCTTCCCCTGTTCTACCCCTGTTTTGCAGGTGCTAATATCCTGGAGACCGTTGGGACTCGAACTACTGTTTGCTAGCTTGGAGCTGTAAGGTTCTGTCCATTCCGCAGAAACTTGGGTTCCTGTAAGTACTTGTGACTTATTTCCCCCTTTTTGGATGTTTTTTTTTGTTTTTTTTTCCTTCTCCCTCACCTCCCCTTTTTTTATTTTTCTGTGGGGGGTAATTTTTCTCATCCCCTCTTGGACAGTATTTGACTTCCTCACTAGTGTGGATGAGACCTGTTGTCCTCTACACGGGAGGGGAGGCTGAGCTGGGGTGCTCCCCAGGGACTATGTCTGCGACACCGGTGTCCGAGGGCCTTGGCAGTTGGACTCTGTGTGGCTGGTTGGGGCGCCCTCGGCACGGTGCTCGGTTTTTTGCACTGTTTAGTTGGAAGGTCCTGTTGACCTCCCTGTATTGGAGTCCGAATTGTACCTTTACTGTATGTTTACCTAGTGACAGCCAAGACCCCTATTTTGTACCCTATCTTGTGCGATGTCCGCTGATCGGTGTCCCAGCCCCGCCAGGGCGTGTGCTGCTCTGTCGCCCACCATGACGGCTGTCCCGGTTATTTCCTGGAATGTTAGGGGGCTGAGGGACCCACTTAAGCGTTCCATGGTTTCCTCGACCCTGCGCAGGCATTTTCCAGCCATCTGTTCGTTACAGGAGACTCACTTGGATGCTGAGTCGCGATCCTGGTTGCATTATGCCTGGGTGGGCTGGGAATACCACTCCACGCACACCTCCTACTCTCGTGGGGTGAGTGTGTTAGTCCATCGGTCCCTTGACTTTCAGGAACATCATAGTCTAGTTGACAGGGAGGGACGGTTTGTATTTATATACTGTAAATTGTATACCTTACACTGTATTCTGGCCTTTATCTATATCCCGCCCCCGTTCCATGGGGAGGTCCTTCGCCGGCTTGTATCTTATACTCTGAGCCACCCGGAGGTTCCGGTCTATGTACTGGGGGACTTTAATTGTGTATTGGACGCTCAGCTGGATCGACATTCTTCTGCACTGGGGAGTGGAGGCATGGGCCGATCGGCCTTGGCGAAATTCGCTGAGGAAGTGGGTTGGACGGACATCTGGCGACTCCGCAACCCGGGGACCAGGGTCTTCTCCTGCTTTTCCAAAACCCACACCTCTTTATCACGTATCGATTTGTGCCTCTGCTCCTCCTCTGCCATTAGATATGTTGACAGGGTTGAATATGCCCCCAGGGGTGTCTCAGATCATTCCCCTCTGGTGCTGTGTCTAGCTGTGCGCCCCTCCGCTACCCTGCAGAGGGCGCCGTGGAAACTTAATGCCTTCTGGTTGCACTTGTTCCCCTCACATGATAGGCTTAGAGAGGCTATGCGGGAGTTCTGGCAGGTACATGATGCTGCGGGGGGGGCGGGGTGTACAGTGGGAAGCTTTTAAGGCCTATCTACGGGGTTTATTCATCAGGGAGGTACAGGCCATCAAGAGGAACACGGCGGCTCTGGGGGAGCAGGCTGAGGGTTTGGCGACTCAGCTGGAGGCCCGCTATATTGCGGACCCATCTGAGACTAACCGTGAGGGCTGGCTGGCTGCTCAGGAGGCTCTGGTTCGTATTAATTCCTCTGGGGCTGAACGTAGGAGGTTCTTTCAACGGCAGGCGTACTATGAGGAGGGGGAAACCACGGGCAGGTTGTTGGCCAGGATTGCCCACTCTCATCAAACGTCGCCGTCCATTGGGGCACTCATGGGTGATGGGGGCCGGGTTGTGAACACCCCGGATCGGGTTATGGAGGTGTTGAGGGCATTTTACGCTACCCTATACCAGTCTAGACAGGGGCACACTGCTGCTGAACTCTCGGAGTATGTAGATGCCATCTCCCTGCCCTGCTTGTCAGATCTGGAGAGAGCTGAACTGGAGGCTCCCCTTACCCTGAAGGAGCTTCAGACTGCGTCGGCTTCCTTCCCTAATTGTAAAGCTCCGGGGGAGGATGGGCTGCCAATGGAGGTATACAAGGAGTATGCGGAGGAGACGTTGCCGCATCTTCTGGAGACCTTTTTGGAGGCCAAGCGGAATATGAGGTTGCCGCCTTCTATGTGTAGGGCTAATGTTATCCTCCTCTTGAAGCCGGGGAAGGACGGTCTGGACCCCGGGTCCTACCGTCCTATCTCGCTCTTGCAGAGTGACATTAAGATCCTGGCGAAGGCTCTTGCGCTGCGACTTAACCGGGTAGTTGCTTCCATTGTACATGCTGATCAATCGGGCTTTATGCCGCACAAGTCGACGTCCATTAACCTGCGCCGCTTATTCCTGAACATACAATCCCCGGCGGACAATGGGGGCAGTAGGGCATTGTTATCACTCGATGCGCAAAAGGCATTTGACAGTGTAGAGTGGGACTACTTGTGTGTGGTCATGTCCAAGTTTGGCTTTGGTGAGAACTTTATTTCATGGGTAAAACTGTTGTACCAGGCCCCGGTGGCCGCTATCCGGTAGGGTGGTAGGGTGTCCCATCCCTTCTCCCTGTTTAGGGGAACTAGGCAGGGGTGCCCCCTGTCCCCCTTAATCTTTGCCCTGGCGATAGAGCCTCTAGCTGCCCTGATTAGGTCCAATCAGAACATAGTGGGATTCCGATACGGCCCCTTGGAGGAAAGATCATGCTATACGCGGATGATACCATGCTTCTGTTAGGTGATACCTCTGGTTCTCTGAAGGAGGCTATGGAGGTTATTACTACGTTTGGCTCGTTTTCGGGCCTGCTTATTAATTGGTCCAAATCCTCCTTGATGCTGCTCGATGATCCCGAGGGTTCCCAGGAAGTGGGGGTAACGGGGATTCCTGTCTCCACTGAGTTTCGTTACTTGGGGGTGCAGGTGACCCCACAGCCCTTAGACTTTGCCCGTCTTAACCTATTTCCCCTCCTCGCCCGCTTTAGGGATAAGATAAAGGTCTGGTCGAGGTTGCGCATGTCACTGGTGGGCAGGGCCAACCTCATAAAAATGATTCTCATGCCCCAGCTGCTTTACGCCCTTCACAACTCCCCGGTCATGGTCCCCCTGAGGCTGTTCCAGATTGTCAACACCATTTTTAGATCATTTCTGTGGCTGAGCAAGAGCCCTCGTATAAAGTTGGAGCACCTTCAGCGACCTAAGGAGCTTGGGGGTCTGGCAGTTCCAAATCCCTGGCTGTACTACTTAGCCTCCCAACTTCAGCATATTGCACGGGTCATGAGTGAGAAGGGAGAGGGGTCGATTGCGGGCCTTGTGGCCCACATTGTGGGCAGGGGAGATGTGGCGGCCCAATTGGAATCCTTGCGATTCGGGAAGTCTAGTAAGCGCTATCCGACCTATGTCCTTATGCAAAAGACCTGGAACAAGGCTCGTCAGCTGCAGCGGGTACTGGGATATACGGACTATAGCCCTATCTGGAAGAATGCCAGATACCCGGAGCTGGCTGGATTGCCGTACGGGGCTAAGTGGCTGGGACATGGCATCTCTCATATGACCCATATATTCAGCGGTGGGGTGCTCAGATCTTTTGCTGCACTTCGGGAGGAATTTCGACTCCCCAGGTCCATGCACTTTTATTATGTACAGTTGGCGCATGCCGTTAAGGCCCAGGGGGGAGATGATCTTTGGACTCACTTTCCCGCCCCGATATTTCACTTTATGTCTACGGTTTCTGATTTTAAGGGGTTTATTTCCCATTGCTATTCCCTCCTAATGAGCTCCTTCATGGATCGGCACCCTCTTCGAGTGGTTCCCCGGTGGGAGGCGGATGTGGGGGTATTTGAGGATGAACAATGGGAGGAGGCTCTACAGGCTGTGCAGCTGAGCTCTCTGAATGTGGCTCAGAGATTGTCTCAACTATACATTTTGTACAGGACTCATTACACACCAGCCCGGCTGTTCAGGATGGGGAGGAGAGATTCTCCCACCTGTGGTCGATGTATGCGGGACCACGGAGACTTAATGCATCTTCTTTGGCGCTGCCCCAAACTTCATGTCTATTGAAAGGGAGTACTCTCGACGCTCTCGGGGGCCTTCGGGGTTACGATACCGGAGGACCCTAAGGTTTGTCTGTTGGGTGTTCTTGGTGGAGTTCAGGCCCCGGAGCTGGCCCTGCAGGCCATCGGGCGAGCTCTGTTTCAGGCAAGGAAATTGATACTGAGGCGATGGATTTCACCAAGGGCCCCACTGGTTAAGGAATGGGTTGCGGCTATGGGTGACACACTTAGATTAGAGAAGTATATATATCAACATAGGGGCAGCGTGGGTAAATTTGACCGCCTGTGGGCTCCTTGGCTGGCTGTGCCGGGGCTTGCCCCGGTGGAGTTGGTCCTGAACAATCTTCTGGCAGGGGTGAGGTGAGGCCCGGGGACCATTGTTACACGAGTGATCAATGTCTGCTCTGCTTGTGGTTGTTGTATCTGGTGGGGGTGCGGGGCAGCTGGGTCGGACTACTGTATATTTTCCTGTCGCATATGGGGATTTATGTTGGTAAACATGTATGCTATTACTGCAAGCTTTTTCATGCACTTGAGTACTGTACGTGTTCTGGACTCTGTATTTCTGTTCTTTTTTTTGTGTGTTGATGTTTTGTTTGACATCTTTAATAAAGTTTTTGCCTGATTTAAAAAAAAATAAAATAAAAAAATAAAACAAAACATGTTTTTTAATTGTGGATAAAGTAGGGTATGGTTAAACCCCTGTCAGATATTTCTGTAATTTGTGTCTAATTGGGGACATTTATTTTTACTTTCTTTCCTGTAAACTCTTGGAGAATTGTCACTGGGACAAAAGTCCTAACTGGAAGATTTATTTTCACTTGCTGTTTTAGTGACAACTCTAAATGTAGGATTTCCCCTCACTTTCTGTCTGGTTAACAATAGTAACCAGTACAAAAGAGAAATTCTCCCTAG
Organism: Pelophylax lessonae; assembly: GCF_965119305.1. Lineage (NCBI taxonomy): Eukaryota > Metazoa > Chordata > Amphibia > Anura > Ranidae > Pelophylax > Pelophylax lessonae. The sequence goes on from NC_138768.1 coordinate 411,998,283, forward strand.
AAAGGACACAGACATCAATTAAAGCCTGACTGGGGCTCTAACACTTCCCCACTCTACTCTAAAAAAAAAAAAGTTGCTTCAGATACATTGTACCGTAAACATGAACGTTCATGGTTCTACCATACGGTCTAAACACTGTTCATATTTTCTGTAGGGCAGTTTATTGTCAAACTCTAGAAGTTAAATAGCATCACACTACATAGAAAGATTTTCTTTTGTGATTTCATTTTTTACAAGCTTTGAAGTCTTGTGAGACTTTGGATATGTATCGCTTTGTGATGCAGCCAAAAGTTAGGAGGGAGATTGCAGATATCATCCATCACATACAATACATGGCCCTGGCTGCTTCAAAAACTACAAGACGGATCAAGGATCAAGTCATTTTATAATACAGGTAATGTTATTATACAATAATTTCTTTACAGAAAATAGACTGTTCTGGAAAAATGTTTTATAATATTGCCAAACTCTAATGAAAAATAACCAAAAATTACAGCAATATATTTTAATTATTTTTATTTGTATTTTTTAAATTTTTTATTATATATTAAAATGAGAGACTACATAATTCGGTATGGTAAAACAAAAATTGTAAAAACATTAGGAATGGCGAAACTCAAAGCTAATCAGTTCAACACACAATTATACACAAAATGCCTAAACACGCCTAACAAAAAAATATGTAAACTGTCAGACAAAATAGGTTGTATATTTAGTGACATGCATTACATGTAACATCCAATATATCGGCTGGACCAACAGACACCTTTGTAATAGAATGAGAGATCACTTTTCAAACATAAGGACTAATAAAAATATTAGCTTGGCCAGACATTTCAATCAGTTTCATGATCACAACAAACAATCACTGAGGGTTCAGATTGTTGAAAAAAAATTGATCATCCTGTTTGTGGTGTTGTTTCTGCCTCCTTTGCAAAAGGGAAGTATCTTGGATTTTTAAGTTGGACACCCGCAACCCAAAGGACTTGAATTTTGAATGGGATATTACCCATTATTATGAGTAAATTCCATGTTTTGTACTGTTTCGCTTTGTTTTTCTGGATAAGTAGTAGGGGAAATTAAAGTGATTGAAAATTCTCATTTTTTTCCCTTTAAAAATAACAAACATGTTATACTTACCAGCTCTGTTGCAGTGGATTTGCACAGAGCAGCCCAGATCCTCCACTTCTCAGGTCCCTCTTCTGCTCTCCTGGATCCTCCCTCCTGTTAGGTGCCCCCACAGCAAGCAGCAGGTCCCGCCCCCTGTCTCTTCTGATTTGCTAGCTGACTTTGACAGGAGTGGCAGCCAATGATGTCTTTGCTGTGTCTCAGCCAATCAGGGGGGAGAATCTCGGACAGCTGAGACACCCGTGGACATTGCTGGAAAGAGAGGGACCTCAGGTAAGTGTTAGGGGGGCAGAGGGGGGCTGCTACACACAGAAGGCTTTTTATCTTAATGCATAAAATGCATTAAGATAAAAAAAAAAAACTTCTGACTTTACAACTCTTTTAAAGATAACTTATTTTCAAGCCATGCTTCTATATATGTCTTTACCTGTAAGCTAAGTTTGACTCTCATATAAAGATTACTTCATACATTACTCATATATTGCATATTATTGTATTCGAGTGCACTCTTGTAGGGAGTCCACAAGTTTGTTGATAATAAAATGAATGCAAGTTTTTAAAGGATTTTTCATTTTTATGGACTCCATATCCTATGCTTTGGGGAGGATTCCTTTTTTTTTTTTTTTTTTTTTGGGGGATTCTTTTAGGGCTTATTTCTTTTTGGATGCATACTATTATTTTTTTATTTTTTTCATTGTTTGTCACCACTTTTTTTTTTAGTGCCCATATTTACCCTTTGTATGTTTTGGCATTTTTTAGGCATTATATATTTTCTTTTTGCATTTGCACATAATTTTTTATGTGTCATCCCAGTGTATGACTAATGTTCACCTTATACCTATTTTTAATAATTAAATGGCAGCCAATGATGCGATTATTCCCCCTCTATGCGTGGGATCTTTATCCCTGTGACTAAGCTCCGTGGGTGGATTGAAATGTGTTGGGAGCATGGCCTGGTTGGTGTCCAGACTGAGGCTGTCATACACCTTCTTGCAACTTCTAGAACGTTTCCTTTTTCCATTAAGAAAAAATATGTAGTTAATCAACACAAATGAATACCTCAATGAAAAAAGTCACTTCCAGAAAAAGTCATAATATAGCAGCAGACATTTATAGTGTTATATACTGTATACTTTGTGTGTATAGGTAGTGTAGAGATGAGCCACTGCACATATTTGTTTGGGTCTTGGCCCAAGTGCAATGCTTGAAAAAAAGTACGTATATACACAGCAGGCAGTAGGTGCACTCAACAGGACTTACAGCAGGAGGAATTTTCCAACGTAGTTTAATCAATACCAATGTTTTGACAGGGCCTAGCCTGCCTTTCACAAGACAGATTCCGTAGTGGCCTGCACACAGGTATAAATTCACATAACCCCTTCCACCACCAACCCCCAGTGATGACATCACCAAAAATAAGTGCATGAAAAAGAATTAAAAAAATACAAAATGTAACTACAATTAATCACAGACATCTCCTACTATAAATGATAGCAATGCAGATTAAATACTATGGAAGCAAACAAAGTAGCAAAATGAGGGAAAGACAAAAAGAAAATGAAGGTGCTCAATGCATGGTGCAAGAAACAAACAAATGCTCAGTATTTCAATATGCCAGTGAGCAAATCTGTGTAAGAAGGAGAGAGACATTTTGTTAAACACCCCTGAATAAAGTGCTGTCTCCATGTATTCAATCAAAGCTTTCAAGGCCTTAGAGCAGGGGTCCCAAACTGGTGCCCCCATCAGCTGATGGGGAACTACAAGTCCCATCATGCCTCTGCCTATGTTGGAAATGTTGGACTGTCTTTTTTTTTCAAGTTAGGGAAATACTTTAGAGGTTTTTTGCATGGGGCAGATGTAATATCACTGTAATAAAAGGGAAAGCTAAAGTATAATCAAATGCATGCATTTTCATTTCTTGTGGTTTTTCATTTCTTCTGCTTCTGTTCTTCATGGACTGAAACAGATTCCCTTGGTTAAACTTTCAGAGCGTCTGATACCCAAACTTGTTTTGAAGCATGGTCTGCTTGCATGCCTTCAGCAATGACCAGATCTATATAAGATTTGCATTTTGTGACTGCTTTCTTATCCCTCGTAGCCCCTTTAAGTCAGTCTCAACATTCATTTTAATTGGTAAGCAGAGCTCAACTCAAAAGGGGACGCTCTGCTTGTTTTCTCCCTCCCCCCTCTTCTGCCACATTTGGCACCTTTCGGGGGGGAGGAGTAGGTACCTGTTTTTGAAAAGTACCGGTCCCCACTTCCGGGTTATTTCGCAGCGACGAGGTCGCCCGGAAGTTCATTCCCTCTCCTCCTTCCCTCGCCGCCATGCTATTCACAAAGCGCAGCACCCTTTACACATGCAAAGTAGGAAACCGGCCACAAGGCTTCGCTACAGGGTTCCCTTACAAGGAATGGCAGTAGCAGCACCTGAGAGCCAATTAAAAAATTGGCTGTGGGGGCCGACATCACGGGATCCCTGGACAGATAGGTGTCCTAATAGTAAAGGTCAGCCGCTACAGTTTTTGTTTTTGGTGGGGGGACTGGAGCTCCGCTTTAACATTCAAATTTATCCTAGGTGATCTGATGCATACAGACATAATGATCCTCCCTACCTCTCTTGTGGCTTTAGCACCTCAAAGGCCAGAGTGACCAAGCTCATACTATAAGAATAAGGAGTAACAATTAGACCAGGACAGGTTAAAATAAATAAGATGGATGAACAGAAAGGAAGGACTGAGAATGAAAAAAAACACCCACCTGATAGTGAACAGCAGACAAATGTGTGCCCAGAAAACATCTCCCCATCGACAAGAACATAGATGTCAGTTGTGAGACACCAATTGTGTTTCAATACAGGACTAGTGGCCACACATGCCTCTGCCACCTGGAAACAGGGGGGCATGCAAGGCATGTAATCTATGACATGTCTGGAAGTTGCAGAAATGCCCAACTAATAATGAGGAAGAAATTCAAGTTACTGCAGCCTGCAAACAGAGTACCAGGTGCAAGGTACAAATGGGATTCAATAGGGATCCACGTGCCCGCCCAGAAAAAGCCACAGAGTAACTAAAGAAATAGGATAAGTAGAAAAGTACAAACAAAAAATCCCTCCAGCATAAACTTAGACAACGTATGCAATATAGAGACACTAGAGTAAGCTACCCAATAGCCAGATTTACCAAACAACATGAGACCATTTCACTCTGGTGAGGCTAAACTAGGGTGGATTGTGGTAGGGGGGGTATTCAGTTCAGGTGACCCTGGATGAGGACAAAACAGGATCCTAGCTTGAGGTATCTGCTTACTTTTCTAGGCTAAAAGAGGATGGTCCTGTGTGGTAGCATGTTATATGGTGGCAAAAAAATATTTTTTATCATACGGTTAATCTGAGTTGCTCAGGTCTGTAACATATTTGCTTAAATTTTTAATTTTACTAAATAGATCACCCATATTGGCAACATTTGTAAGTGGCCACCCATATGCACATTGCAACCATACACTAGAGGGCATTATATTTGTGCTGATGCTCAGAAAGGCATTTCCAGCATTTGCTTTTTACAAGCTTCCATGCTTGGTTTTTCAGACCCTGGGATTTAGAAATGCCAGACTACAGATAATTCTCAACTCCACTAAAAATCAAATTCAAAGTTTTAGATTGTGTCCTTTAATAATTACGACATTGTAGGATTGGTAAATAAAATAGTTAAAATGTTAACTCTTTAACCCCACAGGGCCATCTTCTAGTACATCCACTTAATGGTGACATGAAGAAAAGAAACCAAATAGGTTCAGTCTGTATTATTTTTTAATCAGGTGACTATAAATAAGATGAGAACAGGAATTGCGTCGTTTTTGTGCAGCAGGGAGAGAGATAGATGGTAGTGAATGTTACTGTGTTTGCAAAAGTGTTTACACTTTTTCTCCTATGCCCTAGGGTACACGTGAGTGTACTTCATATTGAGTGATTTTAGATTAGTGTCTACTTGCAGTGCTTCATCACGCCTCTAAACTGTTTTAGGGTTGTGACAGAACAACACAAGCATAAAAAATACCTGAACGTTTGCCAAATCTGCAAAAGAAAGAGCGCATATGACACGGGAGTCTCAACACTCTTTTGGCATCCAGTGAAGAACTGCTTCTATTTTATAACAGTTAAAGTGAAAAGACTCCGAGTTTATGTATCTATTACTCATTAATAAAGGAGGCCCCTATGGTACAGTATGTCTTTGTATCAAGATTCTGTTTAGCTTATTTAGGTGGTCAGTATTTAACAGTGTAGGAAATTATTTCAAATAGCCCATGACAATCAGACCAGAGGCAACAATGTAATTTCCTAATGCTGAGTAACATGAAAACCATCTTTACATCTAGCGTAGTTACAGTAAATTACAGTAAATGGCCTCATATTCCCCACTACCTCCAGTTACTATGATTACATTTTGCCAGTTAGAAGCCCATGCACACCACAGCTTACAAATGCTGCTTTAACCCATGAATGCAAGGAAAGTGTCCTACATGTAAAGGCAAACAAAGAGTTAAAATAAACTCAGGGCTGCAAACGCACTTGAAAGTTAAGCATTTATTATTATTTTCATTTTATTATTTATTACAGATACTTATATAACGCCATCAATTTACACAGCACTTTCCATATATATTGTCCATTCACTTCAGTCCCTGTCCTCAAGGAGCTTACAAGCCAAAGTTCCTAATTCACATTCATACATACACATACTAGGGTCAGTTTTAGACAGGAGCCAATTAACTTTTACATATACATTCACAACAGTCCCTACCCTCAAGGAACTTACAATCTAAGGTCCCTAACTCACAGTCATACATACACATAGTAGGGACAATTTAGACAGGAGCCAAATAACCTTTACATATACATTCACAACAGTCCCTACTCTCAAGGAGCTTACAATCTAAGGTCCCTAACTCACATTCATACATACACATACTAGGGCCAATTTAGACAGGAGCCAAATAACCTTTACATTATACATTCACAACAGTCCCTGCCTTTAAGGAGCTTACAATCTAAGGTCCCTAACTCACATTCATACATACACATACTAGGGCCAATTTAGACAGGAGCCAATTTTCCTTTACCGGTACATATACATTCACAACAGTCCCTACCCTCAAGGAGCTTACAATCTAAGATCCCCAATTCACATTCATACATACACATACTAGGGCCAATTTAGACAGGAGCCAATTAACCTTTACATATACATTAACAACAGTCCCTACCTTCAAGGAGCTTACAATCTAAGATCCCCAATTCACATTCATACATACACATACTAGGGCCAATTTAGACAGGAGCCAATTAACCTTTACCGGTACATATACATTAACAACAGTCCCTACCTTCAAGGAGCTTACAATCTAAGGTCCCTAACTCACATTCATGCATACACATACTAGGGTCAATTTTAGACAGGAGCCTACCAGCGTGTCTTTGGAGCATGGAAGGAAACCGGAGTACCTGGAGCTAACCCACGCAAGCACAGGAAGAACATACAGACTCCAAGCGGGTAGTGCTGTGGTTGGGATTTGAACTGATGACTCTAGTGCTGCTAGGCAGAAGTGCCTTTAACCTCCCTGGCGGTATGATTGTTTCAGATTTTAGGTGCTGAAAGCGGTACCATTATTTTGCATGTAATTCTTAAGGACGAGCAGCCCAAACCAACTATTTACATATGATTTTTTTTCTACTGTGCGTTCTTCTTTATAACATCTCAGGTATGATAAAGTTTGAAACACAAAATCATAAATTATAATATAATAAATAACTATAAATAAGTTAAAGTATATATATATACGTATACACATATATATATATATATATATATGTATGTGTGTGTATACATATATATCTATATCTATCTATATATCTCTCTCTCTCTATATATATATATATATATATATATATATATATATATATATATTATATATGTAAAGTACAGTAAAACTGCAGGAAAGGGCACTGGGGGGCAAACTAATGTCAATTTATTTTATTTTGTAATGTAGTCCAATGGGATTACATTATATCAGTGTGTTTGTGTGTTTTACTTTTCAAATTTCCCGCCGGTTCCACCCCTCTTTGCAGGAGATGGAAGCCGAGGCTCACAGCATCGGGCGGAAGATCCGGCCACCGTATGCTGCAGGGACACATCGCGGGATCCCGGGGACAAGGTAAGTAACCTCTACCAGGATCCAGCGATGCTCCCTGGCAGTACCCTGAGTGTGGCTCGGGGTTACCGCTAATGGCACTAAAATTCCACCCCGAGCCACACTCGGAAATACCGATAAGGAGGTTAAGTAGCACTTTGGATTTAATCAGTTACTGCACTTAACTCAAAGAGTTATTTTTTTTCAGATATAAATATTGACAAATAAGCACAAGTGAGTGCACTTTAAACTTAACCACTTCAATACAGAGCAGTTACACCCCCTTCCTGCCCAGACCAATTTTCAGCTTTCAGTGCTCTCACACTTTGAATGATAATTACTTAGTCATGCAGCGCTGTACCCAATCAAATTTTTTATCATTTTTTTCACACAAATAGAGCTTTCTTTTGGTAGTATTTAATCACCACTGGGTTTTTTATTTTTTTTGCGAAATAAGTGAAAATAGAGTAAAAACTTTGAAAAAAAAACATTTTGTTTTAGTTTCGATTATGAAATTTTGCAAATAAGTATTTTTTTTTTTTATAAATTTGGGCCAAAATTTATACTACTACATATCTTTGGTAAAAAAAATAACCCAAATTAGTGGATATTATTTAGTCTGTGTGAAAGTTATAGAGTCTACAAGCTATGGTGCCAATCATTGAAAATTGATCACACCTAATCACACCTGATGTACCGACGGCCTATCTCATTTCTTGAGGCCCTGAAATGTCAGGACAGTACAAAAACCCCCCAAATGACCCCTTTTTGGAAAGTAGACAGTCGAGAGTATTTTGTAAGAGGCATGGTGAGTTTTTTGAAGTTGTAATTTTTTCCCACAATTCTTGGGAAAATTAAAAAAAAAAAAAAAATATATATATATATATATATATATATTTTTTTTTTTTTTTTACACAAAACTGTCATAATAACAGGTTATTTCTCACACACAGTATATGCATACTTGCAATAACACCCCAAAATACATTCTGCTACTCCTCCTGAGTATGGCTATACCCATACCCACGCTGAGCAGGAGGATGACAGCTGTGTCTCCGCGCTGTGTGTGGAGACACAGCTGTCAGGTCCCCATGCATCTCTATGGGGAAATCGGATGGTAAGGGATCGTCGGTCCGTTCTCATCCGATCCCATCCGATCCACTGGATTAATGGAAAATAGGGTTTCAAACCGTTCAGATTTAACAGATCGGTTTGGATGTCAGCGGACATGTCTACGCTGACATCCAGTGCCCCATAGACATGCATGGGGTGACTGTTCAGATCCACCAGAAAAACTGACAGGCAGATCTGAACGGTCTGCCTGTGTGAAAGGGGCCTTACACAGCTTGGCCACATACAGGGGCCCAACATTCAAGGAGCACTGTCAGGTGTTCTAGGAGCATAAATTACACATATAATTTCCTAACAATCTATCACATTTTTGAAGGCCCTGGAGCACCAGGACAATGGAATTACCCACAAAATGACCCAATTTTGTAAAGCAAACACCCCAACCCCAACGTATATTCTATGAGGCATAATGAGTCTTTTGAACATGTCATTTTTTTCCACAAGTTTTTGGAAAATGTAGAAAGAAAATGAAAACGCATTTGTTTTACACAGAGTTGTCAATTTATAAGATATTTCTAATACATAGCATGTACATAGCAAAAATGATACCCCAAAATACATTCTGCTACTCCTCCTGAGTATGGCTATACCACATATGTGGGACTTTGTCACAGCATAGCCACATACAGAGGCCCAACATGCAAGGAGCACCGTCAGGCGTTCTAGGAGCATAAATTACACATATAATTTCATTACAACCAATCACACTTTTGAAGGCCCTAGAGCATCAGGACAATGGAAACCCCCACAAAATGACCCCATTTTGGAAAGCAAACACCCAACACATAATCTAGGAGGCATGGGCTGCAGATAGGTACTCAGGTACTCTGATGAGCTGTAGATAGGTACTCAGGTACTCTTCAAGTATCAAAATTGATTAATGAAAAATCGCGATTGCAAATCAAAATCGCATAAAGTGATCAGTTCAATTCTCCAAATCGCATAGAAAATTTTGATTTTGATGCTGAAAATTAGATCAGTCCCAAAAATGTGTAAATCCAGGGACTGAGAGTGGCCACGCTACACATAGAGACCTAGGCACAGGATACTGAGGGCCCTTGAGTGCCATGTCCAGCTAGGACTACAGGCGTGTTACCCCTGCAGGGGTGATTATTTCTGGTAAGTGCGGCCCTGGGAGTGAGGGGAGCACCCTGTCCCATCGCACCAACCCCACATGGAGTCCCCGGAAACGGTCCATTGCACCAGCAGTCACCGGATTTACACATTTTTGGGATCGATCTAATTTTCAGCATGGAAATCACATTTTTCTATGCGATTTGGAGAATTTACCTGATCATTTTATGCGATTTTGATTTGCAATCGCGATTTTTTCAGCACTAGTCGTTTTTATATTTAAAACACTATTCACATTATTTATTAGGTTGTGCGATTTCAATTTTCCTCAGCACTAGTCACTTTTTTGATTCTAACTAGAGTTGAGCGGACATCTGGATGTCCGTGTTCGGCGGGTTCGGCCGAACTTGAAAAAAAAGTCTGGGTCCGTGTCCCGGGCTTTTTCCGAACTTTACCCGGACACCGAACCCCATTGAAGTCAATGGGGACCCGAACTTTCAGGCACTAAAATGGCTCTAAAACACCAATGGAAAGGGCTAGAGTGCTGCAAATGGCAGCAAAACGTAGTTAAGAGCATGGCGAGTGCTCTGCAAACAAATGTGGATAGGGAAATAACTTAAAACAACAAAAAAAAACAGAAAAATAAAACAATGTTCACCTATGGGCGGTGTAGGTGGAAGCGGCGGTGGAGGAGGACGAGGTAGCCAACACTGCTTTTTTTCAGTCATTTTAAATGAGGGTACACCCCAAAAGAGTGAGAAAGAGCAAAAATAGAACAATGGCTGGATAAGGTCGGTATCCATCTCTATTCTGCACAAGGTATGGAAAAGTCCTGTGGGATCCATGCCTGGTTCATTTTAATGAACGTGAGCTTGTCCACATTGTCTCTGGACAGGCAACTGCACTTGTCTGTGATAACGCCCCCAGCCGTGCTAAATACACGTTCAGATAATACACTGGCTGCAGGGCACGCCAGCACCTCCAAGGCGTAAAGGGCAAGCTCAGGCCATGTGCCCAATTTGGAGACCCAGAAGTTGAAGGGGGCAGACCCGTCATTCACTACATGTAGGCGTGTGCACACATACTGCTCCACCATGTTGGTGAAATGCTGCCTCCTGCTAAGACGTTCCATATGAGCTGCTGGTGCTGCTGTTTGTTGTGGCGTGCTCCACATTTCGGCCATGCTAACCCTGCCGTCTGAGGTGCTGGCGGTGCCCTGGTTGCGTTGGCGACCTCTTCCTCCTCCTTCTCTGCCTTGGCCTTGTGCTTCCACTGTGGCCCCGCTGTCAGGTGGGAATGCCAGCAGCGTCGCGTCTACCAGCGTGCGCTTGTACTCGCGCATCTTGCGATCGCGCTCCAGTGAGTGAATTAAGGACGGTACGTTGTCCTTGTAACGGGGATCCAGCAGCGTGGACACCCAGTAATCAGCACAAGTTAGAATGTGGGCAACTCTGCGGTCGTTGTGGAGACACTGCAGCATGTAATCGTCATGTAATGATTACACATGTAATCATGTGTGCCAGGCTGCCCAGAGGCAACGAAAGGCTGTCCTCTGTGGGAGGTGTATTGTCTGTGTCCTCTGTATCCCCCCCAGCCACGCACCAGTGATGGCCATGAGCTGGCCTGGGTGCCACCCTGCTGTGAACATGGTTCCATCTCCTCCTCCCTCTCCTCCTCCTCATCCTCCTCATCCTCCAGAACTGTGCCCCTGCTGGACAATTGTGTCCCTGGCGTTTGTGTGTGCAGGAACCCACCCTCGGAGCCCCTTGCGAATGACTGCCCTGAAAGCCTTGGAAATGTTACCTCTTCATCCTCCTCCTCCTCATCCTGTGCCACATCCTCTTCCATCATCGCCTGAATTGTTTTTTGAAGGAGGCATAGAAGTGGGATAGTTAAGCTGACAACAGCGTCATCGGCACTGGCCATGTTGGTGGAGTACTCAAAACAGCGCAACAAGGCACACAGTTCTCACATGGAGGCCCAGTTATTGGTGGTGAAGTGGTGCTGTTCCGCAGAGCGACTCAAGCGTGCGTGCTGCAGCTGAAACTCCACTATGGCCTGCTGCTGCTCGCACAGTCTTTCCAGCATGTGCAAGGTGGAGTTCCACCTTGTGGGCACGTCACATATGAGGCGGTGAGCGGGAAGGCCGAAGTTACGCTGCAGCGCTGACAGGCGAGCAGCAGCAGGGTGAGAATGCCGAAAGTGCGCACAGACGGCCCGCACTTTCTGCAGCAGCTCTGACATATCGGGGTAATTTTTAAGGAACCTCTGCACCACCAAATTCAGCACATGCGCCAGGCAAGGGATGTGCGTCAAACCGGCTAGGCCCAGAGCTGCTATGAGATTTCGCACACCACCAGGCCGGGCTTGAGGCTCGCTGGTAGCAACCACTCATTTGTCTGCTGTTCCATGCTCCTCCACAACTCCTGCGCGGTGTGTGGTTTTTCCCCCAAACAGGCAAGTTTTAAAACTGCCTGCTGTCGTTTACCCCTGGCCGTGCTGAAGTTGGTGGTGAAGGTGTTAAGCTGACCAGATGAGGAGGCAGTAGAGGAAGAGGAAGCGGAGTAGGAGGAGTTAGGAACAGGAGGTAAACTGAAGCGCCCTGCAATCCTCGTGGTGGAAGGACATGCGCCAAATTGCTATCCGCCTCAGGCCCATCCGCCACTGCATTTACCCAGTGTGCCGTTAGGGAGATATAACGCCCCTGACCGTGCTTACTTGTCCACATATCGGTAGTTAGGTGGACCTTGGCACAGATGGCATTGCGCAGTGCACACCTGATTTTTTCCCCCACTTGGTTGTGCAGGGAAGGGATGGCTTGCCTGGAAAAGTAGTTGCGGCTGGGCAAGACGTACTGTGGGACAGCCACCGACATAAGGCTTTTAAAACTGTGCGTCTCCACCAGACGGAATTACAGCATTTCAAAGGCCAAGAATTTTGAAATGCTGGCATTCAGGGCCAGGGATCGCGCGTGGGTAGGGGGGTACTTCCTCTTCCTCTCAAGTGTTTGGGAGATGGAAAGCTGAACGCTTCCACGGGACATTGTGGAGATGGTTGGTGACCCAGGTGGTGGTGTTGCTGACAGATCCTCTGTTTGCGGGGTGGCAGGTGCTGGTATCACTACAGATGTGGATGGAGAGGCCGAGACTGCAGCAGAAGAGGAAGCAGGAGGATCCAGAGACCTTTCTTGGTTTTGAAGGAGTCTACTACACTGCAGCTCGTGCTTTGCACTTAGATGCCTGATCATGCAGGTTGTGCTCAGGTTGAGAAGGTTTATGCCTCGCTTCAGGCTCTGATTGCACAGGGTGCAAACCACTCGTGTCCTGTCATCAGCACATTTTCTGAAGAACTTCCACGCTAGAGAACTCCTTTGAGCTGGCTTTGGTGCGCTCGTTCCCTTGCTGCGTTGGGCAGTATCAGGCGTAGTGTCTAGGGCACGGCCGCTCCGCTTCTGCACCCTGCTCCCTCTTCTGCTGTGCTGGTGGCTCTGTGCGACCACCGCCTCTTCCTCCAAACTACTCATGTCACCTGCATGACCTTCATTCCATGTGGGGGTCGAGGACCTCATCATCCTCCACATCATCTTCCACCCAGTCTTTACCCCTGCCCTCCTTGTCGGTCTCCACAATTCTGAGTGCCGCAGCAGTTGGCACCTGCGTTTCGTCATCATCGGAGACGTGCTGCGATGGTCCTTCCATGTACTCATCTTGAGAAATAAGTGGTTGGGCATCGCTGCACTCAATCTCTTCCACTTCTAAGGCAGGGCTAGGTGGATGGCCCTGGGAAACCCTGCTGACAGAGTCATCAAAAAGAAGAAGAGACTGCTGCATGACTTGGGGCTCAGACTGCTTGCCTGATTTGCAAGGGGGTGAGGTGAAAGACGGTTGGACATTGGCTGCAGGTGCCAACTCTGACCTTTCTGCGGTAGACTGGGTGGGAGACAATGTGAAGGAACTGGAGGCACTGTCAGCAGCAAACCAATCTACTATCGCCCAATCTAAGTATTGCCTACTTGTTCTGGCCTCATCACTTCTAGAGGCGCATGATGCCCTACCAAATACTGCTGCAGGTTCTGTCGCCTACTCACACTTGAGGAAGGTGTTTCACTTGTGCGTGTAGCTGGCACAGATCGACCACGTCCTCTCCTTGCAACAGGAGCTCTACCAGCAGCACCACGACCCAGGCCACGGCCCCTATTTGACGGTCTCCTCATATTTCTGTAATTTATGATCTTGCCCTAGAAAGGTGTTTATTGAATAGCGGAACAAAACAACAACAGTATCGCACGGGTGTATCTCACAGTCAAATATGCAAACTATGCTGCAATTTAATTTTTTATACCCCAAAAGGAAAGAATAGCGGAATAGAAAAAATGATAAAAAATGGTGTATCTCACACGTACAAACACAGACTAGGCCCCGATTAAAATTTTTTGTACCCTAAAGGGAGGATGAGGAAGAGGAGTAGGAGGAGTTCGGAACAGGAGGCAAACTGAAGCGCCCTGCAATCCTTGGCGGTGGAAGGAGATGCGCCAAACAAATTTAAAAGGTGTATCTCACACGTACCGATACAGACTATGCCGTAATTTAATTTTTTACACTCCAAAAGGGTGTATATTGAATAGCGGAATAGGAAAAATTGTATAATACGGTGTATCTCACACGTACAAACACAGACTAGGCCCCGATTACAATTTTTTGTACCCTAAAGGCAGGATGAGGAAGAGGAGTAGGAGGAGTTGGGAACAGGAGGCAAACTGAAGCGCCCTGCAATCCTCGGCGGTGGAAGGAGATGCGCCAAACAAATTTAAAAAGGTGTATCTCACATGTACCGATACAGACTATGCCGTCATTTAATTTTTTACACTCAAACAGGGTGTATATTGAATAGCTGAATAGGAAAAATTTTACAAAACGGTGGTGTATCTCACACGTACAAACCCAGACCAGGCCCCGATTACTATTTTTTGTACCCTAAAGTCAGGATGAGGAAGAGGAGTAGGAGGAGTTGGGAACAGGAGGCAAACTGAAGCGCCCTGCAATCCTCGGCAGTGGAAGGAGATGCGGCAAACAAATTTAAAAAGGTGTATCTCACAAGTACCGATACAGACTATGCTGTAATTGAATTTTTTACACTCAAACAGGGTATATATTGAATAGCGGAATAGGAAAAAATTTTCAAAACGGTGGTGTATCTCACACGTACAAACCCAGACTAGGCCCCGATTACTATTTTTTGTAACCCCAAAGGCAGGATGAGGAGTAGGAGGAGTTCGGAACAGGCAGGAGGCAGATTGAAGCACCCTGCAATCCTCGGCGGTATGAGATGCGCCCCAAAAATTGGAAAGGTGTATCTCACACGTACCGACACAGACTATCCCGCAATTTAATTGTTTTTACTCCAAAGGTGTAGATTGAATAGCGGAAAAGAAAATATGATATCAAAAGGTGTATGTATCTCACACGTACCGACACAGACTATCCCGCAATTTAATTGTTTTTACCCCAAAGGTGTAGATTAAATAGCGGAATAGAAAATATTATCAAAAGGTGTATGTATCTCACACGTACAGAACCAGACTAGGCCCAAATTACTATTTTTTGTACCCCCCCCCCCCAAAAGCAGGATGAGGAGTAGGAAGAGTTCAGAACAGGCAGGAGGCACACTGAAGCACCCTCAAATCCTCGGCAGTATGAGATGCGCCCCAAAAATTGGAAAGGTGTATCTCACACGTACCGATACAGACTATCCCGCAATTTAATTGTTTTTACTCCAAAGGTGTAGATTGAATAGCGGAAAAGAAAATATGATATCAAAAGGTGTATGTATCTCACACGTACCGACACAGACTATCCCGCAATTTAATTGTTTTTACCCCAAAGGTGTAGATTAAATAGCGGAATAGAAAATATTATCAAAAGGTGTATGTATCTCACACGTACAGAACCAGACAAGGCCCAAATTACTATTTTTTGTACCCCCCCCCCCCCCAAAAGCAGGATGAGGAGTAGGAAGAGTTCAGAACAGGCAGGAGGCACACTGAAGCACCCTCAAATCCTCGGCAGTATGAGATGCGCCCCAAAAATTGGAAAGGTGTATCTCACACGTACCGATACAGACTATCCCGCAATTTAATTGTTTTTACCCAAAGGTGTAGATTGAATAGCGGAATAGAAAATATGATATCAAAAGGTGTATGTATCTCACACGTAGAAACCCAGACTAGGCCCAAATTACTATTTTTTGTACCCCCAAAGGCAGGATGAGGAGTAGGAGGAGTTCGGAACAGGCAGAAGGCACACTGAAGCACCCTCAAATCCTCAGCAGTATGAGATGCGCCCCAAAAATTGGAAAGGTGTATCTCACACGTACCGATACAGACTATCCCGCAATTTAATTGTTTTTACCCAAAGGTGTAGATTGAATAGCGAAATAGAAAATATGATATCAAAAGGTGTATGTATCTCACACTTAGAGACCCAGACTAGGCCCAAATTACTATTTTTTGTACCCCCAAAGGCAGGATGAGGAGTAGGAGGAGTTCGGAACAGGCAGGAGGCACACTGAAGCACCCTCAAATCCTCGGCAGTATGAGATGCGCCCCAAAAATTGGAAAGTGTATCTCACACGTACCGATACAGACTATCCCGCAATTTAATTGTTTTTACCCAAAGGTGTAGATTGAATAGCGGAATAGAAAATATGATATAAAATTGGTGATTTATCAATAGCACATGTGAACAGCAGTGTCTTATATCAGGCAGCTCTGCTGCAGGCTATGGAGGGGGAAAAAAAAGAAAATTCCCCTTTTAAGTTTGTAATTTTTAACTAGATTAGTACAGACTATGCCACAATTTAATTTTTTTAACCCAAGGGTGTATATTGAATAGTGGAATAGAAAAAAGTGTATAACTTTTGAAATCACTCAATAATAGCGCATGTGAACACAGCAGTGTATTATCACAGTCAGCACAGCAGCACTGAAGGAAAAACGCTGCACACAACTGACTGATAAAAAATACTTTTTTCTCCCTCCTCCTCAGCGGGCAAAAAGATTGTGTTCACACCACCCCACACACAGCAAAATCGATGTGGACCACTGACCCTGCCTATCTCCAGATTCTCCCTAAAAGGATCGATAAGATCGGTCACTGCCAGCACTGCAAACCCCCCCCCCCACACAGCAAAATCGATTGTAGAACACTGACCCTGCCTATCTCCAGCCTCTCCCTAAAAGGATCGATAAGATCGGTCACTGCCGACACTGCATACCCCCCCCCCCCCACACAGAAAAATCGATTGTAGAACACTGACCCTAAATATCTCCAGCCTCTCCCTAAAATGCCCTAACAACTCGCCCTGCCTGCAGCACTCCGACCTGTCCCTCAATTCTTTTCGGACACAATATGATTTTTGCCTGTCTGTCCCTAATCAGCAGCCAGCACGTATGATGTGTGCTCTGTCCCTGAACTACAGCATAATGACGCAGCGGTGCTCCGTCTCGAACTTATAAAGACTTGGTCACGTGCTTCAGATGGCCAATCACAGCTACTAATACATTTGTAGGCATGGCTGGGATGGCTTAAGGCACACCAGTTAAACGCTTGTTGATTGGCTGTTGAAAGCCCGCCATTAAAAGCGCGCCAATACATACAAACCCGAAAATAAAATGACCGAACACGGATTTTTACCCGAACATACAGTAAAGTTTTCGGGTCCGTGTTCGGGTAACAAAAATACAATTATTCGGTACGAACACGAATAATACAGTCCGTGTTCGCTCAACACTAATTCTAACCATTGTTCACATTATTTGCTTCCTACCTGGTGTCAGCACTCCACACCATTTTTTTGGTTTGGTTTTTTATTGATTATTTTATATCTTTTGTAAAATAATAAGCTCGCTATTTTGTTTACCAACACTCCATCACTTTAGGGACCCACACGCTATTATATTTTGGTCACCTTTAGTGGATGCGGCATCATCACTTCAGTTATTCATAGTCACTTTGCACTATTTACCACTCCTTTGCACTTTATATTTATGCGCCAAACAAATTTAAAAAGGTGTATCTCACATGTACCGATACAGACTATGCCGTCATTTAATTTTTTACACTCAAACAGGGTGTATATTGAATAGCTGAATAGGAAAAATTTTACAAAACGGTGGTGTATCTCACACGTACAAACCCAGACCAGGCCCCGATTACTATTTTTTGTACCCTAAAGTCAGGATGAGGAAGAGGAGTAGGAGGAGTTGGGAACAGGAGGCAAACTGAAGCGCCCTGCAATCCTCGGCAGTGGAAGGAGATGCGGCAAACAAATTTAAAAAGGTGTATCTCACAAGTACCGATACAGACTATGCTGTAATTGAATTTTTTACACTCAAACAGGGTATATATTGAATAGCGGAATAGGAAAAAATTTTCAAAACGGTGGTGTATCTCACACGTACAAACCCAGACTAGGCCCCGATTACTATTTTTTGTAACCCCAAAGGCAGGATGAGGAGTAGGAGGAGTTCGGAACAGGCAGGAGGCAGATTGAAGCACCCTGCAATCCTCGGCGGTATGAGATGCGCCCCAAAAATTGGAAAGGTGTATCTCACACGTACCGACACAGACTATCCCGCAATTTAATTGTTTTTACTCCAAAGGTGTAGATTGAATAGCGGAAAAGAAAATATGATATCAAAAGGTGTATGTATCTCACACGTACCGACACAGACTATCCCGCAATTTAATTGTTTTTACCCCAAAGGTGTAGATTAAATAGCGGAATAGAAAATATTATCAAAAGGTGTATGTATCTCACACGTACAGAACCAGACTAGGCCCAAATTACTATTTTTTGTACCCCCCCCCCCCCAAAAGCAGGATGAGGAGTAGGAAGAGTTCAGAACAGGCAGGAGGCACACTGAAGCACCCTCAAATCCTCGGCAGTATGAGATGCGCCCCAAAAATTGGAAAGGTGTATCTCACACGTACCGATACAGACTATCCCGCAATTTAATTGTTTTTACTCCAAAGGTGTAGATTGAATAGCGGAATAGAAAATATGATATCAAAAGGTGTATGTATCTCACACGTAGAAACCCAGACTAGGCCCAAATTACTATTTTTTGTACCCCCAAAGGCAGGATGAGGAGTAGGAGGAGTTCGGAACAGGCAGAAGGCACACTGAAGCACCCTCAAATCCTCAGCAGTATGAGATGCGCCCCAAAAATTGGAAAGGTGTATCTCACACGTACCGATACAGACTATCCCGCAATTTAATTGTTTTTACCCAAAGGTGTAGATTGAATAGCGAAATAGAAAATATGATATCAAAAGGTGTATGTATCTCACACTTAGAGACCCAGACTAGGCCCAAATTACTATTTTTTGTACCCCCAAAGGCAGGATGAGGAGTAGGAGGAGTTCGGAACAGGCAGGAGGCACACTGAAGCACCCTCAAATCCTCGGCAGTATGAGATGCGCCCCAAAAATTGGAAAGTGTATCTCACACGTACCGATACAGACTATCCCGCAATTTAATTGTTTTTACCCAAAGGTGTAGATTGAATAGCGGAATAGAAAATATGATATAAAATTGGTGATTTATCAATAGCACATGTGAACAGCAGTGTCTTATATCAGGCAGCTCTGCTGCAGGCTATGGAGGGGGAAAAAAAAGAAAATTCCCCTTTTAAGTTTGTAATTTTTAACTAGATTAGTACAGACTATGCCACAATTTAATTTTTTTAACCCAAGGGTGTATATTGAATAGTGGAATAGAAAAAAGTGTATAACTTTTGAAATCACTCAATAATAGCGCATGTGAACACAGCAGTGTATTATCACAGTCAGCACAGCAGCACTGAAGGAAAAACGCTGCACACAACTGACTGATAAAAAATACTTTTTTCTCCCTCCTCCTCAGCGGGCAAAAAGATTGTGTTCACACCACCCCACACACAGCAAAATCGATGTGGACCACTGACCCTGCCTATCTCCAGATTCTCCCTAAAAGGATCGATAAGATCGGTCACTGCCAGCACTGCAAACCCCCCCCCCCCACACAGCAAAATCGATTGTAGAACACTGACCCTGCCTATCTCCAGCCTCTCCCTAAAAGGATCGATAAGATCGGTCACTGCCGACACTGCATACCCCCCCCCCCCCACACAGAAAAATCGATTGTAGAACACTGACCCTAAATATCTCCAGCCTCTCCCTAAAATGCCCTAACAACTCGCCCTGCCTGCAGCACTCCGACCTGTCCCTCAATTCTTTTCGGACACAATATGATTTTTGCCTGTCTGTCCCTAATCAGCAGCCAGCACGTATGATGTGTGCTCTGTCCCTGAACTACAGCATAATGACGCAGCGGTGCTCCGTCTCGAACTTATAAAGACTTGGTCACGTGCTTCAGATGGCCAATCACAGCTACTAATACATTTGTAGGCATGGCTGGGATGGCTTAAGGCACACCAGTTAAACGCTTGTTGATTGGCTGTTGAAAGCCCGCCATTAAAAGCGCGCCAATACATACAAACCCGAAAATAAAATGACCGAACATGGATTTTTACCCGAACATACAGTAAAGTTTTCGGGTCCGTGTTCGGGTAACAAAAATACAATTATTCGGTACGAACACGAATAATACAGTCCGTGTTCGCTCAACACTAATTCTAACCATTGTTCACATTATTTGCTTCCTACCTGGTGTCAGCACTCCACACCATTTTTTTGGTTTGGTTTTTTATTGATTATTTTATATCTTTTGTAAAATAATAAGCTCGCTATTTTGTTTACCAACACTCCATCACTTTAGGGACCCACACGCTATTATATTTTGGTCACCTTTAGTGGATGCGGCATCATCACTTCAGTTATTCATAGTCACTTTGCACTATTTACCACTCCTTTGCACTTTATATTTATTGATTGTTTGTGCAAATTATTATAAACTGTGAAATATCGGATCCGATTCTTACTACTGTGTTATCACTGATTTAATGCTTTTATATATTATGTGATGTAACCTTTGATCTGAACAATTCTTGTTATTGTGAACTACAACACTGGGATCCACCAGTGTCAGGGATATCGGATCTGCTTCCCCTATAGCATTACTTATTTATTTGAATTTTCCAAACACATTCATTCATATATATGCATTGTGCCCCTAACCTACCCTATATTAATTGAGCATTGATTCTAAAATCTGTTATTTATAGAGTTCTAACATATTTACTCACTGTCATAGTTTATTCTACTTATCTATCACTTCCATTGCGCATCCTATTTTTAAAATCCCAATAGATAGCATTTTTTGGGTTTACAGTAAACCCCCGATCCATCGCGGTTCAGTTTTTGCGGTCCCGGTATATTGCGTTTATTTTTGTAATATTATTTTACTATATAAATCATTAAAAATTAAATATTTTTGTGTTTTCCATAGCTCTTGCTATGTCTCTCAGTATCTTAATGTGTTTAAATGTGTTTCTATTGTTTTAAAAGTGTGTTTAAAGACCTTAAAATGCTTTTACACGTACAGTGACAGTAAAAAAAACATGCCTACAATGCATTTTAATAGGGTTTTTCTATTTCGCGGATTTTCACTTTTCGTGGCTGGGTCCGGAACGTAACCCCCGCAATGAAGGTGGGTTTACTGTACTCCATTCCAGTGAGCATTTTAAGTGTTTTGCAATTTTGATTTTACTTTACTCATATTATCAATCATTTGACATCTCTAGGCAGCGCCATTTACCTCCCCCCATATTTCCTTTAATTCACTATACATCCTTTGGGATTATAAATAGTAGGTGGGCTGCATTTTCAATTTTTAAATTATTACTATTTATTCCATATCCTAGTGTTGAATTCTTTGTTTTTTCAGATTCATCCCTGTTCACCGATTTAGGTGCGAATTAGGACTGACTTTTTGCCTGAATTCACACCTGAATTGGAACCAAAGATGCACAGGACCCTTTCCAAATGTGTACTGCGGCCTCCCCAGAGCTCTGTGCATCAGCTCCATTGTCCTTTAATGCGAAGTGGATGCGGGGAAACCCACATCCAATTTGCATATGTGTAAACCCGGCCTTAAGCACAATGTCACCTTATATTATCAGTGTTAATTTCGTTGACTAAAATATTTTCGTTCACTAAATTAACATTATTTTAGTCGACTAAAACCAAAACAATTCAGATCACTAAAATACGACTAAAATTAAAATGTAATTTTAGTCAAAAGACTATGACTAAAACTAAATTAAAAATTTACATAAAAATTAACACTACTATGTTGGCTATTTATAAATCTGCAACACAATTCCATCCAGAGCATGTAATAATAGCACATTAAAGTTTAAACATGTAATGCACTGCTACATAAGCATAAGTAAGGAGCATCTACTAAGCTGCTGAAAGAAAAAAAAAAAAAACAAGAAAAAGGCTTTACTTATATTTTTTCTTAATATTTAATGTTGGTAATATATTCAGCTAATATGTGAGATGACAATACAGCCAAAAGAGTTTACAGTTTTTGGGTTTTTTGTATTTTAAGCCTCATGCACACAGGGCGTTTTTACAGCTGCTTTTTGGAGAGTCAGGCGTTTTTTGCAGCTTAAAAAATGCCCCTCCATGTTATTCTATGGCCTCATGCATACACAGGCTTTTAGGAGCTGTAAGTGGCATAGGCGTTTTTAAGCTGTAAAAAAAAAAAAAAACAAGGCCAGCGCGTTCTGGAGCAGCAGCGTTAGGGCTCTTTCACACGTTCCGCATACCGTGCTCTGCTCAGCGTGGATCGATCCGCCAATCCCCGCTGAGCCGGCGGATGACAGCTCCATCCCCGCACTGTGTGCGGAGAGGGAGGTGTCACAGCCCCCGCTGCTCTCTATGGGGAATTGGATGAGAGTGGACCGCCTGTCCGCTCTCATCCGATCCCATCCGATCCGATCCCCAGGACGGATGGAAAATAGGGTTTCCATCCATCCGGATTTGACGGACAGGATCGGATGCGGATGGCAGCGGGTGTCAGCGGACATGTCTCCGCTGACATCCGCTGTTCCATAGGGCTGAATGGGGCATCCGATCAGATCCGCCTAAAAAACTGACAGGCGGATCTGATCGGAACGCCCGTGTGAAAGAGCTGTAAAAACGCCTGATGCTGCTACAGGCTGCTAAAGGCTGCATACAGCGTTAGGCCACGTCAGATGCTTTTAAGCTGTAGTAGTTGGATTTGAGGTTGGAAAATAGAAGAGGGCAGAGAAAGGTTGCTAAATGCTAACGCTGCTAAACGTGGCTAAAACATGCATTAACGCCAATACAAAATGCTTCTGTAGCGCTATTTTGGTCACTCTTGGCGGCTACTGGGGTATGATGATGCCACCTGTGTAGTATTTAGGAGCAGAGTCCATATAATCTGTGCGATCAAGACAGGATTTATAGTAAGCGCCAGTGCCTCCACTCAATCAAATCCGGGCTTGTGATTAGCAAGTGAAATCCAAATTGAGAAAACCTATCCATATAGACAATAATCCACACAGCACAGTGTTTAAATGTCCATGTATTGAAGAAATAGCATTCAGTAAGTCATACAACATAAGATATTTTCCTCAGGAACATGAAATCATTAGCAGTGTCTCTGTGGGTCTCAGTGAGGGGATGTTACAGCACTTAAAGTCTGTTCTCCAGCAGGAAAATGTCTGTGTCTCCTCATGTCTCTCTTTTCCCCCATCTTACCCAGAAATCCTTGCTCTGCCCTTTTTGATGACCTCATCCTTCTTGCAGAGAGAGAAAGAGAGCACAGCAGCCATATTGACAAAGGGCAAAAACAAACACTGCATAACAGGAATACACACTTGAAAGATGGGCAAAGAAATTATCACATCACTACACTTCTAAAAGCACGTTTTTACAGCTGCTTTTTCCTGGCATCAGAACTGGCTTTGCAGCTCGTTTTTTCAAATGCCCTGTGTGCATGAGGTCTAAGACCCTGTTCACACTGGGGCGACCTGTCAGGCGACCTGGTCGCCTAACAGGTCGCCGTAGGTCGCCTGCCATAGAGAAGCTGTGGACCCGTTCTACTAGGAGCGACACAAGTCGCTCCGACTTAGAAAAAGGGTCCGGAGCTTCTTTGGGGCGACCTGGAGCGACCTGCATTGACTTCAATGTTATGAAGTCCGTGCCGGCCGCTCCGAGGTCGCAGTGCGAACTGCGCACCGCGACCTGTGAGGTCGCCCCAGGAAAGTAGCGTTGCCCCAGTGTGAACGGGGTCTTAAAGTTGCACTGTTTGTCAAAAAGCAATATTTTTATTTGTTTATGAAACTCGGTTTTATTTATAAAGACGTTATATATCACAATGGCTAAATCTGTGTCTGTAGTGCGTGTAGTTCAAACCTTAATATCATAAATTAGAACATAATAATAGATTTTTACTCCAGCAGTATATAATTTGTTTGGAAATTCTAGAGAAATGTTTAAAAAAATGCATTACAATTACCCAAACCCATTCAATTTGTAGTTGACTAAAATGTATGAGATTTTTAGTCAACTAAAATGTACTGGAGATTTTAGTCAACTAAAATACGACTAAAACTAAAATAGCATTTTAGTCAAAAGTCTATAAGTA
Source organism: Pelophylax lessonae (assembly GCF_965119305.1). Classification (NCBI taxonomy): domain Eukaryota; kingdom Metazoa; phylum Chordata; class Amphibia; order Anura; family Ranidae; genus Pelophylax; species Pelophylax lessonae. The sequence goes on from NC_138768.1 coordinate 412,022,421, forward strand.
AAACTAAATTGAAATTTGCTGCCAAATATAACACTGTATATTATGGTTTATAATTATTTTTTGTTTGCAAATGCCTTTAAATATAAATAAATCTGTGCTGGTGTAGATAAGTAGGAGTCATATCCCTCATCACAAGTGTTCATTCACAGACTTGCAGTGCAGTACACTGACAGGGGTGTGTTGCACCTGACAGGGTATTGACCAGATCTAATAAATTATGGAGTGTACTGGGTAACATGGTCAAACTCTGGTGCCCACTGCACTGCCAGACACAATATGAAACTGCTGTAGCAGGAGAGTGAAGGTAACAGCCAAAATGGAAGTACAATGTCTGTCTGCCTACTGTAAATATATTTTTATACAACTTCATACTGGGGTTTAAAAGTTTGGTTCACCCAATAGGTCTCCAGGTATTTCCAGTCCGCATACGTTTTTCTTCATAATATGACACATTTTAAAATTAATAATCATAGTAATATCTTTTTTTGGGGTGACTTTAGATCTCTAGAGACCCACACCACTGCCTTCTGTGTAAGAGCATAATGCTGGCCATACACTACCTGAAATATTGTTTGAAAATCTGTCATTTGGTCTGTTCGTTTGCTTTTTTTCGTCCTGTTAGTGGGCACAAATAGAAAATTGGTTTTAACTTTTCAGAGCTGAAAAATAAAAGGAACAATTTGGAAAATTCTGCTGAACGAACGATAAATTGAAAGGTTAATGTGTTTCTCGCCTGAACTGTTTGCACTAGGTATAGGTGACAAAATGAATGAAAAACAAATCCATTTATATCCATTGAATGATTTAGCAATCAAAATTCAGTCATTACATGATGGCACGATCGTCTGCTCTCAGGGTCGAGTGTTTGTTTTTCTTAGATGTGATGGCTGCATTCATTTTCTTCTTTAGGCTTTCTTACTTTAATTTTCACCTATGATCCTGCCACTAAGTTTGTTGTTTTTCAACAGAACATGCTGTCCTGCAGATGTTGGAGCAGTTAGAGTCAGGTTGAGGCAAACCATTTAACACTGACAGGGGTGCTTACAATGGCCAGCTTTCAATTATTATTTCAAAAGGAAAACAAAAACGATTGCTGTAACTGCACATGAAGTGTTGTTTGGCTTCAATTGTGTTAGTGTATTTAAACCTGCTAGTACAACTAACACCCCCCTTCCCCCAGACTGACAATGCTGTTGTCCAAAGGCATCTCTGTTGCTCTTTCATCCAGAGTGGGGGCATTCTAACACAGGAGGTGTGCTACTGGCCAGATCACCAGGTGAAAACAGAGGAAAAAAAGCCTAAAAAAAGAAAAAGAAAAATAATGCAGCCACCACATCTAAGTATTGACAAGCTGCAACACATTGTATAGTTACATAAATAGTAAGGCTTAAAAAGGACACCAGTTAATAAAGTTCAGCCTGCGTGGGTTTGGGGTTTATTCTTGGGGTTTGTTATTGGTTTGTTCTTACAGATTTAACCCCTTCCCACCTGCGCTATAGCCGAATGATGGCAACAGCGCAAACTTACTTTGCCGGGAGGGTGTCTATTGGACGTCCTCCCATGATTGCACTGCCCACATGCCCCCTGCAGCGCACGGGTAACATGCTCTGTGATCGCTGAGTCCAATGAGAGCTGATCACGGATGTAAATACAAGTTGATTATCCGCTTTTCTTTCCTCACGCTGACAGTAACCGGCTTGTGTTAAAGGGAAATTGGCACTGATAATTAGGGCACTGATTACCAGTGTCCTGATAATCAGTGCAGTCCGAACATTGCCATCCAGTGCTGCCTATCAGTGCCCACCAATACTGCCAATCAGTGCCCACCAATGCTGCCAATCAGTGCTCATTAGTGCCGCCTATCAGTGCTCACCAATGCTGACAATCAGTGCCCTCCAGTGCTGCCAATCAGTGCTCATCAATGCTGCCAATCAGTGCCCATCAATGCCATCTACCAGTGCCTATGAGTGCCTATTAGTGCCACCTATCGGTGCCCATCAGTGCCGCCTATCAGTGCTGCTTATTAGTGCCCTTCAGTGTCGCTTATCAGAGCCCAGCAGTACCACCTATCAGTGCCCATCAGTGCCACCTGATCAGTGTTCATCAGTGCAGCCTATCGGTGCCCATCAGTGGGCCCTGATACCTGTTTGCAAAATTGTATAAAAGACTATTATTTTTTTCAAAATGTTGTCTTTTTTTGTTTGTTTAGCAAAAAATAAATAACCCAGCAGTGATTAAATACCACTAAAAGAAAGCTCTGTGTGAAAAAAATGATGAAAATTTCATTTGGGTACAATGTTGCACAGCACTGAAAGCTAAAGACTGGCCTGGGTAGGAAGGAGGTGATGGTGCCCAATAGTCAAGTGGTTAATAGATATGCTTTAAAGGGGAATTCATGAATAATTATATTTATGAAAATAATAATATTATAAATGTATAAATGAATAATATTTAAAGAGGAATTTATGAATAATCATCTTCCTTTCCCTCCACCCTCTGTTTCCCTTTTCCTCAGGCACTGGAATGTTATGGCTATGTGCCATAGTTTGGTTGCCTTGGGTGGTGGCTAATAAAGCCTTTGGCTCTTTAATGACAACATTGTTTCATACAGGAAAACAATAAGACTTTTTCTTTTTCCAAACAGGGGGTACATTATCTTCCCTTTAAAGAAACATACTAATAATTCTCTTCAACATGAATTTAGTTAATTTGCCATGTCTATGGTTTACCTGAGCTTGCAAATACTTTTATCCTTGTTGATATTGCTGAACATGCAAGATACAGTATCCGTAGGGGAAGAGTATGTTCACCTTTGACACATTGTTATCATCAGGTTTAGCTGGATACCTTCTTTTCATTATGACATTTCAATGAGATTCTTTCCACTTCACAGTAAACCTAGGAAAAAAAGTGTGCTTGTGGTATGTTTGTAATAAAAATTAGAAGGAACATGAGCAGACTCATTTCTAAATCAATATAAACATGGAAGAATCACTTTTTCAATGACAGAAAAAACATAGCACATTCCAGAATGAAAGCCATTTGTATAACTGTTTTGTTTGCAAGTTCATACCTCTCACATTTTCATCTAAGTTCACATATTTGTTGGAATATTTGCACTGTGTAATTTACATGATAAAATAGGAATAAAAATAATGGCTTGAAGAGTCCTTTAAATACTTATGTGTTTTTTGCCCTTAAAGTGAACATGTGGCCAGGACATTTACATGTTTACATATTCTTAACAAGTAGTACATTACATTAGCTACAGGCCCTGGAAAAATCTGGAAAGCACTGGGCTGGAAATAGGGGGCATGTGCTCCCTAATAGGACAGATTAAATAAGAAATGCTGGGCTGCCGGTGTAACGTTAAAAAACCCTACCTCGTGAAAATTCCCTACCCTCGTCACTTCCTGTTCACATACGTCATGGAACAGCTGAGCAGCTTACCAGTGTGCATGCTCACCAGCTCCGGAGGGTAGGGAATTCTCACGGGGCACTGTTTTGTAACGTTACAACGCATCAGCTGTTGCCGCGGGTACAATAAATCATCTCCGCTGCAACATTAAATTATCTCCGCTCCTACCCCTGTGACTTCCCTGATTTCGGTTACTAAATGTAAAAGCGGCGGGTGTATGAAAATTTAAATCACGGAGATCTTGGCTCCGTGATTTATATTTGCAAAGACCCACCGCCGCTTTTACATTTAGTAGCCGAGATCAGGGAAGTCACAGAGGTAGGAGCAGAGATGATTTAATGTTGCAGCGGAGATGATTTAATGTACCCACGGCAACAGCTGATGCGTTGTAACGTTAAAAAACCCTACCCCGTGAGAAATCCCTACCCTCCAGAGCTGCGAGCATGCGCACTGGTAAGCTGCTCAGCTGTTCCATGACGTAGGTGCACTGGAAGTGACGAGGGTAGGGAATTTTCACGGGTAGGGTTTTTTCACGGAACACCGGCCCTGAATGGAAAGTCTCCTACATTCAGTCTTTAATTAGTAGTGGGCCTGCAGCCTGTGACAGCTCCTGGGCTTTTTCTAGCTACCTGCTTCCCATCTCCCACCTAACTGGGATCACATCACTGAGAATAATAATATACTTCCAGAAAAAAAATCCTTTTGTGGCTTTTAGACATCACTAGAGTGAAAACTCTACCAGACATTCTGATCACAGGAGGTGTGAACAAAGAGAAAATAGCTTTATAATGCTCAGCATTTGTCACTGACTAAATTCTGAATGGCTTATGATATATATATATATATATATATATATATACACATACACATTTTATTACATTGGACTGCAAATATGAGATATATATATATATATATATATATATATATATATATATATATATATATATATATATATACACATACAGAGAGATAGATAGATAGAGAGAAAAAAACGAGAAGAGTGACATATGTAAAAGATCAAGTGGTCTATCAAGTCTGCCCAATTTTTTATTTATACATGTTTTATTTTTTCTTTAAACTTTTTTTGTCTGAGTGTAGGTCTATGTTTGTCCCAAGCATGTTTGAATCCACTTACTGTGACTGACTCACTACCTTTGCTGGAAGTCTATTCCAAGCATCAACGACTCTTTCAGTAAAATAATACTTTCTAAGATTAGTTTTGACTTTTCCTCCTGCTAGTTGGAGGTCATGTTCCTGTGTTTTTTATTTTGGTTTCATACTGAAAACACTGCCCTCCTGAACCTTATTCACCCCATTGAGGCATTCTAAGGTTTCAGGCATGTCTCCCCTTCAGGGCCGGGAAGGAGGGGTGGGCAAGAGAGACAGCAGCCCTTGTGAGGAGGGATGGGGGTGCCAGATGCACCATGCTCATTACATGCAGGAGAAATGGCCTGGCTATCACACCACCCCAGGTCTTAACCTCTGCTACAGCCTGCACACTTAGCTGAGGTGGTCCCTGTGATCACTGCATGCCTCATCTCTGTAGCTGCAGCCATACCAGTGTCCATACAGGAGAAGGACGATGCATCCCAGGTGTGGCTGCTGTCAAAGTCCACCTGACTGGATCGGGTTTGAGCATCTGCAGAGTTGGGTGGAGCAGGCAGAGAAAGTTTATCACACTGCACACTCTGCGGCACCGATCACTTTTCAGCCCAGCCCAGCAGCAACCAGAGTTCTCCCCAGACCAGCTCTTGATTTAAGCTATGGGACCGTCCATTAAGGTGAAGTGCTAAAATGTATTTGTAGAACATGCTGGGTTAGTGACAGCAGTACCAGATTTGTGAAAGGTCCTGTCTGTGTCAGTCTGTAATCAATGCTTGCAGATTAATGTTTAGTTATCAGTATAATGCAATTCTGATGAGATCACAGACCAGGACAACGACTCGTTACAAATCTTTACTGGACATTTACTAAAGGCTATGTGTTTTGCTTGCCAAGGAGGTGAGGGGCTGCTAGAAAAAATTTCCAAGCATGTGATCAGTTACTTATTCTTTAATGTCAATTAGAAATGTAAAAGAAAACTCTCTGTAGTGAGGTATAAATCATTCTGGGATATCTGTATGTAGCTGCTAATATGTTACAAGAAATCTGGATTTTAGGCTGACTATAGAACACAAAATTTACCCACAGAGCTGCCTTCTCCCTCTAATGGCCATCATTCCTCCTTCAGAGCCAAACAGAGTCCCTTAACCTCGGCACACATAGATCAAAAATTCGGCCAGTTCAGTAGGGACTGGCCAAATTTAGATCTGTGTAGCATGCTACCAGTTCAACAGAAGCCGATTTTCAGATTGACTTCTATCAAACATTCCTGTTGGAAAACTTCCTTTATTCAGCAGCATACAGCCAATCGGCTGGGAGTCCACGTTGTCAGAATAAAATAGCATAGCAGGGAGGATTCCTCCAGATACCTCACTTGTGTGGATGCAGGAATCTGTTAGATTTTTTTTTTTCATTCAGCCTTCTGGTTGAATGAAAAAAAAACAAATGTGTGTAGCCAGCTTTAGTTAAATGCATCTCATAGAGCCCACACGCTACTAGTTCACCACCATCCTCCATACTACCACCACATCAGTCCTCCTAAAGGTGGGTACAGAAATTCAGCTAGTTCAACAGGGACCAGCCAAATTTAAATTTGTGTATGCCCCCCCCTGTCTGTTCAAGAGAAATAAATTGGTAGATCGACTTCTGTCAAACAGACATGCTAGAAAACTTTCATTTGAACAGTGGCAAAAGCCAAGTGGTTGCAGATTGATCAGTGTATTTTGACTTTGGGGGAGTCCCACTGTCACAATACAATGGCACGGTGGGGAGGATTCCTCCATCTGCCTCCTTTGTGTGAAAGGAGGGAATCCATTCATTTATTTTTTTCTTCCGCTAACCAGCTGGAAAAAAAAAAACAAACTAACTATGTATACTCAGCTTTAGACTCACATCACAGATGCAGGGACATATTTCCTTCCAATGACACAACTGATTCAGGGGCATCTATTCCTTCTAGTGACAACCCCAACACACAGGCATCTTTCCTCACACTGATGCATTTTTTTCTACATCACTGCTAGCCCAAAGCTTTACCGGGGGATATAATGTGTACTGCTATTACTCTCATATGTTATCTATGTTTCAGTGAGGCATGCTGCACCTGTCACTATAAACTGCACCCCAGCCACTACTCCACCTAGGAGGGGGGGACACAGTTTGACATCTTTGCCCAGGCACCCAACGACCTTGCCCCAGGCACTGCCCCTCTTTCCTTCAGACTGTACATATTACATTACTAAAGTCTCTCCTGATATGTTTTATCCCCAGACCTTTCACCATGTTGGACACTCGACGACATTGTCCAGGGCACTGCTCCCCTTTCCCTTCTTTTCTCCAGACTATACATATTACATTCCTGAAATCTCTCCTGAAATGTTTTATCCCCTGACCTTTCACCATTTTTGGTGGCCCCTCTCTCTGGATCTCTGGTCTATCTTATCATTATATTTTTGTAATTCGGGTCTCCAGAAGTGGACACAGTATTCTAAATGAGGTCTAACTGTAGCGGCCCCTTTGGCATCAAGTGAATAACGAGAGGAGAGCTTCTGACGGGTGCAGTACTTTTATTCTTTTGCATCAAAGGTGTAGCGGCCCCTTTGGCATCGATTAAAAAACGAGAGGAGAGCTTCTGACGGGTGCAGTACTTTTATTCTTATGCATCAAAGGTGTGCAGGAGGGTTGAACGTTATTCTCTTTAACACTATTAACACCATAGCACCGTTGCACCGTTGCACCGTGAAAACTGTAAACGACATACAATACATTTGTTTACAGTGATCACCAAAACGGGGGTTACAAGGTTAAATTACAAATGTGAAGTTACAAGGTGGATTACAGTTGTCTGCACACATATCTAAATGACATTAAACATATAAGGAAACATGGCCAAAATGCAGGATGCTTTGGATTATCTATAGCATATTTAAACTAACAGCATGGACACAAATTATGTCTAAGAACATATACATCTTTCTATATAATGCACTCTTATTGCATACCTCGCTCCGCTCACCAAGGGGTGCTAAAACTTTAAACCTTAGAAATCCTCTCAGCAGTCATCTTCCTGCTCTGTATGTAAAATCTGAGTCATAGAAAACTTTTACCTCAGAGAGAGTGGGAGTGGTCTAGTGGTTCTGCTGATTAAACATTCCTCAGGCAACCAAAAGGAAGGCAGAATGGTTCCACCTAGCAATAAGTGCTGAACACAGATTTACAGTGATAAGCGGACAGTTACACTCCCACCAAATTATGTAACGATGAACATAACTTAAAGAGTCATACATAATTTACAGAACATAACCATGGCCGCTATAAAACATGGCACATCGTACACAATTTTGCTTATAGGTACCTCTGTAACTGGCTACTGTCTTGTGTGGTGGTATGCTAGTGTATCACTAAAACTGAACTTATTTGCTTTCTATGAGGACTACTAGCTTTTGAATAGGACGTTCAATAATTGAAGGTTTTGATACATAGTCCTTCTTATCTTGCAATCTTCTGTCACCTACTAACACCTTGACTCGACGAACTAGACCATCCTTTTCTATTGAAGTTTCAATCACACGTCCTAGTTGCCACTGGCATCTGGGAGACATATCTTCTTTGATTATGACAATGTCATTTACTTTGAGGTTACGTCGAGGTGTGTGCCATTTCTGTCTTGTGGAAACACTCATGAGGTATTCCCTTTTCCACCGACTCCAGAACTGTTCTGCTAAATACTGTACTCTACGCCACCGTTTAGCTGGATATACATCTTCCTTTACGAATTTCCCAGGTGGAGGTAATGCAACCTTGGATTTCATCAGGATGAGGTGGTTTGGAGTTAGAGGTTCTGGTGCCTTGGGGTCATTGATTCCATCAACAGTTAAAGGACGGCTGTTAACAATGGCCATGGCTTCATAAAATAATGTTCTAAGAGAAGCATCGTCTAGTCTACTTGAACATTGGACTGTTGTAGCATTTAGCACATTACGAATGGTTCTAATTTGACGTTCCCAGGCTCCACCTGCATGACTTGCGGAAGGAGCATTGAAGATAAACTCACACTGTTTATCAGCTAGGAAAGTCTCTAGTGCCTTGGTGTCACATTGCTTCAGGGCTTCTTTAAGTTCCTTCTTTGCTCCTATGAAGTTTGTGCCTTGATCACAGTGAAGTTGGCGAACGGCTCCTCTTAAACTGATGAAACACCTTAAGGCATTGATGAAGGAATCTGTAGATAAATTTTCAAGCATTTCGATGTGGACTGCACGGGAGGAGAAACATGTGAAGATGAGACCATACCTCTTGTATTCCTTATGACCTTGCTTGGTGATAAAGGGACTGAAACAGTCCATACCACAGTATGTAAAGGGAGCTGAAACTTCTACACGTTCTTCAGGGAGCTCTGACATATGCTGCTCCTCTGTGGGACCCCGGAGCTTTCGACACTGTACACATTTATGTATTAACTTGGTAACTGACTTGCTTCCACCAAGCACCCAAAACCCATTTGCTCTGAGTTCTGTTAGAGTTTGGCTGCGGCCCTGGTGATGAGTGGCTGCATGATAGTGGGACAGGATTAACTGGGTAATGTGCCCTTCTTTTGGGAGGATGACTGGGTGCTTTGTTTCTTGACTAAGAGTTGATCTTGACAGCCTTCCACCAACACGAAGAAGTCCTTGAACCAGAATGGGGTCAAGGCAACTAAGAGGGCTTGAACTTGGAAAACTATCTCCTCTTTGAAGAATTTTTAGCTCTTGGGGAAAAACTTGCTGTTGAACTAAACCTATCACTACCTCCCCGGCCTTCTTACGTTCTTCCACAGACACAAGATTGCTGCAGTGATGCGTCTTCATTTTTATTCTCCTGATTCTTGCAATCACCTTAATGAGCATTAACCAACTGGAGAACCTGCTCAGACGATTTAGAATATCAGTTTGTTCGCTGGCTTGTGATGCAAGGGTTGTAATGGGCTTGACTTCAGGGTCGCCTACAATTAGTTCTGCCGAAGAGCTTGAAGATGCGTGCACTTCAGATTTCCAAAGGAAACTAGGTCCAGATAACCAACTTGAGGGGGAGATATCTGCTACATGTAGACCCCTGGATGCATGGTCGGCTGGGTTTTGTGTCGTATCCACATAATGCCACTGAGTTGGATCTGTAATCTCTCTTATGAGTTGAACACGATTGGCTACAAACACATGAAACCTTCTCGCTTCATTATTGATATAGGCCAAGACTACTTGAGAGTCTGTCCAGAAGAATTCTTTGTCAAATTCTATTTCAAGTTCTGCCTTCAACATGACACTCAACCTTGCTGCGGTGACAGCAGCTGAGAGTTCAAGCCTTGGGATGCTCACAATCTTCGTTGGTGTGACTCTTGCTTTAGCCATTACGAAGCTGCAATGGACTTGATCTCTGTCATTCTTGTAAGGTACGAACAGGCACCATATCCTTGTAATGTTCTGGTACCTCTGGTACCCTTATTTCCACATTTCTCTCTTAATATTGCGTCCCATCTTGCTATCCAAATGGGACGCATACACCTTTAAGGGCAATGACATCATCGCCGAGCGCCGCTATGAGCGGCTATTTCAATCGCCGGCTTTCTCTCACTCATTGCTCGTTCAAACCGCATGTTCACCGCACCTTCTCTTGTGAAGCTGGAGCTGCTGGCTATTCCCTTTGCCTGAACTGAACCGGAACCTCGCTGCCGATCCGTATCTCGCTACTGGATCACCTCTCACTACTGAACTTTGTTACTACTACCTCTAGTGATAAGTACCCCACAGGGGATTCCTTACTAACCTGCACTTCTACTGTCATCTACTGCATATACCAGGACTATCTCTATCTAAGCTATTTCCTATCATCTGCATAGACTGTTAGCTCTTGGGACTACCATCAACTATCCTTGCACTAGGTTACTCTGTCTTGTATACTCCATCTGCTGTCCCCTACCATCTGCACTATACTTGACATTAGAACCTATCTGCTTACTACCATCACCTAAACACTCTCCTAATACTACTCCTAGGTGCTCACCATACTATAGCCTGTCTCTCACCTATATACTCTCACATATTCTATCCCTCCATTAACATCAGATTGAGTGTAAGTATATTGCATAAACAGGCTGTGCACAGTGATGAAGTCCTGAGAGTTGGATATGTTTGTTCAACAGAATCTCTACACGACTACTGAGTGTGACAATTCTGCAGCTGCAAATCCATCCACTAACAAAAACGCATGAGCGTTACAATCCTATGTTGCTGGCATCTGAAAAGTGGTGTAGTTCCACTTTCACTCTGTTACCGATGTCTGGGGGATGGTAACGTCTGGGTATCTTGATTTCCTTTAAAGCTTGCAGACTACTCTTCCAGGCCTCCCACCGTGGACATAAGCTCTCAGGAAGTGCTTCCTCCCAACTGATGCCCCTGCGGCAAAGCTCTTGAAGAATGCACTTGCCACTCAGTATGAAGGGGGCTATGAAGCCTAGAGGATCATAAAGAGAGGCTACAATTGAGAGGATACCACGACGAGTTGAGGGTTGATCCTTTATGTCAGGGGTAATGAATTAAAATTCAAGGAGGTCCGGTCGCTAGAATTTTCATTGGGCCGAGGTCCGAATCTCAAGTCTGTGCTGACTCAGCAAGATTGTAGTCACCATATTTCTTATCAAAAAATGAGACATGTACAAGTTCCATAGCATTTCAACAATATTTATTGTCAAGTTTCAGTTACGACATTAAACATGTGGACAGTTGGAACTAGGATAGCTTTACATTTGCTCTAGTCTTTGTATGGAATACAAGCAACTATCCTTAACAAAAACAACATGGAAAAAAATCAATAACTCTTTTCTAAAACCCATCCATTTTTCAAGTAAAATCAAATTGCACCTTCTAACTTAAACAAGGTGTCAATTTGAAAAAGTGCACAAATTATCCTCAGTTTTATTTTTAATTTTGTTACCACCCAAAAAACCTTCCCTGTCTAGTGAGAAAAATGGGCTTTTGATTGCCCTGCCAGTAGTTTGAATCTTGGCTTAAATTGAGTTACTGCCATTCTCATGCACATGTGTAGGTGCTCATTGGTGAGCCTGGAACGATACTTGGTTTTAATAATGTTCATAGTGGAGAAAGCTGACTCACAGCTGTAGGTAGATCCAAACATGGTCAAGGTTTGTAGAGCTACCTTGATTAGAGAAGAGAAATCAGTCTCCGGGACAGTCTGTAGCCAGAAGTTAGTCGGATCAGTTCCTCCAAAGTGCTCTCTTAGTGCAACATTTGTTTGCAGATCAATAAGTTCTGTCTGTAGAGATCCCTCATGTGCCCACTTGAAGGTCTGCATCACCTCCTTTGAAAACACTCTGGGATCTTTAATGAGGAAGGGATTGTGGATGAGCAGGAGGATCTGCTGTCCAAGACTGAAGCTATCAAACCTTTTACTGAAGTTTCCAATCAGTTTATCAATGAAATCAACAAAAGGAGATACATCTCTCTTTCCTTGAATCTGTTCTTTCACCTTTGTGAAATGCAAGCACTCTCCTTGAAGATCTTCCCTAAACAAATCCAGTTTTCTCTGGAAGGAGCGGACAGCGGTCATCAAATCACAGATGGAATTGTTCTTGCCCTGCAGCTTTAAATTGAGTTCATTAAGGTATGATGTTATGTCCACTAGGAAAGCAATATTATCCATTGTGCTCTCATCTTGTAAAAACAGTGAAAACTGTTTTGCTTTCTGGCTTTTTAGTTGTATTAAGAAAGCTGTTACTTCAGTGCGAATGGACCAAAAGCGTTCCAATACACTGCCTTTACTCAACCACCTAACATTGTTGTGAAGTAAAAGGTCATTTGCATTTGCCTCAACTTCTTTAACCACTTGCCTTCTGTGCACTTAAACACCCTTCCCATCCAGACCAATTTTTTGCTTTCAGCGCTCTCACACTTTGACTGACAATTGCGCGGTCATGCTACACTGTACCCATATGAAATTTTTATCATTTTTTTCACACAAATAGAGCTTTCTTTTGGTGGTATTTAATCATCTTTGGGTTTTTTATTTTTTACAAAAAAAAAGAAAAAAGACAGAAAATTTTGAAAAAAAAAAGGTTTTTCTTATTTTCTGCGAGTAAATTTTGAAAATAAATAAATTTTTCTCCTTCACTGATGTGCGCTGATGAGGCGGCACTGATGCGCACTGATAGGCTGCACTGATAGGCACTGATGAGGTGGCACTTATGGGCACTGATGAGGTGGCACTTATGGGCACTGATGAGGAGGTACTAATATGCCGCACTGATAGGCGGCACTGATAGGAGGCACTGATAGGCGGCACTGATGAGCACTGATAGGCGGCACTGATGAGCACTGATAGGCGGCACTGCTGGGCACTGAGAGTTGGCACTGCTGGGCACTGGGAGGTGGCACTGCTGGGCACTGAGAGGTGGCACTGATAGGCGGCACTGCTGGGCACTGAGAGGCGGCACTGATGGGCACTGATAGGCAGCACTGATGGGCACTGGCGGATGGCACTGATGGACACTGACGGGTGGCACTGATGAGCACTGATGGGCAGCACCATCAGTGCCCACACTCAGTGCCCATAGTGCTGCCAGTCAGTGCTCATCAGTGCCTAGATGAGCAGGCACTGATGGGCACTGACTGGCAGCACTATGGGCACTGATGGGGGGGCACTGTAGGCGGGCACTGTGGGCAATTTGTGTATGTGTTTTACCTCTTGTAATCAGGGCACTAGTGATCGGTGCCCTGATTACATTTCTTCTGTGTCCCTGGCGCTGTGAGGCTCCCCCTCCTTCCTCACACTGCAGGCTCCGTGTGAGGAAGGAGCGCCGGCGATGAGAGATGATCTCATATGTTTACATATGAGATCATCGCTCATTGGACGGCCCGATCACGTGGTGAATGGCCGCTGTGATTGGCCATTCACCACGATCTGTGATCGGCTGTGTCCAAGGGACACGGCCAACACAGATTTTCCCCGATGCGCGCTCTCGGGAGCGCGCGGGGAGACTGCTTCTGGGAGGCCGTTTAAAAACGGCCTCCCGAAAATTCGAGTCCGCGCTGCAGCCGTATATAGGCTATAGCGCGGACCGGAAGCAGTTAAGAAACTCTCTTAGTAAACGATGTTGATGGGATGAGGATACCCTGAGGAAGTTGATGAGTTTCATCATTGTGTCCATGATTTCTGCAAACTTTTCTGATAGAATGGCACACAGGACAGTCTGGTGGATGATACAGTGGTAAGCAATAAGGTCAGGGTTGTCCTTTTTCAGTCGCGCCACAGCTCCTTTCTCCTTTCCTACCATGGCGGGGGCACCATCTGTGGTGACTGAGACCACTTTTTTCAGGTCTATCTTCCTCTTTTTTAGAATCTCCCTAATGGCCTCATATATGTCTTCTCCTCTTGTATGTGTCTCAAGTGGTGTTACACCTAACAGGTCCTCACAGAGTTCTTTTCTTTCTTTGTGAAAAAATCTTACATACACCAAAAGCTGGGCATTATCCGTTATATCTGTTGATTCATCAATGGCTAAAGAAATGCATACTGCACTCTGAATAGCTGCATCAAGTTGTGCCAATACATCCTCTGTTAATAGTTCAGTCTTTTTTGTTGCCGTTGACGCTGATAGTGGGATTTGATTGATTTTTTCACACAGCTCTTTTTGTTTACCCTCAAGTAAAGTTTCAGCAACAGCATTCAAGCACTCCTTAACAAATGTACCGTCGGTAAATGGTCTTTTGTGTTGCCCCAAAATCCATGCTACTTTAAGTGAACATTCATTTGCACGCTGCTGGGCTGTAAATGAATGTGAGAGGACTTTGGTGGATCTGTCATACTGGGCTCTTAGTTCAGTTATTTTACGTGCCCTCACCTCGGAATGCTGTGGATATGTTTGCTCAAACAAACCGTGTTTTGTTTCGTAGTGGCGCTTCACATTGCTGCTTTTTATTATCGCCACCGTTTCGCAACAAATGAGACAAACTGGTTTTAAACTTCCCATAGGAAGAATGAACATGTATTGGTCTGTCCATTCATCTTTGAAGGCTCGGTTTTCAGCATCTACCTTCCTTTTCTTGGAACAAGCCATGTTCTCTGGCGCTTTTGCTACTATTTCCTACACACAATCTGGTAATACTCTGTAAATGTAAATGTCCCCATTAGTGTTCCTCCTTACATCAGTTGCCCCTATCAGAGTAATTCATTACATTGGGTTCTCCCATCGGAATACCCCCAAAAATCAGTTGCCACCATCAGAGTACTCCCTCAGGTATTCTCATCAGAGTGCCCACTTACATCAGGTTTCTGCAATGGAAAGCCCTCTTACATCTGGTGTCTCCCATTAGTGTTCCCCCTTACATCTTTTGTTCCCATCAGAGTACCCCATTATATAAGGTTCCCCCATCACAGTGCCCCCTTACATAGGGTGTCCTCTTTAGAGTGCCCCCTTACATTAGGTGTCACCATAGGGGGGCCTCCTTACATCAGGTATCCCCACCACATCAGGTGTGCCCATGAGAGTGCCCCTTTACATCAGGTGTCCCCATCACAGTGCTCCCTTACATCAGGCATTCTCATCAGCGTACCACTTTACATCAGATATCCCCTAATCAGCGTGACCCTTAACATAAAATGTGCCCATCAGCGTGACCCTTAACATAAAATGTGCCCATCAGCGTGCCCCTTAACATAAAAAATGCCCATCAGTGTGTACCACAGCAAAAAATATGCACATCAGCATGCCCCTTAACATAAAATATGCCCATCAGCATGACCCTTAACATAAAATAAGGGGCAAGCTGATGGGCACATTTTATGTTAGGGGCACTCTGATGGGCAGAACAAAATGTGCACACCAGCGTGACCCTTAACATAAAATATGCCCATCAGTGTGCCCCTTAGCATAACATTTGCCCATCAGCGTGACCCTTAACACAAAATAAGGGGCACGCTGATGGGCATATTTTAGGTTAAGGGTCACGCTGATGGGCACATTTTATGTTAGGGGGCACCCTGATGGGCACATTTTATGATGGTGGGATCACTGATGGGCAAAACAAAACGTGTAAATCAGCGTTGCTCTTAACATAAAATATGCCCATCAGAGTGCCCCTTAACATAAAATATGCCCATGAGTGTGTGCCACAGAATAAATATGCACATCAGCATGCCCCTTAACATAAAATATGCCCATCAGCATGACCCTTAACATAAAATAAGGGGCAAGCTGATGGGCACATTTTATGTTAGGGTGCACGCTGATGGGCACATTTTATGTTAGGGTGCACGCTGATGGGCACATTTTATGATGGTGGGATCGCTGATGGGCAAAACAAAACGTGTAAATCAGCGTTGCTCTTAACATAAAATATGCCCATCAGAGTGCCCCTTAACATAAAATATGCCCATCAGTGTGTACCACAGCATAAATATGCCCATCAGCATGACCCTTAGCATAAAATAAGGGGCAAGCTGATGGGCACATTTTATGTTAGGGTGCACGCTGATGGGCACATTTTATGTTAGGGTGCACGCTGATGGGCACATTTTATGTTAAGGGACACGCTGATGGACACATTTTATGTTAGCGGGCACGCTGATGGGCAAAACAAAACGTGTAAATCAGCGTTGCGCTCAACATAAAATGTGCCCATCAGCGTGTCCCTTAACATAAAATGTGCCCATCAGCGTGTCCCTTAACATAAAATATGCCCATCAGCGTGTCCATCAACATAAAATATGCCCATCAGAGTGCTCCTTAACATAAAATATGCCCATCAGCTTGTCCATTAACATAAAATATGCCCATCAGCGTGTCCATTAACATAAAATATGCCCATCAGCGTGTCCCTTAGCATAAAATAAGGGGCACGCTGATGGGCACATTTTATGTCAAGGGGGCAATCTGATGGGCATATTTTGTTTCTTTTATGGGGCACTCTAATGAGCACAACAACACATGCCAGTCTGCACACTTGAGGGTTTTTTTTTAAATTGCAGTATTCTCCTCTAAAAATGTGCTCCACATACCTGGAGCCAGCTGAGTCAAAAGCCGCGAACAGGGGGGCGGGGCGTGCACCTAGTGTCCGCTGTGAGGGAGCCGCAGTCAGGAGAAGAGGGCGGGGCGCGCGAGTAACGTCACACCCCTACTCGCGGCTCGACAGGACACCGCGATGTCCACTAGTCAGTTGCAGGAGGCGGGGCGCGCGCGGGACGTCACTCCCCTACTCGCGGCTCGACTGCTAGTGAGCCGGGAGCCACAAGCGGTCTGGGCAGAAGCATCGCGCGGGCCGCTAATGGACCGCGGGCCGCCATTTAGTGACCGCTGCTTTATGTCAACACTGAAACTGAAGGTGTCGTTTTCAATTGACCACTGAATGCCAAGTACTTGTCCTTCTGTTATTGAGTCTGGGTTAAGTTTGACAGGTACACTAGTTGTTGCTCTTTCTGATGGAGCTATACAGGAAAGGGCGCCCTTTTTATTAGAGTTGAACTTATGCAGTCGTAGGCCAGCACTTTTACATAATTCTTGTGCTTCGAGGATTAGATTAGAAGCTTCACTGACTGTTGGAACGCTGGTTAGGCCGTCGTCGACATAAAAGTTCTTCTCGATGAAGGCTGATGCTGAGGGATATTCTGACTTGTGTTGTTGTGCAAGATACTTAAGGCCGAAGTTGGCACATCCTGGAGAGGAACTGGCACCGAAAAGGTGAACTGTCATTCTGTATTCTTTCGGTTCTGTTTCCAACTGACCGTTCTCCCACCAAAGGAACCTTAAGTAATTGCGCATTTCTGGGGGGACGTAGAACTGATGGAACATCTTTTCAATGTCGCATATCACAGCAACTGCTTCCTTCCTGAAGCGACAGAGGACTCCCACTAGAGAATTTATCAGGTCGGGACCTGTCAGTAAGGTGTCGTTAAGGGAGATGCCTTTGAACTTTGCTGAACAATCAAAGACAACTCTTAACTTGTCTGGCTTCTTGGGGTGATAAACCCCGTGATGTGGGATGTACCACACTGTCTCTTCCTCTGATAATGAAGGGGCTGGTTCTGCATCACCTTTTCTGATTGTTTCTTCCATGAATGCAGTGTAGTGTTCATGGTACTGTTTATTTGCCTTTAATCTTTTCTTTAGATGATGAAGTCGAATAATGGCCAGCCTCTTATTGTTTGGTAGTGCCAGTTGACTGTTGTCTTTGAAGGGTAACGGCATCTCGTAGTGTCCATCTTTCCTTTTCATTATAGTTTCCGAGAGAAACTGCACAAAGCGAACGTCATCTTGAGACACGTACTTATCGTCATAATTTCTTTCAATGAAGTCCATTTCTAAAGCCTTTAACACATCAGTGACTGGGGGCATTGGCATTTCTTTTACTGCGACTCGGTGTACAAAGCTCTGGCTACCCTGTCTATCAAGATGTGGATTTGCTGATCCTATAATGCTCCAGCCAAGCATAGTTTTTTGAGCGAAGGGTTCATTTTCGGAGCCGATAACAACCTCCAAGGGAGCCAGTGCTGATGGGCAGTCATAACCGATCAGCAGTCCTACTTCGCAGTCTTGAAGTGGCTGTAACTTGTTTGCCAAGTGTTTGAGGTGTGACCACTGGAGTGCAGTCTCCTTAGTGGGGATGTGAGACATATCTACTGGAATGAAATCTCTCGTATAGGCTTGAGGGAGTTGGACTTGAGCTTCAGAGTTGAAGCCACGCACTTGCAGACCATGAGCAATTTGGCTTGATATAACTGTGTCAACAGCTGTCATTGTGCTGAGCTTTAGCTGTAACGGCTTGGTGCTCACACTTAACTTCGATACCAGGTCTGCCAGAATAAAGGTTGAATCACTCTGTGTGTCAAGTAAGGCATAAGTGAGGATTTCCCTCTGAGGCTCCGCCGTAGCTGACAACAGAAATGGAACAATGCAGGATGTGGCAGAAGTATGTCTTGTCAAAGTATGGGACATAACTTTGGGAACGTTGTCGTTTGCCTTATTTCTCATGGCTACTGAATCATCGTTTGATGTTTTGACAGGCTCAGTGTTTCTCTGTATGTGCAAACAGGTTGGATGACATCGACTGCATATGCTACACGTGTGTCTTACTTTGCAGTTTTTTGTAGTGTGGCCCTTTCTTAAGCAACCAAAGCAGAGGTAGTTTTCATGAATGAAGGCCTTCTTTTCATCGATGGTCTTTGCTGCAAAAGTCGGACATTTAGCGACACCGTGTGTTTCGTCTTTGCAGACTAGGCAAGGTGGTTTTGGTCTTGAAGCTGAGATCTCTGGAACGTTGGAGGTGGAGGGCTTCATTTGAGTGCTTGTGTTGAGCGCTTTGGCTCTCTTGGGAATTCTTTCATCTGTAGTCTTGGTACTGAGGAGAAAGGGAGAGGCAATGGGGTTGCATGCAATCTTGGCTTCCCTTTGCAGGAACTCTGTGAAGCGAGCAAAGGTTGGATATTCTTGAGACTTGTCAAGCTCGTCCACAACAATGCGACTCCATCTGCGCACGATCCATTCAGGCAGTTTCTTGAGAAGCTTGTGGTTTTCTTCACAATCATTTAGAATAGCTAGGCCTTTAACATGAGGAATGGCCTCCACACAACCTTGAAGGAAATCCGCAAACACTCTTAATGCTACAGGGTCGTTTGCTGATATCTTTGGCCATTTAGCCAACCTTTCTCTGAAAGCTCTTTGCACTATGAATGGATCTCCATACCTGTCCTGTAGGATTCCCCAAGCACCTAGATAGGCATCTTCTGAATTTCGGTAGAAGAACCCTTCCACTGCCTTATGAGCTTCACCACCGAGATACCTTTTCAAGTACAGCATTTTTTCGCACACAGGGAGTGGTTTCTGATCAATCAGCGCCATAAAGGATATCTTCCAATCTATGAACTTCAAAGCATCACCTGTAAATACAGTTGGTTCAGGTAAAGGGAGACGGTTGGAGATAAGCAGACTTGCTAGTCCTGGGGTTAGACTAACTTCTTCTTGAGGTCTTCTTCTTGAGGACACCCCAAGTGGTGTATTTGAAGGTTGAAATGGCACAGTCTTTGGATTCAAAGAGGTTTGAGGTTTATTATTTTGGCAGAGGTATTGCACCTTGTGGTCTGTCTCC
Organism: Pelophylax lessonae; assembly: GCF_965119305.1. Taxonomy (NCBI): domain Eukaryota; kingdom Metazoa; phylum Chordata; class Amphibia; order Anura; family Ranidae; genus Pelophylax; species Pelophylax lessonae. Next base: position 412,042,065 of record NC_138768.1, read on the forward strand.
TGTTCATAAATTTCAAGACTATCAAAGGCGTGGTAGGCTTTCACCCTTGCTGCAGCTACTTTGACTTCATTTTCTGCTTGTAGCTGTTGCAGTCTTGTCTTTTCCTCTTCTAACTTAAGTTTAATTTCTGCCTCCAGTTTGCTCAGCTTTGCCTGTTCTATTTTGGCTGCAAGATCTGCTTCTGCGTCTGCGCGTTTGCTAGATCTGGAAGTGGCTCTCGAGCTTGCGTTGGAGTCTGATAATGACTCTGAGAGGACAGTTTCTGTTTCTGAGTTTCCAAAGACTGACTCATGCTCTTCCTTATTAAGCACCATCCTCACCTTTTCCTTCTCAAGTTGATCGTTAAAGATTTCATCTACATTCTCTAGCCGCTTGCTGATGAGGTTGCAGATTTCAGCCGTTAACGCGGCGCATGCATCCATTCTCTTAACAACGTATGGGGTAGTGGAATTATTTCGGCACATGGACTCATACTGTTGGTGTACTAATGCTTCTTTGGCTTTAATCTCTTTCAATCTTGTATTAAGATCTTCAGTTGAGCAGAAATCCTTTAACTTTGTCCTAAATTCCTTTGCTAGCTCCTTCCAAGTGCTGTACACCTTGTTGAATGCCTTTTCATTTTTCTTAACTGTTCCTTCGTGCATTTCTTTGCCCTTTTCTGTTAGGCTTCGCTCTCTGGAGCTGGACCGCACCTGTTGTGACTGTGTGGGTTTGTCTGTTTCTTCAGCAGGTGACAACATTTTGTTCTAGTGTGCCTTTGCCTTTCAAGTGTGTGTGTGCCTAAAACCTAACTTGAATGACTGTTGCCTCAAACTTGCTACTAAGGCCTATGACAGAAAACAGGCATTTACACTTGTAACTAAGGATTAGCAAACAATGCATACAATACGACAAAATGTTTTAAACGAATATACTGCTGACACTTCCTAACCAGACAATTAACCCTTTACGTAACTAGCTGCAGTTTAGTGGATTAGGAACTTGGAAGATAGCGTTGTTTTAAATCTGACACTAGGCCTCTAAACACAAAAATAATAACTTAATCACTGTTTTAGAAAAATATTAATTATTTGGCTCGCATACTAATTAAGGGTGGCTTCCAGTTCACATATAAAGAGCCCGCTATATTTAAAAGTCCACGTGACACGTTTACTTTTCAGCCAAGTCTCTGTTGCCAAGATGGCGTCCGCATGTGTCCTGCGGGGCGTTGGGAAGCCTTTACTCACAGTTTGATGAAGACTGCGACGCAGCCGATGATTCACTTCAGTGACGGGTTTTTACTTCAGCGTCGGGTCTCCACCGCAGCGACGAGTTTTCACTGGCAGTGACAAGTTTTACTTCAGCGTCGAGTTTTCACTGTAGCAGCCCCTTTGGCATCGATTAAAAAACGAGAGGAGAGCTTCTGACGGGTGCAGTGCTTTTATTCTTATGCATCAAAGGTGTGCAGGAGGGTTGAACGTTATTCTCTTTAACACCATGAACACCATAGCACCGTTGCACCGTTGCACCGTGAAAACTGTAAACGACATACAATACATTTGTTTACAGTGATCACCAAAAAGGGGGTTACAAGGTTAAATTACAAATGTGAAGTTACAAGGTGGATTACAGTTGTCTGCACACATATCTAAATGACATTAAACATATAAGGAAACATGGCCAAAATGCAGGATGCTTTGGATTATCTATAGCATATTTAAACTAACAGCATGGACACAAATTATGTCTAAGAACATATACATCTTTATATATAATGCACTCTTATTGCGTACCTCGCTCCGCTCACCAAGGGGTGCTAAAACTTTAAACCTTAGAAATCCTCTCAGCAGTCATCTTCCTGCTCTGTATGTAAAATCTGAGTCATAGAAAACTTTTACCTCAGAGAGAGTGGGAGTGGTCTAGTGGTTCTGCTGATTAAACATTCCTCAGGGAACCAAAAGGAAGGCAGAATGGTTCCACCTAGCAATAAGTGCTGAGCACAGATTTACAGTGATAAGCGGACAGTTACACTCCCACCAAATTATGTAACGATGAACATAACTTAAAGAGTCATACATAATTTACAGAACATAACCATGGCCGCTATAAAACATGGCACATCGTACACAATTTTGCTTATAGGTACCTCTGTAACTGGCTACTGTCTTGTGTGGTGGTATGCTAGTGTATCACTAAAACTGAACTTATTTGCTTTCTATGAGGACTCTCTTTAACACCTTGAGCACCGTAAACCATGAACACCATAAGCACCGTGAAAACTGTAAACAACATACAATACATTTGTTAACAGTGATCACCAAAAAGGGGGTTACAAGGTTAATTACAAATGTGAAGACACAAGGTGGATTACAGTTGTCTGCACATATCTAAATTACATTAACATCTAAGGAAACATGTCTACATGCAAAATGATTTGGATTATCTATAGCATATTTTAAACTAACAGCATGGACACAATTTATGTCTAACAACATATACTTCTATATATAATTAACTATTACTGCATACCTCGCTCCGCTTGCCAAGGGGTGCAAACTTTAAGCCTTAGGAATTCTCTCTAGCAATCATCTTCCCATGATGTTCTGCTGACATGCTCTGTATATAAATCTGAGTCACAGAAAACTTTACCTCAGAGCTAGAGGGAGAAGGGGGGAGGAGTGGTCTAGTGATCCGGCTGATTAAACATTCCCCAGGGAACCATAAGGAAGGCAGAAAGGTTCCACCTGGCAGTAAGTGCTGAACAAAGATTTAAAGTGATAAGCGGACAGTTACACTAACTAAAGACCTATATAGTGGAATCAGGACCTTCTTCTTTCTGCTGGGGACCCCTCTTATGATGCATCCTAGAATCCTATGTGCTTTTTCCCACTGCATGGCCACACTGTTTGCTCATTTTGAAGTCATCTGAAATAAGTACCCTCAAATATTTTCCTTCTGTAGTGCTGGCCAGCACTGTATCCCCAATGCTGTACTCTCTCAGGGGATTATTTTTCCTTAGGTGCATTATTTTACGTTTTGAAATATTGAACTGCAGTTTACACTGTTTTGACAAATCTTCCAGCAATGCCAAATCATATTCCATGCTACAGTGACCTCCAGAGATCTCAACCCTATTGCATACCCTTGTGACAACAGCAAAAATACCTACCTTATCCATCAACCCTTTAGTTATATCACTTACAAATAGATTAAATAGAACAGGACCTAGTAGAGAGCTCTGTGGTACACAACTAGTGACTGGTCTCTATTCTGAATGAACACCATTTACATCCAAACTGTCAGGACCTGGGTCTAAACCTGCAACCTCTGATGTCTCTTCTTGCTGAGCCACCTGAGATCCTCTCTGATCCAGTAAATTGGTCTTTAAAAGTCTGTATTTGTCAGTACTGAGAAACTGCCTACTGCTACAGAAAAATATTTAACATTTTGGCTCATCAGTCCAGAGCACCTGCTGCCATTTTTATGCACCCCAGGTTCTATGTGTTCATGCAAAGTCATTTAGCCTTGTTTCCACACCTGAGATATGGCTTTTTGGCTGCAATTCTTCCATGAAGACCACTTCTGGCCAGACTTCTCTGGACAGTAGATAAGTGTACCTAGGTCCTACTGGTTTCTGCCAGTTCTGTGCTGGTGGCACTCCAGGACATCTTTCGATGTCGAAGGGAACTTTATCATGATGTGTATTTCATATGCTGCAAAAAGTTTACCTGGCCGACCATTGTGTCTACAGTCCTCAACATTGCCTGGTCAATGGTGTTCTCATTGCTGAGAAATACAGGCTGATGCTTATCATGCCATCATGCCACACCATCAGAAAAGCATGTAAATTGGACCCAATTTTATTCTGAAGCAGGACAACGACCCCAAACGTACAGCCAAGAGAGTTAATTTACTAAAACTGGAGAGCGCAAAATCTGGTGCAGCTCTGCATGGAAACCAATCAACTTCCACTTTTTATGTCAAAGCTTAATTGAATAAGCTGAAGTTAGAAGCTGATTGACTACCATGCCAATTTTACATTCCTTAGTTTTAGTAAATCAACCCCAATATCATTAAGAACTATCTTCAGTGTAAAGAACAAGGAGTCCTAGAAGTGATGGTTTGGCCCCCACAGAGCCCTCATCGAGTCTGTCTGGGATTACATGAACAGACAGAAGGATTTGAGGCAGCCTACATCCACAGAAGATCTGTAGTTAGTTCTCCAAGATGTTTGGAACAATTTACCTTCCGAGTTCAAAAACTGTGTGCACCAGAGGCGTAACTAGAACCTTCAGGGCCCTGTGCAAGAAACCATGAAGGGCCCCCCAGACCCCTGGCCGGGGCCCTTCCCTTCAAGCCCAGGGCTCTTCCCACTAATCCTGGGGCTCTTTACACTCGTTGCATGGCCTTTTATTACGGTCCCGCAACAGGATCCTTTCACAAGTTCTGCAGTGGGCCCCCTTCCTGCAATCTTGGGGCCTCCCCACAGTGGTGCAAAGCCAGGGCCCGGTCGCAAGTGTGACCTTTGCGATCCTTTAAGTTCACCCACTGGTTTGCTACCGGGCCCCCTGGAGCATGGGGCCCGGTAGCGATTGCAACCCCTGCAACCCCTGTAGTTACGCCCCTGGTGTGCACGATCACTTTGTGTTGGAATGTGTAGATGTTGGTTTGAAGCCAAAGAGTAGTCACATCAAACATTGATTTGATTTTGATTTCTCTTCTTCTGTTCGCTCACTTTGCATTTTGTAAATTGATAAAACTAAACAATCCAATTCTTACTTCAGCATTTTTTGCACAGTACTGTATATATATATATATATATATATATATATATATATTTATCCAAAATATTATTTCACAATCTGATTTTGCTGACACCCTCTCTCTTCTGAATCCAGATCCTTTACCTCTCCTGCCCCTTTTTTTTTGCATTCCACACTCATTACCACTTTTCTCTTTTTTCATAATTCTTTCTCACTTCTTTTCCCTGTCTTATCCACAATCTGATCTGATCCCCTCTCTCTAATCCTATGTCATACGTGCTGGTGGAGTTGCTATGGAGGTGTTGGGGGGGACTGCACTCAAAGGACATCCGCCAGAAGGCTGACATCATCAAGGAAGCCGTTGTAGCGTCTGTTTCTCCCGCTCACCCCCCCCCCCTTTTCTCTTGTCAGGTTTGCCACCCAACTTACTGCCTACTCTTTTTCCCTCTCCATTGGCCACAGTGGAGAGCCAAACAGAAGAGATTAGGAGAGAATCATGGGACATGTAGTCTGGGAAGATTGGTGGCCCCATTAATGTCCATAGGGAGCAGGCTACAGCCCCCAGCATGCACTCTGCTGAGGGGAGAGAGAGAGTGTGGAAACGTGGAAAAAGCTCAGGGAGTGAGTGCTACACTGTAGCAGCTACAGGAAAAAAAAAAGAAAGGACTGTGCTGGAGGAAGCCAGAGAGAAATCCATGCTGCCCAGCACCACCAGAGATAGACATGCTGCCCAGCACCACCAGAGAGAGAGAGAGAGAGAGACATGCTGCTACCCATCATCACTAGAGAGAGAGAGCTACACTGTTGCCCAGCACCACCAAAAAGAGCCACACTGCTGCCCCTCACCGCCAGGGAGAGCCACGCTGCACAGAACCACCAGAGAGAGCCACGCTGCCCAGCACCACCAGAAAGAGCAACTCTGCCCAGCACCATCAGAGAGAGCTACACTGCTGCCCAGCACCACCAGAATGAGCCACGCTGCCCAGCACCACCAGAGAGAGCCACACTGCTGCCCAGCACCACCAGAAAGAACCATGCTGCTGCCCAGCACCACCAGAGAGAGCCACGCTGCTGCCTAGCACAACCAGAGAGAGCCACACTGCTGCCCAGCAACACCAGAGAGAGAGCCCCACTTCCCAGCACCACAAGAGAGAGCCATGCTTCCCAGCACCACCAGAGAAAGAGCCACGCTACTGCTCATCATTACCAGAGAGAGAGCTATGCTGCTGCCCATCACCATCATAGAGAGAGAGAGCAATGCTGCTGCCCATCACCACCAGAGAGAGCAATGTGGCTGTCCAGCACCACCAGAAGGGGATATATGCTGCTGCCCAGCACCACCAATGAGGGAGACATGCAGCTGCCCAGCACCACTAGAGAGACAACCATGCTGCCCAGCGAAACCAGAGAGAGAGCCATGCTGCTGCCCATTAACACCAGAGAGAGAGCTATGCTGCTGATCATCACAACCAGAGAGAGAGCCACACTGCCCAGCACCACCAGAAAGAGCCATGCTGCTGCCCAGCACCACCAGAGAGAGCCACGCTGCTGCCCAGCACAACCAGAGAGAGCCACACTGCTGCCCAGCACCACCAGAGAGAGAGAGAGAGCCCCACTTCCCAGCACCACCAGAGAAAGAGCCACGCTACTGCTAATCATTACCAGAGAGAGAGCCATGCTGCTGCCCATCACCATCAGAGAGAGAGAGAGAGCAATGCTGCTGCCCATCACCACCAGAGAGAGCAATGTGGCTGCCCATCACCACCAGAGAGAGACACACTGTTGTCCAGCACCACCAGAAGGGGATATATGCTGCTGCCCAGCACCACCAATGAGGGAGACATGCAGCGGCCCAGCACCACTAGAGAGACAACCATGCTGCCCAGCGAAACCAGAGAGAGAGCCATGCTGCTGCCCATTACCACCAGAGAGAGAGCTATGCTGCTGCTCATCACTACCAGAGAGAGAGCCATGCCGCTGCCCATCACCATCAGAGAGAGAGAGAGCAATGCTGCTGCCCATCACCACCAGAGAGAGCCACGCTGCTGCCCAACACCACCAGAGAGAGAGACACGCTGTTGTCCAGCACCACCAGAAAGGTATACACGCTGCTGCCCAGCACCACCAGTGAGGGAGACATGCAGCTGCCCAGCGCCACTAGAGAGACAACCATGCTGCCCATCGAAACCAGAGAGAGAGCCATGCTGCTGCCCATTACCACCAGAGAGAGAGAGCTATGCTGCTGCTCATCACAACCAGAGAGAGAGCCACACTGCCCAGCACCACCAGAGAGAGCCATGCTGCTGACCATCACCACCAAAAAGAGAGCCATGCTGCTGACCATCCCCACCAGAGAGAGAGCTACGCTGCCCAGCACCACCAGAGAGAGAGAGACTGAGCCACTGCCATGGCACAGATGTGCTAGTCTACTAACCAGAGTCACCCCAGGCAACCTAGAGTGAGCGAATGTCCAGCAAGAGGGATCATGGAATTGAAAAAAATAAACCCACAAATATAAGTGCAAATGTGCAAATAAATTGTGCAATCAATTTTCCAATATCTACAAGTCCGTGCATAAATGAATTCATGAATAAAGGTTTTCCTTGTGTAATAAAATATGAAAACATTTTAATATTCTAATATTTAAATAAATAAAAATAAAATAATTGATAATAAAATTAAAGGGATCACCATTTTGTATATATATATCATTTTAAATGAAAAATGTTTTGGTATTTAAGTAAGAGAAATATTGTTTTATAAATTGTATAATATTTTAAATTATTTTTAGTAAATAAAGTATGTAAATTATATGTACTGTATATAACCTATTGTGCTGATAGAGTGTCAAGCGGAGTTCTTTTACGGCAAAGTAACATTTAACCACAAAAAACACCAATGTTTTTAGTTGGGGATGCCCCATTTAAAAATCTAGTACGGGGACACAGATGCCTCCTTCCGGTATACCAGCAGAGAGGAGGAGACTTATACGCCCATGTAGAATCCCGCCGATAATTAGGCGCGGTTTTAAATAAACCTGCTGTATAAATAAGAGCAGAGGGGAAGTGCGTCCATAGCCTTTGAGAACGTCACCGGATGTGACGAAACGCGTCAGAACGTGGACCGCACAACGTAACTCACGTGACTTACCATTGGAACGCAAGGCGGATTTACCTCCGCTCACCACTCTGCATGGTTGCACTGATCATCACGGACATCAGCACATTGAATCCTTGTAGGAACCTGCTGTAATCGTTGTTAAACCTTTGAATTCTTTGGGAATAAACCTTAAACTTTAACCTACAATATTACACTATCTGGAGTTTTCTTCTTCCCATTTTTCTATTACCTGAGCTGCTTTATGGAACGTTGAGAGAGCCAACGGCGTAGGAGGATTTTAAAGGGAACTTATCATTAAGCGTGATTGGTCTCAATATTATAAGATATATGAGACCCACTTCATCTGGTAAGTTACCCATCATATAAATTGCTGCACGGGAAGAAGGCTTCAAGAACCAGTCACTATATTGCATTTTAAAAGAGCACTTGCACATTTACTCAAGAAAAGGATTTTGCACGGATGTTTTTGTTTATAATTTGTATTTTTCTGAAATTTTCATATTTTATTACACAAGGAAAACCTTTATTCATTAATTCATTTATGCACGGACTTGTAGATATTGGAAAATTGATTGCACAATTTATTTGCACATTTGCGCTTATATTTGTGGGTTTGCAGATATACACATATATACTATTGCACAGATTTATATTTTATGTTTTTTACATAATTTCTATATTTAAGCAAGTGCTGTAGATAGCCCTAACATTAGGACAATTTTTTTCAATTTTACCACTTTTATACTACTGCTTCTGCTACTTTATAATTTTACATATAATTTTACACATATTTCACATATTTAAAGGTAATTTATATTTATATTTAATAAACATCAACTCCTAGGCGCGGGGAGTATAACTTTTTTTCGAAAAAGGATACCTGCCTTAATAAGAGGGATCATGGCTGCAGTTTTGCTGGGTCTGGTAGGAGGGTCTGTTGGTCATTGTCCATTACTAAGCCATTAGGAACTGCCTAACCTGCTATCCTCTAGCCCTAATACTGCCTACAGGCCTTAATGACCATCGCAATGTGCGCCAATAAGCTCCAACGCTGGGCTGTTGGCCCGAAAATGGGGGAGGGAGGTGTTATAGCATGTTTTACCACACCAGGTGACACCAACCCTAGTGACGCCACTGATTAGTGCCACTCTCCTATCTCTCTCTTCACAACCATCTGGTCCTGCTGTCTGTTTTCTCCCTTCTTTACATTCTGGTCCTACAATTGTGGGCTGGGTCAGTTGATTGGTACTCAAGATGGAGTAAATGCACACAGAGACCGAGGAAAGTGGCACCTTTATTATTTGGGTAAATAGAAGTAACAGATAGATGTGGTGGGCAGTGACAAAGTGCTTAACAAATCCAAAACAGGTGCGCATCAGATTCTTAGTAATACATGCAATTCGGGTACAACAGCTCTTAGCCGCGTTAGTCGTACTAACACAGTTCCAGCGCTTGAGGTTTCACTTTAACAATGCTTACATTACCATGCAGTATCTGAGTAAAGAGGGTTGGTAATATGCAGAACAGCAGTGTAGGCACACTTGCAGGCCAAAAGAGTTCTTGGTCCCAACTCTGGAGTCCCAGAACAGCAGAGCCAGCAGCAGTATCCCTGATCGGTACCTCCTCGTCAGGAGCCTCTCCCTAGCGCTAAATGCACTGGCCCTAATCAGAGGGGATCCTGTCTCGACTCTATCCACTTTGCAAATGCGCACCAACTGCAGTGGGACAACGCTATTTATTAGCATTGCCCTTGCTAAAGATGGCTGCGGAGGTCATCCAGTGTTTCAGCGTTCAATCTGACAGCTGCTCTCCTTTTGACACCTATGGTGGCTTCATAGGAACAAAAATCTTTCATACCCTCTGTACAGCGGGCAGCAGCACAGGGCAACATAGAGAGGATAAATTACACACGTCTACACGGTCCTGCTACCAGTCTTTGATCTTCCAACTCCACAATCCAACTTAGCTGCTTCCTACCCCCCCCCCCCTACTTTACATGGTGTTGTCGTCCTGCCTCAACAATCCCCTATTGCCTTCCCCTCTTTCCCACCATTAAATGGTCTCCCTACCTCCACCCTACTCCTTCAATATCCAGGCCAACTGCCTCCCCTAATTATGGCAGAGGGTGGAGCTCAGTATTTAGGGGCTTAAATCTTTTTTTTTTTTATAATTTTATACATTGAAATGAAACATTTATTCATTGTAATAATAACCCATTTATCTACATTGTTCTGTTCTATATGAATGCACCCTTTGAGAAAGTTTGACATTTTCAAGGGTATTGCGTAAGAATATCGTAATGACGTCACCGTAGTAGACCCCCGCCCTACGCATTTCATCACAGATAACGTCTTCTGGGGTTGGTCTGAACCAAGGATTCCTGTTGGGCCATTTGCAGATAATCTCCATTTGTACATTGGATTCATGTACTATAAGTATTTGTTACTTATATAAAACTTGTATTATTTCCATACTAATGTTTATCTACACTCCCTGACCACTTTATTAGGTACATCTTGATAGTACCGGGTTGGACCCCCTTTTGCCTTCAGAACTGCATTAATTCTTCATGGCATGGATTCAACAATGTGTTGGAAACATTCCTCAGAAACTTTGGTTCATATTGACATGATAGCATTACGCAGTTGCTGCAAATTTGTCGGCTGCACATCCATGATGCAAATCTCTCGTTCCACCAAATTCCAAAGATGCTCTATTGGATTTGGATCTGGTGACTGTTGAGGCCATTGGAGTACAGTGATTTCATTGTCATTCTCAATTGGTACCAAGGGGCTCAAAGTTTGCCAAGAAAATATCTCCTACACCATTACACCACCAGCCTAAACTGTTGATACATGGCAGGATGGATCCGTGCTTTCATGTGGTTTATGACAAATTCTGTCCATACCATCTGAATGTCACAGCTAAAATCGAGACTCCTTAGACCAGGCAACGTTTTTCCAATCTTCTATTGTCCATTTCCAGTGAGTCTGTGTGAATTGTACCTCAGATTTCTGTTCTTAGCTGACAGGGGTGGAACCCGGTGTGGTCTTCTGCTGCTGTAGCCCATCTGCCTCAAGGTCCGATGTGTTGTGCATTCAGAGATGGTATTCTGCATACCTTGGTTGTAATGAGTGGTTATGTGAGTTACTGTTGCCTTTCTATTATCTAAAACCAGTCTGCCCATTCTCCTCTGACCTCTGACATTAACAAGGCATTTTTGTCCACACAACTGCTGCTCACTGGATATTTTCTCTTTTTGGACCATTGTCTGTAAACCCAAGAGATGTTTGTGCGTGAAAATTCCAGTAGATCAGCAGTTTTTGAAATACTCAGACCAGCCTGTCTGGCACCAATGGAATAAAGTTGTGTAAAAGAGGAGTGGCATAGAGGGGTGTATGAAGACACATATAAAATGCAGTCTCATAAAATTCATATAAAAATAAAAAGAATAGAGCAAATCCCAAAATTATAAACACATCATAATGTAACCACATCACAATATAAGTCCATAAGAAAGTTCATAGGAAAGTATCAACTGAACACTTGATGGCAGCTCCCTTTAGAGTGAAGCAATGGACTCTGGCAGTAGAAAGAAAGGGACAAATGAGCGCCAGACTAAGTGCAGCGTTTAAAACCAATGATTTAATAAAAAACGACAATTAACAAAGATAGCTGAGTGATATAGGCATGGTATTACACAACAGAGACGTCCGTCATGGGGCCTCTCCAGGCTGTCCTGGTACCGAAACAGCCTCAAGTATGAGCTGTGATCCTTGGTGGAAAAAGGAAGCGTCTAGGAATATTCATGCCCTAAAAAAATATAGAATTAACATAGTTATCTGTTATTCCCTCCTTTAATATTACTATATATCTTATTTGTGTAGCAATATCTGAATTCCACCATCAGATCATGAAATCTAGGGACTGTGCAACATCATTCCCCATCTAGAAACTCTCTTACATGTAATGGATCTTGTCCCCTTAAAAGACTAAGCAATTATCTGTTGGTTCGCATAGGAAATAATTGTTTTTCTTTTTCACTGGACACATGCTTGTTAGGGAGATATACACTAAAAATAATTCCTGACAGCGTCCACATGCATATAACACATATAAACATTATATAGCAACAAAAAACAACACTACGCTAGAGCATATAGTGAGCCGCCAGCACTCAGAGCAAAGATACGTTCTCCAAAACAATAAATAAAGGAAAGTGCAGCACTAAAAACAATTGATATTAAAAAGTTCTAAGTTAAGAAATAAATGTCCTTAAAGTAATAAGTGCAATAATGTCCCAGGTAAGTGATCCACGTGAGCAGAGAAGTTATCACCACTTAGGAATCGTGCCCAGTATCATAAATGGTAGGGTGACGTCACACGTTCCCACTTCACACCCTAGGTGAGTAATAAATTCTGCTTACCAGAATCAGTTGACCACTATGCTATAAGAGGCCCCATCAAGCGCAAGGAAAAGAAGGTCTCCCTCAGTACCATACAACCTGGAACCACTCAGCATACTCAATAAACGGAGAGATCTCCGAGAAAAAAAAGCACTAGCATAGTGTAGGATCTAATTTCACTTTATTTAAAAAATCATAAGTTGCACTTACCAAATCCATATGTAAAACTCGTCCATCAACCATGCCACATTCAAAGTCACTTAACTTCCTTTTCTTCCCCATTCTGAAGCTCAGTTTGAACTTCAGCAAGTTTTGGAGAAAACAATACCCTCTTGGTTCTGTAAAAAAGTTGATGAAATATTTGACCTCTGATAAGTTCCAGATTACAGTCCTACTGGAAAGATTTTCAATGCATATCGGACTACAGACCTATGTGATCTGCATACCACAAGAGCATTTTGGGTTCTTACAGTTTTAGTGTGCATGCTAGAGTATTAATGACCCTCCTACCCTCTTCCCCATTTTTTTTGTTTATGGTTTTCCTTCTTTGTTCCTTTTCTCTTCCTTCTTCTTTGCTATGATCTTTTTATATTTCTTTCCAGACTGTGGAAAAATTATCATTGAACAACAATAATTATGCCTAAATCGAGTACAAGCCGATTGACAGCTGTCAGCATAGTCAATACACTACAAGCGACCAGTGCTGTGGACAGAGTTCATCCGGGAAGAAGGGGCAGCAGTGCAGGAAATTCACTTTTAACAATTTTTCAGCTAACTGTTCTGACTTCAGTAGCACGCCAATCTTTTTTTAACATCTACTGACCTTTTAGGGGGTGTAGGATCTTGGTACCTTAGTGTAAATTTGAATCCCTCCCACCCTTTCCACCTGCACAGCAAGCAAGTGCTTATAGAAGTTATCTAGTGGTTAGTAAAAAAAAGAGCTGTATTAGCAATCATTATAATTACCATCATTGTTGCTTTTTACTCAATTTTTATAACAAAATGAATGATACTTCTGCACACAATTACTCTACAACCCTAAAACACTTTTCTTTATAGTGATTATAAATGTTTTTTTTTTTTTTTTTTTATAAAATTTAAAAAGAGTTTTATGCTTACCTGCTCTGTACAATGTTTTAGGGAATGCATTAACCGCTTGCCGACCATCGCACGACTATTTACTGCGGCAGTCAGCCCCCTACAGGCAAACCGATGTAGGGCTATGTCGCTCGCCTACGAGCCTCTAGGGGCCGAGCGTGCGCTAAAAAAATGTGAAAAATATTGTTATTTTTTCAAAATTGTCGCTCTTTTTTTGTTTATAGCACAAGAAGTTAAAATCGCACAGGTGATCAAATACCACCAAAAGAAAGCTCTGTTTGTGGAAAAAAAGGACATCAATTTAATTTGGGTACAACGTCGCACGACCGCGCGATTGTCTGTTAAAGTCACGCAGTGCCGAATTGCAAAATAGGCCCTGGTCTTTGAGCAGGAAAATCCTCCAGGGCTTAAGTGGTTAAGGTAAAAAAAAAATAATAATAATTTTCAACTTCAGTTCACCTTTAAGCTTTTTTTTTTTGTGCAGAACTGCACATTTTAGCTGCACTATCAGTTTTTAGCTGAGGAGCCACTGTGGGATATTTTTACAGCTTCAACTAGACTGTTAGGCATACAAGATTCATTTTAGAATGTTGGCCAGATGACGCTGGCTGCACAGAGAAAGTCAGGGAGAGTTTTCACTGACAGCAGAAGACTGCTACTCTGTGTCTAATGTCAGCTCTTCTAGATTGTAGACTTTGCAGAAACTTTATCAACATCTATTGATACAGTACTTGATAATAAAATCTTACAATATCATTTTCAATAAAACTGAGCAGTAAGCCCATCATATAATCACAGGCAATGTAAGACTAGGTGTATGAATGATCATCAGTAACTATCCAATTCAACCTAAAAGCTGAACTCCAGGCAAAAAAAAATGTCATGTGAACATATTCCTTAATAACCACAAGGATTTAGATGCAATTTGCATAGAATGTGTTTTCATTTCATTCTTTTTTATTAAGAAAAATAATTATTGATACAAAACAGAGCCCTTTGGGTATACCCAGGCTCAATACATTTTCCCATTTAATTTCATTTCAATTCTCCTATTTATTAACACATCATTTTTCTATTACAACCTATAAAAACAAACAACACCACCGACAAAAAAAAATAAATGCATTTTTATTCCCCAGCATATTATTGCTTTATAGCAACATTTCATTATTAGCTGATTTTTACATTCTATTTTCTTATTTTCACTTTAACTTCATCATACACCTGTATATTACATCAATTTATATTCTTACCCCTTCCTACCCTCCTACAAAGCAAATATCTCCCCTGGATATTTAAGGCCTATTAGTGGTATAATTATCATTCCTGAAACCCCATATCTTAAGTATATTCGATCCACGCTTATGGTACTGTTGGGTTTTATGGAAAAGGGCGCTAAGCCAGGCGCTACTATCCATGGTTCCCACATTTTTTGGAATTTATCTAACAAACCCTTACTCTGATATACCCGTCTTTCCTTTAGTAAGGCATCATGACCTTGTATCCTCCATTTGTCATATGTGGGTGCACTTTAGAGCTCTCATTTTTCGGCCTCTAAATACCAACCTATTAACAGGTATTTTAACTTCCATTGAATATCTTTTCTTTTCTAAATAGCTCAGTATACACATCTTAGGTTCCATTTCCATACAGGTTTGATAAACACAATACATGGTGTCTACCAAACTTTTCCACTATCTAAATAATTTAGGACATTTCCACAACATATGCAGTAAATCTGCAGGGGATCTCAAGCACCTCGGGCATTGCGAAGTATCCCGCCTACCCCACTGATACAGTTTAAATGGGGTCCTATACACTCTATGGATTATAAATAGCTGAGATAAACTTTGTTGGGGTGATACAGACACCATGGGTACTTGTTCTATTATATCCTCCAATATTTCATCTGGAAATGCACCCAAATCCTTTTCCCAACCCCTTCTACCCGGGTAGGCAGCCTTCCTCTGGTATTGTCTAATCAAACTGTTATATATAAAAGAGACAAGGCCCTTTCTATCCCGTGGCTTAGCAAAGATATCTACAAGCGGCATAGACTGTATGTTTTTTATCTTCAAACTGAGACTGTACATCATCTCGCAACTGCAAATACTGAAAAAAAGCATGAGAGGGAAGTGGGTACACCATCTGGAGATCCTCAAATGTTCTAAAGGTATTATATTTATATAACTGTGTGATATAATGGATTCCCAGTGTGTGCCAAGACTCAAACCCCTCTAATTTACATAATTCTGGATAGTTTGTATTTTCCCATATTGATGCAGTTGTTGATATGTTCTCATATTGCAAAATACGCCTCACTTCCTGACAAACTTTGCGGATGAGTACTAGAGTAGGGCTTTGAGTAGCATATGCGAAGGACCCAGATTCTATTTGAGTTACTAAATTGTAGAATGAAGATCTACTCAAAAGCAAAGATTGAACAGGATCTGCCCAATTTATCAATCCCCACCCTGTGACTTGTTGCATTTGAGCTGCTAAGAAGTACAATTTAGCGTTAGGTACTGCCAATCCCCCTTCATCTTTAGGGAGCTGTAATATCAATAGACTAATTCTGGGGTTCTGACCTTTCCCTATTAAAGTATGAAATACTGAATATATCTTTTTAAACCACTTAAGGGGTATCCACAATGGTGTATTATGTAAAACATATATAACTGAGGGGTCCAAAACATTTTTATTAAATTTGCTCGACCCACCACAGACAGAGGTAATTTGGTCCAAACCCTACTCTTTATCCTAAGTTTCTCTATTATAGGGGTCAAATTACAGTTCAAATATTCCTCTATTTTGGGGCGTACTCAGATGCCTAAGTATTTAAAAGAGGTCACTACCTTTGTCTGATAGGCACTCTGCAGTAGGATCGGGGAGGGTTCATCTACTGGGAGTAACACTGACTTGTCTCAGTTTATAGCAAAGCCAGAGAACGAGCCAAAGATTTCTATCATTGTCATAGCAGAAGTTAAAGATTGATAAGCAAAGCTTGTCCCCCCTTTCTCCTCATCTAAACCCCTTAATAGTGTTTGACTGCCTGATGGCTATTGCCAATGTTTCTATAGCCAATGCAAACAGCAATGGGGAAAGTGGGCATCCCCCTGCCTTGTACCTCTAGACAGAGTGAAAAAGTCTGAGATAGATCCATTAATTTTCAAACATGCCCGTGGGGCAGAATACAGAAGGTTAAGCCATCGCATATAGATTGTGTTAGGATCTGGATCACCTATTGGTGGCAGTGTTTCCTGTACCTGAGGGGTGTAGTCCTGGTGTCCACTAGTTTGTGTCTCTCAATAGCCAGCAGACCCCAGCTGCCTTGAACTTGTCATCTTGTTCCTTCTGCTTGTACCTCTTACCCTGATCTCACTTCTTCAACCTGTTCCTTTTGTACCTGATTTCCATTCTAGTCCCCTTCCTGTCCTATCCCATCAATTTTAATATACACTGCCTGGCCAAAAAAAAAGGTCGCCACCAAAAAAAGGTTGCACACGTTGGACCGCCTTTAGCATTGATTATGGAATGCATTCGCTGCAGCATTATTTCAATTAGCTTCTGCAACGTCACAAGATTTATTTCTGTCCAGTATTGCATTCATTTTTCACCAAGATTTTTTATTGATGATGGGAGAGTTGGACAACTGCGCAAAGCCTTCTCCAGCACATGCCAAAGATTCTCAATGTTAAGTTCTGGACTCTGTTGTGGCCAATCCATGTGTGAAAATGATGTCTCATGCTCCCTGAATCACACCTGCTTTTGCAGGATACCTGCAGGTAATATGTGCAGAGAACAGAGCTCTAGGTGATTCTCCCCATACAGGCTGCATGCAGAAAAATACAAGGAAGAGGATACAAGACCAGTAAACCTTCACAAGGGCAGAGGCAGCAGTGACTGGTCTTTATTAAAAGAAACTCCAATATAGAGGCAAAGTGCAGGAGTTGTTTTATGAAGGATATACTGCACAGATCTGGAATAAAGACATGAAGGACACCAAAATGTGTAAGAATACACATGGTTCTTACATGTAGACAATGTTTGTTTAGCCCAGATTTAAGCTTCAGTTTATAAATCCAGCACAGTAATATTGTATAAGCCTCTCAGAAAAGGACTATGAAAAAGGATTTGATAATGTTTCATGCATATGTAGCTCTACCTCTGAAGGAGCAGCTAGTAATTTGGGTTCTCTGTTCTGTGCCTCAACTCCAAGAACAACCTCAGCCTGACACACCTCGTTTGAATGAATATTACTGAAAACATTTATTGGAACAGAAGGGTAGATACCTTTTAACTTGGTTGTGAATTAGTACCAGGAAACAAACACAAGACCGTTTAGTGGGAAATCAACTCAGTGTTTTGGTACTGGTTAGAATAAATGGTGGTTTGAGCAGAAATGTACACACAGAAGGCAGGTCCAGACACACTCCGCTAGAAAATATAATCACTATGCTAAGGTAACGAAGAACAGAGGTGTCAATACACTGGAATTTACTCATAAATCAGTAATAGGTCAGCAATAAACAGTGCATATAAGCATTAAATGCAATGTGAATAATATTACTATACGTTGTTTAGAGTGCACTCTAGAAAAATGGCTAGGATATGGTGCAATGCCCCCCCTAGAGGTACTTTTTAGCATAAGCAATAGGTAAAGTTGTCTGTGTAACAGCTCCAAAGGGACAGTCTTTAGTCCTAACTCTTCATCTGGCTAGTACCGGGGCTCTGTTGTACTGTTGGTGCTTGTGACAATAGACCCAATACAGGCAACAATAAAGACTACTAGATGGCTGTATGGTTAGTTCCTAAAGGGCTCAGTCTCTCTAGCAACAGATAGTAAATCCCCACAGCAGTAGCTCACCTGCAGCTCACCATTTCGTCACATACAGAGATAAGCAACAAAGGAAAAGGTTTGGGACTTTATATGAGGCAACGCCTAATCAAGGCTGAGGTGCCTCCATCCCTGGTCATAATAACAGATGGGGGAAGGGGGTAAAATTAAAATACATAGGACAATCGGCGTGCATAAGGCATAAGGTAAAGACAGGTATCATGTGGATGAATCCATGCCACAATAGTAATTTATAAAAAGCCGAAGGCCTAGCAACCTAAACACTAAGGAAAACATAAATAAGGGGGACAAGTGGGACTTTATATGAAGTGCATATTGGTTGGGGTGTATAACATGGCTAAAGTAAACAAATGGGTGTGCAACCAAATAGCAGAAAGAACAACATTTTAATGATAATTGTCACCATCCATACAAAAGACCAAAAAGGCATAGGTATAAGTATAAAAACGATGAATACAAAGGTAACACAATGGAATAACGTATAAAAACACAGTAATCGAGAGCTGATGGATCCTGAACAGATGAAGCCATGGCTAAAATTGGGCATGTAAAACCAATTCGATATAATAGGTATTGAAAGGAATGCATGGTAACGGCTCTACGCGTTTCGTGGAGTAAATTCCACTTCTTCAGGAGCAGATGCATCCCTTGTCACTGCAAAAGAGAGAAAAAAGAGATCCCCCTTATAGACAGTAATATAATAAACATGGTAGCAGATAAACAGGCGTAAATGGAGAAAGAATATAACAGCCCGATCTGAGCCAGCTTCACCCTTGGTACTTACAGCTTGATGATGAAAAAATATGGTAATGTACTGTGTGGGCAACAGTGCAACCGGGGAAGACGTCTCACCGGGAGCTGTGGGAGCCCGGTCTCCGGCCAGTAGGGGACGACAAGAGGACATCAAAAGGAAGAGTTGAATAAACCCAGGTGTGTGGAGTAGATGGCATAGATGGGTGACTAGCCAACGGATACTGCATATAGAAAATGAATGTGAGAGTTAGTAAGAAGTAGGTAAAGAAATAGTAAGTATATAGAACAAGGAGTGGCCAGGGTAATAAGCCACATCCCAAAGCAAGAAGCGGTAGGTATAGACCCAATAGAAGCAAAGAAACCAAGACTGCCAGAGAAAAGACTGGGAAAAAGAAAAGGAGAGATAAATGAAGATAACCAGAAGAGATGTCCTTAAATAGTACCCAATAACGGCCACAGAATAGCTCCCATCGTCACGTCAGCACTCACAAGGAGGGAAGAGGATGCCACAACACGGGTGGCAGCAGCCAACCCATGCTGTGGCGCCATGAACTCCCCCCATTAAGTAGTGCAGATGGAACCCAACGTGCCGACGCCGTGGCGCCAAGTGTGATGACGTCGCACGTAGCGGCACGGGATGCGTGACGCTGAAGCACAGAGATAAGTCCACTGGACTCAGCACTCTGGATCCTGCTCAGGCCGCCGTTATGCAGCAGTGGTGGTGTACACTGGACAGCATTGTGCATTCTCTGGGCTCCCTCATGGCAAATGTGTCTTGTTCAGCTTGAAAAAAATGCAAATCTTTCTCCACCTCCTAGCAATCTCCTTTTAGGAAATGCAGTTCAAAGTCTCTTTCCTCTGGACCACAGTTCCCACAGTGCAGTGCTGCTGGACTCAGTCCATTGAACTCTTCCTGCTCAGCAGCTTCTTGTCTTGCTGATATAGCTATTAACCAGTTCAGCACCACAGGGCAGCAGCTACAGAGAGCAGCTGCAGCCAGCGTTTCTCTCACTCTCCATCAATAGCCAAGGCCGTAACTACACAAAGATATAGACAAATCTCCAAATGACTCCAGAACAATGAATATTTATAATTTTTATAGGCTAGGTTGTCTAGGTCTGTATGCTGCCTTAAAGTGTTGCTACCCCAACACTTCATATTCCTGATATGTGGCTGCTGTCCCACGTACTTGTATGAGAAAGTGTTCTGTTCACCATGGTCACTTCTCTAGCTGTGCTGAGAACTCATTATGCTCTCCTCCAATGATCAGACTTGTCCTGACAAACCCCAGCTTCACAGCCATTCACTGGAAAGCTCAGTGCTGATTCTTCTCCTCCCCCAAGCTCTTATGAACAAAGAGAATGTGATCACTTATATAAAAAAAAAAAGGAAAAAAGTATTTATAATGTATTTTTTATATCTATACAAAAATGTTTGCCTTTCATTTCAATTTTAAACTGAATGGGTTGTCTTACAAGGTGATTGTTTACAATCACTTTAATTTAGGATTAATATTAAGAATGTGTCATTTTGAGTCAACATAACGATTATAATGTATAAAATACTGTATGTGCTTTCAGGCTAAGCCTGCAGGCTCCAAAATAATACATTACAAAATCAATGAACCATTGACAATGCTATTCACATTACTGCCACATAGGTTATTACAGCATGCATGCTTACAATGTGCTTTATGTGAGCTCCCTGGAACAGTTTAAAAGAAAATCACACTTGGTCTGGTTTCTTTTGTAAAGGAAATAGGTTTGAAAAATATGTGCTGAAAATAAAAAGTAAATCCTTTTTTTAGTATGATAAGCTGAAAGAGACCCTGTCTCCAGACCATTCCTTTCTTCCCATAAGATTATATGTGTATTTAACATATTTTATGTATGATATTTAAGTGTAAAATTCTTTTTTATGTAGACATCCAAAAGTGCTGGGTGTCACCATCTTTGCTGTGATGTCAACAGCCCCAGCAGACTCAGTTCTGTCAATAAATTGATACTTTATAGAAATCCCCTCCGCTCCTCCGCTCACAGCTGCATAAAAGTTAGGCAGATGAGTGTAAAGCAGGGGAGAGACGCTAAGTCAGCACAGACAGTAATAGACACTCCTGGAAAAGGAAAGGGCTATATGACATGCAAGCAAGGAGGAGGCTGTGCTAGGGAAAATGAAGAAGTCAAATTTGCTAGCAAGCTTAAAGTAGAAGTCCACCCTAACACTAAAATCCCTGCATCTACAGACATCCACGATTGAACACTAATCTATCTAGCCCTGTAAAGAAGCAATAAGTATACATACCTTTTTTTAAGCCAATCCTACCTGCTCCCACACTGAGCTGTCAGCCGCGGCTTCACTGTGGAGCGGGTGCAGAGGACACATCCAACAACAGAAGCCCCATAGTAAGTCTATGGGTGACGTCACTTCCCATTCATTTCACAGCCGTTGTCAGCTGTGTCATCTGTAGAGCCTCCAATGCTGGAGACCGGATGGCATCGGCTTCAAATAGGTATGTACAGTGCCTTGAGAAAGTATTTGGCCCCCTTGAACTTTGCGACCTTTTGCCACATTTCAGGCTTCAAACATAATGATATAAAACTGTAATTTTTTGTGAAGAATCAACAACAAGTGGGACACAATCATGAAGTGGAACGAAATTTATTGGATATTTCAAACTTTTTTAACAAATAAAAAACTGAAAAATTGGGAGTGCAAAATTATTCAGCCTCCTTAAGTTAATACTTTGTAGCGCCACCTTTTGCTGCGATTACAGCTGTAAGTTGCTTGGGGTATGTCTCTATCAGTTTTGCACATCGAGAGACTGAAATTTTTGCCCATTCCTCCTTGCAAAACAGCTCGAGCTCAGTGAGGTTGGATGGAGAGCGTTTGTGAACAGCAGTTTTCAGTTCTTTCCACAGATTTTCGATTGGATTCAGGTCTGGACTTTGACTTGGCCATTCTAACACCTGGATATGTTTATTTGTGAACCATTCCATTGTAGATTTTGCTTTATGTTTTGGATCATTGTCTTGTTGGAAGACAAATCTCCGTCCCAGTCTCAGGTCTTTTGCAGACTCCATCAGGTTTTCTTCCAGAATGGTCCTGTATTTGGCTCCATCCATCTTCCCATCAATTTTAACCATCTTCCCTGTCCCTGCTGAAGAAAAGCAGGCCCAAACCATGATGCTGCCACCACCATCTTTGACAATGGGGATGGTGTGTTCAGGGTGATGAGCTGTGTTACTTTTACGCCAAACATAACGTTTTGCATTGTTGCCAAAAAGTTAGATTTTAGTTTCATCTGACCAGAGCACCTTCTTCCACATGTTTGGTGTGTCTCCCAGGTGGCTTGTGGCAAACTTTAAACGACACTTTTTATGGATATCTTTAAGAAATGGCTTTCTTCTTGCCACTCTTCCATAAAGGCCAGATTTGTGCAGTATACGACTGATTGTTGTCCTATGGACAGAGTCTCCCACCTCAGCTGTAGATCTCTGCAGTTCATCCAGAGTGATCATGGGCCTCTTGGCTGCATATCTGATCAGACTTCTCCTTGTATGAGCTGAAAGTTTAGAGATACGGCCAGGTCTTCGTAGATTTGCAGTGGTCTGATACTCCTTTCATTTCAATATTATCGCTTGCACAGTGCTCCTTTAGATGTTTAAAGCTTGGGAAATCTTTTTTATCCAAATCCAGCTTTAAACTTCTCCACAACAGTATCTTGGACCTGCCTGGTGTGTTCCTTGTTCTTCATGATGCTCTCTGCGCTTTAAACGGACCTCTGAGACTATCACAGTGCAGGTGCATTTATACGGAGACTTGATTACACACAGGTGGATTCTATTTATCATCATTAGTCATTTAGGTCAACATTGGATCATTCAGAGATCCTCACTGAACTTCTGGAGAGAGTTTGCTTCACTGAAAGTAAAGGGGCTGAATAATTTTGCACGCTCAATTTTTCAGTTTTTTATTTGTTAACAAAGTTTGAAATATCCAATAAATTTCGTTCCACTTCATGATTGTGTCCCACTTGTTGTTGATTCTTCACAAAAACTTACAGTTTTATATCTTTATGTTTGAAGCCTGAAATGTGGCAAGAGGTCGCAAAGTTCAAGGGGGCCGAATACTTTCTCAATGCACTGTATACTGATTTCTTCTTTACAGGGTTAGATAGATTGTGGAGGTCTATAGATGCAGGGATTTTAGTTTTAGGGTGGACTAACACTTTAAAGGCATATTGTAAGTGAATAAAATGTAATTTATGAAAAGGAAAAATACTGCAAGCTAGCATTTAAAATTCTTTTCTAACATTCTTTCTGTGCTTTTACCCGCATTTTTTTTAAATTGGTGATAAGGTCTCTTTAAGGACATGACTACATAATATGAGAGAACAACACATAGCAGTTTCTGCAATATTTAATTAGCATAAATTGATCATATATAATTAAATATACCAGTTATTTATTATATCCATGACATTACAAAAATTACATTTTAAACACATAATTTTAGACAAAACAATCTTAATTTGCCTAGGTTTTACAAATAAGCAATAACTTCAGAATATGGCACTTTTAAGTATACAGCTTCAATAGCAATAAACTTGAAAAGGCCCACTTTTTAAACCATTAACACCATAGATTGTAAGCATATTACATACTGGTATATTTAGGTAATAAAGTTAAAACTGTACTGTAATGACATTTCTTGGCAGTATGTCCCTTTATGATTTGTATGTGTTGGTACATAATTACATTAGCCCTTGGCTTTCAGAAGTATACATGTGTTAGGCATTATCCCCTCCCTCAGGCCTATAATTTTCCATTGTGAGCTTCAATGCTTGTCTAGGTTTTTTCAATATATGATCTTCCCACTAAAATTCAAGGTCAGCCAGGGGTTAGCATAAGTTCTTTGTAATGGCACTGCTATAGGCAATACACATTGTTTGATGGCACATTTCCCTTTTTTTTAACATCGGTAATTGCAGGACATACATGTAGCAGTTTAAATTGCCAACATAAGGAGGACTACTTTAAATAACTAAGAATGTGTTACTCTGTTTTACGGAAGTACTCTGTGTCAAAGCTAACCATTTATTCATATACTTTTTCAAGCCATACAGTGCAGTAAAATAAACATAATTACTGTGTGTTTCAGTCAGTTCAAAGCCAGAGGCTCAATCTACAGGTTTAGTAACAGTGCTGATGATCAGCATATCTATAATATATATATACACACACTATATTACCAAAAGTATTGGGACACCTGCCTATACGTGCACATGAACTTTAATGGCATCCCAGTCTTAAACCTCGTACACACGCAACGATTATCGGCCGACCGATCGGCCGACTTTTGTCCAGTGTTGTTGTGTTGGTTGAAATGTGCTCTAGACTGCACACGAATTTTCTCGGCCAACAAAAATCTACTTCAGAAGTGATGTCATGTGATGGTTTACTTTCCGTGTGTTTTTTCATCTCTGAGCATGCCCAGTCTTGCTCATCAGATTTTTGTCTGCCGAAATCTGTACTGACTGACGGAAAATCGGCCGTTGTGGTGACGGCCAACAAAAATTTTATAGCCTGCACACCAGATTTTTTTTGGCCGAAAAGTCGGAGTCGGTTGTCAGAAGCATCATACTAACAAGCCGAAAAACGGCTGATCAGACGTTGGCCGAAAATTCACGGCCGATTATCGTTGCGTGTGTACGAGGCATTAGTTTGTGGGGTTCAATATTAAGTTGGTCCACCCTTTGCAGCTATAACAGCTTCAACTCTTCTGGGAAGGCTGTCCAAAAGGTTTAGGATTGTGTTTATGGGAATGTTTGACCATTTTTCCAGAATCAGACAATTTTATCCAGAAGCACATTTGTGAGGCCAGGCACTGATGTGGACATGAATGCCTGGCTCGCAGTCTCCGCTCTAATTCATACCAAAGGTGTTGTATCAGGTTAAAGTCAAGACTCTATGCAGGCCAGTCAAGTTCCTCCACCCCAAACCCGCTCATCTATGTCTTTATGGACCTTGCTTAGTGCACTGGTCCAAATCATTTGGTGGAGGGGGGATTATGGTGTGGGTTTGTTTTTCAGAGGTTGGGCTTGGCCACTTAGTTCCAGTAAAGGGAACTCTTAAGGTGTCAGCATACCAAGACATTTTAGACAATTTCATGCTCCCAACTGTGTGGGAACAGTTTGGGGATGGCTCCGTCTTGTTCCAACATGACTGCGTACTAGTGCACAAAGCAAGGTCTATAAAGACATGGATGAGTTAGTTTTGGGTGGAGGAACTTGGCTGACTTGCTCAGAGTCCAGACTTCAACCCGATAGAACACCTTGGGGATGAATTAGAGCAGGGACTGTAAGCCAGGCCTTTTCATCCACATCAGTGCCTGACCCCACAAATGCACTTCTGGCAGAATGGTCAAACATTCCGATAGACACAATCCTAAATCTTGTGGAAAGCCTTCCCAGAAGAGTTAAAGCTGCAATGGGTGGGCCAACTCAATATTGAATCCTATGGACTAAGACTGCGATGCCATTAAAGTTCATGTGAGTGTGAAGGCAGGCGTCCCAATACTTTTGGTAATATAGTGTATGTATGTATATATATATATATATATATATATATATATATATATATATATATATATATATATATATATATATATATATATACGCACACACACACACATTTATCAACATATGTATATATAGACATATTTGAAACACAAATTTAGAGGAAATTGTTTAAAGTGCAATTTCAGGCACAAATAACTGAGTGCAAAGTGCAATTGGAACAGCTCTGTGACATCATTCAACAGTGGGCTTCAGCCCGCTGTCAGCTGAAAATAGATCACAGGAGTGCAGAACGAACTACACTCCTGTGATCCATAGGAGAAATATGACCAAAATAAATTTAGCCATAATTCTCCTTTAACCTTTTGGCACTCAAAACCTGTTGTACACTCATTTTAAATATTTCAGTGATTTTTTTCCCAGTATTTATGCACAACCTACAGCAAAAAGAACCTGTCATGTCAGTACATGTGATACCATATTATAAGTCAGCATGTAAACTATGGCAAACATATTTGTGCCTGCTGATGTACAGGGGGATTATAACTCTATGTTCTGTTCTTAAATGTTGGCCCTCTGTTATCTATTCCAATACAAATAGGTAAAATATGTCTATATCAATGGTGGAAGAAACAAAGAGGCATCATTTTCATAATATACTAAACCAGGTATGGCATAAAACAATTCAATGTGCAGAAGAGCTAATCCTAGCAGAAAGGTTTTGCAGTGGGTGCCAAAGGTTTTGTGCAAGATGGCTCTGAAGATGGAAATTCAGCCCTGTCTGTTCCTGTTTAAGTAACACTGCTTGTGCATTTGGCTTTTTAAAAGATAACTAACCCCAAGAACACAACTTTAATAAATTGAAGCTTATCAATCCTTCTTGTAGTGTGCATTAGTTTTCTTTTTTTTTTTATAGCCTAAATCCATTTTCAGCCAATACAGAAAATACCTGTTGATCTTGCCTGAAATGCAGTGTTCTTATTGGTTCCTGTGAGCTGTCCTAAAACCAGAAAACATCAAAACCTAAAATAATCTTTCCTTTGTAAGCTACTAATCCCATGAACTTATATACAAGGGAGACAAATAAAGTCAGAGAGTATTAAAGTGAAACCTGGGTGGCAACCATGTAATCCTCCATAGATACAGTGTAGGAGTAAATGTAGCCACCCATGGACAATAACTGTATTATTCACAGAACTACCAGATGAAAATAAAGAAAGAAAAGGCTTAAAAATGAAATCTAATATAAGCACCTTATCCAAGGACTGGCAAGCTGTAGTACATTACATCCTGGGGGGATGAGGGGGGTATAGACACACTGGTCACAGTAGTGGATCATATATTTCTGAAACTGAGCAATTCCATGTGTCCTATTAAAAATGGTATTGAAATAGATGGTAGTACATACATTCTAAAATACATTTATAGAGGATATGTAGGAATTGAAACTTCTGTTTATTTCAGATTTTTATTTTTATTTTTTTAATTGTAAAAGATAATTTAATACCAACAAACCTAAAAAGTGTTACCCTTTCCCTGTGGGTTACTGTTCCTGAAATTTATGAAAGAAGGAGGAAAGGATGGAATGAAAAGTAAATAGATACACACAAAATAAAAAAATACACACTTCGTGTTATTTAGAATGTGTAAAGCCAAGTTGTAGAGTAAATTGCATGTTGGAGCAAAGTAAAGGTTTCATATCCAAAAAATGTTGCTTGTAATCACATAAAAAAAATAAATAAATGTTGGTTTGTATTCCTTTCGCAAGATGCATTCAAGCGTTTTTCAAAACAGTGCAATTTCAGTGACCCAGAAGCAAGACTTACACCAGATTCATGCAAATTGGGGAATTTTACACCTTATCAACCTAAACTGTATAAAAAACAATACATGTAATTTAGGGAGTAATAACAGCGCTGACTCACTTTTTTATTTACGAGAACACGGTTGGCTGGCAAGAAGTTCTTAAGAGCCACATTTCTCTTGAGTATAAGTCTATCTAGCTGCTGTCCATGGTGCTGAGTGTATAATATATTGCAGGAGAAAATTGCTTGAATATTGAGTTGCAGCTGGGAAATGTTTAAAAAAAGAAAACTTCTAGGATTTCAGATACCGTTTCTTGTTAATATGTTTTAAGCAATACAAGCCTGAAAGAAAACGTTCTATAACAGGATGTAAACTGATGTTGATGAACACGTGAAAGAAAGTTTAGTCATCTACAGACTAAGCTTTAGCAGGAAATTGTAGGTCAATGTAATTAGCAATACAATGATCAGTTATGATAAACCTGATTCTCACTCTTGTATTGTTTAATACATTAAATGTTAATAAATTAAAGTTAATAGGGAAATATTTATTTGCATGGGTTCATTTAGTAAATACGTGTAAACAGAAATTATGACATGCAACATTGTAATAGCATATACAGTCATGGCCAAAATATTGGCACCCCTGCATTTCTGTCAGATAATGTATCACTTCACCCAGAAGATTGTTGCATTTACAAATGTTTAGGAATTCTCATGCTTATTTCTTTTGTTTTTATTGGTATTACACAAAAAAAGTGGAGAAACAAAGAGCCAAATCTAACACATTCCACGCAAAACTCCAAAAATGGACTAGAAAAGTTATTGGCACCTTCTCAAAATTGTAAGAAATATTTGCATTCCAAGTTTGTGATGCCTTTGTAATGTGTCATTAAACTTGCCTGTATCAATAAACAGGTGCTAACAATATAGAAATCACACCGGCAACTAGTTAAAATGATGAAAAATTGACTCAACTTCTGTTGTGTGTGTCTGTGTGTCACACGGAGCATGGAGAAGAGAATGAGCAGCAAAGAATTGTCTGAGGATTTGAGAACAAAAATTGTGGAAAAGCATGGACAATCACAAGGTTATAAATCCATCTCCAGAGATTCCTTTGTTCCTGTGTCCACTGTGCACAAAATTGTCAAGAAGTTTACAGCCCATGGCACTGTAGCTAATCTCCCAGGACGTGGGCGAAAGAGAAAAGTTGATCAAATATTGTAATGAAGGATTGTTTGAATGGTGGATAAAGAACATTGATCAACTTTCAGACAAATTTAGGCTTACCATCAGGCACAATGTACAACTGTGTCACCTCACACTATACGTCGCCATGTGAATGAAAAGGACGCTATGATAGGTGACCCAGGAGGACCCCACTGCTGACACACAAACATAAAAAAGCCAGATTGGAGTTTGCCACAACCCGAGGAAGCCAAAATCCTTTTGAGAGAATGTGCAGTGGACAGATGAAACAAAATACAGCTTTTTGGTAAAACCCATCATTCTACTGTTTTCAGAAAAAGAAATGAGGCCTTTAAAGAAAATAATACAGTTCCTACAGTCAAACATGATGGAGGTTCACTGATGTTTTGGGGTTGCCTTGCTGCTTCAGGTACTGGATGTCTTGACTATGTGCACTGTATTATGAAATCTGAAGACTACCAATGAATTCTGGGGTGCAATGTAGGGCCTAGTGTCAGAAAGCTGGGTCTCCGTCAGAGGTCATGGGTCTTACAGCAAGACAATGACCCAACGCACACGTCAAAAAGCACCCAGAAATGTTTTAAACAAAGCGCTGCAGAGTACTGAACTGGCCAGCAATGAGTCCAGATCTAAATCCCATAGAGCACCTTTGGAGAGATCTCAAAACAGCAGTTGAGAAAGGGAAATCTTCCAATCTGAATGACCTGGAGCAGTTTGCGAAAGAAGAGTGGTCCAAAATTCCAGTAGAGAGGTGTAAGAAACTCATTGATGGTTACTGGAAGCAATTGATTTCAGTTATTTTTTTTTTTAAGGTCTGTTCTACCAAATATTAAATTGAGGGTGCCAATCATTTTGTCCAGTGTATTTTTGGTGTTTTGCATGGAATGTGATAGATTTGGCATTGTGTTTCTTAATTTTTTTGTCATACCAATACAAACAAAAGAAAAAAACATGAGAATGCCTAAACATTTGCATTTGCAACAATTTTCTGGGCAAAGTGGTGCATTACCTGACAGAGATGCAGGGGTGCCAATATTTTTAGCCAAGACTGTAGCATACCACCAGACTATTTTACTGACCTCAATAGTCTTAACCTAATAAAATATACTTGAAGTATTGTAGAGCTACATACACCTAACAAAAACATATATTGCATATTCCCTGTCTAAAATTTAAAATATCCCAATGTCCAGTTCTAGAAAATATGTTAGTGGAAAAAAACATAGACATCTGTGACTGGTCCCTTAAGAGAAGGGGTGTCAGATTTTCTATATTCAAAGTTTAAGATACTAGGAGATCCTATTAAAATTGAATCGTTACTGGATACAAACAGATATAACGTTAAATATTGTACACTTAGAGCAGACCTTGTATTAAAATGCAAGTTCCACATGTGTGACCGTCTCCAACCCCTATTGGCAAAACACTGCATTACAGGAGACAGAAAAAAAAAAAACATTGAAATAAAATGCCTTCAAATATACACTTTACATCCAGGCTGCTTCATGCTTACCATTGTCACTGAGCCTTATATTGGGATTCGGGATTCTAAACTTTTCCATGATACTGCGAGAAGACCCACTGATGTCACTTCGCCACAGTGAAGCCTGGGAGTAATGCATATTTTTTTAAGATTTTTTTCAAAAGTGAGCTGATTTTTTTTTACATGTCCCACTCAAGTAAAAAAAAAAAAAAAATGCCTTGAAATTACCTTTGCCCTTGAGGGCTTATTCACACCATCTGCAGTGACCTGTGGTTTTCTGCAGCAGAATGAAGGGGACACAGATGGTGGGCAGAGATGCAGGTAACAGAATGGTGGTATATGATGAGGGGGTCACTGATGGTGGGGGACAGATTGGGGGTAACTTATGGTGGGGATCAAATGAGGGACACACTGATGGTGGAGGACAGATAAAGGGGCACTAATGGTGGGGGAAAATAATGGTGGGCGACAAATGAGGGGGGCACTGATGGCAGGAGACAAAAAAGGGGGAGGCTGATGGTGTGTGGACAGATAAGGGGGACACTGATGATGGGCACCCCTGATGAGGATTCTCTGATAAGGGGGAAACTGATGTGGGGGCTTTAATGAGGAGTTTCTAGTTTCTGATGAGGGAGTCTATGAGAAGGGGAACCTGATGAGGAGTCTCTGATGTGGGAAACACTTATAACGGGGGCACTGATGAGGGGGTCTCTGATGAGGGGGTGATGACACA
This sequence comes from Pelophylax lessonae, assembly GCF_965119305.1. Taxonomy (NCBI): domain Eukaryota; kingdom Metazoa; phylum Chordata; class Amphibia; order Anura; family Ranidae; genus Pelophylax; species Pelophylax lessonae. The sequence goes on from NC_138768.1 coordinate 412,072,849, forward strand.
GGATGTGATTTCAATCTGTGCTTTAAAAAGACGTGCATGAAAGCTGATGTCAATGCGCATGAAAATTGATGTCAACGTGCATGAAAACTGATGTAAACTGATGTCTCTGCAAGTGAAATCTGCACATTTTCCCATCAGTTTTCATGCACGTATGGTGTGAACGAGCCCTAAAATGCGGGTGTTTTATTCCTGCAGTAGCTTTTATTTGTATTTTACCAATAATATACTAAGCAAACTAAGAATATCAATGATGTGATTTGGAGGCATCAAGGAAAGGGTAGTACCATTGCATTTGCCAAAGGCCTTTCACAATATACCTAGTTCAATGTCAAAACATTTGTTTCTCATTGTGTATTTTGTCTTTTTGACATAAAAGGCATCGTTTACATTATAGTATTGAGTATCTAGCTGCTATCTATTCAAGGTCCTTATTCACTGTTTGTGGGTTGGAGACCTGTCCACATTTATCTCTGCATTTAATTGATTATTGCTTGTTTTTATGTATATTAGCATCACTATATACACACACACACACACACACACCTACACAGGTTGAACTGGATGGACTATTGTCTTTATTCAACCTCACCTACTACTTCACTACTGTATTTAAGTACCGAAAGGCGGTATCAGTACTTTCCTAGAGTAGATTTTTTTTCTCCTACTTCCACTTTTACTTCACTACATTTTTTCAATGATTTCAATACTTCTACTCCAATATTTTTTTTTTTGTGCTGCATAGTTACTCGTTACATTTATAAAAATTACCACTGCCAGAACAGTAGATGGCAGGTTTCATGAAGCTCAAAACATGTGTATTACCAGCGCATATGAAAATAAATGCTACTGTATGTATAAATAAAAGCTGCATTTGAAATAATAAAAAACAATATGATGTTCAAACTTTTGACTTCTTTCTTTAATAACTACATAACACAGTACTTGTACTTTTACTTTCAGTACTTGAGTAGCAATTTTTTTTTCAAAACTACTGGTACTTTTACTTTCAGTACTTGAGTAGCAAATTTTTTTAAAAAACTACTTGTAATACTTAAGTACAAAAAATGTTGAATACTTTAGTACTTCTACTCAAGTCACTTTTAGATTGAGCACTTCCACTTCTACTCAAGTCACTTTTTGATCGAGCACTTGTACTTTTACTCAAGTATGGCGTTCGAGTACTTTATACAACTCTGCCAGCCCCCCATACTTACCTTTGCCAGATATCTATCCAGAGCAGCAGCTCTCCCCACTCTCTCCTTCTTCACAGGGCAAATCGCTGTCAATCAAATCTTGTGATGGGGGCAGCAGGGCTGAGACGCAATGTCTGTGTCTGTAGCTTCAGGATCCACACAAGTGCCCCCATAGGAAGCTATTTCCTATGGGGGCACCCACCGAAGAGGTGGAGCTAGGAGCACCTGCTGGGAATCCAAGAAGAGGAAGATTGGGGCTGCTCTGAGCAAAACCATTGCACAGAGCAGGTGAGTCGAACATGCTTATTATTCAAGGAAAAATACAAAATTTACAATCACTTTAAATATAAAAATTTAAAGTGTTCTTATTTTATATGTTATTTGTTCTATAATGGGAAATGGAATTTCATGATTTATTGTTTTTAACTTTTATATTGGCTTTTTAATCCTGCACGCAGAAATCAATTTTATGTAACAAAATTCCTTGTTAAAAGAAAGCAGTCATGAGAGAAATGCGAAGGCTTTCATTCTTGAGGTCTCTGGAAAGTGACAGATCCCTCGTTATCATGCAACTTAATTATACACCTATATTTCACTTGATCTTTTGCTTCTTGCAATACAGCAGCACTCAGATGGGAGGAAGGAGGGATAAAACATGAGATCAGTCATGTGTCCTGCATATACATGTGCCAATGAGCAACATGCTGGTAGGAGGAGAGAGCAGAGTATAGCCTTATCAGAAAATTGCTGCTCCATCACTGTGGCTGGAATTCAGCTTTATCAAAAATGTAGAAACCCACATAACAAAAAATTATAGTTACCAGTACTAGAAATTAATAATGTGAGAGTGGACATTTTCATAAAAAACGAAATAACAGAATTATCTGTCATAAGCTGCAGCTTAAGCCTAGAGTAATATAACAAATCAAGTGTAGCACAATCCAAAAAAAATTCCACTGCCGTTCAAAGAAATCCTACAATCCAGTGACTTCAGTGACCACCACCTCTGGCTGGAATTTCTACTCACCTCCAAGCAATGACCCCACAGAGTCCCAATTGCCTGTATATATGTCTTTCTGGATCCCACTGGGTTATTCTTCCTCAGGATGTTCCTGGACCAGACTCGACTCCTCCAGGGATGTAAATCATTCATATGTGGCCAAAAGAAAAAGAGAAACCATAGTGCTCTCTGCTTTAAACAATTTATTAAATCTGAACACCGGGATAAAAATTACTCACATAGAAATGTGGTACAAAAGCATATCATCAGCTCTCCCAGCTGATACTAATACAAGAAAAACGTCCTGAATAGCAGCTCCCTCCACCTGTACGCGTTACGCCCCACTCTACTAAATAAAGTATTTGTATCGCTGTATGTGACAACAGTGGAGAGATTTGTCCTTACTTCTTGTCTTGGTGGCCACCATTACTGGACCAGAAAAATGAGGGAAGCTTTTCCCATTGATGCAGTAAAAACAAGGGACAGTTGATAGCAATGAATAAGCACTGTTAGTAGTGTGAAACTCGTCAGCTGTCTTTGATCTGTACCTCTGTATGCTGTGGTATTTTATCCTCTTTTCAAAACATTTGCATTGGAGTGCGGCTGTCCAGACATACTTTTTGCTCTATAAAAACAAGTTGTGTTGAGGTAGTAAAAACATGGCTGAGGTTTTACCTCTTCCTAACGCCTCGTACACACGCAACGATTATCGGCCGACCGATCGGCCGTCTTTTGTCCAGTGTTGTTGTGTTGGTTGGAATGTGCCTAGACTGCACAGGAATTTTCTCGGCCAACAAAAATCTACTTCAGAAGTGATGTCATGTGCTGGTTTACTTTCCGTGTGTTTTTTCTTCTCTGAGCATGCCCAGTCTTGCTCATCAGATTTTTGTCTGCCGAAATCTGTACTGACTGACGGAAAATCGCCCATTGTGTTGACGGCCAACAAAAATTTTATAGCCTGCACACCAGATTTTATTCGGCCGAAAAGTCGGAGTCGGTTGTCGAAAGCATCATACTAACAAGCCGAAAATCGGCCGATCGGACGCTGGCCGAAAATTTACGGCCAACTATTGACGCGTGTGTACGAGGCATAACTCTATCCAAAGCTAAAACATCCAACATATTTAGACTTGAAAAGAAATTGAAAATTTACAGGTAGTGAATAAAAAGCTAACATTTTCTGAACTATTTAATATTATTATTCATAGAGAACCATGGATAAAAATGTGGAGAAGCATTGATCATTTTATTTCTCAGCTATAAATGTACTGCCGGTACTGACTGACGGAAAATCGCCCGTTGTGTTGACGGCCAACAAAAATTTTATAGCCTGCACACCAGATTTTATTCGGCCGAAAAGTCGGAGACGGTTGTCGAAAGCATCATACTAACAAGCCGAAAATCGGTCGGTCGGACGTTGGCCGAAAATTTACGGCCAACTATTGACGCGTGTGTACGAGGCATAACTCTATCCAAAGCTAAAACATCCAACATATTTAGACTTGAAAAGAAATTGAAAATTTACAGGTAGTGAATAAAAAGCTAACATTTTCTGAACTATTTAATATTATTATTCATAGAGAACCATGGATAAAAATGTGGAGAAGCATTGATCATTTTATTTCTCAGCTATAAATGTACTGCCGGTAACCAGGTAACTCCTGAAATATGTATCATAAAACCAAATAAATACTCTCCTGTTGGGTTTATTGAACAATGCAGCGCAATAATGATGTATAAACTAGAGTAAACCACAGCAATAAATATCGCCTTTTGTAGAATCTAAATAATCAATAATAACACTAAATATTAGCCAATGACCAGTTGCTATAGCTTTTTGTACTTTACATTTTGCTCTTTGCTTCATTAAATGTAATTCTTTCACGTTTTTTTCTGCTTCTAAACTGCCATGGGTGGAATTTTATCAAGAGAAAGACTATGTTATGAGTGTTTTAGGGGCTTGTCGTTTCACTGGAAAATGTTGTAATTTCAATGCATTCTTGTGTAAATGGAAGTGGCATCTGAAAACAGTCCAAATACAGGCTTTAGAGCAGACACTTGGGTCATTATGAAATTCAACAGGTGCGTTTTGGCTCAGCCAAGAATACCATTCATGGATAAAGCAGGGTATTGTGCCCATCTGTGTACAAATAGTTATGCTAATACAGTTGTTGAGCAGAGTTCCCAGAATCTGTAATACTTCCAGGTAAGATGTAAAACTAGTGCTGCACATTAAAGGTTTAGTACAGTTTAGATACATCTCCATTCAAATACCGACAGAAACCTAAAACATTGGAGGAAACAATCTTCCTCTTGCACTTCAGTGCTTTTCTTTAAAAAGCATTCCAGAAGGTTATAATATATATTGTATTTATTTGTACACATTTAATACCCAAGTTCACATTATTCACATCTTCTACTATAATTTTACACTTTAATCCTTATGCTGCTAGTGGCCAGTAGTGAATAAATACCACCAAAAGACAGCTCAATCTGTTTCAAAACAATGATACAAATTTCATACAGTGCAGTGTTGCATGACTGAGTACTATGTAACTACGTAAATAATTGTCATTCAAAGTGTGACAGCATTGAAAGCTGAAAATTGACCCAGAATCAGGGTTTATAACTTTGATGTGTGAATAAAACTGTACATATCACCACAACTACTTAGTGTATCTAGGTGATTTATACTAAATTATAGAAATTGGGCATTCATTTGGTGGTAAATGATTATAGATACAGTGCATACAGAAAGTATTCCCAGCGCTTCACTTTTTCCACATTTTGTTATGTTACAGCTTTAATCTAAAATGGATTAAATTCATTATTTTCCTCAAAATTCTACAAACAATACCCCATAATGACAATGTGAAATAAGTTTGTTTGAAATTTTTGCAAATTTAATTTAAAAAAAATCACATGTACATAAGTATTCACACCCTTTGACCTGAATGGCAAGTGTAATGTCTGGAGGAAACCAGGCACCTCTCATCACCTGGCCAATACCATCCCTACAGTGAAGCATGATGGTGGCAGCATCAAGCTGTTGGGATGTTTTTCAGCGGCAGGAACTGAGAGACTAGTCAGGATTGAGGGAAAGATAAAGGCAGCCATGTTCAGAGACCTCCTTGATGAAAACCTGCTCCAGAGCGCTCTGGACCTCAATTTGGGGCGAAGGTTCATCTTCCAACAGGACAACCACCCAAGTAGTAAGCACACAGTCTAGATAACAAAAGAGTGGCTATGAGACAACTTTGTGAATGTCCTTGAGTGGCCCAGCCACAGCCCAGACTTGAACCCAATTGAAGATGTCTGGAGAGATCTGAAAATGGCTGTACTGATATTCCCCATCCAGCCTAATGGAGCTTAAAAGGTCCTGCAAAGAATAATGAGAGAAACTGCCTAAAAATAGGTGTGCCAAGCTTGTAGCATCATACTCAAAAAGACTTGAGGCTGTAATTTGTGCCAAAGGTACTTTAATAAATTATTGAGCAAAGGCTGTGAATATTTATGTACATTTTTCATTTTTAATTAATTTGCAAAGATTTAAACAAACGTCTTTCATGTAGTCATTATGGGGTATTGTTTGTATAATTTTGAGAAAAATAATGAATTTAATCCATTTGGAACAGGGCTGTAACATAAAATGTGGGAAGAGTGAAGTGCTGTGAATACATTCTGGGTGCACTGTACCTACTGTTTTGTTTTTATTATCCAAGGAAAACTGACCCAAAATATTTTTTTTAATTTAGCTGTATATTTCTTTTCATACTATGACCTTCCACCAAAGAACAATCAAAATAAATGCTTCTACTCCAGACAATTGCGGTGATACAATATACACTTTACACTATATTTTTTAAAGTATTGGGACGCCTGCCTTTACACGCACATGAACTTTAATAGCATCCCAGCCTTAGTCTGTAGGGTTCAATTTTGAGTTGGCCCACCCTTTGCAGCTATAACAGCTTCAACTCTTCTGGGAAGGCTGTTCACAAGGTTTAGGAGTGTGTCTATGGGAATGTTTGCCCATTCTTCCAGAAGGGCATATGAGGTCAGGCACTGATGTTGGACTAGAAGGTGTGTCTCACAGTCTACCAAAGGTGTTCTATTGGCTTGAGATCAGGACTCTGTGCAGGCCAGTCAAGTTCCTCCACCCCAAACTCGCTCATCCATGTCTTTATGCACCTTGCTTTGTGCACTGGTGTGCAGTCATGTTGGAACAGGAAGGGGCCATCCCAAACTGTTTCCACAAAGTTGGGAGCATGAAATCGTCCAAAATGTCTTTTTATGCTGGCGCCTTAAGAGTTCCCTTCACTGGAACTAAGGGGCCAAGCCCAACCCCTGAAAAACAACCCCACACCATAACCCCTTCTCCACCAAATGATTTAGCATGGGAGGAGCAAGGAGTTTAAGGTTCACCAGAAACAAGTACGAACATAAGGTTGTCCAAGGGATCAGGCAGGGAGCTGTTGGGTATCTCAGGTTGTCCAGCAAGAAGAGCTACTGTCAGATACATCAACGGTCCCAGGTTCAGATCCGGGTCCTGGCAAACTGTTATATACTAGTAAACCTAAGTTCTGGTGATTGTGGCCTCTATGATGAGGTCACTAACACAATCGCTGTGTATATATTCAAAATTAACATATTTTAAAAATGAATACAAGAAAAAGAAAAAACAGTGAGTCCCCCAAAAAATATGAATAAAAATCCACTGTATAGTGTGACAGTCCACCAAAGAATTAAAATAGTTAAAAAAACAACTCTGCTGTAGTTGCGCTTACATTAAAAAGTGCCCTGACCGGTACCAGCTCAATAGATACATACAATGCCCTTAGGCCACTATTGCCATGTAAACCAGGAACTCTCCCTCACCGTTAGCAGCAGCTCCTCCAGCTGGTGTGCATTCCACCGCTCCCAGTAATTACGTCAAATGGTTTCCCTCAAGCTTTAGGCAGCAACCCGATCTCAATGCCTTTCGCCTATACAGGCATCATCAGGGATCAGGGAGTTGCATTTGCCAAAAGACGTATTATAGTCCCTGGGGGCTCTGGTGAGTGCGTTGTATATCTGCACATGATGGAGCACTTGGTTTTTTGGAGAAGAGCACCTATATTGCACTAAATATGGATTTATGGTCATAGTAAACATTAATATATTTTTTTAGCGGACTGTCACATTATACAGTGGATTTTTGTTCATATTTTTTGGGGGACTTACCGTTTTTTCTTTTTGTTGTAATAATTTTTTATATATGGTGATTTTGCATATATACACAGCGATTGTGTTAGTGACCTCATCATAGAGGCCACAATCACCAGAACTTAGGTTTGCCAGTAATTGTGTTTAATTATGCATTTGGGATTAATTTATGTCTTTAGCACATTTTATTAGGTTGTGTGTAGTACATATATATACATATGTATTATTCAATTTTTTTCACTAATCACATGGCTTTTTAATGGCGGATGATGGAATAGGACGTTTTATTATATTTATATAACAGCACCTCACTTTACTTGAATCTTAATTGTTTGTGGTGTTGGTCCCTTTTAAAGGGGCTGCAGTTATTGGTAGGTCGCACTTTATACCACGATTGGCGCCGTCTTAAGGTGTTTATATACTAGTAAACCTGCAGATTGTTTTAGAGAAACTTGGCCAACCTTAGACATGTATGGTCACCCATGATCCATTTTTTTGTTGTTTAAAATGTCACCTGCTCCAGGTATGCCTCCCACCTGTAGCAATATTCAATGAGTGTGTTTACAGTATTGTCATCCTAATTAAAGTGCTAGGACAACTTAGTGCTTTCTTCATGTGGTGAAAACTTTGTAATGTCACCTTCTAACTGATAACTGATGTTTACCAATCATAAGCTTGCATGACATTCTACATGTTCTAGTGAGAAACATACTAAGCTGCTTTGGCCTGTAGAGAGAATACAAGCATATGCCACATATTAAGAACAGGCAGAAGGGCTGCTTGTACATTATAAAACCTATTTAATAATCCCTCTGTCTACATCTAGTTCCCGTCAGTGGACTGTGGACATGAACAAACTGTCTGACCTCCGCCTACCATCTAAATACTAGGTTTTGAGCAAGTGAAGCAACTTGTCAAAATTCCATGTAGCTGTATAAGATATCCAGCCCTTGAGAACTAGAAATTTCCTTTAAAAAATGAACCTCAATCTTTTGAAAACTATTTACCCTGCTGTGGGGTCAAAAAGTAGGGGGAAGTATATTATGTCTTTTGGGGAATTTAATCTGTAAAATAGCTGGATCAATTGTAACTATAAAAAGAGACTGTCCAATGCCAAATTACAGTTTAGGGTTTAAGTTTCAATGTTATCAGTGTTTGGCTCGCGTTATGAATGTTTCTAAGTTGTGTTGTAACTCAGAACAAGCAGAGACTAATGATACAAGTTAGCTACTGGACATTCATCATATTCTCTTCCATTTCTTTTGGCAAGCAGGATTATAAAGAGCATGCTGTGTACCTAACAATTATCTAGCATTGGAAAAGAAAATAAAGTGCTTGCATGCAGTTCTTGTGCTAGCTGATATGGGTGTGGAGATAATAGGGATTTAGTTCAATGGTTGTGCTAGGCAGCCAGAGCAACTGAATACAAGTAAACAGCATTAGCCTTCTGTCAAATCTTTGGCATTAAGATTAAAGGGTGATTTATAGTTTATATTTTATGTTAAAAATGTAAATCATTTTGTTAGAAATGTACAGTGTAAAGTTACACTGTAACTGTAACGTTATAAGGTGTAGAGGAATCGCTTTAATAAAATAATTCAACCTAGTCCCCTTCATCAGTTTACTTGGTAATCGGACAATCCCTTCTTGTAATGCCACTGAGAAGTTTCCAAATACACCTACTGTGTACTAAAAAGTTTTTCAGACCAAAAATCAGAATTGAACCTGTAGGCAGAAGTCTACTGTATATTATTATTCAGTTGTGTTTTGCCTTTGTTATTATGTTGTACTGTAACTTTAAATGTTCTGGCTGATTGCTGCTGGGGTCGGGTCATGTGTTACAAATTTTCCCTGCAGGCATGTCACTTCCTCTTAAAAGGGCATAAATGCAGCAAACTTCATTGGAGAGGCTACTATAGGAAGTAGACCTGTGAGGACCTGGGCTGGCATATAGTGCTTCTTCTTCTTCTTTCAACTCCTTTAATGGGTTCATCTCAGGGATCCACATTTTTAATGCCATCACCGTTCTCTGTAATGGTCACACATTTTCTCTTTGCACTTATTCTGTGTATAGCGCTAGTGATCGTGTTTCAACTTAGCAGCACAGCCATTCTACCTCAGCCAGGTCACACAGCTAATTGATTATCTTTAAACATACATGTATGTGAAGAATATTGTATAATGTAAAGCTAATTTCAAGTCTGTCGGTAAAGATGACTTTTATTAACTGAAGAATGTGTCTATGTCCTTTAATAAGTAGAAGTGTCTTTAATCCACTTGTGCCACTTTGGTGTATATTAAGAATCTCATCAGAGAATGAAAGCCATGGAACCCCCTGGGTTGAGACCCTTGAGCTGGTTTAACAGGTTAACCCATTGGGTTAGGTATACTGGAGTGGACAACACACCAAAACTTTAGGGTTGGGATGTCCATTACAGAAGTTAGCCAGCATGAGATGTGAGTGACTATTGCAGGTATTAGCATCCCTGATATGGTGAGGGACTGATGTGGCTAGTGTCCTCAATTGCCAGCTTGGAGCATTCTGTGTTGTGCAGGGTTAATTTTAGCCTGAACTGGGAGTTGTGGAAGAAAAGTTCTAATAATATGCACAATAGGTGGCATGGGGGGGTGGGGCTGTGTTTTGGTAGAGAGTGGGATAAGTTCAGCGTGCGTCTCCTAGTTGTTGTACAATATTATGGTGTCTCTGGACTTGCTATTCAGAAAGAGCCAATGTGTGGAGTTCTACTCTAGTCAAAGGATTATGGCTTGCGGTTATGGCATCTGCCCTTATGTGTCGAAAGCTAAAACCTCGTCTACAAATCTCTTTTGGTAGTTTGAATGTGATTGGTGGCACAGGAAACAAAAAGAGAGTACTGTATATTATACAGTACAGGGTTGGGGAAGTATTTCCAATGACCTTGTGAATTGGTTTTTGTATTCTGCAATAGTGAATTCAAGATTAAAGTCAATTGGAAAAAACATGATTTTAGCACCATGTTTCCTAAACAGCATTATCAAGTCAATGATCTCTCCCACTTTTGTACCTTGCTTAACTGGGTGACCAGGAACCATCTATAGGTCATCCTCATACGCTAAGTGGATTATAGAAAACTTGCCCAAAGGGCAAGATAGAACATCCAGCTGAAAACATCCAAGGTAGCTAGAAAAATGCAAACTATATGCATAAAAAAATTGTCTATAGTGCCCGAAAGGGACTACACTCACAGAAACAAATTATATTGAACAAAATGACTATCTGGTGTTTCTGCCTGGACATTACTGGGAATGTTCTTATCTATGGACACTTTACTTTGCATTTTCAGTGTAAATTATTTCCTTAAGGCTGGCCATACATAGTTCAAATCTCAGCCAGTTCAGTAGTTCAGAGATTTGAACTGTTAACGAGCAAGCTGAATGTACCAAGTTGATCGACTGATCAACTTGGGTACAACAAGCCTGCTGGATTCTCTTGCGATTGAGAAGCATTACCACTATCACCTCTAAATGACAGATCCTTGGTGGCTTCTGTTTGTAAACACAGCCCGGAGGATCTTGGGTGCCGTCACTGACCTAATATGATAATCACCATATTTGGTCAATAACGTCACCCATGATCCCTAGCTCTGTTATTTATATTCCATGAACACTGGGGATTACTCATTTGGAAAGGGAGTAGCGATCAGGCAATATTGTCATCAGATTGTTGTGGCAGAAAAAATCAATATCATTATGTATTGCTTACTCTGAGTGAGTCTACTTAGGTGGACAACGTGTTTGACATTGGACTTACATCCTTTTTTCAATAAGAGCACTGTTTTAGAGAATGCAAACATGGTTACTATGCAACTCCATTCACGTAGGGGGGATAGGATATCTGCAAGCCCCCTTGTACTAAATGGTCCTCAAGATCCCAATAAGTCCCCCATGCAGACCCGGACATCTTCACAGAAAGTGGGGATTATGCCCTTGTCAACATCAAAATAGGGACAAAGTGCCTTGCAAGGGGGTAATGCCCCCTTGAAAGACACCCCCCCCCCCCCAATGTGGAGAGCATGACATAATTCTGGAAAGGAGGCATGTGTGCACGGCACCCTCCTTCCTGGCCAGCCAGTCTGCATTTTTCCTTAAAGAGCCAGTACATCATTTAAAAAAATGTAAAAATGGCATTGGGTACCCCTACAATTTCCCAATTACCCAATTCTAGGCTTGCAGGGTGATATCAATGATGACATATGGTCATAATTTCATTGGAGCAGCCATAGCGATACTACCGCTAAATCAGTGACTTCCTGCTACATTAACCAGAGGTTTGGCGCGGGTGGATGAACTGGTAAAATATGGCCAGTTTGTTCACCAGTTCATGAAACTGCTACTAGGAACCCAGATCTCATCCCTAATGAAGACATCTTGTCTTTATGCATTAGAGTCAAGGAAGGCAAAATTATGGTGCTTTTTAAGAGTGCAATAGTGTTTAAATAGTACCTTGAGAGTTATGAAGTAGAGCTCATTTGAACTATCATGGATCTTTTCTTGTACCAAAAAATGCTTTCCTAAACCTAGTGCTAACCCTAGGGATAACCTTAACCCTTTTCTTTATCAACAAAGTCATGTGATAACCATGTCAATGCTATTGTGGCAATTACACTATTTTTCTGATGAATGGGTTATTGGATGAGAAATGCTACTTACCAAAGGTTTGTAATTTCTCCCCATTTTTTCATGGTCCTCCTTACAAAACAACAAGGATAAATTGCTTCTAATGTGTGTGAGTTTGGTCAGGTCTAAACATTTTCAGTAGTGCGGGAACTGATGGGAATGGTTCAATAAATTACCTTTGTTACTGCTATACTGTATAAATAAAGGAAATGAATAACTGCAATTCATGTTACAAAACAGCTCATGTTTCAAAAAACTGGAGCTGTTGACTTGTAAAAAGCATGTTGTCTGCCAGTTAACACAGCCTCTTTTAGTGACTGTGACATTTGGGATGGACTGACATTTTAAAAACAAAAGCTAGCAGTTCTACCATAACAAAGGGAAAATGAACCTTGGCACAGCACAAATCAGCTACTTCTAGTCGCTTTGTCTTTGTCTACATTGTGCAGTTCAAATGGCAGTGTTTCATGGTTACATCCAAAGTTCATGTTTTGCACAGCTTTTAAACTCTGCTAGTTAATACTATGTGTTTTTGTGTGTACATCAGATTGCTTTTGCCATTGTTACACCTCTGGCATAATGATTTCATTTTAGAATGTATATATTAAAATATTACTTTCATCCTGGAGAAATAAAGCTTTGGTTGAATCTGCTTCATAATCAAACCAAAATGAAAAGCTGCTAGGCACAGCACTGAATTAACCTCCTCATATAGGTGTCAGTGATTACAGATAAAATAAGTGTAAAAGTGCCATGTCTAAAACTCAGTGTGAAAAATATACCATGTACTTTTAAAGATGTGAAATATATATATATACTAAGATTTAGAGGCTTTAAAATGTCTACAAGTTAACAGTTTAGAGTTACAGAGGAGGACTAGGGCTAGAATTATTACTCTCGCTCTAAGGACCGCAGCGATACCTCATATGAGTGGTTTGAAAACCGTTTACACATGTCGACATGACTTGCGTATGTGTTCGGTTCTGAGCGTGAGCTCAGAGTGAAGGGGCGATTTAATTTTTTTTTTTTTTCCAATTTATTTTACTTTTTATTTTTATTTTTACACTGTCCCTTTAAAGAAAGAAACGTAAACATCCCTTGTAATAGAAATAAGCAGGACAGGTCCTCTTTAATGTGAGATCTGGGGTCAAAAAGACCTCAGATCTCACATCTACACCTAAAAGCAAAAAAAAAAAAATGGATTTTTTTTTAGCATGAAAAAATGGGCCCTTTAGGCCGTTGGGAGGAAGGAACGTATAATGTCGCTCCGGTCCTCCAAGGCCATAGAGTCGAGTGGGAGCCATCTTGCACTCACTCGACTTCCTGTCTTACTTCCTGTCTGGAGACATGGACAGACCGGATTGTTTTCCCTGCTACTGACGGCCCTGGTAAGTGGGGAAAACTACCGGGAAGCGGCGGTAGGGGGGTACCTCTCCTGCCATCCTTAAAAGTAATCTTGCAGCGAATCCGCTGCTGGGACCACTTTTATGTGAAAGAGGACCGCTCACCCTGTAAGACTGGGGCTATGGCAGCTATCAGACGTAAAACTGCAGCGGGCAGTCCAGAAGTGGTCAACTGGTAATTGCGCGTTCATACAATCCTGTAACCAAATTAAATGTATGTATTTTTTTCCTCACAAATAGAGCCTTCTTTTGGTGGTATTTGATCATCTCTGCGTTTTTTATTTTTTGCGCTATAAACAAAAAAAGACTGACGATTTTGAAAAAAAAAAAAACAATATTTTTTACTTTCTGCTATAAAACATATACAATAAAAAAAAATGTAAAAAAAATCACATTTCTTCATCAATTTAGGCCAATATGTATTCTGCCACAATTTAGGCCAATATGTATTCTGCCACACATTTTTGTTAAAAAAAAAAAGCTGCAATCAGCGTATATTGATTGGTTTGTACAAAAGTTATTGTGTCTACAAACTATGGGATATTTCTATGGCATTTTTTTTATTTCTTTTCTTTTACTAATGTTGGCAATCAGCAACTTATAGCAAGACTGTGACATTGCGGCAGACAAATCAGATACTAACTGACACTTTTGACACTTTTTTGGCAACCAGTGACACTAATAAAGTGATCAGTGCTAAAAAATATGCACTGTCATTGTACTAATGACATTGGTAGGGAAGGGGTTAACAACGGGGCAATCAACGGGTTAACTGTGTTCCCTGGGAATGTTTTCTAAGGCTGGCCATACATTATACCATTTTCTTGTACATAGAATATGAGGTCAAACCTTAACACTTTCAATTTGTATGCAATCAGGCAGGCCCTTGCACTACATGGTTGAAGGTAAATCTAAAGGAAATTGAACAAGAAAATTGTATAATGTATGGCCAGCTTAACTGTGGGGGGGGGGGGGCTTTGACTGGAAGAAGACAGAGATCCGTGTTCCTGTTTAACAGGAACACAAGATCTCTATCTTCCCCTGTGACAGAATGGCGGTCCGCCTTGTTTACATGGACAGACCACCGTTCTGCCTCTCTCTGTGAACATCGGATCAGTGAACATCAGGTCTGCCGGACCCGCTGATTGGCACCTGCTGTGTCCAATAACAGTGGGAGCGGGTCGCCAGCCACTGCCGGCGCAAGTGAACGCCCCAGACCAGGACCCAGAATAAGCCGCGATGTACCTGAACAGACCGCCCTGCCGCAGGAAAAGTACGTGGGGAGGTCCGGAAGCGCTTAAACAGTGCACAAGCAGAGAATAAAAAGTCCCAATACATCAATCATTTGCAAATTATTAAGGTCTCTTTTCTGTATTCCTTTACCCTTCTTCTTCCTCGTGATCATGAACTAAAAATACACCTCCGTGCTTCCACCAGTGTTCTCATCCAAAAGCAGACACACTCACTAAACTGGAGACAGAACAGTTAGGAGAGATGGCAGGTAGTAAATATTATTAAAAGGGTTTTACCCACTTTATAATGACACACAAGTAAAAGAAAGAATGTTTTAGACAGGGGATACCAGCACAGAGACGGGGGGGGGGGGGGGGGGGGAGTTCAGGCTATAGGGAGATGGATCCAGGAAATATACCTCTGACAGATGGCAGATGGGAATACAGGTCACCCCAAAGGGAGGATGGAGAACCAGAAATGGAAAGGAACACAACAACATGTGGGAAACAACATGTGTGGGAAACAGCAGAGGGGAAGAGGGAAGAAACAAATAGGGAAGAAAGAGTAGATCTAGGCTTTGGGAAGAGGGGAGGGGAATAGAAAAAGGGAGAAAACAGTAGGATAAGCGGTGTTTATCTTAAGTGATTCGGAGTTTAGCAAAGTGGAATTATACATTTTGGATCTAGGTTTGAACTATGCACCTGACAAATATCTTGATAGATTTGATGGTTATGTTAATATTCAAAGGTATATTAGAAAATTAAATATAAAGAAACAATATGTGGAGAAATTAGCGATAGATGGTGGCATTGTTAAAAATTAGGAGTACATGCATAGTGGACTGCATAAGCTCTGGTTTCTTACATATGATCGAATTTATATAATTGTTTAGACAGTTTTTAAAAAGTTCTTGCTAATCAACTTGTTCTTCTGTTACTTAGGCTGGCCATACACTATACAATTTTCTTGTTCAACTTTCCTTTAGATTTACCAAAACCATGTAATATAGGGTCAAACCTAAACACTTTCAATTTGTATGCAATCAGGCAGGCCCTTGCACTACATCGTTTAAGGTAAATCTAAAGGAAATTGAATAAGAAAATTGTATAGTGTATGGCCAGCCTTAGTTTGTGTTTTTCCATATAAGTTAGCAGATATAGTGAGGGTGTTTTTGCGTACTTCCAACTGTAATTATATATCAGAAATGTTGGATTCTAAAGTGTAAGTAAGGAGGTGTGTGTATATTTTCACTCATATTTTTTCATTTTTGCAGATCGAGTGCCGTAGGGGTATGCCCACTTTACAACACTACCCCGATCATCCCGATGTATTTTGGTATATTTATATTCTGATTTTTTTATGAGGCGACCAGAGTCAAGATATATGGCATTTATGTTGTGTCTCAAAAACTTCATAGGGGAAAAAAGGTGTGTAATTTTTGGAATAAGTGGATTAAATATACCCAGGAACTGGTCTAACATTCAAGGTATCAAAATTTGTGTTGGCCTGTGTAATATATTTAAAACCCCCAAAAAAAATACAAAGAAACCTGCTAAAGGAATATATGAGAAAACTCAATGGGTTTGTATAGAGGTAAAGAGGTGAAAAAGAGAAATGATCCTTGATTGTAAAAAAGCAAAATGTTTGAACCCTGAAGCCCCAGTAACCCCAGTTATTTATTATGTACCAAAAATCCATAAGAATAAGATAAAATGCCTGGGGAAACCAATAATCAGTTGCATAAATTCCTTGTTTCCTAGATTTGGAGAGTACATTGGCTTCTTCCTACAGCCCCCTGTAGTCACAAATAGGTCCTACTTGAAAGACAGTAGAGATCTAATTACTAGTTTAAAAAGATATGCCACATAAGGAGAACTCATCTTAGCAACTATAGATGTTAATTCATTATACACTAATATCAAACAAAAAGATGGACTTGAGGCAGCAAAATGGGCACTATAAGAAAGGCATTATAAGAATGGCCATGACTAAAAATAATTTTTGGTATGATGGAGAATATTATGTACAAAGAAGAGGTATAGTGATGAGAGCCAAGTATGTTTAGCTCCCATCAAGCTAAAATTCTTTATAAGGTTAATTGTCGATATCGTAGAGTGGGAAAGATCTGGGGAATCGTTAAAACATTTTATGGAGGAGATTGACAAAAACCACTATGTTATCATGTTTTCTGGACAGTGGAGTAGCCAAAGGGTAAACTATTTGGATTTGCTAGCAGATAGGAAGCTGTGTTCTAAAACTTTTCTTTAAAGATACAGATAGGAATAGTTACCTACCTACCTCTAGATGGCAACACACAAAGTAGATTGACAATGTGCCCAAAGGCCAACTTTTGCGGATAAGGAGAAATTGTAACTGGGAAAAGGACTACAATGAACAGGCTGATGCTTTAGTAAAAAGATTTGTAGATAAGGAATATGACAAGTGAATGTTTGAGAAAATAAAGGATGAAATGAAAAAAATGGATAAGGAGAGGATGTTGAAAAAAACAGAAGGGGAGGAAGATGGATAATAAAGGGACAACAATTACACTGGGTTTTAATCTTCAATACAAGGAAATAGCAAAAAGTATTATCAGGGATCTTACACAAGAAAGCTCAGTTTATTTACAGGTGGGTACCGGGTAAAGAACCAGACTGGTGAAAAATGTAAAAGACCCACCATAGAGGAGAGGGACATTTTTATATGAAAAGGGTTTTTCAGGTGCAAGAGATGTATTCCATGTTAAACTATCAGCAATAATGAAAGAAAGTGAAATTCACCTTTTAGAAACACTAAACAGAAATATAGGATAAATATTTTTTCTTCTGACAGTACCCACATAAAAAAATGTATTAGAATGCCCATATGGGTTACAATATGTGTGGAGGACTACAAGGAAATTATCCATAAGAATAGAATATTTGAATAATATAAAAAGGGATTTTAAGAAAGAAACATAATGTTTCCAGACATTTTAGATGGGGGCATATTTGTGACTTAACAGGACTGTTTTTTATGGGCTAGAAAAAATTATGGAAAATAAGAGAGGATCCATTCTAAAGAAAATGATTTCAGTGGTCTCACAAATTTAAACCTGTTGTTGGATGAAGGAACTGGATACATTATCACACTTCTGGTCTAAACATTGACATTGATTCAAATGTTTTTATTAATATATATATATATATATACACACACACAGTACAGTATATGAACCATATGTATTATTTATATAGTTTTCTCTAGACATTTTTTATGTTTTTTGATTTTAATAATTTTGAATGGCTTTTTTATGGTACCTTTTTACGGCACTGGTTCTAATTTTTTTTTTTTTTTTAGATACTTTTAGAATTGGTATTTTTCATATATAATTTCAGCTTTTTCTGTATTTAAAAAGTGTATGAATTTTTAGTAAATGGCCACTAGATGGAGACTAGAAATGGAGATAGGGCAGAACATAATAATGATTAGTTATATAAGGTGGCTAGACGAACAGACACCATTCGTGCCTAACAATGTCAATAGTAGACAAAATTAATTGGGTGTGGTTTTCTGTGTGATGTCATATCTGTCTATGTCACTTTCGGTCTGTGGAACGCATGCTGGAAGTTTCAGAACCTAGATACTACGACCATCTTAGATCTAACTAAAGGTGATAGAGACCTACTATATGTTTGGCCTGTATACACTTTTAGCAAATGTGAATGTGCATTTTTCTGTTATTATGGTTTTGGCTTAATATAATATATTGCATAATGGCACCTTTGTTTTTGGCTTCCTGTCTGGCATGAGCCTATATGATGCTTGAGGAGTGATAATTTCTAGTGCTGTAGCAGAATAAGGGAAAGGAGGAGACATTCATCTGGAGAGAACTGTGGAGGAGAAAAACGTAAAAAAAAAAAGTCTGATGTAGAGCCACTTATCTATCAAAGGGCTAATAAGTCTAGTTTGTGTATTTGTTTTGAGTGAGAACACTGGTGGAAGCATGGAGGTTTATTGTAGTTCATATTTATGAGAAAGAAGCACAGTGAAGTGAGAGATATTATAATTTGCAAGCGGTTGATGTATTGGGATTTTTTATTCACATTGAATTTCTTGTGCATTGTTGAATACTGTATCTTGTGCATTGTTGAATACTGTATATGTTTTATTTGAAAAAAATTATCTCTTTCAGTAATAGAAAAAAAAAATAATATAGGCAGTCCCGGAGTTACATACTTCCAACTTACATACAACAGAGAGACACAACAGGAAGTGAGAGGAAATCTACCCCTAGGAAAGAAAATTCACTCCTGTAAGAGTTATCCTGGGAAAAAGGTGTCTACACTGAAGCTTTTATCACCAATCCTTGTTTCCATGACAAGCCAAAAATGTTAAAAATCCAATTGCCACCAGGGAAAGAAAGTGAGGTGAAATCTTCTGAACAGGAGCACAGACAGCAAAACAAATATTACGGGGGTGTTAACCCTTCCCTACGCTATCTAATTTTTTGGCTGGAGTTACAGTTAAAAAATGTACCTGTTCCAACTTACAAACATATTCAACTTAGGAGCAAACCTACAGAACCGATCTTGTTTGTAACTCAGGGACTGCCTGTACTGGTTTTGCTCACAGAGAGATATTCTTGTGATTAATATATACTGTAAAATCTCAACTTTAAGAGAGCATAGTATCATTTTCACATTGAATTTTAAGTGCACCATTTTTACACTTATTTTATTTAAAATGTATATATGATCAGTGAGCCGCCACCTCCGGCAGCCCAATTCTTTCCAGTCTGTCACTAACCACAGAAGGCACTAGAGGAAGTTTTTGTAAAACTCACTTCCTCTGCCAGCTTCTGTGTGCTTTTGTGGGGCACCCAGGACATGAGCAGGGCAGGGCACAAGTTGATTGGTTCCCCGACTCCAAACGCTGCAACTGCCTAGGTTTTTTTTAAACCTTCTGGTGCTTTGGGGGGCATCTTCTGTCCTTGCCCCTGCCTGTCAGTGCTCTGTAGCACTGAGCCGAGTGAAGTACTCTGAAACTTCTCCTTGGCTTGTGACACATCGGTGGGAGGTGGAGACTGCGAGGTGTTAAAAAGAAAATAAAAAGGCCACACACAACAGCAGTGCCGGCTGCACTGCCTGTGAAGCAGAGAGGTGGCTGTGGGGAGTTTGGAGGTGTAGCACAGAGGTGTCAGTGGGGGGGTAGAGGGATTGGAGAGGTGAGAACTGTGACTGCAAAAGAGAGGGAGGTGGCTATGCAGAGAGACAGCTATGGGGAGGTTACAGGTGCTGTGCATAGGTGAAAGAAAGGGGCGGGCAGGTTGTAAAGAGATGAGAGTTT
Source organism: Pelophylax lessonae (assembly GCF_965119305.1). NCBI lineage: Eukaryota > Metazoa > Chordata > Amphibia > Anura > Ranidae > Pelophylax > Pelophylax lessonae. Next base: position 412,092,867 of record NC_138768.1, read on the forward strand.
GGGGTGGGAATTTCTGCAGAGGTGAGGGTTAGATGGGAGGAGAAATTTGTGCAGATGTGAAAACTGTTGAGGGAAATGGGGTGTGGTTGTGCAGAGAAGCAGCTGTGGGGAGGAGGTGGTTTGTGCAGAGGTTGAGAGCTGTGTGGATAGGGGGTAGGTTTTGCAGCTTGTGTAGACACGATAGGGGATGTAGATCTGAAAGTTGGGCGTTGAAGAAGTGAAAACTGTGGATGGGGGTGCAGGTGTAAAATGTGGAAGAGGGGCAGAGATAAACTGTAGTTGGTGGTGAAATTATGGATGGGGGATGCTAAAGTGAACTGGAGGTGAGCAATAGATGGTTACTTTGCTTAGATGGGTGCTGCTGGTCGTGAGCGGTTGGGCATTTCCTGGTCCACAGCTGCGTGGGCTGGAGGTGTCTCGCTGCCTGTGGTTTGTGGTGTTGGCAACCTGGTGGGGTCCTAGTGGGATAGGGTGGGTGGGCTGGGGCTGGAGTCCCAGACGCACCTGGGTCCATTTCTTTTCCCATCCCTTAAGCAATTTCTGTGCCTTGCTTTTGGACCTATGCACTACCATTCTGGGATCCTGCCCCTTGTCTATTGGTCAGCACCCCATGTATTAGGATGCTGGACCCAGTACTAGCCTCATTGCCTTCCTGAAATATTCTCATAGAGAGATCCTTAGATGAGGAATAATTGGTGCAGGTTCTATTGAGCAACCTGACATGGTCCTCCAGATATATTCCAGCAATTTGGATAGGTTCATACACACTCTCGTTTTAGATTCAAGATTTCTGTACCAGGAGCGATCTGGATCTCCACTGCTGTATGAGAGGCCTATAACTGAGGGTAGCCTCATGTGTGGGAATTCCTTTAGCCTGGTTTTACCCCAGGCTTTTACAGGCCTTTATTCCTCAAGGGACAAGTTGACTCAGCCTTTGGTCATGTGATTTCCCTATTGCTGAGGCTCAGGGGTCTGGCTCTCATGCAAGGAAGTCTTCGCTTCCTTTTTTAAGGAAACCCCATGGAAAGAAACCTTAGACAGTGGATCATTCTGGGGAAGAGACCTACACACCCTTGATATCAAGAGGCTTGGTTGTCTTTGGTGTCTTGTTTTCAAAGGTAACATCCAGAAGTTCTGGGCTGTTTTTTATATAACCTGGATCCAAGAAGACAATGCCATAAAGGTGGCATACTTCAATTTTTTAGGTGGATGCAAAGTTTTGCAGTAGAAAAAGACTAGATTTGTCAAGCTCCAGCCTTGTCCGGCATGAGCATTCCAGGTATACATCTTGGCAGGCAGACTGCATCTGACAGCAGTGCCTAAACCTGTGAGACTGATTTCTACCCCTGGAGCTATTCCTGGAAATGTGTCCCAGGTAGGCAAGTTCAGAGGTTTACTACTGGGCTTCTGAGGTCAAAATAAATGCTAGGCAGTTTTGGCTCACGTGCATTGGTTCTCTGGTAGGATGCTCCTATGAATTTCAGTACTTTCTTCTCTCGTTTGTCTCACATGTTTGGAATGGAAAGCATTCTGGTGTTCCGGGCTGATCCAGGTAGATGTGGTACGCCAACCTAAAAGGGGTGTGTGACAGTTGCTCCAAGGGATCTACTGGATCAGGATCATCTGTTTCCAAGGAATGTGTTTTGCCATCCAGATTCAAGCTGCCTTTGACATCTTGATAATTGAATCTCAGATTTTGAGATGGGGCATCATCGAGTCTAGGAATCCCTTGAGCCAAGCAGGGAGGTCTACTTCTTCATGTTAAATCTATTGCTGGACATGTGGTGATTGCTTATCTTGGTGTAAGGCTCAATACTTTCTCCCCAAAAGTTTCTTTGCTGGACAAGTCCTCTCCTGCAGCTTGGCCTAGGTCAACATTTGGCTCTTAATATTGCTGCCCATGTGACTTTGTGGGATCTTAAGTAGTTCACTCGTAGCCTTCACTTGGAGAGGTGACTGTTCAAGACTGGTGGCCTTGTCTGGCATGGAACCTTTCACAGGTTTACCATAAGACAAGGTTGTTAGAACCCAGTTCTCTATCTTGCTGCAGTTCGTTTCTATCTGTCTCCTTAAGCAGGACATCCTTATTCAGTTATTTTATCTACATCTAGTTCACCCAAAGGAAGTTTCTAGGGTTCAGGTTCCATCCTTTCCTGACAAGATGCACTCTACTAAATCTATGAGTGCATCCTGAGCTTTTGGCTGCAGACTACAGTTTATCAGATCGGCAAGGCTACCACCTAGGCTTCTATCCTTACTTTCCCTGTGTTCTACCAGGGGCTTGGGTTGATTGTAGCCGGATTAACGCACTTGCTGTAGGATCGTTTGGGTGTTGTCTGTTGCCCTTTTTCCATTTGCACTGTCATTTTTGGGGCAGGCTTTAGGGGCATGTACCCTTTAAGGGGTGTGCTCCTGGGGCCTGTCCTGGGGATTTGCATGTTGATGCGGATGGGGAGGGTATCACGAACTGTGCTCAAATGTTTTTCTACCAGGCAGACATTCGCCCGTATCTGAAGCCACCTTATGGTATAAGAAATATTGAGGAAGCTCTTCAAGCTGCATTAAGTTCACAGCCTTGCTGTTGTCATGGCATCAGGAACCTGTGGGCGTTTGTTTGCCTATCCTGCAGTGAGACTGCTTTGTTCAACTTGGGTTAAGTACTCCTTCAATACATCCAGATCAATGATAGCACACTTGCAAATAGTCATTAGCTAGCCAAAGTAGCTATACTTAGCTCCTTAGAAACCAAATTGGTAGAAGGCTACAATGCACAATCACCTTGCAGTTCCTAAAGTTAATTCTAAGGTCTTAATATATGGCCGGGCTGTAACCACCAAAAGTAATTGCTGTACATTCCTCCAGCAGCATCTGAACATTATGGGCACCTTATGCAGAGATGACAGCCAACATGACAGGCAGGGGAGCAAATCCAATTCCATTTTGGCACATTTATTCAGCACTACTGATGAGCTAAGTAGTCCTCACTACACCGGTCTTTGGCAATAAGCCAGTAGCTTACTCACTTTCTTATGATGGAATTTTATGACGCTTCCCACCCTGATAGCTAGTTATTGATCTATTACACATATTCTGCCACGGAGGCATCAGGAAAACAGAAAATAGTTTAATACTTACCGTCATTTTCTTTTCCTGGTGCCTATCCATGGCTGCATACTGAAACCACTCAGTTTTTCCCAGCGATGTACAGGGAATATGCTGTTGTGTGGGTGTTAACTTTTTATAGCTATCCACTGGTCCTGTGGGTGGAAGTAGGTGGGGCTACTATCAAACCCGTATGCTGCCATGGATAGGCACCAGGAAAAGAAAATTACGGTAAGTATGATACAATTTCCTGTTTTTTTGGCAGTTACATATCTGTATTAGTGCAAGGTTGGCAAATTTGTTTATTATGCAAGTAGGCTTAGTTTTTTACTTTAAGACGGTTATTCTTTCTACTGCTCTGCAGCAGAAAATAAAGTTAAACAAAGACGGGCAGGTTTTTTATATTGTGGAAGGGGCCTGTTTAGAATTTGGCAAAATTTTTTATTTTTTTGGGTTTTTTAAAATATTGTTTATGATGACAAATAAAAGTGAATACTAAGGTGGACGAATTGCCATGTAAGGTTCCCATTATATGTAGCCAAATGCATTTCAATAAAAATCAAAGAGGTTCTCTGAAATCTTAATGAACTTTTTAACAAATAGATAAAGCATTCTGAGGACATGTGAAATAAATGTGGAACTGTTTGTTACATTTTCACAGATGTCATCGACTCATCAGGATAAAAATAAAACTGCTTAAAAAAACTTTTCTACTTTAGATTCTGTGAGGTTTTCATTTTTTGAGAGATCAATTGATTCCAAGTTGTATCAAGAAATTGCATTATGTGAGTATATCTTTTACAAAAGTTCTAAGAAGCTTGGGTCACACAACACATGAATAATCAAAAACATAGAATCAAAATGAAATGAGGGAGGCTCAAATAGAAGAATTTCCATTTATTAGAGTGGTCAAGTCTCACGGCTCCTGTTGCTGTTTGAAATCTTAAAGCAGTCTATGCCAAGTATTTACAGACCCGGAATCCACAGATGTGCACCATCTATCTACAACTGCCCCTGTGTCCTTGGTTATTACTACTTCCTGAAGAATTTCCAGTCAGATTTGTAGATGATTACCGTAAGTGCAATATAAGTAAGGAATCATTCCAGCATGATGCCTAAACAAATCCTCTTTTTGGGACTCTGTTCCTAGGTTTCAATTTGTATGACCTCTCTCCTGATTGTTTCTGATGCCTATTGCTGACTCGACTTGCCTCGGACAATGATCCATCCTACCAATGACCTTCACCTGTTTTTTGGACAATTGCTGTTTGCCTGTCAGCCTTATACTCTTACTTTCCTAACCACAAACTCAACTCTTAATTCTGTGCCTTATCGCAATGCTGTCAGTTGTTTCTTGTTCTGGTGTATCCAAGGGCCGCAACTTAGGAGTCATCCACAGTAAGGTCCATTACCCCCCCGGGGGGGTGCACACTGATGAATAATAGGTGATTATTAGAATATGCCCCCTTTGCCTGCTTAATGACCTACATTTGTCTACTGACACAGAAAGTCCATATTTACGGTGACATTGGTTCTCAACCTTAGTCCCTATTTGGGAGCTGTAGTGTGATTAGATGCTCAGAAGCAGGTAGATGAACAAATACACACACACATATATATTTAAATAAACACACTACTGAGCAAAAGTTTTAAGGAAGGTGTGAAGAATGATGTAAATTAAGAATGCTTTTAGAAATGGAAGTGTTAATAGTTTATTTTTATCAATTAACAAAATAGAAAGCAAATGAACAGAAGAGAAATCCAAATCAAATCAAATCAATATTTGACATGACCACCTTGGGCTCTGTGGGGGCCAAATTAGCACTTCCAGGACTCATTGTCCTACTTTACACTAAAGAGAGTTCTTAATGACATTGACTGTGTGTTTGGAGTTGTTCTGCTGCAGAATAAATTTAAAGCCAATCACATGCCTCCTTGATGGTATGGCATGATGGATAAGTACAGTATCTGCCTGTATTCCTCTGCATTGAGGACACCATTGATCCTGACTAGGGATGGGCTGGATGTTCGAGTCAAATGTAAGTGTTCGCTGAACAAACGAACACCCAGGGTGCTCGGCGGCAAGTTAGTCTGCCGATAAGCACCCCATAATGCACTGTGCGATTGCAGTGCATTAAGTGCTTGTGATTGGCCAAAGCATGCACCTAACCTGTATGCTTTAGCCAATCACAGCACAATGTCCTGTCAGAGCCATGATTGGTCAAAGGCAGGGTGCTTTTAGCCAATCATGGCTCAGGGGCTTAGTCCACACCCCACACTATATAAGGCTGCTGCTGACACGGAAGCCGTGTACAGTGTGTGATAATAGAGATTAGGCAGGTAGTTCATGGATAGTGTGCGCCAATGTTAAAGACAGGGAGCAGTGCCATGCCAAGCTGACCAGGATTTCCCATAGATGCCAATTAGTACTGAAAGCTGAAAATTGGTCTAGACAGGAAGGGGGTGAAAGGGCCCTGTATTTAAGTGGTTAAAGGGAACCCTATGACAGAATAAAAAAAAACGGCATGGGGTCCCCCGAAAATCTATACCAGGCCCTTTAGGTCTAGTATAGATTTTAAGGGTAACTCCACGGCAAAATTAAAAAAAAAAGCGGCGTGGCCCCCCCCCCCAATCCATGCCAGGCCCTTTGAGTCTGGTACATATTTAAAGGGGAACTCCACGCCATAATTAAAGAAAAAAAAGGCGTGAGTTCCCCCTAATATGCATACCAGACCCTTATCCGAGCATGCAGCCTGGCAGGCCAGGATAGGGGGGATGAGCGAGTGACCCCCCCCTCCTGAACCATACCAGGCCACTTGCCCTCAACATGGGAGGATGCTTTGGGGTGCCCCCAAAAGCACCTTGTCCCCATGTTGACGGGGACAAGGGCCTATTTCTGACAACCCTGGACTGTGGTCGTGGGGCTCTGCAGGTGGGGGGCTTATTGGAATCTGTAAGCCCCCTTTAACAAGAGGGCCTAAAGATCCCCCCCCATGTGAATGGGCATCGTACCCCTACCTATTCATCAAAAAAGTGTATAAAAAAAAAATAAAACACAAAGGAGTTTTTGACAAGTCCTTTATTCAAAAATAAAAATAGTGTCCCTCGATGTAAATCCATCATCAATCACGAAGCTCGCTTGCAGCCGAAAAATGGAAAAAAATTCACAGACACTTCCGCCTCTTCTGAGGCCTCCCGCTGTATGCCACTCTTGAGCTTTGACCGTTCTTTTATAGGCAAGGGGCGGGGCCACCCAGGTAGGTAAGGGCCTGGTATGGACTGGGGGAGGGGGACCCTACGCCGTTTTTTCATGCTTTTTTATCTGTATGCCAGGCGCCGAAATTACATTACGGCCGCAAGCAAGTTTAAATTACATTTTTTCCCTAAGAAATGTCAGTATTGCTGCAACAGGCTACATACATCTTACAAATGCGCCACTTTACAGACACATTAAGAGGACCCCCCCAAGGGACGATATTTAAAGGAATTTTTCATTTTTATTGTTTCACTTTAAGCATTATTAAAATCACTGCTCCTGTAAAAACTATTGTTTTAAAAAAATGTTTTCGCATTGATACATGTCCCCCAGGGCAGTACCCGGGTCCACATACACTTTTTATGGCAATAACTTATGCATATAAGACTTTAAAATTAGGACTTTTTTTTTGATTTTTCAGGTTCGTGTCCCATAAACTTTTATAGAGTTTGCATGTTCACTAGAACTTTTTCCCTGTTCGAGAGATTCTGGTGCGAACCGAACAGGGGGGTGTTTGGCCCATCACTAATCCTGACCAAATCTCCAATTCCATTTGCAGAAATGCAGCTCCAAACATACAAGGAACCCCCATCATGTTTTACTGTTGCCTCAATATTGTACCACTCCCCAACTCTTCGTTGAAGAAACTGCCTCCTGGTACAGCCAAATATTTAAAGTTTTGACTCCTCAGTCCAGACCTGCTGCCATTTTCCTACACCCCAGTTTTTATGTTTGTGTGCATAGTTGAGTCGCTTAGCAATGTTTCCACATTGGAGGTATGGCTCTTTCGCCACAGTTCTTCCATGAAGACCACTTCTCCAAACAGTAGATGAATGTACCTGAGTCCCACTGGTTTTCGCCAGTTCTGTGCTAATGGCACTGCTGGACATCTTCCGATGTTGAAGGAAAGCAAGCATAAATCTTTCATCTGCTGCAATAAGTTTCCATAACTAATCACTGTGTCTACAGTCCTTAGCACTGCCAATTTCTTTGTGCTTCTTCAAAAGAGCTCGAACAGCAACATTTAAAACCCCAGTCTGCTTTGAAATTCAGCTTGGTTGCAAAATAAAGGCCATTGACGGGAGCCCAGAGAATTCTCAAATCATTACCAAATATAGGTATTCACATACTTATTAGTCACCAATTACCTTAATAGTTATAATGATCTCTTCATTTTTAAAAAAAATTGCAGCATTAAATATTCCATGTATTGTTATGACCTAAAGTTAGATGAAGATCAGAAATCACATTAGGAGTCATACATTCAGAAATAAAGAAAATGACAAAGGCTTCACAAACGTTTTCTCTGAACCACATCTGCTACAGTTCTTTTTGGTAATATAGTATCCAACCACCATGTTAGATATTGCATTCCCATGATCATAGTTAACTGTCCAAAAAACTAGGACCTATGTCTATGTGTTTAAAATTGTACTATATACTATAATATAGTCTCTGGAACAATTAGAACACTTGGAAGAAAAAAAAAAAAAAAAAACCTCACAGTGAAATATATCCTCACAACTTTTTAACTATAAAAAAATGAAGAAGTTTTTTTTTTTTTTTTTTTTTTCAAATTCTAGGGGGGGACGGAAAAAATTGACTCTAGTTTCCCAGTCCTCTTGAGAATTTGAAGCATAATACCTTTCACATTGTTGCACATATAGTACAAATCAGTTATCATGCAACCTAAAGGTCATATAGTTAGAGGTATGAGCTGTGACCTTTCTGCATGACAGGATAGAATTATGACTTAATGTTTTTATTTGATGAGTCCTGAAAACCCAGCTATGACGCCAAGAGATATAATAAAATATGCCAAACTAGCTTCAGTATGTGACAGTTTTATAGCCAGCCCTTGGCACTATTACTGCATAGAATGTGCATGTAGCATGACAATGGAGATGATTTTATAGAACAAGCATTTAAAAAACATTTCTTTTAAGATTAAATGTAACAATGTGCCCCTCCAGAGTTCTATGATTTAACCAGATCAACAGACTGACCATATGTAAATTGTAGAAGTGGCAAAAAGATTGCAATAAATTGTCTTTAATCCAACATAACATTCATTGAAATACCAAACGTCATGTTTTATAGCCTGTGGTTATTTTTCAATATGCATTGTTAGAATAACTATTATACTGTATTCCTGCTTTTGATTACTGGTTGTGAGAAACTTACTACTGTTGTTTTTAACAAAAGGGTGTTCCAGGATTAGCAGGTGTGTTCAAGGATAACCATGTTACAGACAAAAGGGAGTGGGGTGAATTGGTAGAGTCTAGCAATGACTGGATTAAATATTAAACGATCTAGCAGAGTGGCTACTCACCCTCTGCGCATTCTAAGATATGGCTATTTTTAACTGCATTGTACCTTTAGGTTCTTTGGTGTGACATTGAGGTCTATATGCAAAGTTACCCTGACCTGGACATTTGCTCTTGCTTTTAACTTTTAATTTTCAGTGTGGTAGGCCACAGGCCCAGGATCTGGTGACCTATCAAGCAGTTAAGATTAAGGCCCCTTTCACACAGGCGGACCGTCCAGATCCGCCTGTCCGTTTTTTTGGCGGATCTGAACGGTCCCCCCATGCATTCCTATGGGGCATCGGATGTCAGCGGAGACATGTCCGCTGACATCTGACCCGATCCGATCCATCAAATCTGGATGGATGGAAACCCTATTTTCCATCCGCCCAGCGGATGGGATCGGATGGGATCGGGTTAAAACGGACTGATGGTCCGTTGACATCCGATTTCCCCCATAGAGATGCATGGGGAACTGACAGCTGTGTCTCCGCACACAGCGCGGAGACACAGCTGTCCTCCTGCTGCTCAGCGGGGGATCGGGGGCTTGATCCCCCGCTGAGAAAAACGGACTCCGTCCAACGGATGGAGTGTGTGAAAGGAGCCTTAAAGCCATTTTTTACAAACCATTTCAACTTTTTTTTTTTTTTTGTTATCACACATTTTAGGTATTTTGGCTTAACATGGACAAAATACCAAACTGTTCTGTTGTTGCTAATGGTAACCAGACACAGCGGCTTCCATGGGAGTAGTGCTAAACAAAAATAATGAAATAAAAAAATTCACCAACAACTATGAAGTATGAGAGCTTCTCATATGTGTGTATAAATGCAATGGATTAGGTAGGTCCCTGCACTGCATAGTTGTTGATATATCTATAGGTTTGATACATTTTTGTTTCATGATTACTAAGTGGTTGTTTTGTCTTCCCACGGTACAGATCTTTTCACTCCCAACTACACTGCTCTGTATACACCAGGTTACCTTACTTTGGGTTTTGGTTTTTTGAATGTACAAGCTTCTAAATTTTTCCAACACTCCAGTCACACATAGTGATTTAGTCAATTGTATGTGGCTGGAATGTCGGAAAACTTGAAAAGCACTTTTAACAACACTGCATTCCTTGCAAGAAACGGGGAAGAGAGAGTGTGGGTATCATTGGGACAGAAATAATAACCCTTCCTCACTCTACTACAATGTCTTTTTGTCTGTGTCCCCGTTGGAGAGATTTCTTATCACTTCTTTACTAAATCAGTCTCTAACTATTTCCTCAAGGCTTTAAGCCATGTAAACAAATGAAAGGACACAAGCTTTAGCTTTTTTTTTTCCTGCATGCTTTTCAAAGAAAAATTAGCTGAGATTGTACATGTCAACAAAGACATATTGTATCTGAAGTGTTGTTTATACACTCCAGAAAAAAAAATTCCCCTTCATACCAGAATGAGTGCAGGTTTCAGCATTATTATACCAGCCAATGAATACATTTGGCTAATCACGCCTGAGTAAATCAATTTGAAAATGCACATTGCATATAATCTTTCATCCTATTCTTAAGCAGATGGCATTGGCTTCAGTTTCTAAGAAGAGAAATGCTCCAAAGAGCATTTTGATCTATTGGTAACTAAACGCCATGTTGTAAAGACTCTTTATATTGGATCCTGTATTAGAGATTTCCGTTTTAACATCATTCATCTGAAACCCTTATTAGACTGCTTCAGTTCTTTATCCTTCCATTACACAGAATAGGTGTATCATTCTTTCCTCATAATCTTGCCAGCAGTGCATCACAAGCAGCGAATACTGTGCAATGTCAGCAGTGACATGCTTCTTGGATGTGATCCAGCATCTCTCCTCCTGGATCATAGTTTTCCCAGATATAATGAAGAAGTCTTCACTTGAAACATGGCTTCATTCATTCAAGACTCTAAGTTTCAGTTTTCTATTAATTTACTGTAAAGTAGTACTCAACATTTCTAGCTGGCTTTTTACTTGAGTAGAAAAAAATGAGTAGAAAAATATGCTCTTTAACTTTCCGTTCACACTAGGTCGGATCCGACTTCGGGGCGACCTGTGAAGTTGCGTGCAGCGCAACTTCGGCGCGACTTGCACGGACTTTATAAAATGAATGTCTATGCAAGTCGCTCCGAGGTCGCCCCGAAGTAGTACAGGACCCTTTTTCTAAGTCGGAGCGACTTGTGTCGCTCCTATTAGAACCGGTCCTGTACTACACTATGGGACGCGACGGTGCGTGACTTGTCAGGCTGACCAAGTCGCCTGACAAGTCGTACCAGTGTGAATGGAGACATACTGAACTAGAGTAAAACAAATAAACAAACAAATAAAATATATATAAGGGAAATGTTTTACCTTTCAAAGGATTTTTTGAGATCTACAGAGCCCCATCACAAAGCACAGCCAGGTGTTTGAGACCACTTCTTCTGTTAGTTATAAGTAACAAAGTGGTGTCATCCCTCCACCTCCAACCTGCTTATTAGACAATAAAGGAACAGAAGCAGGTTGATGAGATCACCCCACAAAAGAATAAGTGCAACATTGAAGGGGTTCTGTGTGGCTCTGAAACGTTGCACTTATTCTTTTGTGATGTGATCTCTCTGCAATAAAATCTTTGGACTGCTATTGAAGATCCATGGTGTGCCAGTGAATGTGTATTTATCTGTGATCTTTCCAGTGTCCAGCTGGTAATCCCTACAGCACCTGTTACAGGTGAGCCTGTGATCCAGTAAAATGTGCGATGGGAATATAGAAAAGAGATCACCCCTCCACTCAGTTTGCTCTCTTTTCAATTAGCATATCTTTCCAAAACATTTGTGTGTAGCAGACTCCTTGGTTTCCAGTGATTCTATTCCCTTCTCCAGTGGAACTGTTACATAATTTAGTAGGTAAAGCAGAAATTTATCCCAGCATCACTCTCCTCCCTCCACCCCTCGTCCATACCATCCTCTTAAAAAATACAGAACATGCACAGATGTGTTGCAGGAATTTGGAACCTGACATAGATCTGTGGTATGTCTGTGCATGCTAAGTTGGGGTGGCTGGGTGGGAGGGGAGCAGCACATGAAAGGTTTTCTAACTTAGTAGTTAGAAAAGTAGAACTATAGGCCAAGGGAGGGTTATAACCCATGTCAGATTTTTTTTCACCATATGTGTCCCATTGCAGAGATTTCCCTTCACTTCCTGTCCCGTAACCAAACAGGAAGTGAGAGGGAATCCCTGTAAATCAAGGGAATGTATTTGGGACCCCCAGGTTACCAGATCTAGTGTACCTATTGGAAGATTTCCCCTCAATTACTTTTCTGCGGACAACCCAAAATTTGGGTAATTTATTTTACTTTCACTTTTAATGATAACGGTGAACAGGGCCAATAGAGGGTGAATCTCCTTAACGGGACACAGACAGCAATAAAAACTGACAGAGGTTCTAATCTCTCTTGACTTTATCCAAAACTAAAAAAAAAAAAAAGTTTTGCCCTTAGTTATACTTTAATGAAGGGACTTACTAGATTAAGTACAGTACTGTCCAACTTGTGTCTCCCTAAAAAAAGGGTGTCTAGTGATTCTGCTAAAATTTAGATCTGCCTGCTGTTGAGTTCTATCACTTATTATCAATACAGCAGTACAGCCTTAGTCAGTGGATGAGAGACACCTCTGTGCCTGGAGAAGAACCTCTGTGACATAGCAATATATGGTCTCCATTTTAACCACTTGCCTACAGTGCACTTTCACCCCCTTCCTGCCCAGACTGATTTTCAGCTTTCAGCGCTCTCATACTTTGAATGACAATTACTCAGTCATGCAACACTGTACAAATAAAAAATTTGTGTCCTTTTTTTCACACAAATAGAGCTTTCTTTTGATGGTATTTAATCACTACTGGGTTTTTTATTTTTTGTGCTATAAATTAAAAAAAGACTGAAAATATTGTGAAAAAACACATTTTTCTTTGTTTCTGTCATACAATTTTGCAAATTAGTCATTTTTCTTCACAAATTTTGGCCAAAATTTATACTGCTACTTATCTTTGGTAAAAATAACCCAAATACGTGTATATTATTTGGTCTTTGTGAAAGTTCTAGAGTCCACAAGTTATGGCGCTAATCATTGAAAATTGACCTTACTTGATCACACCTGATGTACCGAAAGCCTATCTCATTTCTTGAGACACTAAAAAGTCAGGACAGTACAAATTACCCCTTTTTGGAAAGTAGACATTCCAATGTATTTAATAAGGGGCATGGTGAGTTTTTTGAAGTTGTAATTTTTTTCCCACAATTCTTTGCAAAATTTTGCAAAGATTTTTTTTTTTTTTACAAATTGAGTTTTAACAGGTTATTTCTCTCACACAGCATATATATACTTGCAACTACACCCCAAAACATATTCTACTACTCCTCCTGAGTATGGCGATACCACATGTGTGAGACTTTTTCACAGCCTGGCCACATACAGAGGCCTAACATCCAAGTAGCACCGTCCGGCATTCTAGGAGCATAAATTACACATATAATTTCCTGACAGCCTATCGCACTTTTGAAGGCCCTGGAGCACCAGGACAATGGAAACCCCCATAAAATGACCCCATTTTGGAAAGCAAACGCCCCAACCTATAATTTTTGAGGCATAATAAGTCTTTTGAATGTGTCATTTTTTTTCCACAAGTTTTTGGAATCTGTGGAAAGAAAATGAAAATTTATTTTTTTTACACAAAGTTGTCCATTTATGAAATATTTCCAAAACATAGCATGTACATAGCAAAAATTGCACCCCAAAATACATTCTGCTATTCCTCCTGAGTATGGCGATACCACATGTGTAACACTTTTAGACAGCCTAGCCACATACAGAGGCCTAAAATCGAAGTAGCACTTTACACAAAGTTGTCCATTTATCCACTTTAAGACTGGGCCTATTTTTGACACTTGGTGTTTACAAGCTAAAATCATTTTTTTTGCTAGAAAACTACTTAGAACCCCCAAACATTATATATATATTTTTTTTTAGCAGAGACCCTAGAGAATAAAATGGGGATCGTTGCAATATTTTTTATCACACCATATCTGCGCAGCAGTCTTCCAAATGCAATTTTTTTGAAAAAAAATCACTTTTTTTAATTAAAAAATAAGAAAACAGTAAATTTAGCCCAATTTTTTTCCATAATGTGAAAGATAATGTTACGCCGAGTAATTAGATACCCAACATGTCATGCTTCAAAATTGCGCACGCTCACAGGATGGCGCCAAATATTGGTACTTAAAAATCCCCATAGGCAACATTTTAAAAATTTCTACAGGTTACCAGCTTTGAGTTACAGAGGAGGTCTATGGCTCAAATTATTGCTCTCGCTCTAATGATCGCGGCGATACCTCACATGTGTGGTTTGAACACCGTTTACATATGTGGGCGGGACTTCGCTTCTGCGTGCGAGCTAACGGGGACAGGGCGCTTTAATTTTTTTTTTTCCATATTTATTTTATTTATTATTTTTTTATTTTTACACAGTTTAAAAAAAAAAAATGTTTTGATAATTTTTATTCCTATTACAAGGAATGTAAACATCCCTTGTAATAGAAATAGGCATGACAGGTCCTCTTTATTTTGAGATCTCACAGACCTCAGACCTCACAACTAAACTAAAAAAGGAAAAAAATAAAAAAAATTGTTGAAAAAAAAAAAAAAAAAAAGTGGCCCTTTAAACCGGTTGCTAGGCAACGACTTTTGACGTAGCTCCGGTCCTCCAAGACCATAGAGTCGAGTTAGGGCCATCTTGCCCTCACTCGACTTCCTGTCTCTGAGGAGACGGGACCTGGATAGTTTTCCCCGCTGCCGGCGGGCCTGGTAAGCTGGGAAAACGTCTGGGACGCGGCGGGAGGGGGGGCACCTCTTCCCCTGCACTGTAGGAGTAATTCCGCGGCGAATCCGCCACTGAGACCACCCTTATCTGAAAGCCGACCGCTCGCCGTTTAAAAAAATACTGGGGTTATGGCAGCTATCTGCTGCTATAACCCCAGTATTTAGCTTTTAATGGCCGACGTATATAGTCGTTAGGCAACCCAAAATACATTGTATAAAGGAAAGTGTACAGGAATAGTCCGAGTCCATCTTCGATCGGCTACTATTAGCGATTTCAAATTCCGAATCGGATTCGGGATTTGATTCGGATACTGATGAGAGCTCCCCGGTGCTCTCATCAGTCATGGAGAGGACCTGAAGGGCCTCCTCGTTGCTGTACATCCTTTTTGACGTGCTGGCTGTGATGGGCTGTGCGACGGGTGACGGTTGACTGAGGATGATCACTGATGGGTGGCAGGTGACTGATAGGTGGCAGGTGACGGTCACTGATGGGGTGACAAATGACGATAACTGATGGGTTGACAGATGACGATGAGTGGTGGGGTGACAGGTGACGATGACTGATGGGGTGACAGGTGACGATGACTAATGGGGTGACAGATGACAATGACTGATGGGGTGACAGGTAACGATGACTGATGGGGTGACAGGTAACGATGACTGATGGGGTGACAGGTGACGATGATTGATGGGGTGACAGATGACGATGATTGATGGGGTGACAGATGACTATCTCTGATGGGGTGACAAGTGACAATGATTGATGGGGTGACAAGTGACGATCACTGATGGGGTGACAAGTGATGATTGATTGGGTGACAGGTGACGATGACTGATGGGGTGACAGGTGATGGTGATTGATGGGGTGACAGGTGACGGGTGATGGTCACTGATGGGTGACAGGTGACGGGCGATGGTGCACGGCAGTACTGATGGCAGTCTCTGGTGACAGGTGCACTTTAGGCTACGTTCACATGTGAGGGTAGCGATCGCGGGCAGAATCACCGTGATTCTGCCCGCATTCCGGAAATCATTGCAAATCGTGGGGTGCCTGTGCGTTGCCCCAGATTTGCAATAGCACCCCAAACGCTGTGCGATGTTGCTGCGATTTCCACCTGCCGAATCGAGGTAACATCACGCAAACAACGCATGACGCCCCAAAGAGCTCTTGTACCTTTTTTGGGCGTCATGCGTTGTTTGCGCGATGTTACTTCGATTCGGCAGTCGGAAATCACGGCAACATCACACAGCATTTGGGGTGCTATTGCAAATCACGGGCAACGCACAGGCGTCCCGCGATTTGCAATGATTTCCGGATGATTTCCGGTTCACATGTGAACGTTATGGGTGTCAATTTCTGGGCACTGATGAGGTGACTGTTGGGTGACAGGTGCAATTGGGGGGGGGCTGAGGACTGTGTGGGGACCTTTATTTCTGTGATTTTAATTTGTGACAGGTGTACAGAGCAGTAACTCACTGTTTCTGGCTCTGCTCTCCTCACACTGGAAACTGTGTGAGGGGAGAAGAGCTAGTAACAGTGAGTTACTGCTCTGTGTTTACATTTTGTGATCGGCTGTGAATGGATTCACAGCCGATCACATAGTAAATAGCCACTGTCAGTGACTGTTTACTACTGCCGGTGACTAGCTGTGTTCCTAGGGAACACAGAGCCACCGACATGACCGCGCTGCGCGCTCCCGATCGCGCATGCGCGGTCATCTTTCGGGCTCCTCTATTGTGATCGGCTGTGTCATTGGAACACAGCCGATCACGTGGGAAACAGCCACGCCCATTGGCTGTTTACCCCCTGCCGGTGATGGGCTGTGTCCTGGGGACACACCGACACCGGCAGTGCAGGGCGGCGCGCACACGATCGCGCGCCTGCCCTGCTTGAATGGGCGGACGTCATATGACGTCCGCCCAGAACATTGGCCGCACCGTCCCGCCGTCATTTGACGGTGGGCGGGCGGCAAGTGGTTAACTGAGCTCTATCAGACTGTTACTGCTAGGACACTCCTCTGAATCCTGCACAAGTGTTGCAGCTTGCAGGCTGAGTGTGCATCACCAGACTGCAAATGACCTTGTGGCTGCTATGTCAGCTTCAGTATTGTGGTTCCAATGGTAATGATCTGCAGTAAGCATACTCCCAACATTTTGTCCTTAGAGCTAAAGCTAAATGCCAGAGGTGGTATCAAAATAAGGTAGAGAAGAAACTAAGGGAACTGGCACTTCAAGAAGTGTCAGATTGAGACGGATCCAGTTGAGCCAATAATTGTGTTTCAATTTCATTTAACAGGGAGGGGGGGGGGTCAGTTGTGAGGTATTAGCCTTTACCACAGTAAATAGGGTTCAAAGGGGTTGGCATCACCTTTCCAAAAAACAGAAGGTGACTCTCTTTTCTACCCTCCTCTTTTTCTGCATATTGATTGCTCTAGATCAGGGGTAGGGAACCTATGGCTCACGAGCCAGATGTGGCTCTTTTGATGGCTGGATCTGGCTCGCAGACAAATCTTTAATAAATAAAATATTTACGTTAAAAATATGAAACATTCTCATGTATTTCAATCCATTAATTCCCTACCGCTCACGTTCATGATTGCGGGTGTCTGGAGCCAATCACAGCTGTCCTCGGGACAGCACCAAATTTTTATTGGATAATGCATAACGTACACGGGTCGTTGTGAGGTCAGGAAGTAAACTTCCCTCCTTTTAATCAAGTAGTCAGTTAGCAGCTAGCAGCTAGCTAATTGCAGAAACCCTTTTATCGAAGAAGATGGCTAAAAGAAAAAAAGATGAGAAGTATCGTACTTTTCAGCAGAAATGGACAGAGGAATTCGCCTTTGTGGAGAGAGCAGGTTATGCAGTGTGTCTAATAAGTAATGATAAAATTGCATCAATGAAACGGTCAAATATAAAGCGGCACTTCGACACACTCCATACTACATTTGCATCTAATTATCCTGCGGGGGACAGCAGGAAGAAAGCATGTCAAGAGCTACTGTGCAGAGTGCAAGCTAGTCAGCAGCAACTCCTTGTTTGGACCCAACAAGGTGACTGGAATTCGGCTAGCTTTGCTGGTGCTTTAGCAATTGTGAGAAACGGAAAGCCATTCATAGATGGGGAGTATGCCAAAACATTCATGCTTGATGTTACCAATTAACTTTTTGAGGACTTTTCAGATAAAGACAAAATAATAAGAGAATTAATTAACAAAATAATCAAAAGAATAAAAGACACGCCTCTTTCGGCAAGAACTGTTCACGATCGTACCATCATGATGGCAAATCAAATTGAGGCAACACAAGTGAAGGACATAAATGCAGCACCATTCTTTTATCTCGCTTTGGATGAGTAAGCCATTTATCCCAGTTCAGCGTGAATGCAAGGTATGCTGTCGGTGACACACTACGTGAGGAAAGTCTTGGTGTTTTGCTTATGAAAGGGACAAGAGGGGAGGATTTTTTCAAGTCTTTCACCAGGTTCGCTAAAGAAAAAAAATCTACCAATGGATAAACTTATTTCAGTGTGTACTGATGGTGCTCCGTGCATGGTGGGTAAAAACAGAGGATTCATAGCGCTTCTTCGTGAACATGAAAAGAGACCCATCCTAAGTTTTCACTGCATCCTACATCAGGAGGCGCTTTGTGCTCAGATGTGTGGCGAGTAGGGATGATCGAACTTTTCAAAAGTTCGGTTCGGCCAGAACATCCGAACTTCCCGAAAGTTCGGCCCGGATTTCAGAACCCCATTGAAATCAATGGGACCCGAACTTCTGTAATCAAAAAACACCATTTTAAAGCCCTAAAACCCAATAAATGCCCCTAAAAAGTGCCTAGGGTTCTGGGTCATACCCCAGGGACTATTAATCACACAAAAAAAGTTCTTAAAAATTGTCATTTTTGATAGAGAGCCAATTATTGAAAAAATTAAAAAAAAATTCTTTGGATTTAGTATCTGGGGGGTCTAAAAAGTGTACCTGTGAAGTTTCAGCTCTGTAGCATGTCCAGAACCATAAAAAAAAGATTGTTTGTATTTTGTCACTTATAGAACAGGTTAGTGACACCTTGCCGGTTTAGTAGCAAGCATTTTTTTGGGCATTTTTTTGGGTTCTTTGGAGGCAGGCAAAACATCTGAACTTCTGTATACGGGTATATATACACACATACTTATATGTATATATACACCTAGACATATATAGGTGTGATAGTAGCAGAAATATATGCTTGCGCTAATGAAATCATTTACACTAATATGGCTCCGCTCCTATAACACCTATATATGTCTAAGTGTAAAATACATACAAGTATGTGTGTATATATACCACTATACACAAGTTCAGGTGTTTTGCCTGCCTCCAAAAACCCCAAAAAAATGCCTGCAACAACACACCTGGGCGTTTTTTTTTCACGCTAGCGTTTTTTTGGCATTTTTTTGGGTTCTTTGGAGGCAGGCAAAACATCTGAACTTGTGTATAGTGGTATATATACACACATACTTATATGTATTTTACACTTAGACATATATAGGTGTGAATGGATTTCATTAGCGCAAGTAGTGTTTTCTGCTCCTTTCACACCTATATATGTCTAGGTGTATATGTGTATATATACATACATACATGGGTGTGTATATATATACCCCTATACACATGTTCAGATGTCATGCCTGACTCCAAACATGTGCTCAAAAAATCCCTATAGACGCCTGAAGCCAAAAAGCAAGCTGACAGGTGAGAATCCATATCCCTGCAGCGAAAGTGACTTCAGAGAAACTAGCTTTTCTCTATAGCGGTCACCCTGCTATGGAAGGGTTTGGTCACCCTGCCATAGCAGTCACTGTCAGTTCATCCTACACTACACTACGGTCACCCTGGCACTTAACACTTTCCCTACAGAAACTAAATTTTTGCATCTAACTAAAGTGTAAAGGAGCACTCTAACTACACTAGATATCCCTTTCCTCACACTAATAAATGCTAAATGACACTTTTGAAGCCAATTTAACAGAACTGCTTCCATTCTCTTCCATGTCCCTGTATTACAATGCTAGGAATTTGCCGGGGCTATCTTATATACTGGGGGGTGTATTCACTAATGATTGGTCTAGGGACCCCCTAGTCACTCCAATCCCATTCCTAGCATTCTCCTGCCCACTCAATTGGCTTTTACTAATGGTTCTGGTCCAATCACGGGCTTTTAAAGCCCATTTCCTGTCCCATTGCATTTTGGTCGGTTCTGGTTGCCGAATTCCGAACTTTTTGGGCAAAAAGTTCTAAATTTGGCCGAACCTCGAACAGCAAATGTTCGGGTCGAACCGATGGTCGACCCAAACCGTTCGATCATCCCTAGTGGCGAGCAGCTTGTTGAGGTGATGTCGCTGGTCATTCAGGTGGTCCACTTTATTGTTACCCGAGCTTTAAATGATCGCCAGTTTAAAAACACTGCTAGATGAAGTTGGGAATAATTATCCTGGTCTGCTTCTGCACAGCAATGTGCGCTGGTTGTCAAGAGGGAAGGTGCTCAGCCGTTTCACGGCTTGTCTGAGCGAAATACGGACTTTTCTTGAAAAGAAAAATGTTGAGCATCCTGAGTTAGCTAAAACTTAGTGGCTCCTGAAGCTCTACTATCTCATGGACATGACTGAACATCTGAACCAGCTCAATGTGAAAATGCAAGGCATTGGAAATACAGTCTTATCCCTTTAACAAGCAGTGTTTGCATTTGAAAACAAGCTAGAACTCTTCATTGTCGACATTGAAACAGGTCGTTTACTACACTTTGAAAAACTGGGAGAGTTTAAAGATGCATGCACAGCAAGTGACCCTGCTCAACATCTTGATCTTAAACAGCTAGTGGACTTCACCTCTAATCTCTGCAGTCATTCAAAGCACACTTTGGAGAATTTCGTGAGCGCACTCGTCTTTTTAAGTTCATCACCCATCCACACGAGTGTGCAGTGGACAGCGCCGACCTGAGTTACATCCCCGGTGTCTCCATCAGAGATTTTGAGCTACAAGCGGCTGACCTGAAGGCCTCAGACATGTGGGTGAATAAGTTCAAGTCACTGAATAAAGATCTGGAAAGACTTGCATGACAGCAAGCAAAGTTGGCGAGCAAACCCAAGTGGGGAGAAATGAAAAAACTTCAACCCGTGGACCAGCTGATTGTCAAAACTTGGAACACGCTTCCCGTCACATACCACACACTGCAGCGTGGGAGTATGGCTGTACTGACAATGTTTGGCTCTACGTATGCATGTGAGCAGTCTTTCTCACATCTAAAGAACATTAAGACCAACCTACGATCACGTTTAACGGATGGAAGTCTCAACGCCTGCATGAAGCTTAACCTCGCCACGTATAAACCAGAGTACAAAGCCATCGGTAAAACCATGCAGCACCAGAAGTCGCATTAACCAACTACTTTATTCATCATTGGTTAGCAACAGCATAACAACGTTATTAAAAATAATTCAGAGCCTTATTGTACTTTAAAAGTGTTAGTTTTACATAAAATGCACACATTTACTTGTATTTAGTTTCAAACATATTGTGTTAACAGTTTTACCCATGAATAAGAATATTCAATATATTGTATAGCTCTCACGGAATTACATTTTAAAATATGTGGGTGGTGTTCATGGCTCTCTCAGCCAAAAAGGTTCCCGACCCTGCTCTAGATGTTCTAGATGGGAGATAGGTAATAAATGAAACAATAGTTTATAAGTCTGTAATTACATTTCTAATCAGGTATTTTTCTCTTGCACTAATTTGTAATTAAGCATTTTACTTTTGTATTGTTGTAAGTATACTGGTTAAAAGTGATATACTATATTGCAATTCTCTATATAGCAGAGTAACGTATACATGGGCATTGCTGGGCATGTGCTAGCAACAAAGAATTTTAGTTCATGCAGCTGTTTTTATCATAACCATCATCATCGTCATTTGTGGAGGCTTATTTAGACCACCTAAACCTGTACGTGTCATGAAAAAAGCTAAAGCCCAACTTCCTTTTGCACATCAAATCTATCTGGGGGATTCCAGAGGTGCGGAATCACATCTGCAATATGTAATTCCACCAAAATGGTATTTTTCTGGTCTGAACCACCTTCCAGTTGGATGTGTGCAATACAACCCCCTTGTGCCCAGTCACCACAACTGAAATCTTATCAAACTACTGGCTACTCCATAACACTTCCAAAGTGCTATTCTACTCACAATAAACCCAGCAATCTTGCAGAAGAATTGTATTGTACTTATGACCTAGCTATTTTAATTATTATCTAAAGTTCATTACCATAGGTAAGTGTAAATATGTTATCAAATTGCACAGGTTGTCCAAAATTTACATTTCATGTCACTTTCATTTATAAAGCCTCACTCAGTAAAAACTCAGTTGTGTGTAATGAATCAAGCCTGACAGCTTTAAAAGTACAGTAGTCAGGCCGTCACACCTCCATCATAGGGTTTAAATATGTTTGCTGGTATAGTTCTTGAACTGGTATAGTTCTTGGGTTTCACCTAGTGACCAAACTACACTTCCTCAGTCTGTTTTAGCAATGTTAGAGCCCAGTAAAACCTCCATTCGCCCACGATCATCCCTTATCCTACAAAGGAGAAAACAAGTGTATTCTAGGAAGACAGACTTCATTTTAAGGACTCTGAGGGAGGGGAAGCTTTTGAAAGAAGCCAGCCAAAAGCTCGTGGCACAGGTTTAGCAGAGGACTTGTCTATGTACCCTTCCAGGGCAGCATTGCTGCTGAGATTTGGACTTTGACTTTAATCAGTAACAGCTACACTAACCAGTAACATTATGTTGTTTATTTTATGCTTCATGTATTTGCTTGCCTGTTCTTGCTAATAAGCTTTTAAGACTTGTACACACAGTTTAATTGATTCCTATTAAGCTGCACACCAGCCACAGGGTAGTGTGTAGTGTAGAGAGAACTCTGAAACAGTGGCTACCTAGGAGGTGGGACACATGACAGTCACTACACAGGTGCCTGCTACCTTGTCAGTGAAGTCACTTGCATATGGCAATACAGCAGTCTACCAGAAATCCTCAGCAGAGGAAATTGGGTAACAAATGTTCCTCCTGATAACCATTCTGAAAGTATTAAATTAGGTCCTGGACTCGGAGGAGGGGGGGGGGGGCGCATATGCCCACATTGTAAAAGTGATCAGGCAGCTATACAGCCACCTGGATCACATTTACTAGACAGCTGGGAGCCAGCTGAACATAAACAAAACAATACAAGCTCATGGCTGCAACTGCTTACCATAAGGCTGAATGGGGACCAGGATGTCCCCAATCATCTCTATGGTATAGGAAACCAAAGAAACTATTATTTTGTCACTTTAGGTCTCGCAAGATGTAAACCAAGCCATTTTTTTTTTTTTAATAAAAAAAGCCCCACTTAAGCCCCGGAGGATTTGGCTGCTGAAAGAACAGGGGGTATTTTGCGATTCGGCACTGCGTGACTTTAACGGACAATTGCGCGGTCGTGCGACACTGTACCCAAATGAAATTGACGTCCTTTTTTTCCCCACAAACAGGGCTTTCTTTTGGTGGTATTTGATCACCTGTGCGATTTTTACTTTTTGCGCTATAAACAAAAAAAGAGCGACAATTTTGAAAAAATAACAATATTTTTTACATTTTTTTTATATGAAATTCCCCCAAAAAAATGTAAAATTCAAAATTTTTTAACATTTTAGGCCAATTTGTTTTCTGCTACATATTTTTGGTAAAAAAATCGCAATAAGCGTATTTTGATTGGTTTGCGCAAAAGTTATTGCGTTTACTAACTAAGGGAAAGATTTTTGTAATTTTTATTGTTTTTTTTTAATGACGGAGATCTGCAATTTTTTTTGCGGGACTGCGACATTGCGGCGGACAGATCAGACCCTTGACTGACATTTTTGACACTTTTGGGGGTACCAGTGACATTACTACATTAATCAGTGCTATACATATGCACTGTTACTGTAAAAATGACACTGGCAGGGAAGGGGTTAACTTTATTGGTGATGCAGGGGTTAAGTGTGTCCCTAGGGGCATGCTTCTAACTGTAAAGGGGTGTGGCTAGTGATGTAACCACAGAGACATACGATCCTACATAGCAGGATCGTATGATCTCTGCAGTTACATCAGGGAGAATGACAGGCAGCTTTGTTTACATTAGCCGCCTGCCTTTCTCCCTCTGCAGTGGACGATCGTGAGTGACCAGCGGACATCGGGTCCGCCGGTCACACGCGCGGGGATGCCCGTGAAAGAGCAGGGGCGGGAGCGCGCCCCTGGTGACGCGCGCTCGCCCCCTATTGGCGAGTGAGGTACCCATACGGCTGCGTCTATTTTGAATTGTGGCAGGACACACAGGGAGAAGATCCCTGGTTTGCTGTCACAGTGGGGATCGGTGGAGGGCAAGAGAACTAGTGTATTCATAAAATGTTACATGTTACACCCTGAATATGGGTGTAACATGTAACATGTTATTGTAAAAATGAAGGTGCGCTAAATGTAAATCAACAATTCACAAAGTATACATAACAAAAACATATACAATAATTGTTGTGCAAAATAATGATGGAATCACAATTATATAAACAAAAACAGTGGGTGTTGTAAAAAAATATAAGGGACCAATGTCCAAATGTGATAACATCCACAATAAACAATATCACCACGTGTGTGATTGTGAGCAAATGTGAACGAGAGTTCCAAACTATAAATCCAACAATCAAGTCCAATAATGTTCTCCCCCAAGTGTTGAAAACCAAAAATGAACTAGAGGTGCTGTATCCAGTGCTCCGTGATTCAAGATCCCGCCACCAAATAGCTTTCCTCCTTACCAAAGGTATTAGGATTAAAGGCAGAAAATAATCTGACTGCTAGATGATAGGGAGGAGATATCTTTGAATTAATCACCCCGAGGTGGGATATGGATGGCCTCTTACCGAATGCTGGGATAAACAGGCACAGACTGAATCCAGTAATGGTTGATTGCCAGATAGTGAATCCTGCTCCTACTAACGGTTCCTGTTCTCTTTATCTCTCACAAATACCATGTGTGGGGCAGAGAAAAAAGACCATAGTATAATATCCCCGAGATGTGTTTATTTAAATCAAGTGTTGCACTTACATTTAAACAGGGGGGTTCGAGCGTAGATTACAAGCAGATACATAGATCCCGGCTGCAGACCGGGCTTGTGTGTGACGTCCGTGGCGGCTCGACTCGCCTCCTCTCTTACAACGTTTCCTCTCAACAGGCTTCTACTGAGAAGGGATCTCTTCAGCTGAACTCTGCAGCACGTGTGAGGCTGGAGTTCATAAAAGCAGAGGTACATTTCTACTGTGGAATTTGGGCTCTTTTGGACTATTTAACAGCACAAATCAAAAAGAAGCACCTTATGGCCTCTTTCACACGGTCCGCCTCCGTAGGCGGATCCGTGTTGCTTAGCGGGGATCGATCCGCGATCCCCGCTGAGCCAGCAGATGACAGCTCCATCTCCGCTTGCAGAGCGTGTCTCAGCCCCCGCTGCTCTCTATGGGGGATCGGATGAGAGCGGACCACCTGTCCGCTCTCATCCGATCCGATCCGATCCCTGAACGGATGGAAAAATAGGGTTTCCATCCGTCCAGATTTCACGGACAGGATCGGATACGGATGGCAGCGGGTGTCAGCGGAGGTGTCTCCGCTGACATCTGCTGCCCCATAGAGCTGCATGGAGGATCCGATCAGATCCGCCTAAAAAACTGAATACGCGGATCTGATCGGATCGCCCGTGTGAAAGGGCCCTATATCTGTCTGGGCACCTTATATCTGTCTGGGCTCTGGGTTTAATTGCACTATTTTCCACATTGACACTTTTTTTATGAGTAAATGTAATTGCACTTTTTTTGAATAATACAAATATTATGTATGAATATTGCATATATGTTTTGAATAGAGTACTGTATATGAATTTGCACTAAGGAAATGCACTTTGGTCTTTATATGTATGGCCCCTTTCACACAGGTGGACTGCTCAGATCCGCCTGTCGTTTTTTTGGCGGATCTGAGCGGTCACCCCATGCATCCGTCCAGGGGATCGGATGAGAACAGACAGACGGTCCGTTCCCATCCGATTTCCCCAATAGAGATGCATGGGAACCTGACAGCTGTGTTTTATTATTTTCATATGATATTGTAATTTAAAGGTCATTTTAATTCTCCTAGTTATTAATGTCGCTATTGCCATTACATTTAGTGTTATATGGGAGCTATGATTTAGTTAAGTTGCAGTGAAGTTACATTATATATAAAAAAAAAAAAAAACATTATTGAAAGGGGTTGGGGTGACACCGTGAGTTACCGCACCGGGTGACACCAACCCTAGTGACGCCACTGACCTTATGTACTTGTGTTTAAATGCTTAGTCTCCTGGAAGGTGCACTAGGCCGCTGAGTGTACTGCGTACTATCTGAAGTATAATTAGCACCGGCTAAAGTTACTTTCTTCCAAGCGAGAATCAGATTTGGGCATGTTCCCTGCTCACCAAACGGCCTCTTTCTTCAGGAGCTCTCCACCTCCGATTTCTCTCACCAGCCGCACTTGTGGTTAGATGTGGGCGACACCAGTCTCTGCAGAGCATCGATGGGTTCTCTGGGAAGGCTCCTTTACTGAAGATGAAATGCTTCCACTCAGTCACTTTAGGCCCAGGCTTCAGGCCTAGCCCGCAGCATCAGCCCACAGCACTTGCTTCCTGCTTTTCTCACTGTGTCTTTCCCAAGAGAGTGAGCCTGGCTCCTCCCTTCCTTTATAAAGTTTCCCCCCAGAAGGCTGTGCGGTGAGGCAGTGCACCCTGGTACTCCCATGGAATTATGGATGATGTAGTCTGTTTATACTTCCTGACAGGAAATCACATCACTGGAAATCCCAGATCAGCTGCAATGTGTCATTGTGTCATTTTGGCCACTAGATGGAGCCGAGTTCCTTCCAAATGTCAAACAGTCATCTTATGCATATGAAACCTCGCTACACTGAGTTAAGCCAAATGTTTGAAGATGTTGGTTGTTGAATTGTTAACATACAATCCATCAAGGAGAAGGTATGGCACTACTTTGGCATATTTTATGCTAGCAATTACAATGATTAAAGTGATCATCTGATCCTTGGTTGTAATAGAGCTTTTTCTATGCACTGACGCTCAATTCCATGCTCAAAAACACAGACCCCCGCCATCCCAAATCCTCTCACCCCCATCCCTAACACTCTTCCCCTACACTATTTTTTTATTCCCCAATTTGTTGCCTTTTCTGACCAGTCAGAAATATCACAGGTTCTTCCCCTTCTTGTCCAGTGACGGCAATGGACAGTCCTTACTGCTGCTCTGATGCTCACATAACGACATAGCATTATAATTAAAATTTTGGATATTTTGTCCTGTGACCATTGATCGTTGGGAGCTGAAATGCCTCTTCAATAAAACTGAATTGTATGAGTTGTGAATCCCTAAGCATACTAAACCTTTGGAAACAATAAAGGTTGATGTTTTTGATCTGCTGAAGACTAAATTGACGTGGATCATGATTAATAAAAGAATGGTGGCCATACTTAAGGATAAGCTAACCCTCTTTGGGAAAATATGGAAACCTTGGATGAAATAGAGGGAGAGATTCTGTCTCCTATGGAAGAGCAATTGTTTATCCAATTAGACATTTGGATCATCTTTTCTTTCCTTTCTTTTCTCTTTACTCCATTTCTATCTGCTTATATCCTCTTCTTTCTTCTTTGCAATCATACTATGCTACAGTGGACTTCCGATTGTCCTAAGTAAATATATTATGATATAATGCCTTCAGTTGGAGGCTAAGAAGATAAAACGGTTTAGAAATAGCATAGTTGGATACTAAAATAACTACTGTGGAAATAATGGCTGGGGGCTGGGCAGGTCGTCCTCTGCCTCGGGACACAGTTTTCTCCCAGCGGGGT
Source organism: Pelophylax lessonae (assembly GCF_965119305.1). NCBI lineage: Eukaryota > Metazoa > Chordata > Amphibia > Anura > Ranidae > Pelophylax > Pelophylax lessonae. Next base: position 412,120,374 of record NC_138768.1, read on the forward strand.
GCAGGAGGTGGGGGGCGATATGGCATGATCGAACCAGCACTGCTACTGATTGTATTGAATAGATTTACCAACGAAAGACAAAATATATTGTTGAGTTTTGACAGAAAGCACGGAGATAACTGTTTTAAAAGACATAAAATATATTAATAGCCATTTAATGTTTTGTATACTTGTCTACCTTTTGAACAATAAAAATATTGAAACATTAAAAGGTTGATGGTTTTAAGGATAGACTGGTAACCAGGTGACCATAGGCTTTAAAGTTGGATTAAAACCACCAAACAACCTTCATTACCTATTTACGATACCACTGGTGCAGAGGAGAATTTGAGGCTAAACGCATACAGTCTGGTTCTAAATTAATAGCAATGTTCAGCCATAGTTGTAGATTTATGGGAAATGCAGTGGCAAAAGACGTGCAGTTTTTCACTATTTTGTGCTAGAATATTTTATCCACGCTCATAAGGCACCTGCATTTGCAGCTCAGGGCCTTTTTTAAAGTTGTGGCTAAAAGACAGCGGTGTAGATGGAGAGGCTCCAGTAAGTGATGTAGCTGAAAATTATTTTTAATGAAATGTGCAAGCTTGGGGATTATAAGGTGTACCACCAAGGTTATATAGAGAAAATACTTTTATCAATATATATGTAGAACATTTTAAATCATTATTCTGGCAACTGAGTCTGAAAGGAAATAACAGCATAAAAGATCAGTGACACTGGTGCTTCTACTCAGGGCTGCCATCAGGGGGGTACAGCCCATACACTTGTAAGGGGCCCGATCGTTTCAACGGGCCCGGCTTCCTGGCGAGAATGAGAGATGGCAGGGGCGGGCGGGTACAGAGGTGCTCCGTGGCTGCTGAGTGAGAGTCGGCAGCTACGGCTGCTCTGTCTGTGTCATTGAGCTCACATAGTGCTCTTTGCTGCCACCTCTGGTTACTTCCTGCATGTGCACTCCTCGTGTGTGCACTGTACACAGTACAGTCAGGTACTATATCCTGGACTGCAGCTCCAAGTAGGGGCTATTGTACAAGTGAAGGGGGGTTGTGTACAGATGTGTGTGTACATGTCTGCGTTTGTGTATAGTATCAGTATACTGCTGCTAAGCTCCCCAGACTGAGGATAAGATCAGCCACAGACCACCACCAGGAAGCACTGATCCATTAACATCCTGAGGAGAGGAAAGAATTCCTTTTCAGCCAGGGAGATCCGAGGTCCTTACTATTTGTGCATCAGGTAAGAGGCTGACCCTGCCCCCCCCCCCTCCCCCTGATTGGGGAGGTGTGGAAAATATCTGTCTTTTCCTCTCCTTGGCATGTGATTTCCCAACTGGATCCAGCTACCTATATGCCCTTTTGTATTGTTTCTCTGGTAAGAGGCTCAACTACACTGGTGTTGGGACATTCCGCATGTTCAGTTGTCATCTGATCATCACCGTGAATGACACCCATTTAATTTGCCTTTTCTACCACGGACACCTAGATTTGGACTTTCATTATTTGTTTTTTTTTTTGCACTGTTTTCACTATTTTTGGTGTATTTCGTTCCGCGGTGCATTTTTGTGCCACGCATATCACCACAGTGGTCTTTACATTTTGATTTTATCATATCACTCAAGCACTGTATTTGTATACATGTTTTTTGTTTCATTGTAGGAGAAACCCATAGTTATTGGTAATTTTCTATATTTGTTTTATTATGTGTTTAACTTTGCTTTAATACTTGCACACTTGTTTAGCGCACCTGATATTTTATACTTACATGTCTGCGTTTGTGTACATGTCTGTGTATGCACATGTGTGTGTTTTAAATATATACACACACACATGTGTGGGGCCTAGTGCGTACAGGTGTGAGCGGGGGCTGAGTGCGTACAGGTGTGAGTGGGGGCTGAGTGCGTACAGGTGTGAGCGGGGGCTGAGTGCGTACAGGTGTGAGCGGGGGCTGAGTGCGTACAGGTGTGAGCGGGGGCTGAGTGCGTACAGGTGTGAGCGGGGGCTGAGTGCATACAGGTGTGAGCGGGGGCCTAGTGCGTACAGGTGTGAGCGGGGGCTGAGTGCGTACAGGTGTGAGCGGGGGCTGAGTGCGTACAGGTGTGAGCGGGGGCTGAGTGCGTACAGGTGTGAGCGGGGGCTGAGTGCGTACAGGTGTGAGGGGGGGCTGAGGGCGTACAGCTGCTGGATTGGGATGTCTTTTTGGGCAAAATATAATTCCTTACTGTAAATCTTGAAAGCACTGATGACTTGGAGTACACTGTTCATTTTTATATATAAGTTGTAAGATTGTTAAAATAAAAGTGTGTGCAGTGAAGGACTCAGTGGAATAGCTAGTTGGTGGATTCAGTGGGATGGCCCGGGGGTGGGGGCCCAGGCCTCAAGCTGTGTAAGGGGCCCCACAATTTCTGATGGCTGCCCTGCTTCTACTGTGTAACCTGGTTTACATTTCCGGCATGGGTTTCTGTGTAATGGGATGACTCAACCCCTGTGCATGCATGGGAGTTATGTCATCTCAAACTGGCTGATCAACATGGTGGAAGACCAGCACCCAGGTGAAGCCAGGGAGAAGCCAAGGAGAAGATGCATCGGCAAGGGAACTCACGGACGTCAGACCATTGGAGAGGAGGGAGGTATTGCAGAATTTTGTTTCATTTTAAATATAACATGATATATACATTGTTTGGAGAAGCACAGAGACATCCTACGTTTCCTATCTAAGCTGTCCCCTGGTGATTCCAGCTGGAGCAATAGCACCTTATATCACAATAATAATTACATATCACATAGCTTGTAGTGACTGGATTAAAAAAGTATAGGGCACAATTCATGCAGGAGAAGAAGCATCAAGTGGAGTTTGCATTAAATATTCAAGAACACGTGTCAAACACAATCCCACGGGCCCAACCAGGCCCACCAGGTCATTTCATATGGGCCTTGAACCTCTCCTGCAGCTGCGGCATCATTCAATATTAATAATAGTAACAATTTTCACCTATAGTATAAAGGAAATACCAGATACAATATTAAAAGACAAGTATGGGATTTTTTTTTCTTAGAATCATTCTCACCTAGGTGGATGCAGCATCTGACCAATGCTGCATCTGTCCCCCGCCTGCTCTAAGACTGAGAACCAAGTGATCAAACACCACTGATCACTCTCACCCCCCCCCCCCCTCACTGGAGTACTGAGCTGTGGAGGGGGCGGCAGCGGCTGGCTCAGGCTCTCAGCAGCTTGATGATAGGCTCTGTGACATCAGCCCACAGCACGCTGTCTGCTGAAAACCGGTCACAGGATTGCAGAACAAATTGCACTCCTGTGATCCACAGGAGAAGTTCAGCCAAATGAGTTTTACTGTACTTCACCTTTAAGGCCAGTGTATACCTAAAGTTATAGAACATTATAGTCTCTGCTTGAGACGTTGACTGTTCTAAATAAACTCTCTTTTGGAATTAGAAAAGTGACTAATTTATTATTACTGTTATACTAACATAGCAAATTGCAGTTATACCTTTAGGCTTCTTGCTGTTATACCTTTAGGCTTGTGGGGTGAGCAACCTGTATACTTCACGTGCTGGGCAGCTATCACTTTCTTTTCAACAGTCTCACTAGTGAAAGTTAAAGTAATGTTAACAATTACCTTAACTGTAATCAGACAAATATTTAGGTGAATTAGGTGTCCTGTGTAGGATTGAGATAAGATTCATCTCGAACCCTCAGGAAATGATAGCTGGCCATCAGCCCAATCAGCTGCAGTTTGGAAATTCCCCACCCTGCAGATGGGTATGCAGTTGACATTATTGGCCTAACATGGCTCACCCTTAGCACATCACTAGCCCAGAGAAAAATGTTTCATGTGTGTAGCACTTACCCCTACAGGAGCCACTTGATATGATGGGTTCTCTGTTCTACCAGGGCTCCTTGAACTGCTCGGACCCCATTGACACACCTGGTTGCAGGTTAAAGGCTGCTCATATCTGTGTAACTTAAGCATCAGTAGGCTACCACTCTATAACAGTTCACAGAAAATAGGCCACAAGCAACTGAATGGTAGATTCAATTGATGTACACTGCTCAAAAAAATGAAAGGAACACTTTGAAAACACATCAGATCTCAATGAGGAAATATATTATGCTGGATATCAATACTAATATGGAATGGGTAATGTGTTAGGAATGAAAGGATGCCACATCGTTTGATGTAGCAATGGGTCTCCCCAACTCCCCAACTCTGGTCCCAAGACACAGTGACTCTCTGTGACTCAGTCCTCAGCTTGGTTCCGCATACTTTCTGGTCACACCGTACATTAAAAGGGTACCCAAGAGTCCATGCAGGTTCTGGTCTCATTGTTGTAGTGTACAGACCCCCAGCAGCAGGTCTGCACGCTCTGGCTCCCTGCATCAGAGTGCCTGGACCTCCAGTAAATTGCCCTGGAAAAGTTCTCTTTCTCCTACTTTGGAGTGTGGAGTGCAGGGAATCCTGGGTACTCATGTCCAAAGTGCACTAGCCTCCCTTCCAGGACTACATGTCCCATACTTCTCCCCTTGCATCATTATTTCTTGTTCCTGATTGGCCCATTGCCACTTCTGCCAGGAGGGGGCGGGGGGAAGAGTAAGTGGGGTATTCACACACAGCATGCTCTGTTTCAGTTCAACACTGCAGTGGCAAAAGTGGAGACAAGCAGGCTGTCATATTGTAAAGCACATCTCAAATAATATTCACAAAACTTTATTATTTAATTTTGTAGTATGGAGTTGTAAATCTTAATCAATAGACTTCCCAAAGTTACAATAAATGAATATGACAAATTGGGGAAATCTCAGTTCTTCAGTATATAGGGAAATTTAAAAAATCCACAAGATTTACATAGAGACTCATACATGACAATCTCTTCACATTGCTTTTTATAGGCAGTAATTAATGATAGTACTATACACCGTAACCAAATACAAATTTGTGACCTGTTCACTGCTGCCATATATTAAAAACATATTGTGCGAGCCATAGTTTAAGTAGAAAGTCATCAATAAAAGCTGATCAGTGCATACAAATGGGAACCCGCTTAGCGCATATTTCTTAGCAGATCTGTTTCCCTTTCTTCATTGCTGAGATTTTTTCTGAGACAGTTGTGACATTATGACATGCAAGCCTTTCTCACTGCTCGAAAGGTCTGGTATTTGCAGGTATTCATTTCATTCTGGCTTGGCTCTCTGCCTGCTTCTCAAAGTTGTCAAGCAGCCGGGAGCAAGACAAAGGCTGCCTCGTTGTGTATGAGAAAGAGCCTGTGAGAGCACTGATTAAAAACAAATCTAATTTTCTCATTATTCTCCAAGTTCTTAAGTTACTTATATTCTCCCTGCACTTTCCTCCCAGCCTCCAGAGATTCTCCCTTGGTTCTGTATTTCCATATTCGCACTGCCATCAAGCTTTTGTCTCAGATGCCATTCTCCCACACCTCCTCTCTTTATGTAACCCGAAGAGAAGCGGAGTGTATTTTTTTTCTTTTCTATGAGAACCAAGAAAAGAGTTGAACAATAGTATTTGTATTATGAAGTAGAAGTATGTAAAGAATTCCAAAGGTGTACTAATACGACGTGAATGGGGAATGCGGCTTTTCATGGAAAACAAATGAGAAACTAGAACATTAAAGTTTACACTTAGAATAATTCTGGCATTCCTTTCATGACTGTTAGAAAAATGCAGAGCTTGTGTCTACATAAAACTGGAACATGTACTTATAGTTCATTGTTCAAGGAAGAAAACACTCAAACACATTTGCTTAGTTCATTAGGATTCAGCACCTGATACAGTACATCATGTTACATAAGTAGGGCTTTTTCCAGTAAGAAATTGTTTATTTAGAAGAAATGTGATCTTTGTTATGCAGCATCTAGGCTGTTGGTCTATATCAGGGATCCTCAAACTACGGCCCTCCAGCTGTTGCGGAACTACACAACCAATGAGGCATTGTAAAACTCTGAGATTCACAGACATGACTAGGCATGATGGGAATTGTAGTTCTTGAACAACTGGAGGGCCATAGTTTGAGGACCCTTGGTCTATATGGAAGCCTGCACAGAATTTTTGTATTTAAAGCTTACCTCCAGATGATATTTTTTTTTCTGATACTGTTTGTAAGAAATCTATTTTTTTTTCTTCTAGTTTTTGTGAATTCTGTAGCCAGCAGTGGGCTGTAGTCAGCCTAACTGTACCTCAACAGGAGTGTTTTGCTAAGCATAGAGTGTACTCTCTCCAAAGAGGTATCATCCTGTGTTATAGATGTTTAATAGCCCGGCCAATCAGTGGACTTGAGGAACCTGTTGAGGCATGCTCTTATAATTAATAAATATCTGGGGTACTTCCTGTTCCGCTTCTTCGCTCCTGTGTATTTGCCCTGTGAGAATATCACCCTATCAAGTCAGTATCTCCCAAAACCCTTGCTTTTTTCATTGCTTGAATTTTTGAATCTGCTTCTGATCCCTACGTGCTCCTGGCCCTCCCTACTCCATTGATAATAATTACCTCATCAGATCCCTGATTATGAAAATCGGTGGTGGCATTGGTTGATACTGTATCGCAATACTTAGTGCTGCATAGGATTTTATTTTAATCACATCATTGTACATCTGTTTCCATTAGGGTGTGTGGATACTCTTATTAACCAGCAGGGTTCTTTTGATCTGGACAGTATGGCTTACTGTATTGACTCCAACAACGAACAGGAAATAGAGGTAGCCTTTAACAACCAAGGGGAACCTGATCCCTCCTCTTTGGAGCCACTTAGTAACCTGTTTAAACAACATAAAAAATTGGTACTAAAATCCTTAAATAGAAAATGGGACATTGCGTCCCTCCAATCCCATATTTCACATCAAATTATACCTAGGGGACTTAGGCTGGCCATACACTATACAATTTTCTTGTTCAACTTTCCTTTAGATTTACCAAAACCATGTAATATAGGGTCAAACCTAAACACTTTCAATTTGTATGCAGTCAGGCAGGCCCTTGCACTACATAGTTTAAGGTAAATCTAAAGGAAATTGAATAAGAAAATTGTATAGTGTATGGCCAGCCTTAGGGATAGATTAATCCCTGCCCAACACCTGCACACCCCTAGATTCCTGGAAGTGTGGAAAAAGGACTGTATTGCCAGAGGCATACAGGTGATGAATCCAATTATAGAGGAGGAGAAACTACAGCTACAGGACCTTCAAACCAAGATAGAAGCCAGTTCAGCTGCCCTTGAACATTACAAAGATAAAGACGAGTTTCATAAACTCAACGACAATCTTAAGAAAGAGGTAGAAAAAACTCAGAAAAACCTAAAAATCAATAAACAGAATAAATTCAGACAAAATATTATCGATTGCGAGAGTGAAGATCTCTTCAATCCAACCATAAATAGAAGCAGGAGCAGGTCTAGAGGAAAATCTAGGAGAAATAGAAACCCTGGCTGGTACAGAGGACAATCGTCCAGAAGCGAATCGGACACAGGTGACTTTTTTAGTACCGGGAACAGACTTACAACCCGACGATACATATCCCCAGCAATTAGAACCACCGAGGGGTCCCCAAAGGGAGAAGGGGAATCCGAAAACCAAAAGCGGAGAGGGCCAACACAAAGTGGGTCCATTAAGGTCCACGAGGTCCAACAGTCTCAAGAAACATCGCTAAATCTATCTCCAGGTGACCTCAAAGTCGTAAACCTCTCCGATTTTGATTTACAGGAAAGACACGTCAGGCTCTTAAGTAAGGGATTATCTTTTGCACCGACCTCCTCGATGACCGAATTCGAGGTCTTCAAGGACGTCTCACTCTTCCTTAGGAAAGTTATTTTTAAGATCTGGCATAGTGGGGAGAGAGAAAACTCAGATAAAGATGTTTCCTTATCTGAGGAAGACACCGAGTTAATAGAAATACTCACTTCCCTACTTCAAGAAGGTGAAGAGACAGATGAGGAAACTAAAATTAATGATTTAGTCAGAAGAGACGCAAATCTATGTATAAAATCTACAAAAATGCCTTCTCTCTCTAAACACCGAAATAATAAGGTCTTTCTGGACTTGGTAAAATTAGGTGGCAAAGGGATGGAATTGACAACATGTCCAGAGAGGAAAGAATAGCCCTGAGGGAGCTGGTAGAGGCACCTAATGTTGTTATAAAGGGCAGCGACAAGGGAGGAAATGTGGTACTACTGAGCGAAGATATGTACGTCAAAGAAATTCAGAGACAGCTGAGTGATACCAACACTTATAGAAAGCTCAGGGATAGTCCCTTTCCCTCCCTTGTCTCTGCCCTTAACTACAAGATCTCTCTTGCGAAAGAGGCGGACTTAATCTCCAAAAAAGAGGCCGAACACCTGACGGTAAAAACGTACAACATCCCCACATTCTATATTATTCCCAAACTACACAAGTCCCTCAGCAATCCCCCAGGGAGACCTATTGTCTCGGCAATAGGGGGTCCCCTTGAAAAGACAGGGAAGTTTATAGATGCCCTAATCAAGGATCTGGTGACTAGCCTACCCTCATTCGTGCAGGATACAAGGGATGTACTCAGGAGACTGTCAATGACCCCTGCTATGCACAATATCTTATTAGTAGGTATAGACGCCGAAAGTCTATATACGTCAATCCCCCACGAATGGGGTCTCAGGGCTGTCACCCACTTCCTTGAATGTAAATTCCCGGACCTCGGGGCCCATAACGAGTTTGTTGTGGAACTCTTGGATTTCCTGTTACACCATAATTACTTTCAATTTCTGAATTTATTTTACCAACAGATCAGAGGTACATTGATGGGGGCACCGTGGGCTCCGGCCTACGTGTGCCTCCATCTTTGACTCTGGGAGGAGCAGGTAGTCTATCCATCCTCAATGTACCTCAGCCACTCCCTTATGTGGCTGAGGTACATTGACGATGTCCTGCTCCTCTGGGGCGGAACCTCCTCTGAACTTGACCAATTTATCAATGAACTGAACGGAAACGACCGTAACATTAAACTCACTTATACCGCGACCTCAAACCATCTTCCCTTCTTAGATTTGTTAATTTCACTAGAGGACGGTAGGATTAAGACCACGACTTATCGCAAAGACACGGCTGCCAACACATTGCTTGTAGCCGACAGTCACCATCCGAAACATCTGATCGAGAGCATACCCGTAGGACAGTTTCTTCGGCTGAAGAGAAACTGCTCCGATCCTGCAGACTACCAGACGGAGGCCAGGCAGCTGCATAAACGTTTTAGAGAGAGGGGATATACACATAAAACCATAAAAAGGCACGCAAAAAGGTGGCTCTCAAACCAAGATCAACCCTACTAGGTGGCCAGGAGAAAACTACTGCAAGTTCAGGCTCTGATGAAAGCACATACCCACGTATTATAACCCCTTATGGTACCCAGTGGGAACAGGTAAGAACAGTCCTCTCGAGGCATTGGCAAGTATTGACAGTGTCGCCACTGATTGAGCGAATAGTGGATCCACGGCCCCTACTCACGGCCAAACAGGCCAAGAATCTGAAGGATACTTTATGTCACTCAGAGTTTGTCCGCTAAAAAAGTGGTGAAAGCTGGCTAACATCTCTGCCACGTCTGAAAGGGATGTTCCCATGTGGACGTTGTTCCATATGCAAATCAGTAATTAAATCTAAAACCTTTATGAGCTGCAATGGACAAAAGGAATTCACAATTAATAACTTTATATATTGCCAGACTGAGAGAGTGATATATCAATTAATTTGTCCCTGTAATAAGTCTTAAATTGACAAGACTAAACACCAGTTAAAGACACGTATCTTAGAACATATTGCAGATATCAAAAAGAAAGTAGACAACAAAACGGTACCCCTTCACTTTCTTGAGCACCATGATGCCAACCCCCGAGGGCTTAAGGGTTAGAGGCATCTATGCCCTAAATTTGCCAGCAAGACGAGGGGACTTTGATAAGGTCTTACTACAGAAAGAAAAAATGTGGATCTATAAAATGGGATCCCTGGCACCCCAAGGTTTAAACGTTGAGTTTAGCCTGCAACCCTTCCTGGCCTCATAGCCCTCGTGGTTGGCATCGTGTGTGCTGTATTTAGGGCAATGGGACACAAGGACATAACCAATAATATCCCCTTGTATAGAGGGATCTCCCTATATGGGTATTGTCTCCATGATACTCTGAGTTCATACTTTGTCCTCCTCCCTTCCCCTGTGCTTCTCCCTTTCCCCCCTACGGGCCATTTCCACTCTGGCAATCCACACCTAGTTAACACCTTAGTGTGATTCCGGTACATACACAATACATTTTGAATCCCCTTGGGGAAATATGTGATACCCCTAGCTTTTTTCTGCCCTTATCCACCATATTTTGATTTCCCTCTCCCTAGCCACCTCTATACGCTACGCCTTGTCTTGGGCCTCTCAAAATTAGGGACCCTTAAGTGGTCCCTACTGTTATCCATACCGTCCAGATCCACCCGTGTCTATTGGTAATAAGTTCCACCTTAAATCCTAGACATAGAACCCTAATGGAAACAGCGATGTACTCTTCTATATGTATATATATTATTTTTGTTTTTTATATCCATTTATGTTTTGTCACTGGTGCAGCACTTTTAACTTGTATTATTATTCACTTATGCTTTTCTGGCCTTTTTCCCGCATGGTCTATTACGATCACAGGGACATGGTGATTTTCATCCTTCTTCTGTCTACCTGTGGGTAGCAAATACCTGTGTTTACTTTCGTAAACCATGGGGGAATTTCTGGCCACAACGCTGGTGGAATAGATCTCGCCATAAAGATATACTTGGGTACTGTGTCGGCACAGCGACATCTGGTGGAGCAATGACATTGTTGTAGCTCCATCAGGTTAGCTTGTCACACACACCAGATTTCAGTGAGGAGAGCTCTGAGAGCTGATTGGAGGGGAGGGAACACCTCTCTTCACACAGAAATAGAGCTGAGGCTGTCAATTACAAGCTATGTGCTGGAGCTCCTTTCCCTGTCACCGCTTTTCACTTGTTGTTAGGAAGTGATTCATGCTGGTAGCAGAGGAAGGAAGCAGCAGACAGAATTTACATTCTCAATTGAGACAAGTACACACTATAGAGGGATATGCTTTGTTCATATTTCATGTCTGCAGTTTACAACCACTGTAAATATGGAGGGAGGCTATGGATGAGGTTACAAATGGGGTGTGACTATTTTTTGTGTGTGTGGTTATAAGTAACTGTGTTCAGTAGAGTCTCCAAATTTCATTTTAATAATCTGGTCATTTTATTGTAGGCATCTATTCAAAAAGCACCAGCAGAAGTGCATGGAGCACAAATACATAGAATAAAAAAGAGGAAGCATGGAGACTGGTGCTTCACAGGTCTTAAAATACAGATTCTTCGCCAAAAAGCAGCACAGAAATGACATCACCAAATCTCACTCCAATTGTCGTGAGACTAGCAGTCAAAGGCAGGATTGCCTTAGCACACTCATATAGTAGGATGTGAACTACTGTTATTCAGTAGTAATTCAAGACAAAAGGTAATGTTTCAGAGTATTGCTTAGACATATTTAACCAATTAATACTTATAAATGCTCCATATAACCAAGCAAATCTTTTTGGCAATTTTTTAGTAGTTCAGGTCCACTTTAAGTCAGTAAATATGCCCTAATCTCAACAGATCCTCTTTTTAGGTAAATCCTTAGCAGTAGTAAACATAATAAATAACTGTATAACTTGTAGGGGGGCACATTTGCTGCTGGGGTTCTTTCTAGAAGTGGGGTATTTCTACAAGTGGGAGTACTTCCCACTCTGCATCATTATCTAAATGTCGAATCCCAAAATTCCTGAAAATTACTCTAGTTTGTCCTTGCTGCTGTACTTCCACCAATAATTAAAACACGTTACTCTGGTATGTAATTTCTGCATAACCATCTGTAAACCTGTCCACCTACCTAAAATGATGGCCTTTTCTTACCTTTACAATGCTGCTCTCTTGTAAGTCTTCTTATGAACCAAAAATCTTGCTCGGTTTAGCCAGCCATTCTTTATTAACTCCTAATTAGTTCATTGAAAAACACCCACCCCCTTCTCTAACAGTAAAAACTAAAGCACCTTCATGGGGGAGGCACATTTGCTGCTGGGGTTCTTTCTAGAAGTGGGAGCACTTCCTACTCTGCACTTTAGTGAATGCACAAAGTAAAAGTACACAGGAAAATACTTTTAAAAACACCACACAGACCGCAGGTGATCTCGTTTACCCCTTCAGCTCTACATCAACTCTGTAACATGCAATCTCTTCCACTCCTTGTGACAGTTGCGTCCTCTCTCCTTAAAATCTCTTTCCTTCACCTGTCTTCTCCACCCCACAGTTTATATATAACTCCCTTACTTCTATCCTCTCCTTAATACTGCACTGCTAATTCTAAACTTGCACGCTAATAAACTCTCCAGGGCACTGGGGCATGTCCCTTCATATAAATCAAACTCCTACATTACCACCCTCACCCTTCTGCTTCTCCTAACCTCTGGTGACATATCCCTAAACCCTGGGCTTCCATCATTTAACTATACCCAACGCACCCATCACCCAGCCCCCTCTGGCAGTAGCCTCATTCCACACAATTTAGTTCCCAAGTATCTACTTCTTAAGACCAGACTCCCTTTCTCTTGCGCCCTTTGGAATGCCCACTCTGCCTGTAACAAACTCACCCCTCTCCACAACCTCTTTATCACTAACTCATTTAATTTACTCGCCATTACTGAAACCTGGCTTCATGAATCTGACACTGCAGGTGGTGCTGTGGAGCAGAGCGCGGGATCAGAGGCTGTCAGGGCGTGCAGGAGAGAGGAGTGTGTGGAGTGTGTGCGTGACCGACCGCGTGTGAGTAACCCCCCCCCCCAGGAGAGCAGCGGTGGGGAGCGGCGCTCGAACCCCGACCCCCCCCCCCCCAGAAGCGAGCGGCGAGCGGGTCGGTAACCCCCCCCCCTCTCTTGTTGCGGGTGGCGAGCGGAACAGTAAACCCCCCCCCCCTTTTTGCGGCGGGCGGCGAGTGGTGCGGACCCCCCCCCCCCCAGACAGAGAGGGAGCAGAGGAGACTAGCGAGCAAAGGCTGACCGGGAAGTGACAGAGGGAGGCGGGTGCAGAGCGGAGACTGACCGTCTGAGGGAAAAAAAAAAAAAAAAAAAACAGCCAGGAACTGCTAGAGTCAGACTTAAAGGGACATACACTAGGTAAGTAAGACTGGTGACTGAGATTGTACACTGACTGAGGGTGTAGTGTAGTACCTGAGTATCTGTGAGTACCTGAGTATCTGTGAGTATCTGTGAGTACCTGAGTATCTGTGAGTATCTGTGAGTACCTGAGTATCTGTGAGTATCTGTGAGTACCTGAGTATCTGTGAGTATCTGTGAGTATCTGTGAGTACCTGAGTATCTGTGAGTACCTGAGTACCTGTGAGTACCTGAGTACCTGTGAGTACCTGTGAGTATCTGTGAGTATCTGTGAGTACCTGTGAGTATCTGTGAGTACCTGTGAGTATCTGTGAGTACCTGAGTATCTGTGAGTACCTGAGTATCTGTGAGTACCTGAGTATCTGTGAGTACCTGTGAGTACCTGAGTACCTGTGAGTACCTGAGTATCTGTGAGTACCTGAGTATCTGTGAGTATCTGTGAGTACCTGTGAGTACCTGTGAGTACCTGAGTACCTGTGAGTACCTGAGTACCTGTGAGTACCTGAGTATCTGTGAGTACCTGAGTACCTGTGAGTACCTGAGTACCTGTGAGTACCTGAGTATCTGTGAGTACCTGTTGCTACCTGAGTGTCTGGGAGTACCTATCACTACCTGAGTGTTTTGCGTCTGACCGGGCTGTGCGACTGAGCGTTGTGCGTCTGACCGGGCGGTGCGACTGAGCGTTGTGCATCTGACCGGGCGGTGTGACTGAGCGTTGTGCGTCTGACCGGCTGTGCGACTCAGTGTTGTGCGTCTGACCGGGCTGTGCGACTCAGTGTTTTGCGTCTGACCGGGCTGTGCGACTCAGTGTTTTGCGTCTGACCGGGCTGTGCGACTCAGTGTTTTGCGTCTGACCGGGCTGTGCGACTGAGTGTTGTGCGTCTGACCGGGCTGTGCGACTGAGTGTTGTGCGTCTGACCGGGCTGTGCGACTGAGCGTTGTGCGTCTGACCGGGCTGTGCGACTCAGTGTTGTGCGTCTGACCGGGCGGTGCGACTCAGTGTTTTGCGTCTGACCGGGCTGTGCGACTCAGTGTTTGCGTCTGACCGGGCTGTGCGACTGAGTGTTGTGCGTCTGACCGGGCTGTGCGACTGAGCGTTGTGTGTCTGACCGGGCTGTGCGACTGAGCGTTGTGTGTCTGACCGGGCTGTGCGACTGAGCGTTGTACGTCTGACCGGGCTGTGCGACTCAGTGTTGTGCGTCTGACCGGGCTGTGCGACTCAGTGTTGTGCGTCTGACCGGGCTGTGCGACTCAGTGTTGTGCGTCTGACCGGGCTGTGCGACTCAGTGTTGTGCGTCTGACCGGGCTGTGCGACTCAGTGTTGTGCGTCTGACCGGGCTGTGCGACTCAGCGTTGTGCGTCTGACCGGGCTGTGAGATTGTGAGTGTTGGGTGACTGACCGGTGTCAAGTGAGTGGAGCGGAATACCAGAGGGTGAGAAGGTAGCGTTAGGAAGCCAGGAAATAGCCACATAGGATAGACTTAAATCGCTGAATCCCCATTAGATTAGATAGTAGGTACAATGCCCGGCGGGTGTGGAGATGTGACTCGGTGTACATCTTGTGATATGTATGCGTTCCTCGGTCATGCGATCGAGGGCGAATACAAATGCGCAAAATGTGAGCACGTTGCTTCCCTGGAAGCTCAGGTCCTGAATCTAGGGAAGCAGCTGGCAACACTGAGACGAATGTCCATACCGGAGGAGAGCCAGGATTGTACCAATCAGGTGCAGACAGGGGCCTGCACAGAGGTGGGCGGAGTATCGGAGGTGCAGGCATCAGAGCAGAGCAGAGGGGTGACAGTTAGGAGGGGTAGAAGGGGACAAGTCAAGGAGGCTGATCCTGGGCTGGAGCACCCCAATAGATACGCCCCGTTGTGTGATGTTGGGGAAACCAGTCAGGGACCAGCATTGCTGGAGCAGAGTGACGCCACTAGCTGCCAGGGGACGAACTCCTCCAGTGAGGCCGGGAGAAAGGGAAAGGAAAGACAGGTGCTGGTGGTAGGGGACTCAATTATTAAAAGGGCAGACAGTGTAATCTGTGACATAGACCGTGTGCGCCGAACAGTCTGTTGTTTGCCGGGCGCTCGGGTTCGGCACATCGCGGATCGGGTGAACAGATTATTGGGTGGGGCTGGGGAAGACCCAGCTGTCATGGTACACGTGGGTACCAATGACATAGGCAGAGGAAGACGGAGAGTCCTAAACGATTTCAGGGACTTAGGCGCTAAGTTGAGGACTAGGACCTCCAAGGTAGTATTTTCCGAAATACTACCTGTACCTCGAGCCACACCAGAGAGGCAGCGGGAGATTAGGGAAGTTAACGAGTGGCTGAGGAGCTGGTGTAGTAAGGAGGGTTTCGGGTTCCTGGAGAACTGGGCCGACATCTCAGTCGGTCACCGGCTCTTTGGTAGGGACGGATTGCACCTAAATGGGGTGGGTGCAGCCGTACTGGGTGAGAGGATGGCCAAAAAGTTAGAGGGGCTTTTAAACTAGGGAATGGGGGGGAGGGTACAGATGTAGAATTAGCCAGTGGAAAGCAAGTTTCAGAGGGCAGAAATGGGGGCATTAGCGGTAGGGTGTTCGGAGCCCCTATACCCAGGGTGGGTACGGGGAAAAATCAAGAGAGCAGCCTAAAAACATCAAAATTACGAGGCTTATATACCAATGCCAGAAGCCTGGCCAACAAGATGGGAGAGCTGGAGCTGCTGATGTTTGAGGAGGACTTAGATTTTGTGGGGATAACTGAGACTTGGTTTGACAGCTCTCATGACTGGATGGCGACCATTCAGGGGTATTCCCTTTATCGCAGAGATAGAGAGGGTAAAAAAGGGGGAGGGGTATGTTTGTATATTAAGAACAGTATACAGGTAAATATGAGGGATGATATTAATAATGGAGCTATGGACGAGGCAGAATCCCTATGGGTAGAGCTTCAAAGGAAAGGCACGGTGGGGAAGGTAATATTGGGCGTATGCTATAGGCCCCCAAACCAGAGGGAGGAGGGTGAGGTGGACCTCATGTTACAGATAGGATTGGCAGCAAGGATGGGAAATGTCATTATAATGGGGGACTTTAATTATCCTGATATAGACTGGGCAGAAGGAACCGCGCATTCAGCCAAGGCTCGGCAGTTCCTAAATGTTTTGCAGGACAATTTCATGGGTCAGATGGTGAATGCACCGACAAGAAACAATGCGGTACTTGACCTACTGATTACCAACAATACAGACCTGCTCACGGATATAGAAATACGGGACAACTTAGGGAACAGTGACCATAGGTCAATTGGTTTCAGTATTAATTACAGTAATAGGAAACACAAGGGTAATATAAGGACACTGAATTTCAAAAGAGCCAATTTCCCTAAACTGCGCTCACTGCTAGAAAATATCAAATGGGATAGAACCCTGGGAACAAAGAACACGGAGGAAAAATGGGAGTGCTTCAAGAGCATACTTAACAAGGGGGTGGGCCAGTGCATTCCACTGGGAAATAAATTTAAAAGAACAAAACTAAACCCTGGGTGGCTAAACTCCAACATAAAAATGTATATTAGAGCTAAAGAAAAGGCCTTCAAAAAATACAAGACTGAGGGGTCATTGGCAGCATTTAAGCATTACAAAGAGTGTAATAAGAAATGTAAAGATGAAATCAGGGCGGCTAAAATAGAACACGAGAGACATATAGCGGAGGAGAGTAAAAAGAACCCCAAGAAATTCTTTAAGTATATAAACAGTAAGAAAGCGAGGCCAGAACACATTGGCCCCATAAAAGATGATAAAGGAAAAATGGCCACTGAGGACAGAGAAAAGGCGGAAGTGTTAAATAATTTCTTTTCTTCAGTCTTCACAAAGGAATCGGGGGGCTACATGAACCCCGCTTGTAAGGCCGAACTAAATAATACACCTCAGGAAGTGCCGCCATGGCTAACAGAGGATAGACTTAGAGCTAAACTAGAGAAACTTAACATAAATAAATCCCCGGGACCGGATGGCTTGCACCCAAGGGTTCTGAATGAGCTCAGTCAGGTGATTGCCAGACCATTATTCTTGATCTTTAAGGATAGTTTACAGACAGGTATGGTGCCAGCTGATTGGAAAGCCAACGTGGTACCAATATTTAAAAAGGGGCCGAGATATATCCCGGGTAACTATAGGCCGGTCAGCCTAACATCTGTAGTCTGCAAAATTTTGGAGGGGATGATAAGGGACCACATACAAGACTTTAGTAATGAAAACGGTATTATAAGTAGTAATCAGCATGGGTTCATGAAAAATCGTTCATGCCAAACCAATCTATTAACCTTCTACGATGAAGTGAGCTGCCACTTAGATAAAGGTAAGCCTGTGGATGTGGTGTATCTGGACTTTGCAAAGGCCTTTGACACCGTTCCCCACAAACGCTTACTGTACAAACTAAGGAAGGTAGGTATGGACCATAAGGTGAGTACCTGGATAGAGAACTGGCTCCAGGGGAGAGTACAGAGGGTGGTGATTAATGGGGAGTACTCGGATTGGGCGGGTGTGGAAAGTGGGGTCCCCCAGGGTTCTGTCCTGGGACCAATCCTGTTTAATTTATTCATAAATGATCTAGAGGAGGGGATATCTAGTACAATCTCAGTATTTGCAGATGATACTAAATTAGGCATGCCAATATCTTCTATGCAGGATGTGGAAATCTTGCAAGCAGACCTGAACAAAATAACGGGGTGGGCAACTACATGGCAGATGAGATTTAATGTAGAAAAATGTAAAGTAATGCACTTGGGGGCCAGAAACCAGAAAGCAAGCTACTCACTAGGGGGGGAACCTCTGGGTGAGTCTAGGATGGAAAGGGACCTGGGGGTACTGGTAGACAACAGGCTTGGAAGTGGCATGCAATGCCAAGCCGCTGCAAGCAAAGCCAACAGAATACTGGGTTGTATAAAAAAGGGGATTCACTCCAGAAATAAAGAGATTATTCTTCCACTCTACAAGACTCTGGTCCGGTCACATCTGGAGTATGCTGTCCAGTTCTGGGCACCGGTCCTCAGGAAGGATGTGCTGGAACTGGAGAGAGTCCAGAGAAGGGCAACAAAAATAATTAGGGGAATGGAGGACATCGGCTATGAGGAAAGACTACAAGCACTGAACCTATTCTCTCTGGAGAAGAGACGCTTGAGGGGGGATATGATATCAATGTACAAATACTGTACTGGCGACCCGAGCATAAGGAACAAACTATTTAGAGTAAGGGAATACAATAAGACACGTGGCCACTCACTAAAACTAGAGGAAAGGCGGTTTAACCTTAAAGTGCGTAAGGGGTTCTTCACTGTAAGAGCGGTAAGGATGTGGAATTCTCTTCCGCAAGCAGTCGTATCAGCGGGGAGCATTGATAGTTTCAAAAAACTATTGGATGGACACCTTAAAGACCACAACATACAGGGGTATACAATGTACGGTTAAAAGCAAACACACACACATAGGTTGAACTGGATGGACTTGTGTCTTTTTTCAGCCTCACTAACTATGTAACTATGTAACTGCATCTTCTCATGTCCTCTCCCCATGGTGGCATTCTCTGGATTCACTCCCCCAGATACAGCAGACACAAGGGAGGTGGAGGGTGAATCCTATCCCCACATAGCACCTTTTAGGTACTTCACCCACCTCCCTCTCTGTCACTCTCCGCATTCATCTTTTCTCTCCAGTTTCTCTAAGGATGGCTGTGATCTACCGGCCCCCTGGATTAGCATCAACCTTTCTTCATGACTTCTCTGCCTGACCACCCTACTTTCTCTTCACTGAAATCCCCACAATCATTCTTGGTGACTTCAACATCGCTATTAATATTAACACTCCTGCAGCTTCCAAATTTCTTAGTCCAACCACCTCCTTTGACCTGAAGCAACGGATACATGTTTCCACTCATTCTGATGGCAATACCTTTGACCTTGTTTTCCCCCACCTATGGACTCCGTGCAACCTCTCCAACTATCCTTTCCTTCTCTCTGATCACTACCTCATAATCTTACATTCTCCCTCTCCTCCACATCCTCTCCCTCCAACTGCTTAAGACCCCTTTCACACGGGCTTTCCGATCAGGTCTACCTGTCAGTTTTTCAGGCTGACCTGATCAGACACTCCATGCATTCTATGGAGCAGCGGATGTCAGTGGTGACATGTCTGCCAACACTCACTGCTATCTGATCTGATCCTGTCCTTGAAATCCAGATGGATGGTAACCCTAATGACTGAAATGTACCACTAATTATCTAGCCAGTAACCTGTCTTATGGGGTCTACAGATCTCGCCTGATCTAGCCGGTTACAATTAGATCAGGGACTATTAATTTGTCTGCAGGCAGATGTCTCTGAAGGCATCCAATCGGAGGAAACGCGTCAGCAAGGAGGCGTGCCGTCACTACGTCGCTCGGAGTCCGCGCTGCAGCCGGACACGGGCATTACAGAAATTCCCTCACTGCTTAAATTGAATGTTTCATGCGATATCAAGCCATCTACGTGTAAGTGCATTTTGTATATACAATAAACGCTGTATAAAGGGTAATACACTATTAGTCATTATTGCCTTACATGTCCATGTTGGAGATGATGATATTAACCCCGCTGAACCCTGGCAACTGACCGCATTGATTTGTCTGGAAAGAGGCAGTTGGATCATCTCCATGAGTTTGCAGAGTGTTGTTTATATACCGTTCCGGTAAGAGGCCATCTTGGCTATTGCATGCACGGTGAAGAGCACTATTTCTTTTGTGTGGTCACAAGAAATTGGTTCTTTGAAACATTTCATAATTTGCACTTACTTCATATCCGTCCGGTAAGGAGGAATTTCACCAGGTGGAGGGATTTCAAAGTCACCATTTGAATCTATCACCATTTGTCATCTTTATTTCGTATCACCAGAACATATAATTTGAAGAGTTTCATCACTTTGAATTTGGGACTTTATGATTATGATTTTGGTCACATTGCTTTATGTACATTGATTTGTTCATATTTATTTGGATTTAGCGCACCACTTATATTTACACCATCTATTCATAATTTTTTCTGGTAGCAGCTTTATCACGGACCAGAGCACTTTTCTTTTTCACACAGATCATTATGTAGCTTATGTTATTTTTCAGTGCAGTAGCTTTAGGGCATGTGTTCTTGCAACACACAACAAAACATGTTAGTTAAAGCATTGTGGTGCCATTAATTTCCGATGGCACCACAATGCCCTAAGAGTAGGCTCCTGGGCTGCTGCACATCACAATGCACAGTAACATGCTACCATCCATTGTGGTGGGCTTTGTTACCAAAAAAGGAGAAGGTTGTATTGGGGAAAAAAAAGGAGAAGGTTGTATTTTAAGTCTATTGTGTTGCAGCTTATTTAAATTAATGGGCTGCCTTAACACAACCAGCTAGACGAGTTACAGACTGGTAATGTGTGAATTAAGCCCAAGTTTTCAGTGCAGAGAATCTTGGTAATGAAGTGTGCAAACAGGGGCTTAAGTTAACTTAAAGGAGGGTTAGGGTGAGAAGGAACATTAGTGTGAGGGGCGCCTTCAGGAAGGGGTGTCAGGTTGCTGTGGGTCAAACACTGAACATGGAAAAATTCCCAACACCATTAGCTGAGTTATTGAAGAGCCACACTTGACCATGGCAGATAACTGCTTCCCAACCTATCTTTGACGGATAACCAAACATTTTTTCTAGTTGATTTTTCCTGGAGAATACGAGTGCTGGAAGTCTAGCCACTTAAGCTCTGGAAGGTTTTACCGCCTTTATGACCTTAAGTGCTCTTATGACATATTTTGCTATTCAGAACTGTGCTAATTTAATTGGCTATTGCGTGGTCATGCAACATTTTACCCAAAGTAACCTTACATAATTTTTTTCACACAAATAAAGCTTTCTTTTGGTGACATTTGATTACCACTGGGTTTTTTACTTTTTATTATATACATAAAAAAAGGCCGAACATTTTGAAAAGAAAATAATAATTTTTACTTTCTGCCATATAACATATCCAATAAAAAAATATTAACCACTTAAGCCCCGGAAGATTTTACCCCCTTCCTGACCAGGCCCTATTTTGCGATTTGGCACTGCATGACTTTAACGGACAATTGCGCAGTCGTGCAACGCTGTACCCAAATGAAATTGACATGCTTTTTTTCCCACAAACAGAGCTTTCTTTTGGTGGTATTTGATCACCTGTGTGATTTTTACTTTTTGCGCTATAAACAAAAAAACAGCAACAATTTTGAAAAAATAACAATATTTTTCTAATTTTCTTTTATCAGAAGCCCCCCCTAAAAAAATGTAAAAATCAAAAATTTTTAACATTTTTGGACAATTTGTATTCTGCTACATAGGTTTGGTAAAAAAAATAAATCGCAAAAAGCGTATTTTGATTGGTTTGCGCAAAAGTTATTGCGTTTGCTAACTAAAGGAAAGATTTCTGTCATTTTTGGTGTTTTTTTTTAACGAGTAATGGTGGCGATCTGCGATTTTTTTTGTGGGACTGCGACATTGTGGCGGACAGATCGGACCCTTGACTGACATTTTTGACACTTTTTGGTGTACCAGTAACATTACTACAGTAATCAGTGCTATACATATCCACTGTTACTGTAAAAATGACACTGGCAGTGAAGGGGTTAACTTTATTGGAGATTCAGAGTTTAAATGTGTCCCTAGGGGCGTGTTTCTAACTGTAAAGGGGCGTGGCTTTCCGTGTAACCACAGAGATATACGATCCTACATAGCAGGATCGTTTGATCTCTGCAGTTACACAAGGGAGAATGACAGACGGCTTTGTTTACATCAGCCGCCTGCCTTTCTCCCTCTGCCCCGGACGATCGTGAGTGACCGCCGGTCACACGCGTGGACTTGTTAGGGAACGAGCGGGAGCGTGCCTCCGGCTGCGCGCGCTCGTCCCCTAGAGGCTCACAGGCAAGCGACGTAGTCCTACGTCACTTTGCCTGTACGGGGCTGACCGCCGCAGTAAATAGTCGTGCGGCGGTCGGCAAGCGGTTAAAAAATAAAATGTCTTCATAATTTTAGGCCAAAATGTATTCTTCGGTAAAAAAAAAAAACAAACATGCATGTTTGTACTCACATTTAAAAGGAATAAATGGCAGCCAGATAATGCATAATCAGGCAGGGGTAAAGGGTTTTATCATGGGTAGATTTATAGTGACTATTTATTGTTTGACTGAGTCAGTAAAAAGCTTTCTATGATTCCACAATTTTTTTTTCCCCAACAAATGAAATAAATGAAGAGTGGATGCAAGGATAACAGAATCTGTGCTAGAAGCTGTGTAGAGTGATTTCAGTTTAAAGTGCAATATCACCATCTTGTGGCTACTTCCAATATCAATAATTAAATGTTTACAGGAAAAAATGTCATTTACTACCTTACTAAAATAATCCAGCGCTGTGCAGGCTAGGATTCAATTACCAAAATATTCCATATCAAAACTCCAATAAACATTTCCACATCTGCACAGTAAATATCCAACTGCAATAAAATAAAAAGGTCAAGAAATGTTTATTTATATGAACAGTAATCATGGAAAAACAATCATGATGTCCCAAACACTATTAAAATTGAAAAAATAAAACTGAAATATAAAATGACTAACTGGTGCAAACACAAATGATTTAATAGCCATTAATATGAACACCTTCAAGAGGAAAAAAAAAGATAAGGGTATAAGCTCAAATGCCGCTACTAAAAGATTGTGCCCATACATTGTAAACCTATCAAAATGCAATACAGGTTAAAAAAAAACACAGGGTGCCAATTAACAATAATGCATGAAGAAAAATACTTGGTTACTTGATAAAACCAATAAACTGCAATCCAATTTCTCTATGCATTGCACACACGATGCTCTCTTCCTCTGGATCCCTAGAGTTCCTACTTCCTTTTTATTTAAAACTGAAAAATCTTAATCATACAGTACAGAATACAGGACTTGCATTTATGGACCATGGGTGTTTGCAGGCTACCTTCAGGTGATTGAACACTACCAAAATACTTGCTAGGGTCACTCCTAGACAGTACTCAAGATCTGAATGCGCACTGCCATGGGCTATCTATCAAATTGCAGATTGGTTACCTTTGGTGTGTACCTTTGGGACTATACCTGGACCTCGCTGTGTTGGGTCAACCTGCAATGTTTTTTTTAATTAAATCTTTCATTAATTTTATCAACATACATATATAATCTCACAACAAAAAAACAAAAAAAAACAAAATGCATATTACATAAATTCCCCCATTACCCCCAGTCATATACATTTCGTGAAGTGAAATAAGGTAAGACACTATATATTGCAATCATACTTAATAGTGAAAATGTGAAAAAGAAGACAAAAAAAAAAAAAAAAAGGTGATATAGGGACAACCTGCAATGTTTGCTTACAGCACTAGATTCTGCATTAGGCACTTATCTTGCATTGCAGCACAACGTGTGTAGTTTGCCACAGGGTGCTATACGGGTCCAGGGCCATGGTTCATTTCTTTGTTTCCCAGACCCTGAAGACCCCTTTGTGAGTATGTCCACTGTGATGGGTGAAGCCTGAACTCTCATGTTGCCACTGGTTCCTGGCTTTTAATAATACAACCTGCAGAAAGTAGCACACCATGTGGTGGTTGTAGGCAGATGATTTGGTAGTTAATAAAGGCAAAAGCAGTACTCTCAAAAGGGAACACATCTTGAATAAAATGGATGGACTCCAAACATGGGTGCTCTGACTTCCATGTGTCCTCCAGTCACTGGATACAATACAAAGTGATGGGAAGAGTTGGAAACTCCAAAATCCTCCTAAAAACTTTATTACTAATGATTTGGTAGTTTTTTACTTTATTGTGGTAACCTCTGACATTTTGTTTCTAACATTGCTTGTCACAAGCATTTTAAAACTGTTGGTTTCTCTGCTTTTATTTAGACTACAATGTACTCTCAGGAGGATAAGGTAACCACATCACACCTCCCAGATGACATCTTCCTGTCTGCCTTACCCCTTAAAAATGCATACAGTACATTGCTGCACTCCTGCTGCCATCTTCAACAGAAACAGATTTTGAAGCCTGCAACCACAATAAGGCCCCTTTCACACAGGCTTTCTGATCAGGTCCGCCTGTCAGTTTTTCAGGCTGACCTGATCGGATTATCCCTGTACCCCTATGGACTGAAGACATGTCCACTGACATCAGCTGCTATCCGAACCTGCCTGTAAAATCCAGACAGATGGAAACCCTATTTTCCATCTGTCTGGAGGATCAGACCAGATAGGATTGGATGAAAATGAACAGGCAGTCCATTTTCACCAGATCTCCCCATAGAGGAGAGCAGGGCCCTGACAGGTCTGTCTCAGCAGAGTGAGGGGAGCGGATCTGTCATCCACCTGCTCAGCGGGGCGGATCAATCCCCCACTGAGAAAAACGGAGTCTGCCGGGTGGAAAGCCCGTGTGAAAGGACCCTCAAACAAAAAAACAAATATATTCGGCAAAGAGACTACCCAATCCAGCACCTGTACGCACTCAGCCTCCCTCACACCTGTATGCTCTCTGCTTCCCTCACATGTGTAAATATGACACACACAAATATGTACACGCACACGCAAACATCTACACACATATGCATGTACACACAGACACATACACAAATAGACAAACGTACACACAGACATGTACACACACGTAAACACAGACATCTACACACAGACAGACATCTACACACACACACACAGACACGTGCACACAGACAGACATCTACACACACACACACACACACAGACACACATGTACACACAGACACGTGCACACGGACACAGGTGTGCACACAGACACGTACACACAGACATACATGTACAGACAGACATACACACATGTATACAATCCCCCCCTTTCTTTTGCATAACAGCCCTTACAATCACAATGTAACTCCATCGTGTCAGCTTGTCAGATGACTTACCCTCCATGCTGCTCTCTTGCATCTGCACACACCTGAGAAGGCTGGGTCCACTCCCACTCACATTATTAATCAGTAACCTAGCAACAGCAGGCTTGGCCTCAGCATGGTAGGAAGCGGAGCGAGTGCTGGATTACATGCGGGGCGGGGCGGGCGGGCGGGCGGGGCGGGGGGGGGTTACACGTGGAAGAGGAGGAATCAGGCGGTGGCTTGTGTGATTATTGCAGGCGCCGCGTAGGCCAGCGGCCTGCAAAGTGGCAAGTGCTAACACTTTCATTATGCTGCTGTAGGGGGTGCAGGCCGGGTCCCTTGGGAGGCTCGGGCCCCTTACAAGTATATTGCCTGTACCCCCTGATAGCAGCCCTGTTTAGGATTCAAACTCAGAAACTCCTTTAGTTGAGAATATTTCGGAGGAAAGTATGAGGATACTGCCTCATAAGTATGAGAAAAATGCCTCATTTTGCAGCAGAGGACTTTCTTCCCCTTACATGTTATAAGGTGCAAGCTTTAACTATACCAGATTCCTTCTACTGTGCACACACTAGGAGCTCATTCAGACATGTGGCAAGTCCTCCTCTGAAAGGTGATCTATGCACTGATCATTTTCCAGAAACTTTTGACAGGTGATGAGGAGGTAATATGTTACCTTCTCACTGCTTGTTTTAACCCTTTAAATTAAACCCTACCACACCACAATGGTGTGCACTGCAGGGCGGTCCCATAGTCCTGCATTAGTCTCGTTTGGTGGTGGCAACACCCACCAAAAGCAACATGCTGTTGAATTTTTGCTAGGGCATGTGAACAGCCATGAGCACCTGTTTTCACTGCCCCTGACATGTGTTAATTAAGTCTTATAAAGGCAGTGTACATTAGTCCTTGCCTAGCAGCACCTGACTCACCACATTCTAAACAAGTCCCTATGGGCATTAAAAAACTGGCTAAGGTAAAAAAGACTTTTCCAATACACGTACCCATTGATTGTGTAATTTATTAAGGACTGACCAAAATCCTGAAAGGGTTCCCACTCCTCCTAATCTTTTTGCTATGGAAAAATTTTAAATGACACTAAACACTATCCTTATTCTCCAAAAATCATTTATACACATCCGCTAATTAATGTCCTTCTTATCCATTTTTCGTTTTCAGTTGTGGTCATGGTACTGCTCAATGCACAGTACAAATCCCATAGTTCATAGTCCCTAGTCAATCTCAGGAGTGAGGGTGGGTACATTCCTACTTATAGTGGGAGCATGGAGAGCGAATGCATCCTCTAACAGTAAGTTAGATCACAGCAGCAAAAAAAAAAAAAACTTGGAGACTTGGTGGAGGCTCAGGTCAATATACGGTGCTTTTTTGAATTAGGAATACACACGTGAATAGAATATTTTTAACCAATTTAGTATCACTTTAAGAAGAAATGGACTGTTCTGATAGTGGATCCTCCCATTTCAATTCTCAATCAAAACCTTACAGTTCCAAACGAGGATATCCACACTTTTAAGGATTCTGTTAACCACTTGCCAACTGCCGCACGACTATTTACGTCGGCAGTCAGCCCCTCACAGGCAAATCGACGTAGGGCTACGTCGCTAGCCTGTAAGGGTTTTGGGAGCGAGCGCGCGCTGCCGGATGCGCGCTCCAGCTCGGTCACGAACCCCCCCGCGCGTGTGCCTGGCGGACCCAATGTCCGCCGGGCACTCGCGATCGTCCGTGACAGCGGGAGGAAGGCAGACGCCTAGTGTAAACAAAGCCGCCTGTCAGTCTCCCCTGTGTAAGAATGGTGATCAAACGGTTCTACTATGTAGGACCGTTGATCACTGTTCTTACACATCAAGCCACAGCCAATCACAGTTAGAAACACGCCCCTAGGGACACACTTAACCCCTCCCTCTAAAAAAAAAAGTTAACCCCTTCACTGCCAGTGTAATTTTTACAGTAACAGTGCATTTGTATAGCACTGATTACTGTAGTAATGTCACTGGTAACCCCAAAAGTGTCAAAAATGTCAGTCAAGGATCCGATCTGTCCGCCCCAATGTCGCAGTCCCACAAAAAAAAAAAACGCAGATCGCCGCCATTACGCGTTAAAAAAAAAAACAACAACGAAAAATGACAAAAATCTTTTCCTTTGTTAGTAAACGTAATAACTTTTGCGCAAACCAATCAAAATGCGCTTTTTGCAATTTTTTTTACCAAACATATGGTAAAAAAAAAAATTGGCCTAAAATTTTTGATTTTTACATTTTTTTTGGGGAATTTCATATAAAAAATGTGAAAAATATTGTTATTTTTGCAAAATTGACGCTGTTTTTTTGTTTATAGCGCATGATCAAAAAATCGCACAGGTGATCAAATACCACCAAAAGAAAGCTCTCTTTGTGGGAAAAAAAGGACGCCAAATTCTTTTTTTAGGTACAACGTCGCACGACCGCGCAATTGTCCATTAAAGTCACGCAGTGCCGAATCGCAAAATAGGCCCTGGTCAGGAAGGGGGTAAAATCTTCCGGGGCTTAAGTGGTTAATAAGTGTCTGGAAGCCCTCTTGTCCTTGCAAGTCCTGCCATGCAGCCAGCTATTTCTACCATGTTTCTTTGTCAGACTATTGCTAACTAGACATGACAAATGAACAGAGACCAGGAACCTGTCTTTGAGGACCCTTCTGTCTTAGAACAATTACAGCTAGTACCCTCAGTATTATTGTTTTGTGTTGATGCTCTAGAGCAGTGATGGCAAACCTTAGCACCCCAGATGTTTTGGAACTACATTTCCCATGATGCTCAACTACACTGAAGAGTGCATGAGCATCATGGGAAATGTAGTTTCAAAACATCTGGGGTGCCAAGGTTCGCTATCACTGCTTTAGAGAATGTAATTCACCTTGTCTGTAGAACGTCCCTTACAGCTATGCTTATGCAATTCCTATTTGCAGCACTACCATTCCTGCTCTTCTCTGCACCTTGATTGCTCACAACAGTGCTTGCCCCACTCGTCTGTGAACTTAAAAGTAGAAATTTATGTCACAGGTTACCTGGACTACCTGCTTCTGAAGGACTCCCCACCAACAACCTTTTCTGACAATACCAAAAGGATGATTTAGTTCCTTTAAGCCTTTGACAGGATAATCAACTTTCCAAAGTCTGCTACCCATCCCTCACATATTGGGGAAAGACTACTGTGGGTATGCTCTTGTCTCCCCAGATAATGCTGGACATTAATGGAGTGTTTATTTTGGGAATTGCTTAAGCCTAGTACACAAGGGCCGAATGTCGGGCGACATCAGCCAGTTCAATAAAAAGCGTGTGACTTTCGGCTGTGTATAGCAGCCGGTCTGACAGAAGCCAGCCATTCAGCTCCAGCATGCTGGAAAACCAATGGCTAAGATCGCTAACCAGAGTTTTCTGGCAGGGAGCAGTACCCCCTTTTAGAACACAATAGAACAGCAGGGGAGATTGATGTACTAACATTGGATTGTTAGTACAGCGGCTTTGACCAGAACTGCCAGAACTTTTTTTTGTTCAACGCACTGGTGGTGTGTAGTAGGCTTTATGGTACTCTCCTTCTCTGCCTAAAGGCATTTCTACCCCTGTGAATACTAACTACACAGTTACTCTGGAGGCAAGTGTTTGTCTCCCGGTGATTTACTCTTCACCAAGGTATTTATTGGTAGATGTATTTCTGTTTGAGTAAATTGGGTTTGATATTTAGATGTGACTATGGGGAAATAAGTCAAATATATGCTTCCTATGGTAAAGTGATATGGACATATCTGAATGTTTTCAGGTCCTTCGCATATGCTGCAGTCTGGTTAGTCATACATTGTATGCATTTTGACCTCCTCATGCAGAGGAGATAGATCCATCAGTTCCCAGTGGATGAAGTGCTGAGACTAATCACATTCAATCAATTTAAATATTAAAGTAATTGTAAAGTTTTTAATTTTTTTTTATTAAAATAACAAACAATGGTTTTGCACAGAGCAGCCCAGATCCTCCTCTTCTGGGTCCCCTGCTGGTACTCCTGGTTCTTCTCCCTCATGAATGACCTCATAGGTAGCCACTTCCTATGGGTGCCCTCATGCATGCTCGATCCCAAGCCGGGCTGTTTATGACTATTCAGACAAACAGCCCAGTCCCGACCCCACTCTCTGCTTGCAGGATTTGACTGACAGCAGCAAGAACCAATCAAAAACATATATATGCAGAGCTTATAAATCAATAAAGATTACCATAACAAGATAAATAAATAAATTGGCATGTTAAAAGTTCTTGAAGAAGATAAAAATTGTGAAAAATGATATATAAATATTTATACAGCGCCTTAAAAAAGTATTCATACACCTTGAAATTGTCCACATTTTGTCATGTAACAACCAAAAACATAAATGTATTTTATTGGGATTTTATGTAATAGACCAACACAAAGTGGCACATAATTGTGAAGTGGAAGGAAAATAATAAATGGTTTTCAAAATCTTTTACAAATAAATATCTGAAAAGTGTGGCGTGCATTTCTATTCAGCCCCTTTTACTCTGATACCCCTAACTAAAATCTAGTGGAACCAATTGCTTTCAGAAGTCACCTAATTAGCAAATAGGGTCCACCTATATGTAATTTAATCTCAGTATAAATACAGCTGGTCTGTGAAGCCCTCGTAGGTTTGTAAGAGAACCCTAGTGAACAGCTTAACGAAGGCCAAGGAACACACCAGACAAGTCAGGGATAAATTTGTGGAGAAGTTTACAGCACGGTAAGGTTTTAAAAAAAAATATCCCAAGCTTTGAACATCTCATGGAGCACTGTTTAATCCATCAACCTGAAAAAGGAAAGAGTATGGCACAACTGCAAACCTACCAAGATATGGTAGTCCATCTAAACTAAAAGGTCGGGAAAGGAGAGCATTAATCAGAGAAGCAGTCGAGAGGCCCATGGTAACTCTGGAGGAGCTGCAGGGTGCCACAGCTCAGATGGGAGAATCTGTCGTGCACTCCACAAATCTGGCCTATGGAAAAGTGGCAAGAAGAAGGCCATTGTTGAAAAAAAGCCATAAGAAGTCCCGTTTCAGTTTGTGAGAAGCCATGTAGGGGACACAGCAAAGGTGGAAGAAAGTGCTCTGGTCAGATAAGACCAAAACTGAACTTTTTGGCCTAAAGGCAAAACGCTATTTGTGGCAGAAAACTAATACTGCACATTACCCTGAACACATCATCCCCACCGTGAAACACGGTGGTGGCAGCATCATGTTGTTGGGATGCTTTTCTTCTGCAGGGACAGGGAAGCTGGTCAGAGTTGATGGAAAGATAGATGGACAATCTTAGAAAAAAAACCTGTTAGTGTCTGCAAAAGACAAGACTGGGGCGGAGGTTCATCTTCCAGCAGGACAATGACCCTAAAAATACAGCCAGAGCTACAATGGAATGGTTTAGATCAAAGCATATTCATTTGTTAAAATGGCCGAGTCAAAGTCCAGACCTAAATCCAATTGAGAATCTGTGGCAAGACTTGAAAATTGCTGTTCACAGACGCTCTCCATCCAATCTGACAGTGCTTAAGCTATCTTGCAATGAAGAATGGGCAAAATGTAATTCTCTAGATGTGCAAATCTGATAGAGACATACCCAAAAAGACTTGCAGCTGCAATTGCAGTGAAAGGTGGTTCTACAAAGTATTGACTCAGGGGGGCTGAATACAAATGCACGCCACACTTTTCAGATATTTGTAAAACATTTTGAAATCCATTTATCATTTTCCTTCCACTTCACAATTATGTGCCACTTTATGTTGGTCTATCACATAAAATTCCAATAAAAATGGATTTTTGTAAAATCTTACCGTAAAATCCTTTTCTCTTAGCTCATTGACAGACGTAGTCCTCGGTGATTCAACACCCTCGGGTTATGCTGCCCTCTACAGGAGTAGGACTAGACAGGAAAGAAAACGTTCTGGCCACACCCTAGCCACTCTACTACCGCTCACAGTAATACTACTGCGGCAGAGTGGCTCGTTCCCGTCCAGTCACGTAGTATTAACGTGACTGGACTCCTCCCCTTCTGGGCGGCGCTTGCGCGCCGCCGGAGGCTCGCTCCCGCTGTTTTCATTCACAGCGGGAGTCGGGCCAGGGGAGGAGCAGCGGCGATCACCGCTGCTCTTACCCGATCGTCGGGGATCGAGTCTGGAGATCCGCCCGCTGTGTGTAAACACAGCGGGCGGATCTCCATAGTGACAGGGAGTGACAGATCGGACTGTTCAGCATAGCTGGACATCCGATCTGTCCATGAATCACATAGTCACCTCCCCCCCTACACGTCAGTAAGCACCAGGCATACATTAACCCCTCCCTCTCCAATAAAATTAACCCCTTCCCTGCCAGTGTCATTTTTACAGTAACAGTGCATATATATAGCACTGATTACTGCAGTAATGTCACTGGTACCCCCAAAAGTGTCAAAAATGTCAGTCAGGGGTCCGGTCTGTCCGCCGCAATGTCGCAGTCCCGCAAAAAAAATCGCAGATCGCCGCCATTACGCGTTAAAAAAAAAACACCAAAAATGACAGAAATCTTTCCCTTTGTTAGTAAACGCAATAACTTTTGCGCAAACCAATCAAAATACGCTTATTGCGATTTTTTTTACCAAACATATGTAGCATAAAACAAATTGGCCAAAAACTTTTAAAAAAATTGGTTTTTACATCTTTTTTGGGGGGAATTTCATATAAAAAAATGTGAAAAATATTGTTATTTTTTCAAAATAAACGCTCTTTTTTTGTTTATAGCGCAAAAAGTAAAAATCGCACAGGTGATCAAATACCACCAAAAGAAAGCTCTGTTTGTGGGAAAAAAAGGACGTAAATTTCGTTTGGGTACGGCGTCGCACGACCGCGCAATTGTCAGTTGAAGTCGCACAGCGCCGAATCGCAAAAAGTGGCCTGGACGGAAGACAGCAAAATCCTCCGGTTGTAAAGTGGCTAGGGGCAGTCCCAGAGGGTATATCCTCTCACTTCCTGCTACAGCAAATCAGTTATGTCACAAAGCAGTGTTTAGAGAATTTAACCCAACCCAACTCAAAAACAGAGGGGCGGGTACTACATCTGTCAATGAGCTAAGAGAAAAGGATTTTACGGTAAGATTTTACAAAAATCCATTTTTCTCTATCGCTCATTGACAGACGTAGTCCTCGGTGATTCAACACCCTTGGGACGTCAAAAGCAGTACCACAAATGAGGGGTGGGAAAATGGAAATCAAATCCAATCTAGAAGGCCCAACCGGTGCCAACTAGAAGTTTACAATGCTCATCCTCAATAATGAGACTCAACAAAAATTTTTCAACAGAAAAAAACACCCGAGGTAGACCACCGGTCTCCTCAAATTGCGGCCTGCAAAACCTTGCGGCCAAATGAGGCATCCGCCGATGCCATCACATCAATCTTATAAAATTTTGTAAAGGTATGTACCGACGACCAGGTGGCCGCCTTA
Organism: Pelophylax lessonae; assembly: GCF_965119305.1. NCBI lineage: Eukaryota > Metazoa > Chordata > Amphibia > Anura > Ranidae > Pelophylax > Pelophylax lessonae. The sequence goes on from NC_138768.1 coordinate 412,153,031, forward strand.
CATACCTGGACCACTGACGCCTGATTGCGATAGGCCCAGGAAGTACTGAGCGCTCGAGTGAAGTGCGCCCTAACAGGGAACGGAGGATTCCGGCCCCTAATAGAATAAGCCTGTACCACCGTCTGACTGATCCATGTAGATATGGTCGCGGCAGACACAGGCAACCCCCTTCAAGGGCTATCCGTGATCACAAAAAGTGAGTCCGTCTTACGAAAACCACTTTAGGAAAGAAGGATGGATTCGGAAGAAGAACCACCTTATCCCTATGAACCACCAGATCTGGGGAACGACAGGATAATGCGGCCAGTTCTGACACCCTGCGTACAGAAGTAATGGCCACCAAGAAGGCCACCTTCTGGGATAATGTAAGCAAGGGAATCTCCCTAATATCTTCAAAGAGAAGTTTCTGAAGAACCGACCACATTAAATTAAGATCCCAGGCGGTAAGGGTGCGCGCACTGGCGGAGCCAGATGTCGCACCCCCTGGATGAAATTCCGCACCAAGGAATGATTAGCCAAAGGTTTCTTGAAAGAAGATTGCTAACGCCGAAAACCTGACCCTTGATCGTGCTCAAGGATAGTTTCTGCTCAACCCCTTGTTGCAGACAGACCAAAATTCGGGTCCCCGAATAGGTATGTGGGGGAAATCCAATAGATTCACACCATGCAATATAAGACTTCCATGTGCTGGAAGTCGCTTTCCTTGCTTTAACTGGAGGTAGGAATAACTGAAGCTGACACTCCCTTGTCCTTCAGTACCTGGGTCTCAATGGCCAGGCCATTAAGCCAGCGACTGTAAAGCAAGATGGAAGATCGGTCCCTGAGACCGCAAATCCTCCCTGAGAGGAAGTCTCCAAGGAGCGTCCGCGACTAGCCTCGCCAAGTCGGCGTACCAGGCTCGACGAGGTCAGTCCGGAATTTCCAGAATAACTGGAATTCCCTCCACCTCTATCCTGCGAAGAAGTTCCCGCAGCAACTTGAGAGGATGGAAGGCATGCCGTAGCTGATACTGCCCCCACGGGGCGATCAGCGTTTCTGCTGCGTCCGCTAGAGGATCGCGGCGCGAGCTACAAACCTCCGCACCTTCCTGTTAAGCCAAGGTGCCAACAGATCCACATCCGGGATGTCCCAATCAAGGGACAGCTAGTGAAAAACCTCTGGATGAAGAGGCCATATGCGATTGGATCCGAATCGGGCTGCTCTAGAGCTGCTCGATCCAGTAAATCAGACAAAATCTGATCGCTCTCAGTTCCGATACCCTTATTGGTAATCTGGATACTATCGGAAGAAATGACTTCCCCTGGTTGAGCATCGGAGACTTCCTGGTCCGCTCGCTCAACCGGATCCGATTGTCCAGGGAATCGGAATTCTGATTCCATTAAAAAAGAATCTCCTTCAGGAGAATTCGGGTATGAGACTGGGTATACGGTACTGCCTCTAAGAAGGCCACCATCAGTCCCAGCCAATTGACGGACAGCAACATCCGAATCATTGACTGAACCTTCTGGAGTTTCTCCGCAAGGAGAAACTCTCTTGCCCAGGATGTATCCAACCTTAGGCCCAGATAGTTCAGTCTCCTGGTGGGAACCAGGGATGATCTTTGGGAAAGCGAAAAAACGCTGATGTCCTGCGATGATGGGGATATAAAGATAGGCCTCCTAAATGTCTATGGACGCCAGGAAATCCCCCTGATGCAGGGAGGCCACCACTGTACGGATGGACTCTATTTCTTCCCAAGTCCAGATTTGGACGCACCTTGCCCTCTTTCCTGGGCATTGTGAATAGGTTCGAATAGAACCCCTGAAACCGTTCAATGTTAGAAGGGAAGAATCGCACTGGTGGAAGTGATCGAAACTCGATCCTGTGTCCTCCAGAAGCCGGTGAAGACATCCCCCCCACCCCAGAGATGGGTAGGGGCGCATCAGGCTGTATCTTCAGGCTTGGCTGAGCCAGACTTTTTGTTTAGCCGACCAGCGCCCTTTGAAACCCCTCTAAAGGGGCTTTGGAGGGTTTCGCCTTATCGCCCGCCCTCGCGGAACGAACAACTCTTTATGAGCAGAAAAGGAAGGTCCTCGTTAGTTACGAGGTCCTTTTATCCTAACAGTCTGTGGCAAGACAGCAGGTGGTACCGTCTATCCTATAAAGAGGAATTCCTCAAACGGATAGCACCTAGCCATGCGTTTGGAAATAACAGGGGTTCGTTTCAAAACGACGACATTTGGGTAAAGGAAAATCCTTCGCCCTTTTGGTAGGCTAACAAGTACCAAAAAGGAATCTCAGTCTCAGCTACCTCTGCCGGTGTAACCTCAAGACTAAAGGTTTCCCGGACGGACACAACTAGTGCATCCACTACTCTTGTGCTATGACGGAGGCAGAAACGTGCTCCTCACTGCTGAGGAGATATTACCTGAGACAACAGCCCCCTAAGAGGGACCTGCAACTGCATTGACCAGCTCCGAATCCGTATCTGAAGTATCTGATAAACAATAGGGGTAGGCGGGGGTCGCTTCTTGACCCCCGTCCCTGACAGGCCACCTCCACCCGGGATACCAAAGACTCCAAAACTGCCGATAATGCATTAAAAATAAGTGGGGTACTGGAGGGTCCTGCGGCCACCTTGAGGGGATCAGGTGGGGATACCTATGCAGCAGGGTCAATGATTATACAAGACACTTGCCAGCGACAAAAAATGACAAAGTAAAAAACTTTTTTTTTTTGTGTCCCCCAGTCGCAACAGCGCCCCTCAGTGTTACCTGCCTTTTTGGACCCCACAGAGAGAGAGAGAGAGAGAGAGACCCCAAGGCTCATCCCTGATGCACAGAAGTTTTCATCAGCTTGCTCAGTGCTTGTCTTGTTACAGACAGGAAGTCTTTGGCCCTATTTCCTGGGTAAAGGAGGCGGCTCCGCCCCTTAACACGCCTGCCGGCGCCTCCCCCTGGCTCCATGAGGTGTTTGAGTCACCTCAAACATGGCCGCCCCCATGCTGGAGACACGAAGCTACACCAAAATGGCGGCCTCGTGCGATCTACCAGACAATGGCGGCGGCCTGCACAGAATAGCGGCATGTCTGCAGAAGGATCTCGGCCTCACAACCCTTCACCCTCATGGTGGTCAGCGTGGTCGGGGGTACCGGACCCTGGCGGGCCGTATGCGGTCAGTGGCCGTCGGGAGGCATCTGCTTAGCTGGAGGAATGATCTGGAATGCAGTATACATGTATAGACATCGCCCTGTGGCTACTGACAGGTAGGATACCTTATACTATCACAGTAAAGTTCTAGTACTGCCACTGACTACAATCATTTTCACATTTTTACAATTAGATTGTCAGCTCCCAAACCAAGCCTCCTGGCTTCTTGTACACAAAAATCACACTCAATTAGGGGGATCTGTGACATGTTATAGGATAGAGGGGAACCCATCCTTACCATTACAGAGAGGGGCCCGCGTTCACCACAAGACCCGTCAGGGGGAAAGGGGGAACATACTACTCACCATACCGGAACCAGGCGGGCGCCAACTCCTGACAGTACCCCTCTCCACCGAGGTAGGAGGGCTGTCAACCAATACGGACGCCGTGACTCATGGTCTTTGGCGTTTCAGCGAGACGTTTAACTCGCAGGGTCAGTCCCCGTCCAGTGGGACTATGTCGCGGCCCACCCAGCGCGGAGCTATGGCCTGCACGCGCTCGTAGGCTGAACTGGGGTGACCACTGGATCTCAACATCCAGCCCGTCGCCCAGTTCAGCTTTCTTGCTTGAAGATCTCACAGGAACACTGGAGAAAAAAAGCTGTCTAAAAAATCTTTTCTAAGAAAAAAATCCTGCCAGGACCGAAGATCCCAGCAAGGTATCTAGGTCCTTACTCCTAACTAGACAGAAAAAAACTGATTTGCTGTAGCAGGAAGTGAGAGGATATACCCTCTGGGACTGCCCCTAGGGTGTGGCCAGAACGGTTTTCTTTCCTGTCTAGTCCTACTCCTGTAGAGGGCAGCATAACCCGAGGGTGTTGAATCACCGAGGACTACGTCTGTCAATGAACGATAGAGAAAATACATTTACGTTTTTGGTTGTAACATGACAAAATGTGGAAAATTTCAAGAGATATGAATACTTTTTCAAGGCACTGTATATGTGCAATGAAGTGAGTGCTAGACGTGCAAACCGGAAAAAAAAAACCTCCGGCTTTGTCGAACGCTCCCCACGGACTGCTTGCTCCTCTGTCTGACATTTCTTAAATAGCTAAGGGGCGGAATCATCCAGTATTGTCAGCAGGTGACCCCGCCCCTTGTGACATTATCAACCAGGCATACTGGGTTGATAATGTCACAGGGGCAAGGTTACCAGGTAGCCCCGCCTTTGACCTATATAAGAAATGTCAGACGGAGGAGCAGGAAGTCCGTGGGGTGTGCTTGACAAGGCCAGAGGTAATTTTTTCTTTTTTTTCCAGTGCGGTGGGCAGTGTGAGATGGATCTACATCGGGGGACATTGTTTTTTATTTTTTAATAAAATTTTTTAAGTTCTCAAAAGCTTGTTTACTGTCTTTATTCACTTTTTACACATTTTTGGTGAATTGATAGGGGTATAGTACCCCATACTCATTCACATAGAGGGGGGGGCCGAGATCTGGGGGCCCCTTTGTGAAAGGTGTCTTCCAGATTCCAATACGCCCCCTGCCCGCTGACCCCCAAAATCACCGCCCAGGGTTGTCAGGAAGAGGCCCTTGTCCCCATCAACATCGGGCCAAGGTGCTTTTGGGTCTGATCTAGTTAAGGAGGGGGGGTGGCACTTGCTCACTCCCCCTTTCCTACGTGCTCGGATGAGGGTCTGGTATAGATTTTGGGGGGAACCCACGCCGTTTTTTTAAAATTAATTTTGGTGTGGGGTTCCCCTTAAAATCCATAAAATCCATACCAGACCCAAAGGACCTTGATGGACTGTGGGGGGGGGGGGACTGTCTGTACTCTAAACAGTCATAAAGCAACCTTAACAAAAGGTATTTAGAGCTTAAGGCCCATACACACGATAAGAAAATGGAAAGTAAAAGTTAGTCTAACGATCTGCCGATTTTTGGATCGTTAGTATGGTGCTTTCGACAGCCGATTATGAATTTTCGGACGACAAAAACTGAGTGCAGGCTATCAAATTTTTATCATGTGTGAACACAACGTTCAATTTTCATTTTTCGTTTAATCGTAGAAGTAAGACTACGTATGCTCGGAAATGAAAGAATACATACAAAACAATTCAACACGTCATAACTTCTGAAGTTGAATTCTGTCTTAGGAGAATTTTCGTATGAAAGTAACCTCTTCACTTTCAATATGAGACTAGCATGCAACAAAAAATGAGCGAAAGCTTGTCCGATAATCTGATCGTGTGTACGAGGCTTTATTAACACCCAAACAGAGCTACCCCAGGTGGTAGGGAAATGTGCAAATACAAAGAAGCACCCTGTTTTCTTAAAGTGTACCTGTGCCCAGACTATGGATGATAAAGTATTTACATATTCTTAACCCCTTCACGCCTAAGGGTAAAACAAATCGTAATGCCTAAGCACAATTTTGCAACTTTGACATGTGTTAGTAAAACTGTACATATCATCACAACTACTGTGTGCATCAAGGTGGATTATACCACGTTTTTTTCAGGACAAATTGGGTTTTCATTTGGTGGTCAATGGTAATTGATATCTTCTGATTTTATTATTATCAAAGGAAAACTGGGTCAAAATAGTAAAAAAAAGTAAACCATTTTTTTTTAAATGTAGCTGTATATTTCTTGCTACTACCATAGCCTTCCACCAAAGAACAACCCAAAATAAAGTACTCTGCTCCTGCTAATCGTAGCAATACCACATATGTGTATATTAGTTTTGGTTTGCACCCGTAGTGGAGCCCTAAACAATAGTGCCTTTGACACTGATAATAATTAAAAAAATAAAATAAAAACCCTGACCTTGACCCAAACACTAACCCTGGCACTGACCTAGATAAAACCTTGATATAGGTAGTTTTTTATTTTGATATTTATTTACATACACTTTTTTTTCTGCAAGGAGAGAGAGAGATATGATGTATCTCTCTCCTTCATTCACAGAGAGAGAAAACACAGGGGCAGGCTTCACAGTGACTGATCACTATGTCAGCCAATCAGATGACCTGGAATCGGGAGTTCTGGGTCCCGATCATTATTACGGGGCCCAGGGCTCTCGGCAAGACCCTGATCTCCGTGCTGGAAGCGCATTGTGCGGCATGCTCCCAGCACAAAGGGAGATATGCAAATATGCGACCCTAGGGAAAAAAAGCCCAATCCAGTGGGGCCACAGATTTGCGAACGCTTGACATGACAGTAAGGGGTTAACAAACAGTAAAAGAGCAGTAAAGCAGAAAAACAAGGCACTCCTGACTTCTATAGCTGTTTTATACTGTGAAGTCATTTGTTTTCAAAGATCCCAACTATTCTGAAGTTAGGTTACAGTCATTTTCTAACAGCTTAGAAACACTCATTGTGTGTACAGAGGGCTTGCAGTCTGCCAAGATTATGGGGGAAAGGAAGTAATAGGAAAATAACTAAGTTTTTGAGTGACTCTGTATGAAATTTGAAGATTAAGGTCCCATTCATATCAGATGCGTGGGGACTGCAAAGTGCAATACCAACGTGCAAGAAAAAAGACTTTGTTCCCTACGAGGGGCAGCTCACACTACTGTAATGCAAACGACAGCATTGCAACAGTTGTGTGAACAGAACTGCAATGAATTGTCATTAGTGACGTTTTAATAAAGTTTTAACAAAAGAAAAAGGAAACTGTGTGGTACACCAGGATCATCATACTGGCACCAGTTTCTCCAAGTGCGCGACCAGGCAATTAGCTTGGTTGCAGCTGTAAACGAGCCCTAATTTCTCCACAATGCCTATAGCTAAAAAAGTGAATGTGGGCATCATTTAAAGTACTTTTACGACACGTTCCCAATACATAAATACTTTAGTGTGCATTGTTAAGGCACAAGTACATTTTAATGACACAAAATACGCCTTTGAGCAACAGTGAAGGGACATGGGCATCACTATGATTAGCACTTTTGTCTAACAACAAAAGGGTTGCTGGTTCGAATCCCAACCATGACACTACCTGCCTGGAGTTTGCATGTTCTTCCTGTGCCTGTGTGGGTTTCCTCCCACACTTCAAAGACATGCTGGTAGGTTAATTGGCTCCTGTCTAAATTGGCCCTAGTATGTATATGTATGAATGTGAGTTAGGGGCCTTAGATTGTAAGCTCCTTGAGGGTAGGGACTTATGTGAATGTACAATGTATATGTAAAACGCTGCATAATTTGACGGCGCTATACAAGTACCTGAAATAAATAGTCTAATGCAGGGATTCCCAAACTACGGCCCTGCAGTTGTTCAGGAACTACAATTCCCATCATGCATGTGAATGTCAGTTTTACAATGCCTCATGGGATGTGTAGTTCTGCAACAGCTGCAGGGCCGTAGTTTGGAAATCCCTGGTCTAATGCCTAAATCCTACCCTAGAATCCCATCTTTAAAAGTAGAACACGTGACACATGCAATATTTATTAGCACAGTTTATTGTTCATTGTCAATGCTTTCCATGATATACTGCAGTTAATACATGAAGCATTAAGCATCGCCTTCATGGTACTCAATCCAGTACTTAAGTGACACATCCTAAGCTGCACAACAATTTCCAAAAAAACAAATCTGTACAATTTAGATAAATAGAAATCTGGTTAGCCCAGATAGATAAACTGTGACATGGTTACAGCGCTGTACACACAGATATAAGTGAACAATCAAACTAAAAGGAGATTTTTTTTTTTGTTAATGATACAGTTAAAACTTCCAATTACCGAGCACAAATAATGTAATTATAGTCCTCACTGAGGGCAAAATACATGCACCAATTAAAAAGAATAAAAACATTAACAGTTAAAAAAAAACTTATAGGTAGGTGATGATGATCTGTATCTTAATATGATGCTTTGTAATTGAACATACCCTAAATTGGTTTTTGTATTCATAAAGAAAATGAAACAAATGAAAATAGTTCACACAAACTATTGTAGTGTTTTCCCAGTACTAGAAACCAATCAGCCTTTGTCTATATTGAAAATCCATCCATGCTTATCAGCAGTATCTGTAAAAAGTTAGACAAAACGGTGGTATTGAACAGCTGGTTGCAAGTTCTGTGATCTGCTTCACTTACTGAGGAATTCACAGTGTTTGTAAGTTCAACACATGAACATCAAACCTTGTACCTACAATAGTTTGAAGTGTTTTAGGACACACAATTGAAATGTAGCATGACTTTGTTCTAATGCACATCAATGCATGCAGGACAACCTCCATTTCTCATTAACAGAGAACACACACACACACTGTGTGGTCAATAGAGCAATATACTTCGGTACACACAGAGACAAAACAATGTGCAGATTGGGTTTTCCAAATATATGCTTTGTAGGTTTGCATGGCCTTACATTTCATTCATCATAGCAGTGTTTGGGCACTATCCTAAAAGTGTTAACACCAACAAAGCCCTGGTCATCAAGCAATTGTAACAAAAACAGACACATGTCCATCGGACAACAACCCAATGTTGCGAGTTTTGCCCCATTCACATGGGCTGTCCAATCAAATCCACCTGTCAGTTTTTCAGGCGGACCTGATTGGACCCTCCATTCACCTCTATTGAGCAGCAGATGTCAGAGGTGACATGTCTACTGACACCTGCCACTATCCGATTGGATCCGGTCTGCCAAATCCAGACAGATGGTGGTCCTATTTTCCATCTCTCTGGTGGATCAGATCGAATATGATCGGGTGAAAATGGACAGGCGGTCCATTTTTACCCGATTTCCCCATAGGGGAGAACTGGACAGTGTCCTCCACTCTGCACAGTGAGCGGAGACGGACCTGTCTTCTGTCTGCTCAGTAGGGATCAGCGGAGCGATTCCCCCCCCTGAGCAAGTGGAGTCTGTCAACCAGAGGAGCCCATGTGAAAGGGGCCTTCTAAAACTCACCTGATCAAAATTTGGACAACCTAAGTTTTACTGTTTCTATATTGTAAGAATAAAAACATTTGTAGGCCTCCTTTGTTTTGTGAATGAATGTGTATTCTGTATTTTATCACACCTGACAGAGACCCAAAGGCTTTTAAAGGTTTGCATTAGCCAAAAAAAAAAATAATAATTTTAACCACTTAAGGACCAGTGCAATTTCAATTTTTGCTGCCTTAGTTTTGCCTCATTAACTATTAAAGTGACACTAAACTAAAAATTTGTAAATTAATTTTTTTTTTTGTTTGCTGCTGTGATCCAACTTCCTGTTACAGGATGGCTAAATTCATTCTCCATGGTCCCACTGTATTTAGAGACGTAGTCCATCTCGCTCCTGAGATGGACTAGGGACTATGGGATCTGTAATATGTATAGAGCAGTGCACATGACCTCAACTAACATGAACTGCTCTTTCCTTAGGAAACCGAAAAACACAGTAAGAAATCATTTCAATAGACTACAGTGACATTAGGTAGTGGATATGTATAGATCATTTTTGGAAAATAAGCACAGGGTTTAGTGTCACTTTAATATATTTTTGTCATGTTATATATCCAAAGGAACTTGAAAATATACTTTTGTCATGCAGGACTTTCTATCTATAGTAAAACTATAAAAATATAGGGTTATTTTCTTAAGCGTAGTGAAAAATAACGAAATGGGAAAAATACAATCTTTTACAATACTTGCCAACTAAATGTATTCTCTTTTTAAAAATATGAAATACATGTACCATATACAATGGTAAAAATCCCAAATTGTCTTAATACCAATAAAAATAAATTATTCTAGATTCTAAATTTTTATGACAGGTGTGTACAAATGTATCCACCACCACCCAAAATGTATTGCTTAATATAATCTTACTTCCTTGCCCAAAAATAAAATATATATATATATATATATATATATATATATATATATATATATATATATATATATATATATATATATAGCAACCCTGAGCTTTATAGATCATCTTTTTATAAAGAGCTAAAAAGAGACTAAATTTGTTTGTGCAGAAGTAATGGAAAGGAAGAGTTCATTTTTTGTTAAGGTTTATCCAGGTTATGGTATGACTATTAGTCAATTGGACATATTCTGTAATGTTAAAGACATTTAACTGATTACACAAGCAGCTTCTTTCTAATAAATATGTTTACACACGAAGAAACACAGAATACCACATTACCTTTTTTTGGACTGTGTGTTACATGTCAAGGATGAGGGTGAAACATTGAGATCTAAAGGAACCCTACTTACACAGAACAATATCTGCATTTTTTACTCCAACCATCCCCAGGGATACAAAGGGGGTTTATTACAAAAGAGAGAGACGGAAACCGAAAACACAGAGTTTAAATCAAAGAACACAGGCATCCCAGGAGTGCTTTAAACTTCTGTGGTTGCAACTTGGGGTAATATGGGATATGGAGGATAAATTGGATTTTTGACTTACCGTAAAATCCATTTCTCTGATGTTCATTGATGGACACAGCTCCTGATTCGTCTTAACCATTGGGTTATATTACCCCCTACAGGAGTAGGACACTAGGCAGGAAAAATCCTGACTATCCTATGGGCATTCCCAGGGGGTATACACCCACTCTCAGCTATAGGCACTCAGTTTTATTACAAGCAGTGTCAGAAGAAAGCCAACTCCACAGAGGGGTGGATGCTGTGTCCGTCAATGAACATCAGAGAAATGGATTTTATGGTTAATCAAAAATCCCATTTTCTCTTTTGTTCGACAGACACAGCTCCTGATTCTTCTTAACCATTGGGACGTCCCAAATCAGTGTTAAACATGAGGGGTGGGAAAAAAGCAAAAAAAAATCCCAAGGCCAACCATAGCCAACCAGTTAATATGGAGCTAAACCATAAATAACTGGACCTCACCTGAAAAAAACAATACACCCTCAAAGAGGTTCAGGTCCTCTAAACAGCAGCCTGCAAAACATTGCAGTCAAAAGAAGCCTAAGCAGATGCCAACACATCCCCTTTATAAAAATTTTGTAAGTGTACAACGACCAGGTGGCCACTTCGCAAACCTGCATCACTGACGCTTGATGACAGAAAGCCCAGGATACACTAAGCGCCCTAGTAGAGTGTCCTTGACAGGGAAAGGAGGAACTTGACCCCTGATGCAATAGGCCTGAACCAATGTCTGTCTGATCCATCTGGAAATGGTCACAGAAGAAGCAAACAACTCTTTGGGAGGTCCGTCCGTGAGCGCAAATAAAGTCTAACTTCCTAAAAGACTCTGTAGCTGTCAGGTACACCCTAATTGCCCGTACCACATCTAAGGTATGCAAGGTAACAGACAAGGCAACAAAATGTCTTCATTCAAATGACAGTCAGAGACCACCTTAGGGAGGAATGAAGGACAGGGACGAACCACCACCTTATCCTTGTGAATCACCATATAAGGTGAACGACAGGATAACGCCGCCAGTCCTGACACCCTGCACACAGAGGGGATAGCCACCAAAAAAGGCCACCTTCCGGGGCAGCGCAGAGCTGAAAGCACCATATTAAGATCCCAAGGCGGCAATGGAGCCCGCACAGAGGGAACCAAATGTCGGACACCCTGAAGAAAAGTATGCACCAGGCAGTGTGAGGCCAAAGAAAAAATTGCCACGACCAGAGATCCCAGTAAAGAATTAGGTACCATACTTACTCCTGACTAGAAAGAAAAAAAAAAAACTGAGTGCCTATAGCTCAGAGTGGGTGTATACCCCCTGGGACTGCCCATAGGCATACTGAAACTTTTCCTGCCTAGTGTCCTACTCTTTTAGGGGGCAGTATAACCCAATGGTTAAGAAGAATCAGGAGCTGTGCCCGTAAATGAATGAAAGATTAATTGGCAATTAAACTGCCATAATTCACATAGCTCCCCCTCTTTGGATGCCTTTTAAATAAGTGACCAGAGGAACCTTTATTAATCATTTTGCCACATTTAGGACATCCTCCAAAATCACACTGCAAACATTAGAAAGAAAGCAATAAAAGATGTTAATGACCCATCTCCAGGTGCCCACTCTTCTCTGGTGGAAGTACTTAGTATTTTAAGATAGACCAATTACTACTCAGGAGATAATTGATACTATGGAGTTTGCATGTTCTCCCTGTGCGGGTTTCCTCTGGGTACTCAGGTTTCCTCCCACACTCCAAAAACATGCTGGTAGGTTAATTGGATACTGTATAAATTGTCCCTACTATGCATATGTATGAATGCGAGTTAAGGACCTTAGATTGTAAGCTCCTCGAGGGTAAAGATGATGTGAATGTGCAATTTATATGTAAAGCACTGCATAAATTGACAGCGCTATAGAAGTACCTGAAATAAATAAATATCATCATTCCGAGCAAAGAAAACATTAGGCTTGACAAACCCCCAATTGAAATAGTACCACAGTAACAGTGAAATGCTGACATAAATGTAACATTTAAAAATTTCAGGATGGGATGTATATAAAAATAACTTTGCCAGCTTCTTTGAATAAGGCTCCTATAGCAAGTCCAGCCCAAGCCTGGTAAGGATGTAAGTCATAAAGACCAACAGTACTCTTAAACTAAGATATCAAACTTCTTGGAACAATACTGGCTAAACAACTGTCTTCTGTCATCACCTCCATAATTAACCCAAACCAGTCAGGTTTTATGTCTAAGAAAAGTACCCATGACAATATTAGGAAGCTTTGTGTAAACGCATTTAGGGCATGGCCCTCTTAGCAACCCAAGTTGCTAATTTCTCTACTGTAAATATTATTAAAGCTGAAGTTTAGGTATGGTTTGTATAAGATAGTTACATTGGTCCAGATTGGACCAAGGTAAGTTTGTATATTTCATACCTGACCAATGCCTGTGTAAGCTAAAAAACACTGTACTACTAATGGCTTACATTGATCTAAGCTGGACCAATTTTACTATGCTAAAAAATGATATCTCTACTTCAGCTTTAAAGTTATTCACACAGTATACTGGAACTTTCTGTGGGAAGCTACAAAAAAAATGTGTTTTGGTGAAACGTTTGTAAAATAGGTAAAACATCACTATACAGATTCAAAAGCCAGTTCGTAAAAAAAAAAAAGAGATATCTCAGTATCTTTTACCTTCCGGAGAAGAACGTGCCAGGATCGCCCTGTGATGCCTCACATTTTTCCTTTGCTATTGAACCAAAGGGTGGTAAAATATTGTGTACTCAGACTGTTCTGGAGTAGTAAGTGGGGTGCCCCAAGGCTCTGTCTTGGGACCAATTCGGTTTAATTTATTCATAAATGATACAGATGATGGGATAAGTAGCTCATTCTCAGTTTTTGTGGATGACACAAAAATAAGCAGGGTAATAACTTTACATCAGGATATAGAAATTTTACAGAAAGACCTGAACAATATAACGGAGTGGGCAACTACATGGCAAATGAGGTTTAATGTGAAGAAATGTAAGGTAATGCACTTGGAGACTAAAAACATAAGCACAAACTACTCACTAGGGGGAGAACCTCTGGGAAAATCAAAGATGGAGAAAGATCCGGGGGTCCTTGTAGAAGACAGACTGAGCAATAGCATGCAACGTCAAGCTGAAACTACCAAAGCCAGCGGAATTTTTGCATGGATAAAACAAGATTATACACTCCAGAGATAAAACACTAATCCTGCCACTATATAAAACACTGGTTAGGCCACATCTGGAGTATTCTGTCCGGTTCTGGTCACCAGTCCTCAGATGAAGATGTGATGGAGGTGCAAAGAGTCCAAAGAAGGGCAACAAAATTTATAAGGGGATTGGAGGACCTCAGAGCCACACAACGAGATTGGAGGAGGTAGGTTTAACCTTAAACTGTGCAGGGGTTTTTTCACTGTCAGGGTAATAAGTATGTAGAACTCTCTTCCACAAATGGTGGTGTCAATGGGGAGTATTGATATTTTTTCAAGACTCTTGGATGTGCATCTTAAAGAACACAACATGGGATATGGGAAATGATTATCGACACTGACACACGTACACCTACACAGGTTGAACTGGATGGACTATTGTCTCTATTCAACCTTACCTACAATACAACATATTGAAAAATACATAAGGTATTCTTTGCAATCCATGCAAAGTTTGATCTTTTCTTTTTTTTTATATGGAATTAAACAGAGCTCTGCATAGTGACACAAGACCTTCAAGCACCTCTATCAGATGGCGGCTTGGCTAAATAAGATTTTTATATTTTCTTAGCATCCTAATTATTTTATGTATATTACTGGCTGCACCCTGGAAACCTCTCTGCCTCCATGGTTCTGTTATCAAGTATACAGTATTTGTTTCTCAACCTAACTTAAAGGAACGTTTATATTGTACTTTCCTCAAGAAGTGCAATAAATTCTCATTTGTGGATGTTTCTGTGTTGGCTTGGCTTAAAGCTGAACATAACTTCCACACAGTTCTCCCTCAGAATCCACTTTGAAACAGCTCAAGACAGCAAGAACTAAATGGTCACCCTGATTCCAACTGGTGATCCAGTAAAGGTAACCTTTCCCATCTGTACAACAATGTTCAAAATCTTTCTATACACATGCAGTTTCTGTACATTTTAGAACTATTAACATGCAATTATCTTTACCTTGATTGGAAAGTGTCCTGTTTGATCAGAATATATCCAAACCAACCACTACTATTTATGCCCAAAACAGTAGTCCTTTTGACATGGAGCATTCCAAATGATCACAGATGAGGGCTCATGGGGTAATCTTGAAACAATCTAGTTGAAGGAGGTGATAAGTACTACAGATAAACTCAAATGTATTCATAAACCATGTTACATGGCCAAAAAGATTACACTTCATGGACCTTCTCTTTAATCTTGCCCGTCAGTGTTGTACTGCATCTCTAGCTATCATTTTACACCTCTTTTGAACTTGTCCCCCCATATCCCCCCCATATTGGTCTCAAGTTCACAATCTGGTGTCGAAACTTCATTTTCCTGGTTCCAAAACTCCTGAGGTATGTCTACAAGGGAAGAGTGTCCCCTACATACCCTCCACATTGACAGTTATCCTTCTACACTGGAAAAACTACACCCCCAAGCAATAACATCCATTAGGTAATTGGAGCTAGCAATGATCTACCAAAACAATTAAAAATAATAAAACAGCAGAGCCTGCCCCCCAAAAAAATGATAAACACTGATAAATACGGTTCAATAAGACACAAGACTCCACCTAGTACTCCACTCCAAGCGATGGATTTTTTTATTGTATCCAAAGGGGCAATTATGGGCAAAAAAAGTATTGATGAACTCTTAAATCATATTAGGAACTGCATGTGAATCGCACAGAACTCTATGTGGTTCCTGTGTGACTCACATGCAGTTCTGTGGAGTGTGATTTCAGACTATTTATTTTGAATGGGCTGAAATCACACTGCTTCAAAAGAAGTGCATGCACTACTTTTTGAAATGCACAGCAAATGCATTGCATGGTACTTTTGTACCATGCTATTCGGTGTGGGCAAACGCACTGCATGTGTTAGCAGATGCACTGCATGTGCGAGGTGCTTTTGGGGTATCATTAAATTTGCACTGCCCCCTGCAGCAGATTGCAAGGGCTGTGCAATTGGAATTCAGTACAGGAAGCCACACAGGAATGTGGCTCTCCACAACTGCATTCTAGCGTGAAAGAGCCCTTAATCCTTAATTGCTCAGTGAACTAGGAGAGTTAAGAGTAAGTGAGTGAGTGCGAAATAATGTGTACATATTGTTGTGATGATTTGTAATGCTTCATTGTCCTACCAACCTGTTGTTGGATTTTATATTTTTCTGTTAAATTTTTATTTAAATATTAGAAAATGCAAAGCAAGAAAAAAAAAATTATTTTGTGTTTGCGAAGATAGCGAGGTGCCCATTTTGGACACTGGGGTTGATTTACTAAAACTGAAGTGTACAAAATCTGATGCAGCCTTGTATGGTAGTCAATTAACTTCTAGGGCTGGCCATACATAGTTCGAATCTTGGCCGGTTCAGCAGGAACCGGAGGAGATTCAAACCATTAATGGGCAGGCTGAATGTACCTAGTTGATCGATCCAGTTTTAGTAAATCAACCTCACAGTACCAGTTTGCAGAAGGTGTGAAATAAAAGACATCCATGTCAAACTGTAACAACCATCCTTAACAGGGACAGGGGCCTTTGGCAATGCCCCAATCTGTGACATTATCTATCACTATCTTTAGGGATACAGCTGTGCTCATAAGTTTACATACTCTGGCAGAATTTATGATTTCTTGGTCATGTTTTCGAGAATATGAATGATAACACAAAAACATTTCCTTCACTCATGGTTAGTGTTTGGCTGAAGCCATTTATTATCAAATCAACTGTGTTTACTCTTTTTAAAATCACAATGACAACAGAAACTACCCAAATGACCCTGATCAAAAGTTAACATACCCTGGTGATTTTGGCCTGATAACATGTACACAAGTTGACACAAAGGGTTTGAGTGGCTATTAAAGGTAACCATCCTCACCTGTGATCTGTATGCTTGTAATTAGTGTTTGTGTGTGTAGAAAAAGATCAATGAGTTTCTGGACTCCTGACAGACCCTTGCATCTTTCATCCAGAGCTGCACTGACGTTTTTGGATTCGGAGTCATGGGGAAAGCAAAGGACTTGTCAGAGGATCTGCGGGAAATGGCAGTTGAACTGTATAAAAAAAGGAAAGGGATATAAAAAGATATCCAAGGAATTGGGAATGACAATCAGCAGTGTTCAAACTCCAATTAAGAAGTGGAAAATGAAGGGTTCTGTTGAAACCAAACCACAGTCAGGTAGACCATATAAAATTTCAGCCACAACTGCCAGGAAAATTGTTCGGGATGCAAAGAAAAACCCACAAATAACTTCAGGTGAAATACAGGACTCTCTGAAATCATGTGGAGTGGCTGTTTCAAGATGCACAATAAGGAAGCACTTGAAGAAAGATGGGTTGCATGGTCGAGTTGCCAGAAGAAAGCCATTACTATGCAAATGCCACAAAGTATCCCGCTTACAATACGCCAAACAGCACAGAGACAAGCCTCAAACCTTCTGGCACAAAGTCATTTGTAGTAATGAGACCAAAATTGAGCTTTTTGGCCAAAACCATAAATGCTACATTTGGAGAGGAGTCAACAAGGCCTATGATTAAAAGGTACACCATTCCTAGCGTGAAACACGGAGGTGGATTGCTGATGTTTTGGGGATGTGTGAGCTACAAAGGCACAGACAATTTGGTAAGAATTTATGTCAAGATGAATGCAGTGTGTTATCAGAAAATACTGGAGGAAAATTTGCATTCATCAGCCCGGAAGCTGCGCATGGGACGTACTTGGACATTCCAACATGACAATGATCCTAAACACAAGGCCAAGTTGACCTGTCACTGGCTACAGCAGAATAAAGTGAAGGTTCTGGAGTGGTCATCTAAGTCTCTTGACCTCCATATCATTGAGCCACTCTGGGGAGATCTCAAACGTGCAGTTCATGCAAGACAGCCCAAGAATTTACAGGAACTGGAGGCTTTTTGCCAGGAAGAATGGGCAGCTTTATCATCTGAGAAGATAAAGAGCCTCATCCACAAATACCACAAAAGACTTTAAGCTGTCATTGATGTTAAAGGGGGCAATACATGGTATTAAGAACTGGGGAATGTAAAGTTTTGATAATTTGGTCATTTGGGTAGTTTCTGTAGTCAGAATTTAAAAAGCATAAACACAGTGGATTGATAATAAATGGCTTCAGCCAAACTCTAACCGTGAGTGGAAGAAAAGGGTTTGTGTTATCATTCATATTCTCTGAAAAATGGCCAAGAAATCATAAATTCTGCCAGGGTATGTAAACTTATGAGCACAACTATGTATTAAGGTCACATTAAACTTGGAAAACAATCTATTAAAGTATATATTAGTAACTCAAAAATCTCCAAATTCATTTTTCTGGCTTCCTGTTTGAGAGTGGCTATGTTTATTCTCCATGGTCCCTAATTAGGGAGATAGTCACTTGCTTGCTCCAGAGATGGATTAGGGACTATGGGATTTATACGGTGCTAAAAATCAATGAAAATCAGTTTACAGGGCCATTAGGACGTGGATGTGCATGGATTTTATTTGAATTAGAATATCTGTTATTTAACATTTCTACCAACAGTTTGACAACAATTCACACCTTCAGCCATGTGACTTAAACAATTACCCCTGTCACAGGGGGTTTAACATACGTTCCCATCTCCCATCATGGTCTTGGACAACAAACATCTGCCCTGATACATTGTGATTAGATTAAAGTTGTATTAGGGTAACCTGTGTAGCTCAAAATGCTGGGGTATCTTCCTGACACCGATTAGAATGAAGAGGCTGCTTAAATAAATTGCAAAACACTGTAAGAATTACAGAACATGTCCAGTTGACTAACTACAAGTAGCAAAGACTAATTTACTACGTTTCTTCTTTTATTGTTATCTATTTAACCACAGATGCCCATTTTGTGAAATAAGCTGTTTCCAGATTTCTCTGTTCTACCGATAAAACAGATATGAGGTAAGAGTAATGAGGGGTGTGGCCCAATAACACCCTTCCATCTTCCATTTAGGATGGCGTAATAAGGATAAATAATGATCACTGTTCAGGATAAATAATGATCACTGTTCTGGACCTAACATTAGTAGTGCAGATGTTATTATATAGCCAAACATTACAGATCATAAATGCTATCAAAGGTCCTTAAGTGGTTATCAAGAATACAGGTTTTGATAGCATGGACAGACATCCTATAATATTTATTTTCATTTTAGATTACACAATCTTCATAATAAACTAGGTTCAATTGTAATTAGCAAAAAATTGTTACAATCTTGGAAATTCTGGTAGCAATTAGTGAATCAAATCACTAATCAAGCAAGTCAGCTTGATTGTTTTTTTGTTTTTTTTTTAAGAAATCGCTGTAGATTTGTTCTGCCTGCAGAGAATCTTACAATTTAAAAAGCATGTGTGCCTGGATTTCTGAACTGCATATTTGTCCACCAATCATATTGATCCACATGGAAATATTCAAGCAAATTAAACAGATTCTCCTAAATTGCTCGCCACAGAGTAGTTTTACAGTAGTAAATTTCCTAAATCATCATTAAGGTTGGTACAAATTTCACCCAAATAATACGTTTGGATTATGTTTGCATCTTGTGAATAGACCAGCTCACACTTGGTATATTACCTTATTTGTACATTAAACATATAGAAATATGTTCAGAATTTTGTACGCTTAGAATCTTTTGTATGTTAGTAGGGTTTGTGCTTTGCCGCAGTGGAAACCCTTTCAGCTTGGCAGTGTAGATAGAAATAACGGCCACCCGGGCTAAAGCACTGCTGAATTAGGACCAATATTGACTTGCATGTGTCCTTCTCATTGCACCATTGCAAATATGATAGCATGAGGTGTTTATGAACAATTTTATGCACCCTCGAAGGGTTATTTTTCATTTTCGCAAGTATATAGACAATGTGATAAGCTCGGATTTAAATAATGTTTCAGACTTTATGGCAGTTTATCTATACCCTGGTCAAAAAGTAAAGGTCCTGCACTTCCCTAAAGAGATGAGTAATCTCTATGGCTAATTATACATTGCTTTACACAGCAGCATTCATAATATAGCTATAGCTTTGCGAATTTCATACAACACTGTGGAACATCTATATATTGAGCAAGAAGCAAATATTTTCTTTTTCATTGACAGCCTCTACTAAACACCTTTATAGCCATTTCTGACATACAGTATAATTTCAAACATAGTGGAAACTTGGCAATACATACTTTGGTGATTTTGGACATTTAAATATGGCTTTTTATTTTATTACCTAAAATAAGTAATTTTGTAATGCTACATGCAAGTTCCCAGCCTATATGAGAGGCAAAGCTATTTAAAAATGTAATTATTGCTTTGCCTTTAGCTTCATGCACAAAAGTGCCAGGGAACAAAAGTATCAACAACTGCAATACTTGCAGGGCTGCATTTACAATTTGGAGTCTAGTTGCTTTAAACCAGATGGCATCAGCGAAGTTCACTAACTACTTTATATGCGTTCTCTATCTCTCCTTGTCCTTTGCAACAGCCTTAGGACATCACTTCCATTCGTATATTTTCAAAAAAATACTAATATTTTATTTGGCATTCATTTTAGTTCTCACATTTAAACTCTTCTAGAATCAAATGAGTCAAACTGGGAAAAGATGTTACATGGTGGCTGCTTAATGTTAAAGGTTATTGTGCTGTACACCTGCATGTGCTCCTTTAGTTTGACAGCCAGGTCATAATTTAAATACCGGTATGTAAAAATTAAAAAAAATGAATTTAAAGCAACAGGTAAAATAGAGTTTTCAAAATTGGAAAACATTGGTATACATGACAGTGTATAATCATGGTAAATAATATAACATTTAGAAATGATTGAATAAGGCAATAGAAAGCTCAACCGTAACATGCAAAGTGTACGCACTCAAAACAACCGAACTGTAGCAATTTATGGTAGGTGATTAGGAGTTCTTGTACTTTGATGTTAGACTTTGGCCTTCTAAACACTGATTTTGTTGGTTAACAGGGTTTGCATTTTGTATTTGGGAACATCTCTATATACTTGGCCTATTAAGGATATAACATATGCAACTCTGGGTGCCTCGTCTGCCATCAGTCAGCTAAAAGCCAGGACAAAATTATATTTTAATAAATGCTATTAGGCCTAAGAAAGTCATATGACCTATAAATGTAAAATTATGTCAAACTGTCATTCTTTTCACATCATTTTGTTAACTTAAAGCGGAGTTCCAGCCATTTACTCACCTGTCCAACGGTCCAGCGATGCGGCCGCCGGAAGCCTCGATCCTCTCCCTCGGCGCCGGCATCACTGCTGTGGGCACCCGGCTGTTACAGTTTGCGGCTTCACAGCCGGGTACCCACTGCGCATGCGCGAGTCGCGCTGCGCGCCGTGATTGGCCGGCAATCTTCTGGGACCTCTGACGTGTCCCAGAAGATTGCAGGGAGGGAGGGGGAGAGGAGAACTTCCGCTCAGGGCGCCGCGGCGCTCCGAGCGGAAGTGGGAGCGGGTACCTGTCAAAACTAGGTACCCGCTCCCCCCCCCCAAAAAATGACATGCCAAATGTGGCATGTCGGGGGGTCAGGACTCCCTAAAGCGGAAGTTCCACTTTTGGGTGGAACTCCGCTTTAAAGAATGACAGTAATGTTAAAAGGGAGTAAAAACTGCCATCCTTTAACTGCTCTTCCACACTATATAACCCATCTATGGCAAATTTTATAAAGATAAAAAAAAAAGCAAGTTACAAATTTCAGTCACTCAGTTTTTGTAACATATGATACGACAATCATGTTTTCTAGGAAATATTTTATTTGGCCCAGCTTCTATGCACAGTTAAAATGAAATCTACAATAATCTAGTGTTTCTTTTCCACAACATCACAGAATGTACTCCATTGTAATTACAAGACTGAGGCAAAAACACGTTTCCCTTGTGGTCCCAGCACTTTTTTCATTGTAAACATTTATTTCTGGAAACACACAGTAAGAGAAAAATAATAATAAAAAAAAATAACACAATAACAGTTGGGCATGTTAAGACTACTGTGAACTGTATCCATGTGGAAGGAAGGTTGCCACAACAAGTACATGTTATTCCTGCATTTATTATAAAGGACTCTAAGACTCCGGTAAAAAGAAATACAACAGCTGAAAAAGGGACACGTATTAACAAAAAAAAAAAAAAAAAAAAAGGAATAAAGAAAAAATAGAAATGATCATGGAATGTAATGGGGTTTAAACCACTGCGCTTGTACCGATGATCTGGAGAAAGCAGCATTTAAAAGCAGTGGTACAATTGAATTGTGGTTAATGTCAGACATCTTAGTGGGGTAGTGGGACAAGGATATCAACATAGTTAATGGGGAAGAAGCCCGACTGGCCATGAAGCATCCCCTCATACCAATTTTCATCAATTTGATTGGTGAGAGTAATGATGTCACCTTCTTTGAAGCCAAGTTCTCCTTCGTTTTCTGGGTCAAAGTCATAGAGGGCCCGACAACATGGCTGATCCATGGCAGCACCTGCACCAGATAAAACAATCAGAAGATATTCGTACCATAATAGACTATTGGAAATAATGTAAGGAAGTTACATGCTAAATATACCTAATAAATAAGGTTTACAAAGTTTACCCAGAATGCAAACTGGGCTTTTCTTAATGCAAACTCTGCAGTTCAAGTAAATTACTCAAGCCAATTTATAATTGCTTTATTGTTTTGAGGTTTTACATTCAATACATTATAGCGAATCTGTCAGCCATGATAAACTTTTAAAAATGATGGATCTTGCTTTACAGCAGGTACTGAAAGATGTTGGCTATTGCCTTTTTAAACCAGAAAACTTGTGTGCCTTTCTAAAATTAGGTGCACTTTGATACTGGAGCCCAGCTTTAAGGCTGCGGCATGCCTCCCATCCAGTAAGTGCATGTCCATGGCCATTAAAGGCACTTTTTTGAACAGGGAATGACAGTTTTCGGTGCTTAGCACTACATTCAGAAAAATCAAGCCTCATGCTACAACTGAAGAGGCATCCAGAAGAAGGCTAACAAAGATAATAGTAGCAATCTCATGGTATCTTAGCCAACTTTTAAAAGGTTTACTTCAAGGTGTGCTCTCAATATGGTCACTAAGATTGAACCAGCAGGGGTTGTCTTAGCTATTTACAACTTCAGGAAAGAACACCACAAATTCCAGAAAAACCACCATAACACTGCAAAATCTGTAACTGTTAAAGTTAGATATTAATTCCTACGACAAGTTTAAAGTTGAAGCATGTTTTCAGTGTTGGATAGAGCAAGATTAAGTAACCCTTTTCACATTAAGAGGTAAATTTATAAAAAAAAAAAAAAAATTGTGCAAACATCACAGCTTTTGCACAGCCATCACAAATAATCCTGTAATATGCCCAATATGTTTATTTGGTTATAAAATGACTGCTCCATCTAGTTTTCATAATGCAATATTTTCTTGATTGAGGTATTTCAGGAATATACTACACTATGGCCTCAAGATGGAGCTGATGACGATGTGAAGTAAACATATTAGACACATTCTGAAGACTAAGTTTTCTGCGCCATTATACTGTAAAGAGGGGCAACCATCTGTGATGCCCTGTTAAATCCATTATAATGGCACAACCATGACTAAAAAAAGGCCCTGCATCAAAGCTCCATAATTGGGTAAGGAGGACATTAAGAATTGCAACCACTCAAAAGAGCAGTGGTTCTCTACTCCAGTCCTCATGACCAAATAACAGGCCAGATTTTAAGTATTACCTTGGGGAGATGCAGACTAGAATACTGCAATCACTGAGCAGCAAAGTATATCACCTGTGATGTATTTCAGTTTTTTTGCAAACCTGGCCTGTTAGTTGGTCCCGAGGACCGGAGTGCCGGACCACTGCAATAGAGGCTAAAAGCACCCCTGCAGGAAGAGAAGAAATCCACTGCTGAGATCAGAGAAGCCATCTATGGGGCAAATAGAACTATGGAGGCTCCACAAAGCTTGACTTAATGGATAAGTGATGAAATTTAAAGCACAACAAACAAATACCATATCAAACCCTGTTAATCTTTTACCAAAAGACGAGAAAAATGCTCTGCAAGGCAAAAAGCCAGCACTGCTCACTACCATAGGAACCTCATCTAATTAGCTGCTATTAGTAGCAAATCCAGTTCTAATTTTCATTACACCAGTTGTAACGATGTAGACCCCCAATGCGTGTTCCTACCAGATGGTTTTGGAGTAGTAGCAAGGGAGATTCCTCCATTATGTTGAGTGAGGTCAACGGGCAAAGCAAGTTCCAAACTCATTCGAGGCTTAGGCTGATATTCTCTCCTTGGTCGGTTTGAAGCATCTCTGATTCTGCAAAATGTAAAATTTGTGGGAAATTAAGGTATTTTAATTACTCATTTTTTTTAAATGAAAAATAATAGTTATTGTGCATGTGTTTTTTATGTTTTTATTTTGTCATTTCTAAAAAAGGTAAAGTAATAATAGAAATTGATTATAAATACAAAATATATTACAAAATAAAGGCAAAACTGTTTTTTAGTCTTAGATAGAGTGTAGAGGGATTGGAACACCTGTCAGGTTGTTACTGTCTGTCCCCCGATAGGTAATATATAGAGAGGGTGAATCTCCCCGTTTACTGCTCTCACTGAGAATGGAATTGATAAGAGAATTCCAAATGTTGTGTTGTCAGCAGAAAAAAAGAGTAGAAGAGAAATCATCCAATGAGGACACAAGTTGTGATGACCCTGGCGACTCATCTTAGAGGGATTTCCTCTCACTTCCTGTTTTAGCTACAAGACAGGAAGTGAAAGGAAATTTCCCCAATAGTATAGCAAAAAAAAAGAACCGTTAGGGGCTATAACACTCCCTTACTGTTTTATCACTGTACACAGTTTATACAATATTTATATACTAAACTAAAATACAATAAATATTTAATACATGGCAAAAGCTTCCAGGTAAACTGAGTTAGCTAAAGAGACAATACAGTAGAAGCAGCCTATGAGGTTGTGATTGGTCTGATGGAAATTTTACACTAACAGCTGATCAGAGTGGAATTACTGCTGATAAATTATTCAACTGTTTATGAATTTTAGCTTGAGCTGTTGAGTTCTATAAAGCATAGGGATGTGAAAGTGTTCAAATGTAATACACAGAAAGATAGAAAAGGGAGCAGTTGCCCAATCTCCTCTAGACATGTGCAGTACATTTCATTCTGAATCAAAATTCAGACAAATCACAAGAGGAACAAATTTAAATGCATCTGCAATAAAATGTAACAAAGCAAAATTTAGTTTGAAACATTTGAATTTGAAAACAAATTCAAAATGTAAACATAATGCGGACTATTGCTGATTTCTTTCAAAAACTATGTGCAAGTGTACCTAAAAGAATTGATGCAGTTTTAAAGCCTAGGGTTATTCAAATATTGATTTGCTTTAGATTTTTCTTCTGTTTGCTCACTCTGCATTTTTTAAAGTGATAAAAAAAAAAAAAACAAGTAAAATATATATTTTTGAAAGCATTCTTACATTATTCCTTCACACCTGCCTAAAACTTTTGTACACTACTGGACATAGAGACATAAATGTTGAAGTTAGATATTTCTGTTATAACTTCGAACACTTCACATTTTCTGAATAAATCTTGTTAATACAAAGAAGATTAATGTGAAGACACGAATTCCCATGAAACGCGTTTAGTTCTGTTACTCACGCATGATGGAGAGGATTTTCATTAGCTGGTGGAAGACACTTTCTTTGCGGGGATATTGATCACATATTTTGGACTCTTTTGCATTGGATGTTTATTTACATGGATTTATTTTTAATATAATTTTTGA
This sequence comes from Pelophylax lessonae, assembly GCF_965119305.1. Taxonomy (NCBI): domain Eukaryota; kingdom Metazoa; phylum Chordata; class Amphibia; order Anura; family Ranidae; genus Pelophylax; species Pelophylax lessonae. The sequence continues at coordinate 412,178,577 of NC_138768.1, forward strand.
ATATTGTGGATGCTTTTTGCACATTATGAATGCTGTGTTGATAGTACATGCTTTAGGTTTAGAATACTCTATATTTGGAGGCGCTGCATTATTTTCTTTGTTGGTTTGTTTGGGTACTGTATATTTACCTATTGCAAGCTGCCCATTTATTTTCTTTAGCACTGACCCCCTTTTATGTTTACAATACAAGAACAATTTTTGTTTTATCCCAAACCATTATCTTATTACATTTTGCAAAAAGTAGAAACATGGCCTTGCTTTAGAATAAAAAAAAAAAAAATTGCACAGGTGATCAAATACCACCAAAAGAAAGCTCTATTTGTGGGGAAAAAAAGGACATCAATTTTATTTCGGCACAGCGTCGCACGACGCAATTTTCCGTAACGCAGTGCCGGATCGCAAAAAATGGCCTGGTCATTAAGGGGGCAAATCCTTCTGGTCCAGAACTGGTTAAAATGCTAATACATTTGTAAAGTGTTTGCCTATAATTGGTATAGAAGGCACACACAGTTGTAAAGTTTTAATTCTGCCTTCATCTCACACTGTATAGGATCATTCAACAACCTTTCAAACAAAATTTTAATGCTTCACAGACTCAACATAAGGGTTTTACAATATAACACTACTGAAATTTTACATCTCCAGTTTCATACAGTATATCTTTTTGCACAGGATTACCTACGATACTATGCATTGCAAACAATCTACTGAATAATAATGAAGACAATCTAGTCTGAGTCTCTGTACTATTTTAATAAGCTGTTTTTTTTTTAAAGACTATGTGAAAACTATTTTTTTTTTCTAGTTTAAAATGGACTTGTGTTCCATTAGTGCTAGTAAGCATAAGTAGCTAGAAAAAAAAGATATGTATAGGTAAGTGATTATCAGAATGCTATTGTACTTATTTTCGAAACACAAACTGAGTATCTTTGCTGCTAATGCAGTTATAACAGAACAGCTGTCTTCTACCCCTACGCACACACTCCCACACACATATGCACGGTAGACTCTCGGAGAAAGATGGCCCGAAGTCAAAATAGTATGATGATGCTAAAATGAGGAATAAATGAACAGCAGGCCACAGAACACATACTAATCAAAAAAGAGAGATTATACTTAAGGCATTAATAAAAACTTGCTGAGTTAGACTGTGCCTTGCAATACCAACACTTGCTGGGAGTAAAGGCTGCATGAAGCCAATTAGCTGGATTAAGACCATGGTTTCACAGAGATCACCAAAAAAATTATCTTGGCACCTGCCTTGTCTTCTAAGTCTAAGTGACAGAGCAGTGAAGAAAAATAAAGTATGGTTTGGAAACTTCTTCATGAAAGAAGAGGTCCATTACCTAAAGACACTAGCAAAAAAAATAGTCCCACTGAGTAGGTGGGGTTACATTGGGTGCATTGTGGGGGTTTCCAGCAAAACATTTACCAGTGTCTAGTCACCCAAAAGTAGTGGCAATGCACCCATTCCTCATACGTGTTGGTTGCATTTGTTTCCTTTTTCAAGCTTTGTTTCCTTTATTGCCAACTGTTGGTCCTACCAGTGACATATTTCCTGCTCTAGGGTTCACAATGCTAACGCATCCTACTGCATTTATTGGAGTAGCAGTGTCATCACCCTAGGAGAGGATTACAGAACACCTCCCCCTTTACTAGTCTCCTTAATATGAGAGTATGCTTTGCTCACAAAGCTTTCCTTGGGCAGGAAGAGAAGACAGATAACAGTGCAAAATGTACAGCATACAAGACAGTACTGCATCTTTGGTAGGAAACAACAAATGTTCAATGTTAAGAATTTACAAAGCACGTTAACACCGTAGTCACCATCTCTAAATTGTTTTAGTGGATAACTATTCTCCTAAGGCTTCTACTTTAATAGGAGCCACTTAGGGTTGGGTAAAGACATCTGGTAATGAGCCTTTGTGAGCATTGTCTGCATAGGTCTGGACTTAACACCCCTTCATTTATAGCTTTTAGGATTAATTTGATCATATCAGCAGCAGTGGACTTGTGCTTGGTTGTCAAGATTTGTACCCTGCAAAACATCTCAATAGGACCCGATCCTACCTGATCCTATGCACTGTGGTCAGCAAAATTGCCAAGTGCAGTCCAAACCAAACCTTAGGCAGCATCCACATCTAATATATCCTTAACCACCTCCCTACCGGCCACTGTATATATATGTCCTGAGTTTAAAGCTAAATACCGGTATTATGGCAGCAGATAGCTGCCATAACCCTGGTATTTTTAAACTGCAGGCGATTGGCTTTCCGATAAGGGTGGTCCCAGCGGCGTATTCGCCGCGAGATCACCCTCCGGGATGGCGGAAGAGGTGCCCCCCCTCCCGCCGCGTCCTGGTCCTTTTCCCCACTTACCGGACCCGTCGGCAGCGGGGAAAATGATCGGGTCCCGGATCCTCACAGACAGGATGTCGAGTGAGGGCAAGCTTGCCCTCACTCGACTCTATTGTCTTGGAGGACCGGAGCGATGGCAAACGCCGTTGCCTAGCAACCGGCTTAAAGGTCCCTTTTTTTTTCTTAATTTTTTTTTTTTTTTTTAATTTCTATCTTTATTAGTGTACTTGTGGACTTTTTGACCCCAGATCTCACAAAAAAGGAGGTCCTGTCCTGCCTATTTCTATAACAAGGAATGTTTACATTCCTTGTAATAGAAATAAAAATGATCATTTTTTTTTTTAAAAAACGGTGTAAAAATAAAAAATAATAAAATAAATAGTAAAAAAAAAAAAAAAATTAAAGCGCCCTGTCCCCGTTCGCTCGCGCGCAGAAGTGAACGCATACGGAAACCCCCCCACCACATATGTAAACGGTGTTCAAACCACACATGTGAGGTATCACCGCAATTGTTAGAGCGAGAGCAATATTTGAGCCCTAGACCTCCTCTGTAACTCTAAGATGGCAACCTGTAGAAATTTTTAAAATGTCGCCCATGGGGATTTTTAAGTACAAAAGTTTGTCGCCATTCCGTGAGCGTGCACAATTTTGAAGCATGACATGTTGGGTATCTATTTACTCGGCGTAACATTATCTTTCACATTATGGAAAAAAATTGGGCTAACTTTACTGGATTCTTATTTTTTAATTCAAAAAAGTGAATTTTTTCCAAAAAAATTGCGTTTGGAAGACCGCTGCGCAAATACGGTGTGATAAAAAATATTGCAATAATCTCCATTTTATGGAGGGTCTCTGCTAAAAAAAATATATAATGTTTGGGGGTTCTAAGTTGTTTTCTAGCAAAAACAACTGATTTTAGCTTGTAAAACACCAAATGTCAAAAATAGGCCTAGTAGGCAAGTGGTTAATATTACCTTCTACAACCACTCAGGAATGGCAAATCTATCTATCGCTTTCCTGAATGGACAAAGATGTTCCATTCAGAGATTAATACTCAAGTGCATGTCAGCATGAGGAAAGTAGTGCCAATAAATGGATTTTTGTAAAATCTTACCGTAAAATCCTTTTCTCTTAGCTCATTGACAGACGTAGTCCTCGGTGATACAGCACCTTCGGGTTATGTTGCCTCCACAGGAGTAGGACTAGACAGGAAATGAAAAATGCTCTGGCCACACCCCAGGGGCAGTCCCCGAGGGTACATCCTCTCTCTCTCTCCGCCACAGCAAATCAGTTATGTCACAAAAGCAGTGCTTAGAGAATTTAACCCAACCCAACTCAAAAACAGAGGGGCGGGTACTACGTCTGTCAATGAGCTAAGAGAAAAGGATTTTACGGTAAGATTTTACAAAATCCATTTTTCTCTATCGCTCATTGACAGACGTAGTCCTCGGTGATACAGCACCTTCGGGAAGTCCCAGAGCAGTATCACAAATGAGGGGTGGGAAAATGGAAATCAAATCCAAATCTAGAAGGCCCAACCGGTGCCAACTAGAAGTTTACAATGCTCATCCTTAATGATGAGACTCAACAAAAAAATTTTCAAACAGAAAAAAACCCTCGAGGTAGACCACCGGTCTCCTCAAATTGCGGCCTGCAAAACCTTGCGGCCAAATGAGGCATCCGCCGATGCCATCACATCAATTTTATAAAATTTTGTAAAGGTATGTACCGACGACCAGGTGGCCGCTTTACATACCTGGACCACTGACGCCTGATGGCGAAAGGCCCAGGAAGTACTGAGCGCTCGAGTGAAGTGCGCCCTAACAGGGAACGGAGGATTCCGACCCTTAATAGAATAAGCCTGTACCACCGTCTGACTGATCCATGTAGATATGGTCGCGGCAGACACAGGCAACCCCCTTCAAGGGCTATCCGTGATCACAAAAAGTGAGTCCGTCTTACGAAAACCACTTTAGGAAGGAAGGATGGATTCGGAAGAAGAACCACCTTATCCCTATGAACCACCAGATCTGGGGAACGACAGGATAATGCGGCCAGTTCTGACACCCTGCGTACAGAAGTAATGGCCACCAAGAAGGCCACCTTCTGGGAATGTAAGCAAGGGAATCTCCCTAATATCTTCAAAGAGAAGTTTCTGAAGAACCGACCAAACTAAATTAAGATACCAGGCGGTAAGGGTGCGCACACTGGCGGAGCCAGATGTCGCACCCCCTGGATGAAATTCCGCACCAAGAAATGATTAGCCAAAGGTTTCTTGAAAGAAGATTGCCAACGCCGAAAACCTGACCCTTGATCGTGCTCAAGGATAGTTTCTGCTCAACCCCTTGTTGCAGACAGACCAAAATTCGGGTCACCGAATAGGTCTGTGGGGGAAATCCAATAGATTCACACCATGCAATATAAGACTTCCATGTGCAGGAAGTCGCTTTCCTTGCTTTAACTGGAGGTAGGAATAACTGAAGCTGACACTCCCTTGTCCTTCAGTACCTGGGTCTCAATGGCCAGGCCATTAAACCAGCGACTGTAAAGCAAGATGGAAGATCGGTCCCTGAGACCGCAAATCCTCCCCCTGAGAGGAAGTCTCCAAGGAGCGTCCGCGACTAGCCTCGCCAAGTCGGCGTACCAGGCTCGACGAGGTCAATCCGGAATTTCCAGAATAACTGGAATTCCCTCCACCTCTATCCTGCGAAGAAGTTCCCGCAGCAACTTGAGAGGATGGAAGGCATGCCGTAGCTGATACTGCCCCCACGGTGCGATCAGCGTTTCTGCTGCGTCCGCTAGAGGATCGTGGCGCGAGCTACAAACCTCCGCACCTTCCTGTTAGGCCAAGGTGCCAACAGATCCCCATCCGGGATGTCCCAATGAAGGGACAGCTAGGGAAAAACCTCTGGATGAAGAGGCCATATGCGATTGGATCTGAATCGGGCTGCTCTAGAGCTGCTCGATCCAGTAAATCAGACAAAATCTGAACGCTCTCAGTTCCGATACCCTTATTGGTAATCTGGATACTATCGGAAGAAATGACTTCCCCTGGTTGAGCATCGGAGACTTCCTGGTCCGCTCGCTCAACCGGATCCGATTGTCCAGGGAATCGGAGTTCTGATTCCATTAAAAAAGAATCTCCTTCAGGAGAATTCGGGTATGAGACTGGGTATACGGTACTGCCTCTAAGAAGGCCACCATCAGTCCCAGCCAATTGACGGACAGCAACATCCGAATCGTTGACTGAACCTTCTGGAGTTTCCCAGCAAGGAGAAACTCTCTTGCCCAGGATGTATCCAACCTTAGGCCCAGATAGTTCAGTCTCCTGGTGGGAACCAGGGATGATCTTTGGGAAAGCGAAAAAACGCTGATGTCCTGCGATGATGGGGATATAAAGATAGGCATCCTATATGTCTATGGACGCCAGGAAATCTCTTTGATGCAGGGAGGCCACCACTGTACGGATGGACTCTATTTCTTCCCAAGTCCAGATTTGGACGCACCTTGCCCTCTTTCCTGGGCATTGTGAATAGGTTCGAATAGAACCCCTGAAACCGTTCAATGTTAGAAGGGAAGAATCGCACCGGTGGAAGTGATCGAAACTCGATCCTGTGTCCTCCAGAAACCGGTGAAGACATCCCCCCCCCACCCCAGAGATGGGTAGGGGCGCATCAGGCTATATACTTCAGGCTTGGCTGAGCCGGACTCTTTGTTTACCCGACCAGCGCCCTTTGAAACCCCTCTAAAGGGGCTTTGGAGGGTTTCGCCTTATCGCCCGCCCTCGCGGAACGAACAACTCTATATGAGCAGAAAAGGAAGGTCCTCGTTAGTTATGAGGTCTTTTTATCCTAACAGTCTGTGGCAAGACAGCAGGTGGTACCGTCTATCCTATAAAGAGGAATTCCTCAAACGGATAGCACCTAGCCATGCGTTTGGAAATAACAGGGGTTCGTTTCAAAACGACCCCATTTGGGTAAAGGAAAATCCTTCGCCCTTTTGGTAGGCTAACAAGTACCAAAAAGGAATCTCAGTCTCAGCTACCTCTGCCGGTGTAACCTCAAGACTAAAGGTTTCCCGGACGGACACAACTAGTTTATCTTGTGTTGTCACGCATATTGTGTTGTCACGCTGCTTGTTTTTGTAAGCACAGTTATTTCCATTTAACACAAATTCAGTGGTTTTGCCCACAGAGGATCGCATGGTACTTCTGTACCATGTGATCTGGCTGTAGTGAGTTTCCAAACGTAGTACATGCTCTACTTTTGGTGCCATTTCAGCCCATTCAAATTGAATGGGCTGAAATCGAACCACACAGAACTACATGTGAATCGCACAGGAACGCACAGCGCATTCCTGTGCAAATCCAAGTGTGAACCAGCCCATAGATAGTTGTTACCCAACAGTATTTCCCCACTAGAAAATTTCCACTCTATTGCGGTTATGGTGGCAACTGTAAAAAAGTTGGCTTTCCCAAAACTTTCTGTACCCGGACAAACAGAGAATACTGTAACTCTTCAGCAGCATTATTTACTCTTTTCATCTTCTGAATATTCCAGGTGTCCCCACTGTGCACAGTAAGCAATTACCAACCACAGTAATGAGACCCCTTCACAGTGCACTGCACCCAGCTATCTACAGTTAGGAATATTGCATTGTGAGATGCAAGGCATATATCAGAGCTTCAATAAAAAGCCATGGACACTACCCGTATATGGCGTGCATTGGGATTAGTACCATTTTCTTCAGAAAAGGTTACCAAATCAGTTCTTCTATTACCATATTTACCTCTGTTCCAGTTTCGAAGTGACTTGCTGTAAAATCTGTACTGCTTGCTTATGATATTCCAGTTGTGCTTGAACGAGAGCAGAAAGCTGGCTCACTTGTTCAATCTGAGAAAATAAAAGTAAAAAAAATAAATAAAAATGTACTGATTTATTCAGCTAAAACAGAACAACTTATACAGTATTATGAAAGATACAGTGTCTCACAAAAGCGAGTACACCCCTCACATTTTTGTAAATGTTTTATTATATTGTTTCATGTGACAACACTGAAGAAATTACACTTTGCTACAATGTAAAGTAGTGAGTGTACAGCTTGTATAACAGTATAAATTTGCTGTCCCCTCAAAATAACTCAACACACAGCCATTAATGTCTAAACCACTGGCAACAAAAGTGAGTACATCCCTAAGTGGAAATGTCCAAATTGGGCCCAAAGTGTCAATATTTTGTGTGGCCGCCATTATTGTCCAGCACTGCCCTAACCCTCTTGGGCATGAAGTTCACCAGAGCTTCAAAGGTTGCCACTGGAGTCCTCTTCCACTCCTCCATGATGACATCACGAAGCTGGTGGAGGTTAGAGACCTTGCGCTCCTCCACCTTCCATTTGATGATGCCCCACAGATGCTCAATAGGGTTTAGGTCTGGAGACATGCTTGACCAGTTCATCACCTTTACCCTCAGCTTCTTTAGCAAGGCAGTGGTCGTCTTGGAGGTTTGTTAGGTTGGAATACTGCCCTGCGGCTTAGTCTCTGAAGGGAGGGGATCATGCTCTGCTTCAGTATGTCACAGTACATGTTGGCATTCATGGTTCCCTCAATGAACTGTAGCTCCCTAGTGCTGGTAGCACTCATGCAGCCCCAGACCATGACACTTCCACCACCATGCTTGACTGTAGGCAAGACACACTTGTCTTTGTGCTCCTCACCTGGTGTTCACCACACACGCTTGACACCATCTGAACCAAATAAGTTTATCTTACATGGTTCCAGTAATCCATATCCTTAGTCTGCTTGTCTTCTGCAAACTGTTTGCAGGCTTTCTTGTGCATCATCTTTAGAAGAGGCTTCTTTCAGGCGACGACAGCCATGCAGACCAATTTGATGCAGTGTGAGGCGTATGGTCTGAGGATTAATAGGCTGACCCCAAACCCCTTCAACCTCTGCAGCAATGCTGGCAGCACTAATATGTCTATTTCCCAAAGACAACCTCTGGATCTGATGCCGAGCATGTGCACTCAACTCCTTTGGTCGACCATGGCGAGGCCTGTTCTGAGTGGAACCTGTCCTGTTAAACTGCTGTATGGTCTTTGCCACTGTGCTGCAGCTCAGTTTCAAGGTCTTGGCAATCGTTTTATAGCCTAGGCCATCTTTATGTAGCTCACAAAAGGAGCAAGAAAGAAACAATAATTCCTTATCCCACCCACTCAGCGCTTATGTATATGCAATGCTCAATGGATCGAACATGTACACCTAGCACTCTGCGAAGTGTAAAATCTCATAGGCCTATATCTCCAATTAAGCAGCCGCTATATCTTAAGTCATATCAAAAAAAGGTGCGTATAAGAGTAACAGCCCACATAAGCACTAGCAGCGCTAAAACACAGCCTCTATCGAGGTTACGGATATATGGCTAAATGTTAGACAAAATAAATACAATAGGTGGATTTTAAAGAACCAAAGTTCATAAGTCCATAAAGCTCTCAGGGTAGAGTCACATGAAAGACAGGGTGCATGGGGAACTTGATGTATAGTGAAAACAAGACTTCTTTGCTGGTCACTCTGCAACCACCAAATCCTTCACCTCACCACTGTGCTCCCCCCCTTGAGAGTGAACACGTACCCTTAAACGCTAGGGTATAGCGCTTTGTTCAACAGGTAATCCTCCACTCCCGGATGGCGATCCCCTTAGGATTCCACTCCAGCTGGTAGAAATATGAACAGCACCTCCTCCTCTCCTCTCACCTGTCCAGTGCAGAGCTCGCCATGCTGTCACGTGACACAAGTGATGGGACATTTGTCATCTTTATGTAGCGCAACAATTCTTTTTTTCAGATCCTCAGAGAGTTCTTTGTCATGAGGTGCCATGTTGAACTTCCAGTGACCAGTATGAGGGAGAGAGCGATAACACCAAATGTAACACACCTGCTCCCCATTTACATCTGAGACCTTGTAACACTAACGAGTCACGTGACACTGGGGAGGGAAAATGGCTAATTGGGCTCAATGTGGACATTTTCACTTAGGGGGTGCACTCACTTTTGTTGCCAGCAGTTTAGACATTAATGGCTGTGTGTTGAATTATATTTAGGGGACAGCAAATTTACACTGTTATACAAACTGTACACTCACTACTTCACAGTGTAGCAAAGTGACATTTCTTCAGTGTTGTCATATGAAAAGATATAATAAATTCACAAAAATGTGAGAGGTGTACTCACTTTTGTGAGATACTGTACATATATGTAGCTATCATTATGAAGGTATCATATATATATATATATATATATATATATATATATATATATATATATATATATATATATATATATATATATATATATATATATATATATATATATACACACACACACACACACACAGTATAGAGTCTCATTCATACCATCATGTTTTATGTGCGCTACCGCAGTATCACAGTGCCCTAAAAGTGCATGAAAAATATTTACCATGTATAATTTATGAAGCTTTTTACTTCAGTGTGTCTTGTGTTAGAGAAAAGTGTGTTGCGTTTTGAAAAATTCTGCTTGCTGCATCCTTTGTACAGTTTTGCAAAAACACGAGTTACAATATTGTCAATGGTAACACATAGGAAATGCACTGAAAATACATTAAAATGTAAATTGCAATTTTTATAGTATGATTTTCAGTTAACATGTCCATATTTCCCATATGCCTACAAAAGGGAAATTGATTACCCTAATCAGAGAGAATGCAAAGAGATGAGATGAGCCCAGCAAAGAGGAGCAAGGATAGAGATAGTCAGAGAGGGGCAGGGAGAAGCCAAGCAGTAGGAGGATAATCCATGGTGGAGAAGGAATTAATTCTAAACTTGGTGAAGAAACATCCAGAGGTCTATGACTCTTATAAAGACACTTAAAAGGGCTGGATGAGAATAGTAGAATTTATCCCAAAATCACTCACTAAAAATAAAAAGGCCGCAGAAAAGCAAACACCTCAAACCACTAGGCACAACCCACAAAAGAGAGAAAGAAATTATGAAAATTAAACAAAACACACATAAAAAGCAAGCAAAACTCATCTTGTGATGTGTCATATTTTAATGCAATGCACTAAAAGTGCATTATTCGCTTTGAGGAAAATGGATGTCTATTTATCATTGCAATAGTGTGAATGAGCCCTAAGAATTTTGTTTAAACTTTTTACTCAAAAGCAACCTTACCTGAATTATAGTATATGCACACTACTAATAAAACAAAAATGTTTTGTAATGGAGTCAATATAGTCAAATCATGGGGCAGATCACTAATCCTATGATCTGCTGGAATACAAACTTTTATCTTGCATTGTATCCATTTTTCTAGTAACAGATTTAGAGGTAGGATTTCTATCTACAATCAATCATAATCTCAACACAGAGAGATGTATTGAACTACAGAAAATGGCTGTGGTTTTACAGACAATAGAACAGTTTGCTGCTATAAGGAACGCTGACCTTTTGCTAATGCAATCTCAAACATTTAGTAAAGTAATTATTATTAACAAGTCAAGGAAACAAGCAGACCAGTCCATCATTGCTTCAGTTCATCAAGTGCTTGTTCTGTTATTAAAATGTCCTTTAAATGTATCTAAATTAAAAAAAAAATAAAAAAAACAAAAGTACAGGAGTTACTGCAATAAGGAGTGTAGGTTTTTTATTTATATGGTACCTGGGGTCTAAAGAAGACTTCTAGCCAAGCATCTTTTTGTTGGCATGTAATTATCTCGGTCTTAAAGAATAAGTTCACTGTTTGGGGGAAAAAAAATTGCACATTTTTTTGCAGATAAAAAAAATATGCATTTATTATTTTTTATTTTTGAGCCTGTAAAGCATTGCACCGGTGATCAGCAGATCGCTGGTGCCATGCAGTTCTACAGCAGATCTGCCAGTGTACCTGCTTGCCCGTGCATCCTGTACGGGATACAATCTTACAGGAAGTATGAATAAACTACCACGATGCTCCACAGCGCCATGATAGTTATTTTGAAAACTACAAACTGACAGCCGCAAAGGCTGCCGGGCCTTGTTGTTTTCCATGCACAGAACTCAAAATGTATTTTTTTTTTAATTGTGACAGCTAGCGGGGGAAGAATATGAGGTAAACCTATCCTTTAAGGAACTCACAGTAGTGCTTTCTGCATATACAATTGGACTGAATTTGTCCCCCCCAAGTTGTGATCTGCAAGCATTTTCAGCGTAAGTGACTAAAAAATGACTGAAGCCACTGGATCATAATGAAAGCCAGGCAACCAGAAGCTTTAGATAGACAGGGCATTAATAGTAGCCTACATGTTTTATCTGTATATATTTACCTTAAATGAGGCTTCATGTACACTACATCAAAAAGTGTAAAAAAAGGGGAAAAGTCATCACCTAATAGCAGTAGTACTAAGTTACAGCCAACTCACCTTGAACAATCAGTATATAGGTGGGGTTCCCGGAGCCAAAACACATCGATGCAAGCAAACAATGATCCAGGACAGAACCTGGTATCAGGACAGAGGCTCCAATTGGAAACACACAGCGGCTTAATGAAATTACAAAAAGTTTTATTGTTTACAAAAATACATGAAAGGAAATGTACACCTTCAACATACCTCTAATAAAACACATTCATGACAACATTGTCAAGAATAAACCCATAAAAACAGCCCTGGCTACTCAGGCATCCATCCACACACACCAGGGGGATGATAATGTATTGCTTAGCTAGATGAGATGGATAAATGTCGGTAAGTAACTTTATGGACCACCGTCCACTGAAAAGCCGACACCAAAAATTGTCCAATTCACAGACATGCCAGCAAAAAAGATGCAGCAGTAGTAGTTACTGTGATTGGGCTTTCAGCTGGCACACAACCCTACCTAAATCAAATGGAGTTCGGATGAAGCATGCAGGTAAATCAGTGTGATCCGAGTAGTAGTTACTATGATAGGGCTTTCAGCCGGCACACATCCAAGCATAAATCAAATGGAGCTGGGATAAAGCATGCAGGTAAGTCAATGTAATCCAATACATGACATTTGATACTGTCCTCCTGCAAAAAGAAAAATAGTGGATTTTCCGTTTACAAACGATAATCCCAAAGGGGCTCAATACAGAATTGAGCCTCCAAGTATTTCTTAAACCTTGGCCTTTTGCGCAACTTTCCAGGATCTTCCTTATGTGGTGTTCTAATCCAACTTTATATGTGTTCCTACGGTTTGAGGCCCATGTTGGGCTTTCTAATTTCTGTCCTTTGCTCCTCATTTCAACTGCTGTGGGTGTTACTAATGGTATGAATGAGGAGATTGATTGTTTCCTCTGTATGAATATAGAAAAGAAAATGAGAGGAAAAAACACCCTATAGATATTTATTCCTATACTACTTTAAATATATGTACACACTATTACTTTCCTGAATTAAATAACCACATGGTGTGAACTTCTAGTGATATGGGTGATAATGAACTAGAAATTTAAGTGGGAGAGGCTATCGCCGTTTCCTGTTATAAGTCCAAAGACTGCATCCCCTTATTGTCCTGATGAAGCTCACAGTCACGTGAGTGAAATGCATCAACGTCACCATCACGTCATGTGACCCGGTCTACTCGCTTGATCAGCCACATTCACACGGCTCCTACATCAGCAGCACACCAGCCGTGGTGTTTCCACCACAGGGGATTCCCACACTCATGGTGTCACATCATGAATGACTTTGCATAGCAAAGGGTTTACTCCACACCAGTTGAAAAGGAATCAATGGGGATTTGGAGGTTTTGAACCAACAATTGCATACTCCTCTACTGTGGGTGAGATTGACACTTGGGACAAGGTTCCCAGCCTGCATATACCATCTGCATGTTTCCATGTACTAGGGTGTTGGACTGTGTCCCTCTGAGCTTGCTGCTCCCTCCTTCCCCCATCCATTCCGGTCATGTATCAGATTACATTGACTTACCTGCATGCTTTATCCCAGCTCCATTTGATTTATGTTTGGATGTGTGCCAGCTGAAAGCCCTATTATAGGAACTACTACTACTGCATCTTCCATGCTGGTGTGTCTGTGAATCGGACAGCAGTGGATGATTCTGCACAGCAAATGGTTTACTCCAAGACAGTTGAAGAGGAAGTTGTGGGGAATTGGAGGTTTCATGTACTAGTGTGTCGGACTGTGTCCCCTTGAGCTTGCTGCTCCCTCCTTCCCCCATCCATTCCAGTCACGGATCGGATCCCACTGATTTACCTGCATGCTTCATCCGAGCTCCATTTAATTTGGGTTTGGATGTGTGCCAGCTGAAAGCCCTATCACAGTAACTACTACTGCAATTTTTTTGCTGGTGTGTCTGTGAATCGGACAGTTTTTGATGTCGGCTTATTTTCAGTGGACGCTGTTTCATACAGTTACTTACCGACGTTTATCCATCTCATCTAGCTGAGCAATACATTATCATCCCCCTGGTGTGCCAGGGCTGTTTTTATGAGTTTATTCTTGACAACGTTGTCATGAATGTGTTTTATTAGGGGTATGGTGAAGGCGTCCATTTACTTTCATGTATTTTTGTAAACAATAAAACTTTTTGTAGTTTCATTAAGCCGCTGTATGTTTCCAATTGGAGCCTCTGTCCTAAAACCGGGTATTGTCCTGGATCATTGTTTGCTTGCATTCATGTACCACTGCAGCAGCAAAACACAGCAAAATTGTGCCGCAATTTTGCCACGGTTTGCAGCCTGGCAATCAAGGCATTCCTATCCTGAACACAATTCTTTCATGTTCAGGAAAGGGTGATTGAGGGAGGTTAAAGCACCCCTAACTCGAGCAGCTTCTAAACGCTGCTAAAAGCCTTTGTATACATGGATTTCTGTAGTTTAATTTAAGAACTCTGGCAAAAAAAACGCCAAAAGCTCAGAAACTCAAGTTTAGGAGCGGCTAGTGTACATGAAGCCTAAGACAAATAAACATGGGATTCATCGAACAATCAGGAAAGTGTTTTTCTCCACCACATTAGGTTTACCTGTCCCTCTGAAAGTGACCGTGTAACGCTTCATGTTCACTAGCAGCTCCTAAACTTGAGTTTAGGAGCTTTTGGCATGTTTTTGTCAAAGTACGCTTTTAGCAGAGTTTAGAAGCTGCTGTGGTTTAAAGAGGTTCGAGCTCCCTCAACCCCCCTCTCCTGAACGCAGAAGAGTCGTGTTCAGGATAGGAATATTTTGATCGCTGGCCAAGGGAAAATGCAGAAAAATCGCAGTCCTGCGTTTTTCGTTTTCCAATAGCCACGGTAACTGGCTGCCAAGTGTACATGAGGCCTAAGAGTATAGATACTTCCCTTTCCTAGTAGTGCCCATGCTGCCAAACACTGAGGAATAGTCCACTGGAATATCATGCTTTTGGAACAGAGGGGTGTATAGTGTCAGAAGGAAAGTTAAGGATTTACAGGGCATGAGTTTTGGTATATGTAAAAACAAATGACAGGGTTACTTTAACCACTTCCGCACTGCTCACTAAAGCTGTACTGCGGCAAAGTGGCTCGATAACGTCTGGCGACATAGACCTACGTCACCAGACATCCCTCCTTCTCGGCGGCGCGTGCGCCGCCGGAGGCTCGCTCCCACTGTATTCAGTCACAGCGGAAGTCAGGCCAGGGGAAGAGCGGCGGTGATCGCCGCTGCTCTTCCCCGATCGTCGGGGAATCGAGTGTGGAGATCCGCCTGCTTGTGCAAACACAAGCGGGCGGATCTCCTAAGTGACAGGCAGGGTCAGATTTCAGGGTTCAGCATAGCTGAACCTGCGATCTGTCCTTCTGTCACATAGTCCCCTCCCACCACACACGTCAGTAAGCACCAGGCATACATTAACCCCTTGATCACCAATAAAAATTAACCCCTTCCCTGCCAGTGTCATTTTTACAGTAACAGTGTATATTTATAGCACTGATTACTGTAGTAATGTCACTGGTACCCCCAAAAGTATAAAAAATGTCAGTCAAGGGTCCGATCTGTCCGCTGCAATGTCGAGGTCCCGCAAAAAAAAAAAAAAATGCAGATCGCCGCCATTACTCGTTAAAAAAAAAAAACACCAAAAATTACATAAATCTTTCCCTTAGTTAGTAAACGCAATAACTTTTGCGCAAACCAATCAAAATACGCTTATTGCGATTTTTTTTTACCAAACATAGGTAGCAGAAAACAAATTGGCTGAAAATTTAAACAAAATTTAGATTTTTACATTTTTTTGGGGGGGAATTTCATATAAAAAATGTGAAAAATAGTTATTTTTTCAAACTTTACGCAGTTTTTTTGTTTATAGCGCAAAAAGTAAAAATTGCACAGGTTATAAAATACCACCAAAAGAAAACGGAATTTTTGTAAAATCTTACCTGTAAAATTCCTTTCTCTGAGTCCTCCGACAGTCGCCGCCTCTTCATATTCGTCACATATGGGGTATTAGACTTTGCTCCGAAGGAGTAGCTAGGCAACAGAATATGTTAACAATAAAGCTTTAACATATCCCACCCTCAAGGGGTGGTCCCCTCAGTCAATACCCTCCTACTTCCTGCAACCATATCTCAGTTTTAGTGGAATAGCAGTAGAGTATACATACAAACCCCAAAAGAGGGGCGGGGGCGGCGACTGTCGGAGGACTCAGAGAAAGGAATTTTACAGGTAAGATTTTACAAAAATTCCGTTTTCTCTTACGTCCTCCGACAGTCGCCGCCTCTTCATATTCGTCACATATGGGGACGTCCCAAAGCAGTGCAAACATGAGGGGTGGGAAACGCATCCGCGCCGAAAGGCAACGCAGTCTCCACATCAAAGAAAGGAACCTTACCAAAGGAAGGAACTAGCTGGGCAACAGCAAAAATAAGTGCTCAACAGGAGCAACAACCCAGGAAAAGACAAAAAACCAGGGGATACAAAACTTATCCCAACAGCCAGGAGTCCCCAACAAGGGACCCTAGGGAACAGCCGCACTAAGAACCCTGCGGCCAAAGGAAGCATCCGCCGATGCCTGAACATCTACTTTGTAGAATTTTGTGAAAGTGTGCACGGTCGACCAAGTCGCCGCCTTACACACCTGGGCTACAGAAGCCCCATGACGACAGGCCCAAGACGTACTCAGAGATCTAGTAGAGTGCGCCTTCACAGGCACAGGGGGAACCTTCCCCTGCAAGGCATAAGCCTGTTCAATGGTCTGCCTGATCCATTTGGCAATGGTAGAGGCGGAAGCCGCCATGCCCTTCCGAGGACCCTCTGGAAGAACAAACAAGGAGTCCGTCTTTCGAAAAGACTCAGTCGATTTAAGGTAAACCCTAATCGCTCGAACAACATCCAGAGAATGCAATCTCACCTCCTTAGGATGTTTAGGCTTCGTGCACAACGAAGGCAAAACAATATCCTCGTTAAGATGGAATTCCGAAACTCGTTTCGGCAGAAAAGAAGGATTAGGTCGCAAGACCACCTTATCCAAATGAACAACCAGGTACGGAGACTTGCAGGACAAGGCCGCCAGTTCCGACACTCTGCGAGCCGAAGTGATCGCCACCAAAAAGGCGACCTTTTTGGACAACATAGACAACGAGATCTCCCTGATCTGTTCAAAAGGAGCACGTTGTAACACAGACAGGACTAGATTCAAGTCCCAAGGGGGCAAGGGATCCCTCCTAGGAGGAACCAGATGCCGCACACCCTGAATAAAAGTGCCAACCAAGGAGTTGGAAGCCACGGGACGTTGAAACAGAACGGCCAGCGCAGACACCTGACCCTGTATCGTAGCCAGCGCCAAACGCTGATCGACACCCGTCTGAAGGAAAGACAGCACACGGGAAACCGAGTACGTGCGGGGTGAAAACCCCCTGGACTCACACCAGGCAAAATAGGCCTTCCAAGTACGGTAATAAACCTTTCCCGAGGAAGACTTCCTCGCGTTGATCAAGGTATGAACAACCTCTGGAGAGAGACCCTTCTCCTCCAGGACCTCGGTCTCAACAGCCAGGCCGTCAAAGCCAGCGACTGTAAAGCAGGATGGTAAATCGGTCCTTGAGACAGTAGATCGTCCCGAAGAGGCAGACGCCAGGGGGCGTCGACCGCCAGATTCACGAGGTCTGCGTACCAGGACCGGCGAGGCCAGTCCGGTGCCACAAGAATCACCGTGCTGCGTTCCGAGTGTAACCTGCGAAGGAACCGGGACAGCAACTGAATCGGTGGAAACGCGTACATCAGCCTGTACTGATGCCACGGGGCCACTAACGCGTCCGACGCGTCCGCCCGAGGGTCGCGCGTCCTTGCCACGAACCTCTGCACCTTGTAGTTGAGGCGAGACGCGAACAGGTCCACATCTGGAAGACCCCACTTCGCGCACAACATCTGGAAGACAGCCGGATGGAGAGACCATTCCCCCTGATCCAGGGTCTGGCGACTCAGATAGTCCGCCTGCCAGTTCTCCACTCCCGGAATGTGAACCGCCGTTATCGCCGGGACATGAGTCTCGGCCCAAGACAGAATGTCGGCCACTTCTCGAGCCGCTCGGGCACTCCTGGTGCCCCCTTGGTGGTTGATGTAGGCCACCGCCGTGGCATTGTCCGTCTGCACCCGAACCGGGCAGCCCTGCAGCCGGTCCGTCCAGCGATGAAGACAGAGCCTTATCGCACGCAATTCCAGAATGTTGATCGGGAGGGAAGACTCCCCCTCCGACCAGGTCCCCTGGGCGGACAGAACGCCCAGAACACCACCCCAGCCCGACAGGCTGGCATCCGTGGTGATTATCGTCCACGAGATCGGACGAAACGACTTGCCCCCGGACACCAACGGGGACTGGAGCCACCACAGGAGGTTTTCCCTGGTGCGATGACTCAACGAGATCTGAAGATCCAGAGATTGAGGTCGCCCGTCCCACTTGGACAAGATCTCCGCTTGGAGACCCCGCGTGTGAAACTGCGCGAAAGGAATCGCCTCGAAAGCCGAGACCATCAATCCCAGACATCTCATACACGTCCGCAGAGACGAGTTCGGAACGTCCCTGAGGGACCTGACTTCCTCCTGAAGAGTCCTGAGTTTGTCTTCCGGCAGGAAGACCTTCGCCTGCACCGAGTCCAGTATCATTCCCAGATAGGGAAGACGAACCGACGGACTCAGAGTCGACTTTGGAACATTTATCGTCCAACCGAACTCCTGCAGAGTTTGCATCGTGACAGACAGGTCCTTCTCCAGACCCTGACTGGTCGCAGACCGAATCAGAATGTCGTCCAGATACCCCAGGACAGAAATGCCCTGGGCTCTCAATAATGCCAGAACCGGTGCAAGCACCTTGGTGAAGACCCGCGGAGCCGAGGCGAGCCCAAAGGGCAACGCCACGAACTGGTAGTGATCCTCCGCAATGGCAAATCGAAGGTATCTCTGATGACCCTCGAATATGGGGATGTGAAGATACGCATCCTTCAAATCGATGGAGGCCATGAATTCCCCCGGAACCAGGGCAGCCACCACCGAGCGCAGGGATTCCATGCGGAACTTGCGAACCCGCACAGAGCGGTTCAGAGCTTTCAAGTCCAGAATTGGACGAACCTTGCCCTCCTTTCTGGGCACAGTGAACAGATTGGAATAAAACCCCCGAAATCTGTCCCGATGAGGCACCGGAACCACCACTCCCTGAGCCCTCAGGTCCCGCACCGCCAGGCGCAGATCCCGCAGGCGCTCTGGAGACAGTTGTAGATTTGAGGGAAAAAATCTGCTCTCTGGCCGAGAGAGAAACTCGATCTTGTAACCAGATCGAACGATTTCCAGAACCCATCTGTCCCGCACACGGGCCAACCAGGGCTGAAGAAAACCGAGCAAGCGTCCCCCCACCCCAAAACTGGGTGAGGGCGCCCCTTCAGGCCGAACTGTTATGGGCCGCAGGTCCGGATTGGCCGGACTTCTGTTTTCCAGACCAGGGCTTCTTCTGAGAGCCCTGGCCCTTGAACGGTTTGCCCTTGTAGTGCGGCCGAAAGGCACGAAAGGACCCCTGAGGAGGCCGAAAATTAGCATGCTTCTTCCCAGAAGCCCCCTTAGCCTTGGGGAAATGGGGCAAGAGAGTGCTCTTACCCCCAGTAATCCCCTTAATCAACACATCCAGGGACTCCCCAAAAAGGCGAGACCCATCATAAGGCAGATTGGCTAAGGTTTTACGTGAAGATTGGTCCACCGACCAACATTTCAACCAAACCAGGCGGCGAGACAACACCGCCACGCTGTGCACACGCGCGGCCAACGGAATCAGGTCCAGGTCCGCATCACACAGATACATGACACCCTGGTGGATCTGATCCACCATATCCAGGGTCGCCGCTGAGGCCGAATCGGCCACTAGGACGCGCCTAAGCATCTGCGTCCAACTTGCGATCGCCTGGGCCGCCATGAGAGAAGCAAACAGAGCCTTAAGCATAGAACCCGTAACAGAATAAGTATGACGGGCAAGAGACTCCAGTCTCCTATCCGTGGCATCACGGAAAATAGGGGATCCCTCTGCCGGGATCGCAGTGGCTTTGTTCAAAACCGCAATAGCATGATCTACTGGCGGAGGCACACACCACCGTTCATCAGTGGCAGGCGAGAAAGGATAACGCAGCTTAAATTTACTTGGTACCGCAAAAGGCTTGCGCAAATCGCGCCATTGGTCCTTAACAGCGCGCTGAAAATCAGCATTGCAGGGAAAGACCTGCGGCGTCCTGCGTTTTCTCTGCGTCCCATAAGCCGCCAAGGCAGCTGGGGGACACACCTCGTCCTGCAAACGTAGCGTCTGCTTAATGGAAGCAATCAACTCATCCATGATTGCAAGCTCTTCAGGCGAGCCAGGGGGAGAATTATCAACCCCCTCAACTTCAGCCTCTACCTCAGACCCCACTAGATCCAGAGAGGAGCGGGACCCCGATAGGGGGGTCCCCGCCAGAACAGCCCCATCACCTTCACCCTCAGAATCAGAGGACAGAGCAACTCTGGGCCGTTTAGTAGATTGAGTAGCCACCAGCATTTGCACCTGTGCAGCAAGGCCAGCCACAATAGTGGCCAAATCCCCCCCTGGGGGGGAAACAGCGGTCCCCTGGCTTTCCACCAAGACTGTGGGAAATTTGCCCTCCTGAGAATCCATTGCCCCTGTATGCCAGACAACCAAGGGTTAACTGCCCCCTTACAGCAAGCGCGGCAAGCGCAGCCCACCGCACCACACTCAGGCACAATGAGACCCCCACAGGGAATATACAGACTGAATACAGGCAATGGAACACAGGAATAGAAGGATAAAACCTGAGGAGACTCCGCTGCTGCTGCTGCCTCGATCGGTGCTTCCAGGAGAGAGGAAGTGATGCTGCCAGGGCGCTCTATGTAAGCCTATGGAGGCTACAAGAAAATGGCCGCCGTGCATGTAAACCATGCGGCCGGAGCGGGCGCCGGTAAAATGGCGCCGTTTGGCGCCGAAATCGCCGCTCCACAGTGCATAAAATCACACACAATATCATCCCATAATATGGATATATGTTAGATCGCCGCAGCGATCGCTGTATATGCCCCAACATGCCATTAAAAACATGCCCCACAGCACACAGCTCCTCACACTGCCCAGCCTGACATACTCAGTGTCATACAGCTCCCCCCCCCCCTTGCAGCCCACAGCATGCAGCCGAGAGATAGGGAGACAAGCAGTGTGATTAAAGGCAGGTTACACAGTCCCAGACTGAGACCCCCCCAGACAGACAGGTCCCCACATAGATACACTTACCTCACATGGCGTGGGGAACCCGCACAGGCGAACAAGCCGCTGCACATGAGGCAGGGAGAGTCGCTACTCAAGACGCACACAATGGCGGTTCAGAAACCGCACAGCGTCCGGTGAGGTAGCCACCTCACCAATCATCCCTGCACCGAACAGGGATGGGTCGTTCACCGTGCCAGGAGCGTTACCTGGCTGAACGCTCGATGGCAGACTGGGAAGCCACTGACCCACGACCTGCGACCAGGGGGATCAGCCCGAGACCCAGTCCGCATGATCCTCTTCGTCCGAAGAACTAACTAATGCTGACAAAAATAACAGCTAAGTAAAGGTAGAGAGAAAACTCAAACAAAATATCAAAAAGAAGAAAGAGTCTGGGACAAAAAGTCCCAGCACAGAGAGAGCCAGCCACTCCTGACAAGCTAGACATTAAAACTGAGATATGGTTGCAGGAAGTAGGAGGGTATTGACTGAGGGGACCACCCCTTGAGGGTGGGATATGTTAAAGCTTTATTGTTAACATATTCTGTTGCCTAGCTACTCCTTCGGAGCAAAGTCTAATACCCCATATGTGACGAATATGAAGAGGCGGCGACTGTCGGAGGACGTAAGAGAAAGCTCTGTTTGTGGGAAAAAAAGGACATAAATTTCGTTTGGGTACGGCGTCGCACGTCCGTGCAATTGTCAGTTAAATTCGCACAGTGGCGAGTCGCAAAAAGTGGCCCAGACGTAAGACAATTTAGGGCAACATGACATAGTCCCCAATGGCTTAATCCCCCCCCCCCCCCCCAGCAAATCCTAACCGCTGATTTATGTTTTATGTTCCCACGTCCCCACTGCAAGAATCCACACTGAATAAGCTCCATTGTCAGTTGGCATTGGAGCTAAACTGGGTTCAGGTCACTGACCCCTTCCCTCCCTTGCAACAGGTGTGGGGGCCTGTTGGTCACTTATCCCCAAGCACTGTCACATAGGGGAGACCACATGCTCATATTCAAAGCAACAGATCAAGGAAACCAAAAGAGGTCTCTGACGGAGTGGGGAGGTGGCAAGGAGCACAAATAGGACACCAGGGCAGGGCAGTGGGCTATCAGAAGAGATATGTAACACGCCATATGCTGTTCATTATACTGGCTGATTGACACATATACTATAAATGCTCTAAAATATAACATATATTGCAATTTACTGTTTTTCATGTCCTCTGATCCATGTAAATGTTTGTACTCTTGTTTACTGCGAACAAATAAAAATGATTGGAAAAGAAAAAATAAAACTTCAATGCATTTTCAGCAGGTACATTTTGAAGCGAATACAAAAAAATTTACAGAAAGTAATTTTTAATAATTTTTTGTGCTTGTTCATTCTATGATTGTGGTATGTAAGTGTGAATGATAAAATAGGATAATTCATCTAGTTTTCAATTAGTATGAAAACACTAAAAAGGCTTGGATAGAGAGAGAATATGTAAAACTATGCAGCAGTACCAATCAGTTCCAAACGTGTTATATCTTTGCTTTCTACTCATTTGCAACTCACAGGCTGATCCTGCAGTGTACTAATAAATCTAACTGCTACATAAAGCTTATAAGAGGAAAATTCTAGTTTATACAAAAGGTATATTATTTCTTACATCCATCTCCAAAAGATTAAACATGCTGGATTCTGCAATTTCTTTGGACTCATCAAATTTCTCTAAAGCCTGACGAATCTCATCATCTGTAATCTTGCCTTGTCGTTTCTTCTTGTAATCAAAGTCCAGACGCCTCCCCTCCAGCTTCTTTAAGTGGTGCTGAAAAAAAACAATACTTTAACTACGTTTTTTAAAACACACAGTATACACAGCACACATTTAGCCCCAGAGTTCATTATGCAAATTAATTGTATACGGCAGTTCATGATAACATCTAAAAGGGTATAGCAATAAAATGGAAATAAACCTCTCCCTAAAGAGTCATATGGCTATATAATGTAGAAAGACCAATTCAATAGCAATCAGGAGGTCTTTATTCTACAGTTTATCACCGTATTATTTATCATCTGTTGAGTGTAACAACCAGTGGGGCATGTGTATTATCCGGCGTTTTTATTTTACAGTGTTGCTCCGGGGCTTAGCAATAGCCATCTTGGATTGACTAGCAGTTGCAATAGCATTGAATATGCTTGGTAAATCCCCTTCTGTGCTTTTGTACAGGTTCAAACCAATTAGTAGGGTCTGAGCAAAGGGACTGTATTATTACTTTGCTATTCAACTGCTTGGGATACAGTTATGTTAGTCTGTCTGTAGGTCTCCTATGTCAGTAGGGTATTGTCTCTAATAAAATGTAGTCCGTCTGTAGGTTTCGTACGTCATTGGGTTATTGTCTTTATTAAAATAACTGTTTTATTACACCTGGTGTATATCAATCATGAGAGATTTTAGTATCTGTTCCATTCCATGCTTGACAGACCAGATTATTGAAAGGCTGTCTTTTTAATTTATCCAGCTAATACAGTTATAATTTAACTATACATTTTCTTACTAAAAGTGTTATTTAAAAAAATCTGACACGATGACACAGCTCTGCTTTCTTTACAACAATATTTTAGTGGCTACATGACAGTTATAATTAGCTTTTAGTTATGGCTGACTAGTGCAGAGTAAGTCATTACATTTGTCACCTTTTTACTTGTTGCCACGGGTTAAATTACAAGCAACAGCAAAAAAAAATAGACACCAGATGCAAAAATAGAATGAATTTGAGATTGCTTGTTAAAGATTACTGAACATCAAGGTTGTGACAACCTTTAGTTTATAAAAAAAAAAAAACCACAACAAAAGCAGATGGGGCCTTCAATCACCTATATAGAATACATTCCACCAGGTTTAATTTTTCTTTTTTACCTGTATTTCCTTTAAATCTTTGTCATGCAGATTTTGCAGTGGATCTATGAAATTCTGCTTAACATCAATGTCTAAGGAGTCTTTGATATCAGAAAGCTCCCTCATAGCTTCTCCAACGTCGACAAGAGCTGGGCCTGCGAGTTAATAAAAAAAATTCAGCATATATTCCATCTAGCCTAAACTTTGTTTTAAAGATCTAATCGTAAATCAGATCTTTTGTATTGAAAAAACTTTTAACAGTACAAAACAACACTGAACACAAAAAAGAAAAAAGCAGGCAAAAAACATCAAAGATACAGTGCATATACCATCATATAATGTGAGCAAGTACAGTATTAAAGTTATACGCAGAGAATAAAATATCTGGCACTGTCATTGCCAGGGCTTAGCAACTGCAAGTAATATCCCTGCTCCTCATGCTCAACTTGGAAACCCCACCAGCAGCAATAAAGTACCCCATATGAGGAAGTGAGTTTGGTCCCGCCCCAAGGGGGGAACATCCCCTGGGCACTGGGAGAGCACTCTGGTTCCAAGTAAATATGGGAAGGTTCTACCACCTACTTCCAAGGGTTTGGTCCCAATCATGATGCACTTAACAAAAAAAAAAAGGGTCCGGCATAATGGTGAAATAGTGAACTGCCAATCAGTGTCACTCCAGTGGAAGTGCCATCCTAGGGTAACTAAGATGAACAAACTGTCCCATCGAGATTTCCCCCTACCTTCCCAGGTAGAAGCAGAGATCAACAAAACTCGACGGTGCTTCCCTATGTTGGGGTGTTCAACCCCCCCCCCATAATCCTATTTGTGACCAAGTAAAGGGGAGCCAAGCCTGGAACATCCAGCCAAGGTCCCCAGATGCGGTCAAACTTCAGAGCATTCCCTCTATGCTTATAAGTGAGATTTTCCTTGACCAAGAGCGCTTTAACTTCTTCCGTCCATTCAGTGTGAGTAGGTGCAGCTGGGGAGATCCATTTTCTCGCAATTAATTTTCTGGCGAGAAACAGAATCCTAAGGACCGCCGTGTGTACTCCGAGGGGGGGGGTACAGTTCCTCTTCCAACCATCCCAGGATACACAGCTTCGGAGTCCAAAGGTAGAGTCAATTTCCATATAGCATTAATGGAGTGCAAAACCGCACTCCAGTAGCGGTGCAGCTTCGGACATTTCCAAAGCATATACAGGAGAGTGCCCGTGTGAACCTTCCAGTGGGGGCAGAGGGAAGAATCCCTCCTCTGCCAGCTATGCAAGCGCTGTGGGGTCCTATACGTGCAGTGTAGGATAAATAGTTGAGTAAGCTTTTGAGAAGAGGACAGCGATACCTTGAGCACATTGTCAAGGATACCTGTCCATTCCTCTGAGGAAATGGGTCCCAGATCCTCTGCCCAATCCTCCCTGCACTTAAATGTCATAGCTCTCGAGATTTGATCCATAAAAGATGTGTATAATGAGGAGATTTGTCCCTTTTTTAACGTCAAGCTCACTAAATTAATAAGAATAACTGGGTTACACAGACCCCAAGTGGATGTCTTGGACTGTGATGTGAGGGCATGTCGTAGCTGCAAATATTGAAAGAACAGGGAATTGGGCAGGCCAAAGTGTTTGGAATTCCTAAAGAATACCCCCCCCCCGTATAGCTGCGATATAAATTTCACTCCATATCTATCTCAGCTCAGAGAGCTCCGTAGTTTGAAGATCACTTCTTTTTACCATGAAACAGGATTAAAAAGGGCAAGTTTGGGAAAAAGGAAAAACCCACAAGTATGCTCCTTACTGTTGTGTCACTCTCTGCAGCTCTGTGCTTACCTCCTCCAATCCTTGTGGCCTCCCGCAATGTCTGCAGCCTGACTAATAACAATTTAGTACCACTGCCCTCTCTGGAATCTAATGTCCCTTGGAGGGTTGGATGCAGGAGGCCACAGCAATTGAAAATGGTAAGTGAGGGGTGCGGAGTTGCCACAGCTCAGGGTATTGAGGGGGGTGGGGAGGAAGGCTGGGAAGATTTTTAATATATTCCTGAACTTAACTTTTAAATCAAAATATTTGGTTTGTTTGTGGGGGCGTGGCCTGGAGCGGCATGCGCTAGGACGTAGGTGAGCAGAGCTCCACCGCCACGAGATCCTATCCGCGTTAATCCTGACACCCCGAGATCCTGACTTGGGCTCCCTGCGCTCCTCACTTCACCCTGCGCCCACTGAGCTATGTCGCCGCCGAAAATATTTGGTTTGTATCCAAGAATGAATCCTGTAATAAATCAAACTGTTAGCATCATTATCCCACTGCCTAGGCCTCTGAGTACCTCTATGAAACCATTGTGTGACAAGGCTGTTGAAATATGAGAATATTTCTATTCGTTTTTCTTACTGAAGTGTTTTTAAGAGCTGCAAACTGGTTGAGATTATTCCACGGCTTTGACTTACAAGCAAATGTTGAATAAATAAAGTGACAATAAAATGATACTTTCGATCAGATTGTGCTTGAAGCCTCTACTCCTGCCATTCATGGCATTCTAGAAAGACTTTTTGAATGAGCATACAGGGTTATCAGCATTCTCATTTACATATATTGTATTGCATTTCTGGAAGCCTTTTACAGTTTATCAAAAAGGAGAATAAAGTGCTACAGAAAGGTTATGAAAAAGAAAAGAAAGTCTATTTGGCCTCATGCATCAAAGTGTCAGAACTAGAAAGTTGGTTTCTCACCACCAGTCAAGGTCAGACTTTCGGTTTTTTACTTTCTCTTGGGCAGATCTGAAAAGAATTGGTGCCTGCGGGGTAATAAAAGTACTTGGTCCTCCTGGCACATTGATACATGAGGCTTAAGAGAGAAAACAGTCTCTATACAGCTGCTCAACTGAGGCTTAAATGCATCCATGTTTTAAAGAGGACTGTGGCCCATTTTTTTAACAGGTTAAATGTTACAAAGCTAAATGAAGCAAACTCATCTCAGTACAGTAAACAGTATTATTTTATATGCAAGACTGATGTAATAAGCATTGCACAAAACAGTCCTGACATGGTATAGTTATTGGTCACTGTCAGTGATAATAACATTTGCAGTATGTTCCAAATACAAAAAAATACAACATTCAGCATCCCATATATTCAAGTCACATTAAAAGGCACAGAAGAAGCTTACGTTATTAAAATAGAAGACAAAAACACAATTACCAAATTTGGAATTACCAAAGTTTGATTCATCTCCAATTTCTCTGCCATACTTAAACATGGCTTCTGCTAACAGGGCCTCAGCTTGAGGATATCCAGGCCCTTTCTCTTGTCCACGGATCTTTGACATTGTGTTGATCATACTGAGTTTTGCCCGAGAAGCTGAACATCAAGAAACAGACATTAAGATAGTAATCACTGTTTAATCTACATTATAATGTAAACTGCAATAAATTCACTTGCATCATTGTCCATTCACAGTTTTAAGATCAGTTTAACTTCATACATTATTACCTGGATTAGGCTGGAGATATTCTATTGACTTTGTCATTATTTCAAGGACTGCTCTACTGGTCACATCAACTTTCTAAGAAAAAAGAAGAAGTAAAATTTAAAAAATGTATTGTTCATTATAAGTAAATAGATAGCACAGTTTAAAATACAAATTTTTCTAGATGTACTTTTTTCAGTTAAAGTGACTTCAAGCCTTAAAAACATTGAAACGGCTGCAATAAAAACCTCCTAAAGTACAAAATATATTAAAAAAATTTGATTGATTGTATTTTTGAAATCTTTTCTACATCTGTTTTTTTTACTATCTGTATACAACCTTAGTTAACAAATAAACAATAGACATTTCATCCAATAAAATGGATTCCCAGAGCACTACGGGTCATCTAAAATAGACAGCTGCCTGCCTTTTGGCTGCTTTTTTACTGGTGCGCCTCTATCGCTGTTGACTGTATATAGAAGGAAGGTGATCAAGATAACTGTTCTGATTGCTTCTTTTTTTTTTTTTTACAAAAAAAATGCATATTTTTTGTCCTGACCATAATAAGGAAATGTATGTGAAACCGTTGCACACTTTTCTTTTTAACTGTTTCAATACTGAGCACTTTCACCCCCTTCCTGCCCAGGCCAATTTTCAGCTTTCAGAGCGGTCACACTTTGAATGACAATTGCATGGTCATGCAATGCTGTACCCAAATTAAAAGGTTATCATTTTTTTTCCCCATAAATACAGCTTTCTTTTGGTGGTATTAAAACACTGCTGTTTTTTTTTTTTTTGTTTCTGTCAGAAAATTCTGTAAATAAGTAATTTTTTTCTTCACTGATGTGCGCTAATGAGGCTGCACTGATGAGGAGGCATAATATGCAGCACTGATGGGCAGTGATATGCATCACAGATGGGCACTGATAGGTGGCATGGATGGGCACTGAAAGGTGGTACTGATGGCTGCACTGAGTCGGCATTGGTGGGCACTGATGCGGAGGCACTAGTGGGCACTGATGAGGATGCATTGTTGGGCACTGATGGGCGGCATTGATGGGCACTGAAAGACAGCACTGACTTGCATCACTGATGGGCACAACTTGACATCACTGATGCACACTGACTGGCATCACTGCTGGGCACTGTTGGGGCTGCACTAATAAACAGGGCACTGATTATCTGTACAGGTCTTCCCTGTGAGGAAATGCAGCTGATTGGCTTTCCTCCCCTCACACTCTGTCAGTGTGAGGCAAGGAGAGCCGAAAAACGGCACTGCCTTGTTTACTTGTGATCAGCTGTGATTGGACACAGCCAGTCACATGGGTAAAGAGTCATTATCGGCTCTTTACCAAGATCATGGTTGCACTGTGTCCTAGGGACACAGCGTGTCCGCGATCGCTGTGCTGTGTGCACCCTTGGGCGTGTTAGCATGGTAAGACTGGGGAAATGCCATTGGACATCGTCCCAGAACAAGAGAGTATCCCGCCCGCTGTGATTGGTCTATACAGTGGGCAGAAGGTGGTTAAGCAAAGTAATACAAACATATTTCCACTGTTCTCTGCTTACCTTATAGTTGCATCAGATTTACTTCCCATTCATTTTAGAACATGCTAGAAATTAGAAGATTATGCTATACTGTCTAAGAACACCTGACACAGTAATGACACATTTAAAGTGGACATGAACTCAAAAAGCAAATATGTGCCATTTTATAGGGAACATCTGAAAATGTTCATTCTGCCTTAGTAGTACCCAATATTGTGGATTAATCCTGCAGAAAAGTAGTACACTTCCTATGCCTAGGCACTACTGTGCCTTAAGTGACATGACTGTATATCTGCAGTTTGAAATTGAAGACACAGTTACTTCTAGTTTTAAGAGATTTGGAGTGAGATTTGGTGATGTCAACCACTGTGTGGCTCACTCTTTTTGCTGGAGTAAAAGCTGCAGTGCAAGGATCTCCCTTAGGCCCCTTTTTACATGATCAGACCGATTAGGTCTGCCTGTCTGTTTTTCAGGCAGACCTGATCGGGCCACCCATTCTCCTCTATGGAGAGGCGGAGATGTGTCCGCTGACACCCGTCTGTCATCCGATCCAACAAGATCCGCCTAATCGCCATCCGTCCAGTGGGTGGGATCAGATGAAAAAACGGACATGCTGCCCATAAAGGAGAGCGAGACTCTGACAGGTCCGCAGAGAAGGACCTGTCATCAGTCTGCTCAGCAGGGATCAACAGAGCGATCCCTGCTGAGCTAGCGAAGTCCGCTGAGCGGATCTGTCCCGTGTGAAAGGGGCCAAAAGGTGCTTTATTCTGTGGATCTGTCATTTCTGCACCTCTTCTGCTGCTTTTTAAGCATTCATTTACCAGTTATCCTTTCACCGGTCAGAAGAAGGCATCTATGATTTGGAGAACCAAGGCCCTGCCTTTACCGATATCGCCACCACCACACAAGAGACACAGTGTAGGACAAGGCATGGTAAGTCAGTAACACTGTAGGTAAAAGATCAGCTGCAGGGAGGTTCAAGATAACACTATTGACTATTTCCTTATCTTCTGTCTTTTTTTTTTGTCTCTCTCTCTCCAGAAGAAAAAAAAAAAAAGTAACACCATAAAACCTTATTTTTGTGTCTTGACAATTTGTAGAGCAGAGCAAACTTTAGATTTGATTGGGGCAAACTTTGACTGCTTTATTTTTGCGAATAATAACTTTACGCCTTAATGGTGAGTGGCAATTGTACTGTATTTACTTAGGGTATAATATTTTTTAACCTGTGTAATGGTTGTTTTAATTCAGGGGGTTTTTTTTCCTGTGTCTGCGTTCTCCTCCAGATTTCCATAAGGTTGACCTAAACAATTTAAGCCACTCACATGATAATGCCAAACATTCATCTCTAGAAGTATGACTCAATCCTTACTACTTGTTTTCCCAAGGCTTCTATGCTGGGATGATTGGCACACCTACAAAGGGTATAAAAGTAGGGCTTTAGGCAAGCAGGGCTCTTTACAATAAAATATTAGGAGCAGATGAGCAAGAAACAATAGCAATCCACACAGTGGTGAAGCCTAGAAACACTTATGTAAAACATTCAGACATCCTAATAAGCAAAATGTTTATACACTTGTTTTTATAGTATTACTATTATTATTATATAGGATTTTTATAGTATTACTATTATTATTATATAGGATTTATATAGCGCCAACAGTTTACGCAGCGCTTTACAACTTGAGGGTAGACAGTACAAATACAATACACTTTAATACAGTAGGAATCAGAGGGCCCTGCTTGTTAGAGCTTACAATCTAAGAGATTCATTCATAGGATATGAACTAGGTGCTAATGAAATGGCACTAGGGACCCTTTACCCGCTCAATGTTTGTAAATGACTGTTCATGTGTCTCAGTAGTTTTATCAAGCTTCTACTCTTGCCTTGTATACAGCAACTTTGCAAAAAGAATGTGATTTAGGGTCGTATGCAATTAAAATTTTAAACATAGGAATCCACAATTCATGGTACAAAGCCATGCATGTTATGCTTGCCACGCATGCTATGTTCAAACATACAAGATGTAAGAAAAAGACAGCAGGAGTTATAATGATATGCTACAAGGCAGAATTACAGCGGCTGAGGCCGCTAACTACCACATATAAAAGCACAACGGCAGATCCTTGTGATGCACCTGCACTGACACAGCCTTGGAGAAGCACAGCTCTCTTACAAAAGCAAAATACATATAACAGATGATTGCAAAACCTACACTGTAGCCTGGATAATTATATTTCTGGCTTGTGAAAAAAATAAAAAAAATCACACATCTCAGGAAATCTCAACGCAAACTGTTAAATCACAATTTCCTACATTTCCTCTCGGCTAGCTGTTTGTGATATCCTTTGTACTCCATAATTAAGCCACACATTATATCACTAACTCAGTCCTTTGTGGTTTCATTATTATATTTAAAAGTATAAAAGCTGCAATTTTCTTCTGTGTCATTCTTCCAGAGGAACGGAATAAGTGTTTGCCTAGATGGAGAAAATAACTACCGTTGCATTGCTGTCTGACAGCATATACGCAGCAGTTGCTTTACTAGTTAACAGATTCCAAAGTTATAAAAGGTAACCATACAAAGACTGATAATTGGCATATTAAGCAGCAGGAAGTAATGGAGAAAGAAAGGCAGGAAAGAAGCATGAGAAAGAGAGAAAACTCAAAAGTGAGGGACAGGTTTCATAGTTGCCAACAGTTCTGGATTTGCCGAGACAGTCCCACCTTTTAATTGGTTGTCCCATCACTGCTGTGTCTCACGGTATGTTGCGGGAATGACTGTCAACCCCAAGTTGATTTCCAAATTAGGCATTTGTAGGGCAGCCCTGCATGAAGGATCAATCTTCCCCCTCTCTACTTTCTGGCTGATATAATTTAAAATTGCCTGAACATATTTAAACACATATCCCAAAAATTTAGTGCTATGAAAGAATGGACTAGGAGGGCTTAAGGCTTTAAGCATGACAGCATGGGCATGCAGCTGCCCCCTGTCCTGCCTGCTAATTAAAAAAAAGGGGGGGCCCCTTTAAGAGATTCAAACAGTTTAGGCAGGAAAAATAAGGATCATGTGACATAAGGGAATCTTCTGGACGTCATTGTATGACGAAACGCGTCGGGTTTGGCTGACGGTTTGACGCATGCGCAGACGAGGGACGCGGCGGCCATCTTGTTGGTGGGGAAACCAACACACTGCTTCACTTTATACTGAATGCTGTTGATCGACCTACAAACATGTAAGCTGCTTTCTTTTATTTACTAACAAGTGAATATACTACACCATGAGAGGAATATGAGTGCACCAAGGAGTTTTATGAAGTCTATTCTGGTCCGTAATTGGAGGAGGGGTTCGGAAGACATTGGATCTTGCCTGCCATAGATACATTAGAGCTGTGGACGCTTTATGACCCTGTGGGGTCTAAGGAGCTGGTAAGGTCATTTGGTGATTCTATTCGGTGGTGGATTCTCCTACCTGCACCCCTCTTTCTTGGATATTGGTGGACTTTATTATTTTTTGCACATGGGACATATGTTATTTATCGCAGTCTTGTATCCTGATTAGCGCGACACCATCCTTTTCATTTCTATTTGAAGACACCGTGTTCTTGTCTCTGTGTCAGCAGCTTTTCTTGTATGAGGTTTATTTCCTATTATTATAATATTTTTATTGTGATTAGAGCGCAGGTCTCCCACAGGAAGATTTCTGACAATCAGTCAGTGTCAGCGCAACAAGCTCCCCAGCCCCTCCCCACCCCCCCTCATTGTCACTAGGCACGTTATGTGGTTCTGTCACCCTTCATATTTGAAGGGGGGACTTGTGGTGATCGATATTCTGTAATGCTCGAGTCCATTAAGACTGAGCTGTTTGAAGTTTATTGCTTGGAAATTAAAGAATTTCATGAAATAATACAATTATTATTATGCTGTTATTATTTATTTAATTGAATACACCAATAAACATGCCGCGGCCAATTTTATGCCATCTATTTGTGGTGTGTCATTATTTAGGTAGGTATTAGTTATCAAGGTATTCGGGAGGGTAAGGTGTGGCCTGCATTCCCATGTGATCTAAACTATATCAAGTGACTTTACACAAATAGGTGTCCATAAAAATGTCAACACTCATGTGTAAATATCAAAAAATTTTGTGCTCAGCTTTCAGGGCCTTGAAACCACCAATAGCACTTACCAGATCTGAATGACCACTCTAATATAATGGTCAAAATGTGCTCAAAGTGTTAAATCCTCCTGATCCGCACCTCAGCACCAAGTTTACACCACGGGAATGGTCGAAAAACATAACATTATGGATTATTTTGGTCCTTTTGTTGTGTATGGGATATACACTTGATATTGTTTGGATCACATTCTTTCACAGTACTAAATGTTTGGAATATTTTTTTTTAAATATGTTCAGGCTATTTTCAAGTATGTTGATTTTTTGATTTGGTTACATTTTAAGCGCTGCACTGTACACAATAAAGTGGAACTAAACCCTCCTATCATTTTTAGCCAAGAAAGCTGCCATCTTGGCCTCCGTTTGATCTAGAACTGCCATGATACTGCACATGTGATCAGTCATTACACCAGCCATTTGATGGTTTGACATTATGGTTTGGAGAACAATCAATATGACAGTCACATTCCCGGTGCGTGCCGGAAATGTAACCGTTTTCTGAAACTGCTAAATCGATGGCTTAGGTTCCGCTTTAATGTTTTGCTAATTTGGCATCACAAATTTTGTGCAGACAATCACAGTGACTTTTACTTTTTATGTATAATTTGAAATAGGATGGGACTTGAAGTTATGCCTTTCCAACTATTCATCAGGACTGTTAGAAAGATGTAATGCTTAGCTGCACTGCATGCCAGAGTGGAGGAGGGGGTACAGGCTCAGATCTCTCTCTTTACCCCAGATGTGGTCTGTAAGAGAGGAGACTCTCGTCAGACACAAGGCTGTCTTGAGTCAGTAAGAGAACCTGTTGTTACTGATCCTGCTGAACTTCACTCCTAGCAAGTCTTATAAATATTCGTAGGTAGAGGAGCACAACTCCCAGAATTTCATATATCTATAGTGATGGGGGGGCAATATCCCTCCCAACACATCTCCCAGCAATGGCATTACAGGGAGCTACAGCAGGCCTCTTTTCTGTATACTGGGGACTACACCTTCTCCCATTTCCAATAGCTATACTACTACAGGAGGCCATAACTCCTAACACATCTCCTATCACTGGTATTACAAGAATTTGCAATTCTCAGCATGCCTCTTCTCTGTACAACTGGGTGACTACAACTCTTAGCATATGCTTTATGGTGGAGAGCTCTGAACTATGTATGAGAGGTCATTTTTGGTTGTACCTTAGCCTGTGTGTTGCCTACTCCTGAATCCTTCACTATATACACTTTTAGTATCTTTCATTGAACCCTGAACGCTTGGCTATGTACGTCATTGGCAATTGTCCCAGATTTGCTGGGATAGTCCCACTTTTCAATTGATTGTTCCTGGACTGCTATGTTTCAGTCTGTGTCCTAAAAATACAGTGCAAGCCTTACTAAGCTTATTGCACATGCGCCATCTTAGTGTTATTATGCATTCGCCAATCGCATTAATGACAGTCCACCCTTGCTGCCCAGGATACAGTTGGAAACAGTTGGATTTCTGGCAGATCAACAGAACAAAACGTGTAGGGCAGGGTTTTAGTAGTGACATCATCATGCCCACCTGGGCACTGGACGCTTTAGTGAACTCAATGCTTTTTTTTATTTTGTAAAGAGATTACTTTACATTACTTTATTGTACAATGAAGCGCTCCTCATCTCTTCACATTCACATAATTGTGTGAATCTACTCATGACTGCGAGTGTATAGCCATGGAGCGGGCTTGACAAGCACTGGAGGAGATGGTAGTCGGCTGCTGAGCGTGCTCTTTTGTGTTGGAGTAAAGTGGGTTTATATCCATCCATCCATCTGCTAAAGGGTTTTATGCGAAGGTGCAGTCAGACCTGTAAAAAGGTCTGGGGCTCGGATAAAAGGCAATTTTAATCCTGGGGAAACACTTTTGTGTAGCGGTCACCGGAAGCACTGGAATATGTATTTGTGTGAACTACACGAGTGGAGCAACTGGCTTTGCACACATTTTTAAATATTCCTTAAGGATTCATATTTTACTTGGACTATTACGCGAATTCCAAAATTATGGGACTATAGATGTCTCCATTTTTTTTTTTTTTATTGTTGCATTTATTATGTTTTTTGATCATTTATAAATGATGTTTAGCACTGCGCGCTATATTAGATAGAGCAACACATTTTTTTTTTTACATTTTATAGAAAAAAAATGCCAGATGCACCTAGGTGCAGCTGAAAAAACTTCCAGTGTGCATGAGACCTATATCTGCATTTGAGATTATCTGTGACACAGGTGCCTCTGACTCCTAGATCATGAGATCTGGAGTGTTTTCCGTGCTGCAGAAAAAGCAGTGCAAGGATCTCCTTGTTTCTACTAAATTCGTTCTAGGGATCTTTGCTTCCCCATCTCTCCTGTTGCTACTTGAATATTCCTTTACTAGTCATTAGATCAGCAGTTATCAGGGAGGTAACTCAGACTTAAGTAAACAAAGCTCTAGATGGCCGCCTTCATATGGAGGCACAGAAACAAGTACAGTAATGGCACTTTTCCACTGCAAGTACCGGCTAGTACCGGCTCGGCTCTACTCAGCCCTGCTTGGCCCGGTTTGCTTTTCCACTGCGGTACCGCATGGTATAGCGTCGGAACGGTTCGGTACGGTACGGTATAAGTTTGCTTTTCCACTAAAGTAGTACTAAAGTTAAGTGGGTGGGATAACAACGGGGTGGGTGTGATTCTCTGACCAATCAGTGGCTAGTAGTGACTGCATGCAAAGGATTGTGGGATATGGTACCAGTTTGGTACCTGTTGGAACCACAATTGAGTAGGTACTGTTTTTTCAGAGCCGTACCGTACCGTTCGGTTCCATGCAGTGGAAAAGCAAACCTATACCGTACCGTACCGAACCGTTCCGACCCTATACCATGCGGTACCGCAGTGGAAAAGCACAAAAGCGTGCCGAACCGGTACGGTTCCATGCAGTGGAAAAGCACCATAAGTCAGTAATGTAGAAAAGATCAGCTGAATGGTGCCAAGATCAGACACTGGAGACAATTGCTTTGCCCTCTGCTTGCCCTTTTTGAGCTCAACTTTCGGAGTGCAGATCCTTTTTTAAAGCAGAACTTCACCTAAAAAGAGAACTTCCGCCTTGGCTCTTCCTCTCCTCTTCTCTGCTACTTTTGGGTTTTTTTTTTTTTTCTTGGAGCAGATACCTATTTCTTACAGGTACCCTCTCTATTTTGGCCCCCTTGCTCGACTACTATCTGCCCACAACCTCCTAAGACACATCAGAGGTTCCATGAGGTTGCAGGTCCTCACGAATGCACAGTGGGAAGTCAGCTGTGAAGCACCAGGAAAACCAAGCTGCCTTTCCACATTAAATATGGCAGCGCCGGGGACCTGAAGATTGATGAAGAATCGGCCTGGATGGGGACAAGCCTGCTGTGTGATAATGTATGTTTCAGTCTGGACCCCTGCTAGGCCACACCCCAATGCATTTTATTCCGCCCACCAAAGCTTACTCATGGGGATGGAGTCTCCAGGTGGAGGGGGTGGTTAAATGCATGATAGGCCACCACTCAGTAAAAGAATGAAGATCAGGTGTGCAAAGTGATTGTGAAGGGCTGGTCATAGGAGGTTGTGTGTTTAAGGAAATGCATACACATTGCAACCATAGAAGATCTAGTTGCAAGGAGGCTTTAAATGGCTAGCCTCTTGCAAAGTGTATGCAAGGAAACAAATGTGCAGGAGTTTAGTAAGGCTAAAATGCAAATATTCTACCCCACTCCCCTCCCATTAAAGTGATTGTAAAGTCTTAAATTACTATGTTATACTTACCTGCTCTGTGCAGTGGGTTTGCACATAGTCGCCCGGACCTTTTTCTCGGGACCCTCTTCTGTGCTTTTTGCCTCTCCCTCCTGTCGAGTGCCCCCACAGTAAGCAGCTTCTGTGGGGGCACCCAAGCCGGGTCACAGCTCCCTGTGGCCATTCAGACACAGAGCCATGACCCAGCCCTGTCCCCTCTCTCTTCTGATTGGCTGACCGACTTGGATTGACAGCAGCAGGAGCCAATCGCGCCATGCTGCTGTCTTAGTCAATGAGGAGGGGAGTTCCAGGCAGCTGAGACACCCCTGTAACATTGCTTGACAGAGATGGGGCTCAGGTATTATTAGGGGGGTTGCTACCCACAGAAGGCTTTTTTATCCTAATGCATAGAATGCATTAAGACAAAAAAAAAAAAAAATTCTGACTTTATAATCCCTTTAAAAATCCTTAATAATTAATGTCTCTTAAAACATTGATGGGAAATCTACTGAAAACATTCTAATGAGAAAAGATAATCTTATAAGTCTATTTTCTAATGTCTACAGAAAACTGTAACTAAATGAATAGAATTAATTTAAGGGAAACTCTAGCAAGACTTGATAAAAGTCAGCAGCTACAGTATTTGTAGCTGCTGACTTCCTTTTTCTTTTTTTCCAGAGCGAAGTTCCTCTTCAAGTAAAAAGGTATCTAAATTCTTATCTTGCAACTAAACAGGAAAATGTTAAAAACAAAGAACAAACCAAAATTAAGAAAAGATGAACAGAAACAAAATGACCACTATACTTACTCTTTCCATTTCTTTAAAATCCTCATCAAGCTTGGTGCCTTCGGCCCCTCCAACCTTTTCACTCACTTTCTGTAAAAACAAAAAAATAGACAGATAATCAGTATAATAAATTCAACACTATGAAGAAGTGCACTAAACGAAGAGGCTACTTAAGAAATGAGCTAATAACTCTGTGAGATGTTTATATCCCAGCAATTGTGATCACCTTCATCCATCCCCCTTGCAGAACTCCCCAGATTCTTAAATTGAAATTTGTGTGTTAAATTGAAAATTGTACATTTGTGTTTGGATTTTCTAACTTGTCTAGAAACTTGGTGATAAAAAACAAGGATTGTAATGCATGGATTGTAAAGGGAGGTAACCTATTTCTCACAAGAATTGCTTATGATGCTAAGTGCCGAATGTACCCAGAAAAAACTGAAAAGGGCTTGAAAGGGTCTCTAAAAAACTGTGCAAATGATAATCAGAATGTAAACCATAGAACATATGTGCAATGATACAGTTATGTGTCACAGCAGCACAGGTTGCCAACTGCCCATATACCCTTTCATTATTCTGCCATGCCCACAGCCTGTGTCAGTGGGTGTACTGCATCCAATTACAATGGAGATTGGCTGATAGACTTGGCAATTCCGAAAATTTTATAAACTGGCATTACGAAGTCACATTATTAGTTTTCATAAAAAGATACTGCTTTGTTGCCCTGAATAAAAATGCCATCTAAAGTTTAACAGTCCATGGCTACTAGGAGGACTTGGGACAGCGTTTCTCAACCTTTTTTCAGTCGGGGCGCCCTTGAAAAGTATTTTCAATCTTGTGGCACCCCTGTATAAGGCTTTGTTCACGTTACTATAGGTCACGGAACATGCGCAAAATCGCGCTCGTTCCTGATACACAGACACATGCTCTGCTCTTTATTGCTCTTTGCGCTTTTGTATATTGGCAAACGTGGGGTGCTTTTGGTGTGGCGAAATTAAAAAAAAAAAAAAAAGGGTCAGGGACTTCTTTCCCTGCATCTCTGCGGATAGGGAAGCCCATTGAAATGAATAGGTCGCCCTACAGGCAGCACGCAGCCATGCAGATGTGAACCAATTTGGAGGGGCGGAAAAAAACACATGAATGAGCTGTTTTTACCACCCCCAACTTCTCCCACTTTAGCTGCAGAGGCAGCAGCAGGGGGTATGTATACCCAGGGTGAATGGGGATGTACTGCAACTACCCTGCAACTGTGTGCATTGCATGGCTGTAGTGTAGTGATGCTGCATTTACGGGCTTAAAACAGGTGATGAAGAGGCAACATATTGCCTCTTTACCCTCAAATGCCTCTGAAAAGAGATCTGAGCATGGATTGCTTTTCAGAGGAGCAGCAGTCCTTGCTGCTATCACTAACAAGCCCTAAAAAAGCAATTCTGATGGTACAGGAATAGGGGGGGGGGGGGGTCCGAATTAAAAGTAACATACATGCACACATACATATACACAAACAAACAGACACATGCACACACACACAAACACATGTATACACTCACACAAACAAACCCATGTACATACACACAGACACATGTATATATGCACACATACAGAAACAGACAGACACACATGTACACACACATACAAAACACATGTACACACACAAACAAACCAATGTACACACACATGTATATATGCACACATACAGAAACAGACAGACACATGTGTACACACACATACAAACACATGTACACACAAAGTACACACAGACACACAGACACACACACTCACGTACACTCACAGTGTCGATGTACAGTTCGGCAGGGGATCGGGAGATCGGGCTCATCTG
This sequence comes from Pelophylax lessonae, assembly GCF_965119305.1. NCBI lineage: Eukaryota > Metazoa > Chordata > Amphibia > Anura > Ranidae > Pelophylax > Pelophylax lessonae. The sequence continues at coordinate 412,218,104 of NC_138768.1, forward strand.
ACAGCCCTTCTCTCCCATGATCCTGTGGCACACCTAAAGGATCTCTGGCGGCACACCAGTGTGCTGCGGCACATTGGATGAGAAAGGCTGACTTAGGACACCAGTTTACATCAGTTTTTCTTCAGTTACATGAGTTTTTATCAGTTTTTCTATTAGTTTTTTTACATCCACTTAATCACTTGAGTCCCAAAGCCATTTTATCAATTTTTTTTAGGCCTGATTACTGAAAACCCCCTACTGATATTAGCGCAACAGCTTAAAAAAAATGCATAATATCAGTAACAAATACACTAAAGGTAATTTTAGAGCACAGAAACACAATACCCAACATGTCAAGCATTACAATTGTGTGCATCTGTGAAATAGTGAAAAAATGTCGATACCCTATATTTTCCATAGGCGATGCTTTAAAGTGATTGTATAAGTCTAATTTTTTTTCCATAAAAAAAAAAAACAAGCATGTTATACTTACCTGCTCTGTGTAATGGTTTTGCACAGAGCAGCTTGGATACTCCTCTTCTTGGGTCCCTCTTCTGTGATCCTGGCCCCTCCCTCCCATTTAGTGCCCCCCCCCCAGCAAGCAGCTGTGTGAATTCAGACACAGACCCGACCCAGCCCGGCCCCCTCTCTCCCCCGATTGGCTAGCTGACTTTGATTGACAGCAGCAGCCAATGGCACTGTTGCTGTGTCTTAGCCAATCAGGACAAAGAATTTCGGACAGCTGAGACACTCGTGGACTTCGCTGGACAGAAAGGGACCTCAGATAAGTGTTAGGGAGGCTGCTGCACACAGAATGCTTTTTATCCTAATGCAAAGAATGCATTAAGATTAAATACCTTCTGCCTTTACAACTCCTTTAAAGCCCCTACAGGTAATCAGTTTAGCGTTTCCCTTGAGCTCTGGTGCTAAAATTCTTAATCTCACTCTGGCTTGCGAGGCAATATGTAATATGTGTAGCACAATTGCCATTTGTTTTACAAGGGCGCCCCCAACAATTGCATTTTTGTATGTATGCCTTCTTACTGTATGTGGGGGTTCAAATTTTTTTATGTAGCAAGGTTTCCAGGCCTGTGGCCTGAGATGAATCTGCCATTGTTACCGGTTACCTCTCCAGCCCATGTGAGTTGCAGCCCTGGGTGTGAGAACTGACACATTGACAACTCTGGCATCTTTGGTTGTTTTAATGTAGTTTTAGGGGATGGGAGAAGGGAATCAGTGGGATACTCCTTTAGGCTCAACTAATTACAACTTGGGACTTCCTCAGGAAATGTCTGTTAACACTGTCTCAATGCCAGCAAACGCTCACTGGCGTTCAGAACACACTGTAACTTGAATGAAGTGCTAGATCCTCGACCTTGAGTCTAGAAGATCCAGGACTGTAGAGCAATGAGATACGGACACTGCTGTACCACAAAGTCACTAGCTTCCTCCCTTGCCTTGCACTGGCTTGAGGTAGACTGTTCTGAAATCCTGTATGGCTTCAACTCTCAACTAAGACACTGCATACTGTCTCTTCAGGGCCCAAACTGCAGGTACCCCCTTTGACTCTTCATGGTCCCCTGACTAGGTACCCCCTCCGTCACTTCAGGGTCCACTGACTAGGTACCCCCTTTACCGCTAGCTGACACTTGGATCCTAGAACCTTCTCCGGAGTGGTCCCCAATGACTCTAGGCAGACCCCCAGGGGCAATCCTCAGTACTCCCCACCTGTGTAGGCTTTCCTGGAACTGGACCCCTCTCTCTCCACAGGCTCTCGGCACATCGGATCCCCCTCAGCTCAACTCAGCACCCTCTGGACTCTCCGGCAGCACCCGAGACATCCACCTCCGCTGATAGGAGGAGTGACAGCCGTCCTCTCCCTCCTGGGGCTTCCCACAAAAGACCATGAGTCATGAGTCAACTTATACCCACTCCCAGAATCCTTTGCGGCAGAATCTGCCTTCTGGTGTAGTTACAAGCATGAATGTATCCTCGATTGGGCTTCCTCCACTGCCCTATGAGAAGCCTCTCACAGAGCCAGTGGGGAGACTCCCCCTTCAGCAGACACACCTGGAAACCATGACACCCTACTAAAAGAAATCATGGCCCTGCTGTTAGGCAGACAAAGCCCACTATACATTTACCTAGCACCTACCTGTAGGGTGCTACATTTAATTAGCTTTTTTTAAGTGTTTAGTTTATCATTCTTTTTACTTATTCTTTTATTGCGATCACATAGGGAACCAATAGATCCTTTTTCCAACTCAGTGATTCGGTCTTTGATTTTTTTTTTGACATGTTGGCGTTATTCTTTCACGTGGATGTTACAAGTTGAACTAGTAATTACAGCTGGATAAAACAAAATTGTGTGTCTTCATTTCAGGCTTCAAAGCAATAAAATTATTATTTTAAAGGGGGTTATTTTTTCTGTTACCCACTGTAACTGACAGATCCTCTGCAGACAAGGGGGACAGAGAAAGGCAGCGGAGAGGAGCAGTACAGTATATACAGTAAGGGGGCAGTGTGTACAGAAATGCTCCCTTACTTGTTGGCACTGACTGTCATTGCAAGCTTTAAATGTGAAATGGTCCTTAAGAACTAGGCAAGACAAAAAATAGTTACTCAACAGAATACTACCAAGACACAGAATGGAAACAAAATAAAAGTGACGCTTGACTGAGTGATACAGACAGCAAAGACAGAAAAAACTGCAAAGAGCAGACAACAATTCCAATCAAAGTTGAGACTTTTCAAGGGTGCCAGGCAAAGTGAGGGGGGGATGCCAGGGTCCGAAAAGAAAGAATGCACTGGCAATAGTTGTCAACAAAGCATTTACATTTATAACCTCAGGTTCTACTGGGCACAGTCAGTACAGACAGTTGAAAGCAAGGTGGACTGACAAGGCAAGAGATTCAACCAGATAGACCAGAGACATACTGCCAGCAGAAGAAAAGCCATGTAAAGAAACAAAAAATGAGAGGAGACGCAAAAGAGGGTCAAATAAAGCAAGACTGAATTCAGACCTATAGATCTTTACAAATTGACTATGGCCCAACTGTCAGATTCTCTACACATAAATGCTGCTCCTCCTTCAGAATGATATTGACAGGCAGCAGGCTATCAATTCTTTCAGCTGGCAAGTAGTTGCCATGGAAATTTACGAGAAACCCAGTCTTCGGTTAGCTGTGAGAGCAAAATGCAGTAGAAGCTAGGATTTGAAATAGAAAGGCATCATTTAAAAAGAGGGACAATCTCACAGCAAGAACTGTATAAATGGACTGCACTACAGCAGATTTAGAATGGTTCCCATCCCCAGTATGTATCTATATATTCAACGCAACCACACGTTTTTTATTGTACAAAAATCAGGTATGATACTGTGTTTGTGTGCACTAAATCTCACTTTATTGTATTCTTTTACTGAAAATATATGTTTGATTGATAGCTACACAGATATTGTGCACCTTAAAAAATTGCAACTACCATCATCTTATTCTCCAGGGTCTCTGCTTTCAGAAATATATATTTTTTGTGGAGCTAAAAGTAGAAAAAATAAAAAAAATGCAGATTTTAACATGTATGCACATAATTAAAAAGTTGCCCCAGTAGACTTGAAGTGATTGTAAAGTCTTTTTTTTTTTCCCTTATAAAATAACAAGCATGTTATACATACCTCCTCTGTGCAGTGGTTTTACACAGGGCAGCCTGGATCCTCCTCTTGCTCCTGGCAACCCTCTCCTGTTGAGGGCCCCTACAACAAGAAGCTTGTTATGGCGGCACCCAAGCCGAACTGCAGCTTTGTGTATCCATTTAGACATGGAGCTGTCATTCGGCCCCCCTCTCTCTCCTGGGCTTACTGAGCTTGATTGACATCAACGGGAGCCAATGGAGCCATTGCTGTGTTCTCAGCCAATCAGGAGAGAGAGTCCCAGACCGCTGAAGCACTCGTGGACATTGCTGGACAGAGAGGTGGCTCAGGTAAGTATTAGGGGGGCTGCTGCACACAGAAGGCTTTTTATCTTAATGCATAGAATGGTTAAAATAAACAACCTACTGACTTTACAACCCCTTTAAAGTGGCTCTAAAAGGCTCAAGTTTTTTTTTTACCTTCAAGGATTTTGCACATGAAGGTAAAAAAAACCTCTGTGCAGCAGGGCCCCCAACCCCCCCTAACACTTACCTAAGCCTGATCTTGATCCAGGGATGTGCACAAGAGCCTTGGCTCTCCCAGGTCTCTACCTCCTTATTGGCTGAGACAGCAGCGGTAGCCATTGGCTCCCGCTATTGTCAATCATAGCCAGTGAGCCAATTAGAGGAGATTGGGTGTGTGGTCAGAAACATGCTCTGTATGTGCATGGACACACAGAACAGCAGCTCAGGAGTGAGCCTGCTCAGATGCCCATATAGCAGTTGCTATGGGGACACTAGGCAGGAGGGAGGGGCCAGGAGCACCGGCCGGGGACCCGAGAAGAGGAGGATATGGGCTGCTCTGTGCAAAACCATTACACAGAGCAGGTAAATATGACATGTTTGTTATTTTTATTAGCTTTCAAAGTTTTCACAGGAAAACAGAAAAAGATCTATAAAGAATTCACATTTTTCCATTGGTATATTACCAGAAATACAGGTGCATGTAGTAAAATAGAAAAATCAAAAAACCATTTCCGAACAAATAAAGAATTTACATGTGTGTTATTTTAAAACTAAAAACAATCTGCATTTCATATCCCTTAAAAGCATATCTAAACCTTAAACAAAAATGTCGTTTATTTTGGCTTATTAGTCTTTAGCTGTGCAGGCTGCATTAGTTTTCATTTCTAAGATTTTTTTTTACTCTTTTCTCCTGGAAGCCTTTAAAATAACACTGTCTCTGGATGGCTACACTCACTCCTGTACGGTTTCTAACGAGGGAGCCATGGTTGCTGGTGCCAGCTAACAGTAAGTGACAAGACACTGCGTTTCTACAAAATATAGCTGGCATTTTCTATATTAGTTGTGAAGGTTCTTGGCCTGATAAAGTAAACCCTGTGCAGCCACTACATCTAAGAAATGGTAAACTGCAAAATATTAAAATGTTAGTTCTTGGGTTAAGTTAACAGCTACAGTATACTCTTCCATAAATATAGCAACCTTCAAACAGGAAATGCATTTTTTCTGTTAAGTTTTTTAAACTAGTTATAAATAGCTGGGCAAAATAGAAAACTACATTTACCACTCCAAATATGCATATACAGTCCCACCAAAATTAAACATGGCAGGTGTCTTCATTTATTTACAATATCAGGACTTGTCACTTCAAACTATCAAAAGCATGTTTGAGTTTCTTATCCCTGAACAGGTTTTTCTGTCCCTGCAAATGATATATAGTACCATCATACTTCACCAGAGGGCGCTATTTCTTATCATTTCAAGCAGCAGGGTTTCCGTAGAACATATTGATTTTGTATTTTTTTTTTTGCAAAAATTCTAACTGTATCAAACTCACTTACTGGGGAAAAAATGCTTTCCTGCTTGTAAATTTTAATATTATTATAGTACTACAGTACATGTAAAGAAAATAAAACATACATGAAAAGGAAAATAACATATTTGTTACACTGTGCAAGAAGCAGTAGCTGGGCAAAACTCATACATTACCGTTTTATTTCTAAACATGTAAAATCTTAAATTCTTTTCATGCTATTGCATACATAATGGTATTTTCATTTTATTATAAAAAACCTTAGAAGGAATTGCAAAGAAAAAAAAAAAAAAAAAAATCGAATGTTCTGGATGAGCCTGCATATGGACTAAATGTTTGCTTGTTCCCATTCCAATTTTATGAAATAAACGGTTTGCCATGAAGTGTATGTAGTGCTACTCCTCTAGCAGCCACTAGTATTAACTGGTTCTTCCTCAAAGAGTGCAGAGGTCACCAATTACCCAAGCAACAGTTCAATTAGCTGTCTATGAGTTGTATTTTTATAATTTATAGCTTAAAGGACTTTAAACAGTAGAGGGATTAGGGTAGTATGGGAAACTCCAGGAACCCTTAATAGTAGCAGGAGGACACACTTCACTAGGCAAGGCTTCTTTGAACAGTCTTCAGGCCAGGAACCAAGGGGAATGGCTAAAACAGAGACTCTTATAGAGCGGTCTTAAGCCTCGTACACACGCGTCGAAAATCGGCAGGGAATTTTCGTCCGACGACCGATCTGCCGATTGTTGGCTTGTTAGTATGATGCTTCCGACAACCGACTCCGACTTTTCGGCCGAAAAAAATCTGGTTTGCAGGCTTTAAAATTTTTGTCCGCCGTCAAAACACGGCCGATTTTCGTGCAGTCAGTACAGATTTCGACAGGGAAAAATCTAATGAGCAAGAATGGGCATGCTCAGAGAAGAAAGAACACAAAGAAAGCAAACCAACACATGACATCACTTCTGAAGTCGAATTTTGTCGGGCGAGAAAATTTGTGTGCAGTCTAGGCACATTCCAACCAACAAAACACCACTCTGGACAAAAGACGGACGATCAGTCGGCCGATAATCGTTGCGTGTGTACTAGGCTTTAGTAAGCACTACCACTGGCACTTATCACCCCAAAAGTCAAACGGCACACAGTCAACCAGTATAATGAGCTCAGTTCGGGACTCCCAATATCACAGTACAGCTCAACCCTTCCCTGGTTCCACCAGAAATCTCTAGGTCACAGAACAACAGCACAGTTCCTAGCTTCCTCCAGGCTCTCTATGGCTGCAGGACAGCTACTCACTCCTAGCTTCCACCGGTCACTCTTCAGTCAGGAACAGGTTGATTCTCACAATGCCACAGGACAGGTACACACTTTTCAGCTACCACCAGGCATTCTTCAGTGAGCTCGCCAGACCAGACCCTTAGGTGAAGTCCTTTAGGTAGCTTCAAAGATACTTAAGAATAGCCCCCCACCCCAGCTCTGCCACTTGATGAACACCAGCAAAACTCCAGTGGAAATGCCTCAGAGAGGAGTTTCCCCTGTGGAACTTATTCAGCATGACAAAAACCCAGCTGCTCCAGACCCCAGACTATTTATGTTCTATTTAGCCATCTACTGGGCACACCTCCCCAGGGATTTGATGAAGCACAATACATACTTCAGCTGCCCATTTGACTCTCCCATCCTCCATGCTCTAGAATAGTGGTCTCCAAGCTATGGCCCAGGCCCTTTGCTTGCCTTTATCCGGTCCCTGGGACACTTTTCCTCCAAATGACACCAATGATAGGGTACCATTCCTCCCACTGACCATCAATGAGGCACTATTCCTTCCACAAATAACAAGGATGAGGCATTGTTTAGTCTCACTGACCCCGAGGCATTTTCTTCTCCCACTGGCCACAGTCCGGCCCCCCTAAAGCACGGAGGAGACTAAACTGGTTCTTTGTTTAAAAAGTTTGGAGACCCCTGTTCTAGAAGACTATAGAAGGCAAACTGAAATCCAGAACAGCTCAAAGAAATTAATAGCTGCTCCATTGATTACAGAGGAGCCAAAAAGAACTGAATTTACTGATCATCCTAGCAGCCTATCTAGGAGGGTGCTATACGTATTTGTCCAGTTGTATTTTTGTTTAGAAATTTGCAGACCAGCAAATGGCATGCCCCAAATATAGTGAGGATAGCCTTCATCTCTCCAAGCTTTTCCTAGAATCATCCAAATTGTGACCAAAATATACACTCTGGAATTTAAGAATATGGATAACCCTGGCAGAACCTGACAATTCTAAGATGTAGTAATTGCACAACAAAGGGTAAATTTAAAGTCCAGCTTTCCATTCCTTCATTAGTTACTTCCTGTTAAACATTGTGAGTGTGATTAATGTACAGTATATTTTCCTAAATTACTATTATCTTGACATTATAAAGATAATAAACGGGCAGAATCAAATGGTACTAAGAATTCTCAATTATCCTGATCCATAAATGGCTTTAAACCAGGACTCGACAAACCCCAGGCGCCAGCTCGCATTGGCGCCTAGAATTAGTGGCCTGGCACCTGGGCTAGACTGCAGGTGTCTTTTCCCCATGTGGCCCCCCGCGGGTGCAAAGACGGCGGCCTGCTGGAGCGAGATGCAGCTCTTGCTCTGTTGAATGAGGGTATTCCCTTACGTTGCTTTCACTGGCAGGGGAACTGGTGCCCTCTTCTATTGGCCGGGGCTGTGACAAGCAGTCACTGACAACCCTGAGGGCTTCCCCTGCCAGCTCTCACTGCCCAACAGCTGGGAAGAAGTTGAAGGTGTTGCAGGTGCCCTTTCCATACTGGCGAGTGGACAGGGAGTGTGGGGCAGCTGGTGAGAACGGCTTCAGTTCTATTTACACACCCCTCCCCCACAAAGACAGAAACGGTTTTCCATTCATTTTTTTAACATTAATTTTCTTTTTCATTTTCAGTTTGCACTTCCTGCCATGACACAGCCCCTTTCACATGGGCTGTCCGATCAGGCACACCTGTCAGTTTCTCAGGTGGACCTGATCAGGCCCTCCAGTCTCCTCTATGGTGCAGCGGATGTCAGCGGACACATGTCCGCTGACACCCATCACCATCTGATCTGATCGGTCTGCCAAAAACAGATAGATAGTGGTCCTATTTTCCGTATCAGATTGCACTGGATGGGAACGGACAGGCAGTCCATTTCCATCCGATTGCCCCATAGAGAAGAGCGCGGTTTTGTCTGTGTTCCCTCTTCATAGTGGAGCAGACATGGACCTGTCATCTGCCTACTCAGCAGGGATCAGCAGAAAGATCCCCCACTGAGCAAGCTGATTCCGCTTATTGGAGGTAACTGTGAAAGGGGCCTAAAGTGGCATGAGTCACTGGATCTTCTATCGCCCCCACCTTGCAGCACTGCCCTTCCCTAGTGAGCCGCTGGCCACCACACCATCAAGCCACATACACACAGGCCAAATGCCATTGGCGGTTCAATGAATATTTAGCCGTGTGTATGGCAGCTGGTTTAGCAGAAGCCAGTAAAACTGGTAAACAAGCAGCTGACTGACTCCCGATCAGGGATGAGAGCACTGGCAGGAGTGTTCTGGTGGTGGGGGGCATCCCCCTGTCAAAACAAAATAGCTCAGTGGGGGGGATCACTGTACTAACATCGGATTGTTAGTACAGCGGCTTCGCCCTGACCTGTTCTTTTTTTTCATTCGGCTTTACATCCATATGGTGGCCAGGTGACAGACAGGCTGTGTTGCTGCCTTTCTGCTTTGGGCCTGTGTCTTACTGGTGATGGTCCACATGCTTTCAGCTGCGTTGCCCCCCCCCAAGCTATGTATCCCAGGCTCCATGGGCCTGGGACTGGCATATCAGGGGGCACCTACGCATAAAAAAAGTTTATTTGCGATACACGTTACATATCGCCGCACACACAAACTGGCTCCTAACTTTTTTAGCTAGCTCCTAGATTCAAAACAATTTGTCAAGCCCTGCTTTAACCACTTCCCGCCCGCCCTATAGGCAAATGACGGCGGGAAGGTGGTTGCATTATCCTGACCGGATGTCATATGACGGCGGCAGGATAATGCGCTCTGTGCGCCCCCGGGGGTCACTCTGACACACCGCATCTCCGATCTTGGCAAAGAGCCTACTGACATAGGCTCTTTACCATGTAACCAGCTGTGACCAATCACAGCTGGTCACATAGTACACAGGAAGAGCCGTTGATCGGCTTTCCTTAGTTCGTGCCTGACAGGCACGAGTAGAGGAGAGCCGATCTGCGGCTCTTCTGACGGGGGGGTCTGCACTGGTAATCAGAGCATTGATTACCAGTGCAGACCCTTCGGGGGGGGGTGCCACTAGAACCACCAGGGATGCCCACCCATGACCCCAGGAATGCCCACCTAAGACCCCAGGGATGCCCACCATGGCCACCAGGGATGGCAATCAGGGCTCAGGGAGCCCGCCAGTGCCCAGTGCCCTCCCTATCAGTGCTGCCTGCCAGTGCCCTCCCCATCAGTACAGCCCACCAGTGCCCATCATTTCCATCTATCAGTGCCACCCACCAGTGCCCATTATTGCCCACCAGTGCCGCCTATCAGTGCCCAGCAGTGCCGCCTATCAGTGCCCAGCAGTGCCGCATATTAGTGCCACCCCATCAGTGCGGCCTCATCAGTGCAGGAAAAAAATTATCCATTTACAAAATTGTATAACCTAAACAAAAAAACTTTTTTTTTTTTTCAAACTTTTCGGTATTTTTTTATTTGTTTAGCAAAAAAGAAAAAACCTTGCTGTGATCAAATACCACCAAATGAAAGCTCTATTTGTGGGAAAAAAATGACATAAATTTGGTTTAGGTACAGTGTTGCATGACCGCGCAATTGACATTCAGAATGCAACAGCACTAAAAGCTGAAAATTGGCCTGGGCAGGAAGGGGGTGAAAGTGCCCTGTATTGAAGTGGTTAAACTAACTGAGAATTTCAGGCACATGGAATTCAGCAATTAATTTATATTCTATGGGTTCAACATGCTGAAGCTGCATATTCACTTAGAATGTGTCACTTACGGTTTCCATTTAGCTGTTTTGCCATCATAGCATTTAAGTTATCAGTGCTAAATTTTACAGCATATGATTACACAAGGTCAGAAGAAATGAAAATCAACTACAATACAATAATGTGCAGAGACAAACTGCCATACTTAAAAAGTGTGCATTATAGCTGTACTGCTCAGGATATGACAAATGTAGAACTTCTTCAATGTGCACATAGTTAGTATTTGGAATAACTAAATGAGGGTAACCATTACCGTTTAGGTTTTTCTTTACTTGAATGGGTGTCTTGGGTCTGGACCAGTAATCCGACATCTGTGGCAATGCCCAAGATTGCCCGCTAACCTAAAGATACCTACCTTTTATTGTGAGTTATGATTTTTGTGTGTTATTCAAAACACAGGTATTGGGACACCCCAGCGCACAATACTGTATAAAGTATTGCACCTTCCCTTCAGTATACCACAATGCACAGATGTGATAGTACTCAGCATTGTTGTGTGCAGTGATGCCCCACAATAACACTGCGTAGTGTACACCCTGCCACATTCATGGTATGTCGAGAATAGAGTCAGGTTTCGCAGGAGAAACCTCACTAATGGCCAAAGAGGGGCACCCCAGGACCTGCAAAGAAGTGGCAGCGAAGATGACATTGGAGATGAAATGAGAAGTATGAGCATAGTCCCATTATTGCCAAAGGAGCACACACTAGGAAGAAATCATGCCATAATGTGCAAGTATGCTGTGCATACTAGCACAGTATGGCAAGAGCCCATCCTTCTCCGGGGGGGGGAGGGGCTTATTTATTTATTACAGGTACTTCTATAGCACTATCAATTTACACAGCACTTTACATATATATTACGGTATATCCAGGAGCTTACAATATAAGGTCCCTAATTCACATTCATACATACACATACTAGAGCCAATTTAGAAAGGAGCCAATTAACCTATCACCATGTCTATGGAGTGTGGGAGAAAACCAAACTACCCACACAGGCACAGGGAGGACATGCAAACTCTATGCAGGTGGTGCCGTGGCTGGGATTTAAACTTTTGATCCTAGTGCTGCCAGGCGGAAGTTCTAACCCCTTAGCCACTGTGCTGCCAGCCTCAACTCCCTTTAAGCAAATTCATGTGATTGAATTTCCAAAGGCAAAAAGGTGTTACACCAATTGAAATTCAATGATGTGATTGAATTTCAATTGGTGTAACACCTTTTTGCCTTTGGAAATTCAATCACTGTGTCTGTGCAACCAGTTAATTGACATAATGTTGATGTTCAAGGAAGAAATTCAAGGATGCCAAGGTGGGAACATCCAAATTGGTGTGGTTGGCCAACACACAAGCTTCAACTGAAAAAAGTCAAAAGCAGCACTGTTTTTGGATGCAGATGAGGTCAACCACATTGATTTCCGGGAACAAAAATGGGATTTTTGACTTACCGTAAAATAAATTTCTCTGATGCTCATTGACGGACACAGTACCTGATCTTCTTAACCATTGGGTTATACTGCCCTCTACAGGAGTAGGACACTAGGCAGAAAAAAAAAGTCTGGCTACGCCTATGGGCAGTCCCAGGGGTATACTTTGTCTGCTATAATCACTCAGTTTTGTTACAAGCAGAGTCAGAAGAATTACAACTCCACAGAGGGGTGGGTGCTGTGTCCATCAATGATCATCAAAGAAATGGATTTTACGGTAAGTCAAAAATCCCATTCTCTTTCGTTCACTGACGGAAACAGCTCCTGTTCTTCTTGACAATTGGGACGTCCCAAAATAATGTTAAACATGAGGTGTGGGAACAGCGAAAAACAGAAATTCCCAAGGCTAAAACTATAGCCAACCAGGTAAACCAGAGCTCAACCAAAACAACTGGAGCCCACCTGAAAAAAAAAATACACCCTCAAAGAGGACAAGGTCCTCTAAACAGCAGCCTGCAAAACCTTGCGGCCAAAAGAAGCATCCGCAGATGCCAACACATCCACTTTATAGAATTTTGTGAAAGTATGCACCGACGTGGTGGCAGCCTCGCAAACCTGTGTCACTGGCGCCTGATGACGGAAAGCCCAGGAGGCACTGAGCACCCGAGCAGCGTGCACCTTGACAGGGAAAGGAGGAACCTGACCCTTGAAGGAATAGGCCTGAATCACCGTCTGTCTGATCCATCTGGACCACAAGGGAATGTTTTGGTCATTCCCACTCTTTAGCGACAATTCTGTCAAAATAGGAGGGGAAAGGAAACACCTTTGCCTCTCTTGGTGGCTTGTGAGTACCAAAAGGGAACCGACGCCTCAGTCGCAGCCTTAGCTGCGTCCTCCATCTTTAAATTCTCAAGCACAGATACAATCAATTAGTGCATCCATCAGCCCCTTTTCGAATCATCCTCACTATCTGAGAACTCAGGGCACGTGGTCGCAGACCCAGCAGAGTGATTTTCGTTGGGGGAACGGCCTAATCAGATTCAGGATCTGAGGAGACAGATGAGGCAGGGGAAGGCCGGGGGACACTTTTTGCTAGCCCATCGCCCAAAAAACAATTCCACCCGGGACACAAAGGACTCTAGGGCCGCAGTCAGTGCATCAATGGATTGTTGGGACCCGGAGGGCCCTGAAGCCTCTGAGAGGGGATCAGGAGGGGAAATGTACTCCAAGGACTCCATGAGTCAATAGGGGGACTCCACAAAAAAATGTGGTAAAACACTGCTAAGGAACACCCCCACCTCTCCGGCAGCACCACCCAGTCGCCAGTAACAGGCACCTGCAGCCACCAGGATTCTGCACTACACGTGCGGCGATCAAGAAGTGAAAATATCCAGAAGTCAGCACCAGGGGATAAGGAGGGGCTCCCACCGCTTAACTCTCCGCCCACAGGGCTTCACTGTCATGGCTTCCACTATTTGCAATGGTAAACCACAAGAAAATGGCCGCCAGACTACACAAACATGGTCGCTATGTATAGAAACACACAGGCTACAAGAAAATGGCAGCCCTCACGGGGCTCCAGAAGTTCAGATTCCTGGAGAACCGGGCCGACTTCTCAGTTGGTTACTGGCTCTTTAGCAGGGACGGACTGCAACTAAATTGGGACTGTGTAGCTATGCTGGGAGAGAAGATGGCTGAAAAGTTAGAGGGCCTTTTAAACTAGGTGATTGGGGGGGGGGGTCCAGATGAAGAGCTAGCCAGCGGGAGCAAGGTTCAGCCAGCAATATTGGGGGGGCATTAGTGGTAGGGTCACCAGAATTCCAAAACCCAAGGTAAGCAAGTTGACAAATCCAAAATTGCAGCCTCACAGCATCGAACAAGGATGTAGTATGCGACCGGACAAAATTACGAGGTTTTTATACCAATGCTAGAAGTCTGGCTAACAAGATGGGAGGGCTGAAGCTGCTAATGTGTGAGGAGGATTTCAATTTTGTGAGAATTTCAGAGACTTTGTTTGACAGCTCTCATGATTGGCTGGCAACCATTCACGGTTATTCTCTTAATTGCAAAGATAGGGAGGGTAAAAGAAGGGGAGGGGTATGCCTGTATAGCAAGAATTATGCGCAAGTGAATATGAAGGACGATATCCCTAATGGATCTAGGGAGGAGGTGGAATCCTTAAGGATAGAGCTTCAAATGGGAGGAAACGAAGGGGAAAATAATACTGAGTGTATGCTCTAGGCCCCCTAAGACGGGGAGGCGAACCTCATTTCACAGCTTGGAATAGTGGCAAGGATGGGAAATGTCGTAATGGGGGGATTTTAATTATCCAGATATAGACTAGGCAGAAGGCACTGAGCATTCGTCTAAGGCTCGCCATTTTCTAAATGTTTTGCAGGACAGTTTCCTGGGTCTGATGGTGAGCGCACCAACAAGAAGCAATGCATTACTAGACCTACTGAATACGAATACAGACCTGATTGAAGATGTAGAATTACGGGGCAACTTAGGAAATAGTGACCACAGGTCAATTAGTTTCAGTATAAATGACAGAAATAGGAAACACAAGGGTAATACAAAGACACTAAATTTCAAACGAGCCAACTTCCTCCAAACTGCACTCTTTGCTAGATAATAAATGGGATAGAATCCTAGGAACGAAGAACATGGAGGAAAAAGGGGAGTGCTTTAAGAACATACTAAGCAAAGGTATTGGCCAGTGCATTCCAACAGGGAATATGTTTAAAGAGCTAAAATAAACCCTGGGTGGCTAAACTACAACTTAAAAATGCATATAAAACAAAAGAAAAGGCCTTCAAAAAAAGGCTGAAGGGGGGTCATTGTCAGCATTCCAACATTACAAAGAATGCAATAAGAAATGTAATCAAGGTGGCTAAGACAGAACACAAAAAGGCACATAGCGGAAGTAAAAAAAAAAAACCCAAAAAAACAAAAGAAATTCTTTAAGTATATAAATAGTAAGAAAGTGAGGCCAGAACATATTGGCCCCATAAAGGATGATGAAGGGAATTTGGCTATAAAGGACAGAGAGAAGGCAAAAGGAAACCTTACAAGAAGACTTGGACAAAATTATGGGGTGGGCAACTACATGGCAAATTAGGTTTATTGTTGAAAAATATAAAGTAATGCATTTGAGTGCCAAAAATATGAATGCAAGTTACTCACTAGGGGGTGAACCTCTGGGGGAATCTAGGATGGAAAAAGGATCGAGGGGTCCTAGTAGATGACACGCTCAGAAATGGCATGCATTGCAAAGCTGCTGCAAGCAAAGCCAACAGAATACTGGCACGTATTAAAAAGAGGATTCACTCCTAGATAAAATGATGATATTCTCCCACTCTACAAGACTCTGGTTCGGCCGCATCTTTAGTACGCTGTCCAGTTCTGGGCACCGGTCCTCAGGAAGGATGTGCTGGAACTGGAGAGAGTCCAGAGAAATGCAAGCAGCTAACAAAGGGACTAGAGGACTTCAGCTATGAGGAAAGACTACAAGCATTAAATGTATTCTCTCTGGAGAGAAGACACTTGAGAGAGGATATGATATTAATGTACAAATACCGTACTGGCAACCCTAGCATAGGGAACAAACATTAGCAAAAGGGAATTTAAAAAAGGTACACAGCCATTCACTAAAATTAGAAGAGAAGCGGTTTAACCTTTTTTTTTGATTATAAACGTTTATTAGAGAAATATTCAGTTACAAAATCATGAATATATATGACAGTAACATAAAAGTGCATTTTCAAAACTATTTTTCACGTAGTAGAACATGAAAAAGAACATAGAAGTGGAAAAGAAAATAAAAAGATGAAAAATAAAAAGACAGAGAATAAAATTTAGTGAACATTAAATATCTGTCTTTGTATGAGACATAACATTACCAGATAATTCAGATATGATTGAGTTGAGTGAATGAGATTATAGAAACCTTAACATAAAGATGATAATCGAAGCGGTTTAACCTTAAACTGCGTTAAGGGTTCTTTACCGCCAGAGTGGTAAGGATGTGGAATTCTCTTCCACAAGTAGTGGTATCAGCAGGGAGCATTGATAGTTTCAAAATGCTATTAGATGGGCACCTTAAAGACCACAACATACAGGGATTTACAAGGTACTATTTACATAAACACACACTCCTCATAGGTTGAACTGGATGCACAGGTGTCTTTTTTCAACCTCGCTAACTATGTAACTAGAGATGGTATTCTGCATACCTTGGTTGTAATCTGCCAATTCTCCTCTGACATCAACAAGGCATTTTTCATCCACTCACTGGATATTTTTGGCCGATTCTCTGTAAACCCTAGAGATGGTTGTGCGTGAAAATCCTAGTAGATCAGCAGTTTTTGAAACACTCAGACCAGCCCATCTGGCACCAACAACCATTCTACGTTCAAAGTCCTTTTAATCCCCTTTCTTCCCCATTCTGATGCTCGGTTTGAACTTGTGATTGGCGGATTAGCAATTTGTGTTACCAAGCAACTGAACAGGTGTACCTAATAAAGTGGCTGGTGAATATATATTATTTTTTTTTATTATATCTTTCCACCAACACTGAAGAAATGACACTTTGCTACAATGTAAAGTAGTGAGTGTACAGCTTGTATAACAGTGTAAATTTGCTGTCCCTCAAAATAACTCAACACACACCCATTAATGTCTAAACCGCTGGCAACAAAAGGGAGTACACCCCTAAGTCAAAATGTCCAAATTGGGCCCAATTAGCCATTTTCCCTCCTCTGTGTCATGTGACTTGTTAGTGTTACAAGGTCTCAGGTGTAAATGGGAAGCAGGTATGTTAAATTTGGTATTATAGCTCTCACTCTCTCATACTGGTCACTGTAAGTTCAACATAGCACCTCATGACAAAGAACTCTCTGAGGATCTGAAAAAATAAATTGTTGCACTACATAAAGATGGCCTAGGCCAATGATGGTGAACCTTGGCACCCCAGATGTTTTGGAACTACATTTTCCATGATGCTCATGCACTTTGCAGTGTTGAGCATCATGGGAAATGTAGTACCAAAACATCTGGGGTGCCAAGGTTCGCCATCAATGGTCTAGGCCAGTGATGGGGAACCTTGGCACCCCAGATGTTTTGGAACTACATTTCCCATGATGCTCATGCACTTTGCAGTGTTGAGCATCATGGGAAATGTAGTTCCAAAACATCTGGGGTGCCAAGGTTCGCCATCACTGGTCTAGGCTATAAAAAGTTTGCCAAAACACTGAAACTGAGCTGCAGCACAGTGGCCAAGACCATGCAGTAGTGTAACAGGAAAGGTTCCACTCAGAACAGACCTCGCCATGGTCAACCAAAGAAGTTGAGTGCATGTGTTCAGTATCATATCCAAAGGTTGTTTTTGGGAAATAGACGTATGAGTGCTGCCAGCATTGCTGCAGAGGTTGAAGGGGTGGGGCATCAGCCTGTCAGTGCTCAGACTTGATGCCACACACTGCATCAAATTGGTCTGCATGGCTGTCGTCCCAGAAGGAAGCCTTTTCTAAAGATGATGCACAAGAAAGCCCACAGTTTGCTGAAGACAGACTAAGGACATGAATTACTGGAACCAGGTCCTATGGTCTGATGAGACCAAGATAAACGTATTTGGTTCAGATGGTGTCAAGAGTGTGTGGCGGCAACCAGGTGAAGAGTAAAAAGACAAGTGCGTCTTGCCTACAGTCAAGCATGGTGGTGGGAGTGTCATGGTCTGGGGCTGCATGAGTGCTGCCGACACCGGGGAGCTACAGTTCATTGAGGGAACCATGAATGCCAACATGTACTGTGACATACTGAAGCAGAGCATGATCCCCCTCCCTTCGGTGACAGGGCCGCCGGGCAGTATTCCAACATAATAACGGCCCCAAACACACCTCCAAGATGACCACTGCCTTGCTAAAGAAGCTGAGGGTAAAGGTGATGGACTGGCCAAGCATGTCTCCAGACCTAAACCCTATTGAGCATATGTGGGGCATCCTCAAATGGAAGGTGGAGGAGCGCAAGGTCTCCAACATCCACCAGTTCCGTGATGTCGTCATGGAAAAGTGGAAGAGGACTCCAGTGGCAACCTGTGAAGCTCTGGTGAACTCTATGCCCAAGAGGGTTAGGGCAGTGCTGGGAAAAGAATAGTGGCTGCACAAAATATTGACACTTTGGGTAGGGTGACCAGATTTTTAAAATGAAATCAGGGGACATATTTATTTATTGACAAATGGTAAACTAATTTATAAGCATATTTTCCTCAAATTATATATGCAGTGTATGTGGTAGGTGTTTATGGAATGATTGTGTGATATATACATTATTTCTCACATTTCGTCCTTGAGTTTTAAAAAAAAAAAAAAAAAGCTACTTTTAGAATTTTTTGGGATAGGACTACCAAATGTTAAGATGATAAGATAGAGAAAAAACTTTTCAGTGCATATTTTGTATTTTATTCTTACCAAAGAAATGCAGATATGTACAGAGTGCAGATTTCAGGGGTGCGCGATGTACAGAGTGCAGAGTCCCGGGATGCGCGATGTACAGAGTGCAGAGTTCCGGGGTGCGCGATGTACAGAGTGCAGAGTTCAGGGGTGTGCGATGTACAGAGTGCAGAGTTGAGGGGTGCGCGAAGTACAGATTGCAGAGTTTAGGGGTGCGTGATGTACAGAGTGCAGAGTTCAGTAGCAAAGTGTAATTTCTTCAGTGTTGTCACATGAAAAGATATAATAAAATATTTACAAAAATGTGAGGGGTGTACTCACTTTTGGGAGATATATATATATATATATATATATATATTCCTAAAGTATTTCTTTCTATACATACACACACACACACACAGCATTTTTGTAGTAGGAAGAAAGCAGCAGGAGAAAATGTAAAAGATCAGGAAAAGAAGCTAAAAAAAAAAAGCCAATGTGTCTAGCTGCACAGAGGTTACATAACATGACATGCACTAATCTAGCAAGGCCAGGAGGTGTTATAAACCATCCCATTAACATCAAAATGACAATTGAATAGTAGTTACCATGGATAAATTTGACATAAAACTAGCAGGATATTGGTGTATTACAAACACAGATGTAAACAACTGTGTAGTTATGCAGCTTTTTATGCACATTTCTATTTTGAAATAGAAAATATATATTAAACCTAAGCCTCAAGCAAATCCAGCAATCCATTAGGTTTTCGTATAAACTGAACGACCTCTAGCTAAAGCACAGCCCAGAGGTTCAGCATGGATATGTGCTTAATCATGCTCTAATGGACATCCCTTAGTTATGCTAGTATTGCTTTTACTCGTTTTAGAAAAAGGGCACATGACAATTGATTTGGATTGTGTATACACTGAAATCCTAAGAGCTGCTTTATCGAGTTCTCAGGCTTACTTCCTCTTGCTTTTCTTATCTGTATATTGCAACACCTGTAATATAACTTATGTAAATAGCTTGAATTTGGTACTCGGTCAATGACTTTTATGACTGGCATTGTCTATACATTTGGTAGCCATTTGTCTTCTCATTTGTTACTTGTCTGCTTTGCCTTACTTGAATCACAATTATTTTGGCTGTTTTTAACCACCAATTCACAAACACATTCTCATTTTTGTGTTGCCTCAATGTTGTTGCAATTCTGGTAAAATTTTTCCCATTTTTGTAAATAGGTATCCGAGACATAAAACTAGAAGTACTAGGGTGATTTTTGTTTCTAGGGTGATTTAGTTCTGTTGAAGTCATCATCAAAGTAGCATCACCTGTTGGTGAAGCTAGAAAAGAAAAAGTATTTATCAAAATGGTTTGAGGGTCACCATGAAAACCCTGAAGGGCCATATGCAGCACCTTTGCTTGCTAATTCAGCAAACTATGATATAAAAAGGTCAAAATGTGAAGTTGACACTTGCTTGGGGTTTTTTTTTCTGAAAATGCCCAGAGTTTATTTTTCTGAAAGGAGCTGTTGAATGACTCATCCTGTGTCCCTTAGCATGAATAATAGGACAGCACATCCTGAAAATATGAGAAATGTTATTTTATGCTCTGGTGAACAGAAGAAATGGACAATATAAAATGTTTCCTTTAACTGAATTTGATTGAGTTAGTAAAGTTTATTTCAAGCAGCCTTGGCGAACTCATGAGGATGCCTTTTTCTCGGTTCAGTCAATGACCTGCTTTATTTGTTCCGGAGCAATTGACAAAGGTTGCATTTATTCTGGGGACGACTAGTAGGCTATAGGGTTCCATTATTTTCCAGTTTCTGGTAATGACAGCAAGTATTATATATAAACAAAGCAGCCTTGTGCTCACAATGAATTTCCCATATTGATAGCATCTACATATGCATTCAGTAAGATGAAAGCTCTACATAAAACTAATCTCATTGTACATTTCTGGGATTTAATATGCTTTTTCCAATTTATTTTACTTTTACGTATTTCAAGGCACCAAGGCCTATCTCTAACCAAAACTTTTTTTTTTTTAATTCGTTTCAAAGTGAAAAAAAAATAAAACATGTACGGTTTACTTCGTTGTCCTTGTGGGGGAGATTCTTCTACACTTCCTGCATGCGAGACAGCTGCCACTATGGCCGAAAGCGAGAGAAAATACATCCATTGTAGACAGTAAATATATGATAAAAACTTCCCCACTAATTAAAACTATTTTTATTGCTGACTGTCTCCGCTATTTCCTCCCAATCTTGTCTGTTACTCTTGTAAATCAAACACTTGTAAATCAACAGTATACTGTGACACAGGGAGATATAAAGACCTAACCATTTCCCACCATATGTAAACCTTTAGAGCCCATTCAAATTCATGAACCTCAACTGCTACAGTAATGTACAACCCATGAGTACAACGCACATTCTGGGTCAGGTCTGGTTCAGTATTTTTTGGTATTGTACTTGTAGTATGTTCATAATGAATGGGCTGCCTTCACGTAATGGACAATAACATACGTGCAATAATGAGCCACAACAACCTGGAATATGAAAGGGTCCTAAACGGGAAAAAAAATAAATAAATTGAAAGCGTTTTGGACAGAGGTGCTGAATTTCAATTAAACCAATTTGAATGATTGTGCCATTAACTGTAAAAATGTCTTGTGAGTACCTACATCCAAAATTCTATGTTTAAAGATTTTTGTGGAGGCTTTTGTGGACTCTAATTACTGGTGTCTATGGCAGTACCATTAGTGATAAAAACATATTTTATTACAAAATTGATCATTAAAAAGGGAAGGTTTACATATGCATACACATGCCAATTATTATGCACTAAAAAGGCTCTCTAATAGTCAGATAAATACAGAGTGATATTAAGGGCAGTTGAGGGCAGAGAGACATTAGGGATCTAATAGACCCCTGATGTCTGCAAAAGAAGATTGGTCACCTGCCGAATGCAACCATAAGGGGCTCGTTAGCCCCTTTAGGATAGCAATAAAGCGAAATTTAAAAAAAAAAAAAAAAGTAAAAGAAAATTCTAATAACATTTTATAAAAGAAAACAAAACTGTCATCCTGCACACACCCACAATTGCAAACACATGCACATGGTGTGCCTGTATATGAAAACAGAAATTGCACTGAATGTTAAATATCGCTGCAAATATCAGAATAAGAACAAGCATTCTAGGTCCCTCATTTACAGCTTAAAGCGGAGTTCCGGCCTCGGAAACGTTTTTTCAATAAAAATACCCCCAGGACAGTCAGGGCTAGTACATTTCATAATGGATAGCCTCTGAACTGTCCCAGGTCACACTTACCTTTTAGAAGAAATACTTACCTTGAAAATTTCTTGTCCAGCGCTGCCATCTCAGTTGTGGACAGCTGAAGCCAGGGCGTCCTCTTCGGTGTCCTCTTCCGTGTCCTCTTTGTCCCAGAATGCCCTGCACCGCTCCCCGCTCGTCAGTTCCGGTGCAGGCGCGTCATTCCTGCACATGCCCAGGAGCCTTTTAGCAGGGAATGAAGCGCCTGCACCGGAACGGACGAGCGGGGCCGGTGCAGGCGCATTGACTCCTGGGAACGATGACAGTCAGCTCCCAGGAGTCAAGGCAAGCAGGAAGTGACGTCACGGGCCGCGGCCACAGAGGGAGGAAGTCGAAGGAAGGTAAGTATACTTTCTTCAAAAAACAAGGTAAGTAAAGGAAAAAAATCGGGACTATCCATTTCTTTTGCAGGTGAATGTCCGCAAGCGGATGGCCCAAAGTCGTTTTTGAGGCCGGAACTCCGCTTTAATCTAAACTGCTGAGCTGTAAAAAGCATTTCAAGGATACGTTCCCCTTTCTACAAAAAAAGAATAATAGAAATGCACATTTTTTTGTAGGTAAAAAAAAAAAAAAATGTATGCATTTGTTTTTTTTTTTTTAGGAGCCTCGGTTGGGATCTGCACCATCAAGCTGCACATTGGACCACCCCTGGGACCACCTGTCACTAGATTCCTTGCCACATCCTCTGATGAGCCTGGTTTATTTTAAGGCTAGTAGGTGCATTTTTATCCTCTGGCAATAATAGTCTTTTGTTTTCTGCACTTAGAGGCCCTGTTTGTTTTCTTTGTACCAGAGTTTGCTTCTCTCTTAGAGTTGCTGCCCTATTGCTGCTGAGACACCTGCTTGCCTGTTCTGTATCCAATCTATTGTGGCTCGGCCCCTGGCCAGAATCCACTATCCAGAGCGCCCTCCATCTCCTCATCCTGGTTATATTTAAGAAAATATATCCTGTTCTGGGAGTTTTTAGTAAAATTTTGAAGCTCAAAATGCAGATTTTACCAAACGTTAAAAAAATGGAAAATTGGTCTACAGGGTTACTGCAATAACTTTTTTTTTTTTTTTTGAAGAGCTTGAACACAAAATTACCTCGTGCTATTAGGCTGGGATGGCAAGTAGCGTACATTTTGGAGGTGGAGAAATTCCGCAGGAGTTTTTATCCCAGCAAGGTAGTCAATTGGTTAGCACTGTTGCCTTTTTATTACAGAATTGATTGTTCTAAAATCTAAATGGAGTCAAACAGATTTGAAAGAAAAAAAAAAGCTGTGCTAGATTTTGTTAGACATAGCAGCTGTCACCAATCTACAAGATCTTCCATAATCTTGTGATCATTGGGAAAGGCACATAAGGCATACGAATGGAGCGAATGGTGCAGTGCTAATCTGGTGTTTAGGAAATAGCTCCTGGCTATCTTTATGGAGCTCTGTTTTATCACTGACATCACAGCATCCAGCTTTAGTAAGTACATTTAGGTGGTGCTCGGGGATGAAAAATACATTGGGAAAAAAATATTTATAGGAATAAGGACAAATGTTCTACCATGAAAGTAAATTGGAATGTTTAAAACTTGAGTTTGCTTTAGCCTACTTTTTCCAAATATTACACAAATGACTAGATATCGGTAAGGCTCAATTCAAACCTATGCAGTTTGTCTTTTGCGTTTTTTACCGCAATTTGCATTTAGGTTTGTTTTTTGTTTTTTTTGTTTGTTTTTTGCAAATTTGTCATTGGGCAGATTAAAAAGAGCAATACGCAAATCCTAGCAAAAATTGTGACAGGATCACAGTAAAAAAGCAGTAAAAATGCACTACATGCTTTTCTCCAGCTTCTCTATTTAAGTCTATTGAACTAAAAAAAAAGCACCATTTTACATTTAGAAAAGTCCCTGACCCTTATCTAAGAGGCAGAAAAATGCATTGATGTGAACGTGTTCCATTTGAACCCATGTTAAAAATAATGTCCTGCAAAAAGCATGAAAAAATGCATTGGTGTGAAAGAATACCCGGCGATAGCTACTGGCATCTATAATCAGCAAATGTTGTTGAAATGTAAACAAAGCATAAGGCTGGGTTCACACTAGCTACGGCAGTGGCTCGCAGGAGGGGGTCCAGTGTGTCCCTGTTCTTCATTTCAGATGTGAATCCGGTCCGAATTTTTGCCTGAATTCGACCCGAAACAGAGCCAAAGATGCACAGGACCGTTTTCCAGTGTGGACCGGGGCCACCCCAGAGGTGTGTGTGACCCGGCTCCATTGAGAGTTGGTCCCATTCTCCTGTCATGCGAATTGTATGCAGGGAAACCCACATCCAACTTGCATAAGTGTGAACCCAGTCTAAGAAAATATATCCCTCTGCATTAATAAAGTACAACTACCTGGACTACCACAGGTATGCTCACTTCTTCTTCCAGACCCATCCATGTACCAAGCTGAGTATGTGGTCAGTCTGCCCAGTCCCTACCTCCACCTCATTACATAAACAAATGCAGTGTCAGTCTCTATAGACCAGTGTTTCTCAACTCCGGTCCTCAGGGCACACTAACAGGCCAGATTTGAAGTATTACCTTGGGGAGATGCAGAATAGAATACTGCAATCACTGAGCAGCAAATGAGCAAAACCTGGCCTGTTAGTGTGCCCTGAGTTGAGAAACACTGCTATAGACAGACCAAGAAGGCAGTCCAAGTGAGAGTTGCATTGAATAGGTTAAAGAGTTTGTTCATCTTTACTAAAAACTGTTCATCTTTACTAAAAACCGTCCATGCAGATAAGAGGTGCCTTTAAATAAAAAGCAAACTGTGCAGCTCTGACTAAAGTTGAATAATGCCCTTGCTATAGGTGTAGGCCATTTAGGTACCTCATGAAGCCTCACTGAAATACTCCCAGGACATTGCTAAGGGGTTGCTAAGCTAGGCCCAGCTGTTAGTGTTCACATTCACCAACACAGGCACAATCTCTTTCTCGGATTCACCTCCCCCCACTCTTCCCTGAAGCACCAGCTCTGAGCTCACTTCTGTGATGGTGGAGGTGAGCAGCAACTAGGCCTCTCTTAGAAACTTCCCAGAAACATCCTAAGAGTTTTCCAGTCAGGCTTCAAGAGGTTCATACATGGTCTACACCTATAGCAAGGGTATTATTCAACTTTAGTAAAAGCTGCAGAGTTTGTTTTTAGCTACAGATGCCCCAAATCTGCAAAGCAGAGTTTTTTTTTAGGAAAGGTGAACTTATCCTTTAAATGTACTTAACACTTGCAAACACTTTCATTTTATGTGAAAAAAGGGCACGTATTCTTTAATAAAACCATTTAAAGAGTAACTCCCCTTTTGTTGAGAGAAAAAAAAAAAAAAACATTCCCCCTGGGTAATCTATGTGCATTGCAGGGGTTTTAACAAACTTTGTTGCAGATTCCTATCTTTTGTTAGGGCCCTTTCACACGGGCGCTCCGTATGTCTGCAAATCATCCTATTTTTTTTGCGGGTGATTTACGGACATAATGCATGTCAATGGCATTGCGGATGTCAGCGGATGACCATCCGCTGACATCCCATTTTCTTCCTTTCAGTTCTGTTCCGTTTTTTGGAACGGAACAGAACCCTATTTTTTCCTCCGTTCAAAAAACGGAAAGGAAGCAAAATCAATGTCAGCAGTGTCATCCGCTGACATCCACAATGCCCATAGACTTACATTATGTCCGTATATCATCCGCAAACGGATGGGATGATATGCGGACATACGGACCGGATGACACAAGTGTCATCCGCTCCGTGAAAAAAAAAAAATGCCGGAGCGGATCGCAATGCGGTCCGCTCCGTGTGAAAGAGCCCTTATTCTGAAGAAATCCCTGTGTGTTTTTCTGTATCCATGTGGAAAGTGAATCTAATGGGAGTGGTTTCATAATTACCAATCAGCTGCTGCACCTGCAGGGCTCTAATGAGGAAAATTGCAGGGTCTGCATCCATTTAGATGTGATTTCCTATTGGAAGTATCTCACCAAAAATTAAATTTTTTGTTGCAGGGGATGCCTGACATTGGACTTGTATCTTAGTGTAGACTTCTAGGAAAATCAGTGAGCCAAATCACACAAGCAGGAAATAATGTTTCTGGGGGGCCTTCTGTACACATTCTGAACGCCTCTAGGTAGCCATATTGCATTGCATTTTACAAAAAATTACAGATCTGCAAATTGAAAAGGAAAGGTCGTTTTTAATAACATTCAATTACAATATGACTTGCGTAACAACTGTATACGCTATATTATTTTTTTTTATTTGCAATTCATTTTTTTTTGCCATTTTTTTCCCATGAAAGCAGAGTTACCCTTTAACTATTAAATATAATTGAATGAACTGGTTATGCTTTACTCTTCCCATTAATTACAAGTTCACCAATATGCTTATACCCACTATGTTTGTACAGCAAGTTACAATCTAAGATGATTAACATCTTTCATGTTCATCTATGTTCATTTTCTCATCTTCCCCTGCAAGAGATGATTAACAAACTATTCCCAAAGGCACTGTGCTCCAAGTTTGACCTTCTATCGTTTGATTTGATGCTATTTGGAATACTATCGCTATTTATTACAAGCCTCTGAAATCCCCTTAAAGCACTAGTGCAAATTCACTCATTTTTCTATGCAAAGCACATGTATGTAATGCAGATGTATATTCATATTACAATTCTTATAGAATATAAAATAAAAGATAAAAAAAAAAAAAAACTTGAAAGCAAGCTTTTTAAAATTGTAGCATTCTGGCAAGATATTGAAAGTATAAATGCTTCTTCAACGTGTCCCATTGCCACAGAGCAGCACAGTGTCACAGTTGAATGCACTCATGTGACAGAGAAACTGCATTTCCCAGTATTGCTCTGGGACCTTCAGAGAATTGTGTTTTGCAAGCAGAATGCGGTTTTAAAATTCCATCTGATCTGCTCCTTCCAAATACAATATATCTATGCTATTCACGGTGTGTATAAAAAGTTCCAAAGGTATAGGACACCCACATTGCAAGAAACTGTGTTGTTTTATACTGGCAGAGAAGAAGAATCCACTTTAAGGATGTGAAGATAATGGGATTAAAAAAAATAACCCCTTAAAATAAAATTAGAAACCGTATCCACGTTAAAAAAAATACCCCCCTTAAAATAAAATTAGAAACTGTATCCACGTTAAAAAAATACCCCCTTAAAATAAAAAATTTGAAACTGTATCCACATTATAAAATAAACTTATCAACACCAACCTCCTTTAGCCAATGTGGATCACCTGAAGAAAATCTACAGGGGTTGATTTAATAAAGGCAAATAGACTGTGCACTTTGCAAAGTGCAGTTGCTCCAGAGCTTAGTAAACATGGTAAAGCTTCACTTTGCAAAGAATATCCAATCACGTGCAAGGAAATAAAAAAAAAAACATCCCTGTGTTCATCACTGACAGAACAGTGGTCTGCCTTGTTTACACCGGCAAACCGCCGTTCTGTCTCCATGGGGAGCGATTTCTGGTGGCCGGCGGACTTCGCGGGTTGCCGGCGGACATTGCGGGCAGCCATCGCGTACGCTGGACCCGCTGATTGGCTTCCCCTCTGGCCAATTGGCGCGCATGCGCCCCCACTATTTATTACAAGAAGCGACGTACAGGTACGTCCTTTCGCGTAATAGAGCCGACCTGCCCCCGTAAAGCTACAGCGGCTGGTCAGCAAGTGGTTAAACTTTGTTTGAATAGGTAATAAACTGCTTGTTATTTTAAGTACTAGAAGTCTTCATATTATATTGACCCTTTTAGCCTTCATGTACACACAGCCTACTTTGACTGCTGGCTGCGGGAAAACACAAAACACGGCCAAATTGCGCCACGGTTTTGCTGCGTTTTGCAGCAAGCGGTCAAAACTTTCCAGTAAAATGTGCTGTTTGGGGTGTCTGGCTTCCAATGAAGGGTGACTAAAGTGGGGTACACACTAGTAGAAAATCTGCTGAAAATTCCCATCCGAGGTAAAAACGTACGATTTGCGGCTAGTGTGTACACAACTTTCAGCAGCCGATGCCGACATTTTCAATGAAAAAAAAACGGGAGGGACAAACACCAAATTTTTTATCGTCCGTCCCATGCACGACCAATTTTCGTTTAATGTGTATGCAGTACATCCGCGAAAAATCGGATACGAAAGACCGCGCATGATCTGAAGTTGCTGATGACCCGGAAGTCTAGGAACAAACGTTGCAAAAAAAATTAAAAATCGGACGAGAAATTTTGTCGACTAAAGACGGTAATAAACGCTGAGCAAGAGAGGATATTTAGTCCGATTTTCACCAATTATGTACGAGCCTTAACTCTTAAAAAAGGATTGGATTCATTTACAATAGGGAAATAAATACATATAGTTACAGATAAGGAAATGGGGTAACACAATGGGGAGGGAGATGGACCCCACTAGTCTAAATAAAGCTGGATATACACTATACAATTTTCTTTAGATTTTTTCCTTTAGATTTACCAAAACCATATAATATGAGGTCAAATCTAAACACTTTCAATTTGTATGCAATCAGGCAGGCCCTTGCACTACATATGTGAAGGTAAATCTAAAGGAAATCTAACAACAAAAGTTGTATAGTGTGTATACAGCCTAACATACACACACACACATTCTCTCTAAATCTCTCACAACCACAGCCTTCTAGTTAAAACGTCCTCCAGTTGGGGGTTGGTAATTGCAGTCAGCGAAGATATCTTCAACCAAAAGGTCATAAAGGTTCCTTCCTGTCCCAGTTGCCATATGATCTCCCAACCATATGATCTTTGTCCTAGCTAGATGTGGGCAGAAAACCTCAGCAGGGGTCCTGGTATTCAGAATGTCCATACTATCCTTCCCCATTCAGTAAAATAAATGTCCAGGTGTGGGGGCAGAGGTCCTACTAGTCAAATATTAGTGAACTCATGCATTTATACAGTTTTTATGTTGGCCAGCTGTGCAAACCTCATTTGTGCCTAGAGAAGCCATGTTTCAGTTCATGTCCAAACTGTAGTGATATCAAGTTAATTGAATATTCCAGTTCCTATCCTGAACAGGATTCTTCTATGTTCAGGAGAGGGAGATTGAAGCTCCCTTAACCGCAGCAGCTCTTAAACTCTGGTAAAAGCTTGTGTGTACATTGACACATAGGTTTTTATGGAGTTGAGTTTAGAAGCTTTAGCAAAAGCTCCTAAACTTAAGCTTAGGGGCTGTAGTGTACATGAAGCCTTAGCACAGCAAGCTTTCAACTGATTTTAACATGCAGGTCATGCACTATTCAGGTCTCAGGATCATAAAGAGAGACTACTACCGGTAAGTAAATTATAATATTGCTTACATGGGTCATTTTGAACTTTAAACTCCTCATTCCTTCAAAACCTGTTGGTGCGTTTCTACGCTTTACCTATATTGTAGCACGTTACACAGTGATGTAGCACCCTACAGGAAGGTGCTAGGTAAATGTATAGTGTGCCTTGTCTGCCTAACAGCAGGGCCATGGTTTCTTTAGGTAGGGTGTCATGGTTTCTAGGTGTGTCTGCTGAAGGGGGAGTCTCCCCACTGGCTCTGCGAGAGGCTTCTCATAGGGCAGTGGAGGAAACCCAATCACAGATACATTCAGGCTTGTAACTACCCCAGAAGGCAGATTCTGCCGCAAAGGATTCTGTCGGGTATAAGTTTGAGGGAGAGCATGACTCATTGTCTTTGGCGAGAAGCAGAGTCCCAGGAGGGAGAGGATGGCTGTCTCTCCTCCTGACAGCGGAGGTGGATGTCTCGGGTGCTGCCCAGAATCCAGGGAGTGCTGAGTTGAGCTGAGGGGGATTCGGTGTGCCGAGAACCAGCGGAGAGCGAGATGGGTCCAGTCCCAGGAAAGCCTACACAGGTCGTGAGTACTGCGGATTGCCCCTGGGGGTCTGCCTAGAGTCAGTGGAGACCACTCCGCAGAAGGTTCTAGGATCCAAGTTTCAGCCAGCTGTACCTAGTCAGAGGACTCTGAAGTGATAGAGGGGGTACCTAGGTTGAGGACCCTGAAGTGGTAAAGGGGGCGCCTGCAGTTGGGCCCTGAAAAGTTAATGCACAGCGTGAGTGCACCAGTTGAGGGTTGCAGCCATACAGGAATACACAGCAAGCTACCTCAAGCCAGGGCAAGGCTGGAGAGAGTAGTCAGTGACTTTGCAGTGCAAGCAGTGTCAGATGTTCAAGGTTCTACAGTCCTGGATCTGCTAGACTTGAGTCGGGGTTCCAGCACAGCTTTCAGAGATGCAGTGTGTTCAAAGCGTTGGCTAGTGTCGGCTGGCGTCAAGACAGCGCTAACGGGCATTTTTACTACAAAAGTCCCAGAATTGTACATAGTCAAGCCACTCATTCCCTTCTCCCATCCCCTAAAACTACAAAAAAAACAACCAAACAAAGATGCCGGAGTTGTCCATGTCTCAGTTCTCACACCCAGGGCTGCAGCTCACATGGTAAGGTAACCGGTAACAATGGCAGACCCACATCAGGCCACAGGCCTGGAAACCTTGCTACAGTGAAAAATGTTTTCATTTGAAATGTTGATATGTAGGGGTTAATTAACTCAAGGAAAATAGACTTCACTTTGCAAGGGAAATAACATTTTACATGGTAACGGGATGATGGAAGTCAGCAGAGCTTCACCTTCTTCAGTAAGCTCTGGGGAAAATTATTGAAAAAGTGCAACTTCCCTTGCAAAATGAACAACCTATTTGCCTTTAGTTAATAAACCCCACAGAGGAGAAATATGGGCATATATAAATTCACACACCCCAACGCTGTTGTCCCTTTCTAATGCAGTGATCAAGTTGATTTGCAATTAACTACATTCAGAAAAATCCACTGGTTTTCCAATATTAACATTGATAATAAAATAGGGGTCCAGACTTTAACACACCTACATTACAGAAGTAATGTTAGACCCCTTTCACACTTTTGCTGTACTTTCCAATGGTGACAAAAGCACATGAAACCTATTCCCCATTAAATCCTATGTAACAGTTCATACAACAGGTGTGCTGCGCTTTGAAAAGTCCTGCATGCTGCATCTTTGGTGCAGTTTTTCAAAAACCAAAAAAAGCATCTTCCATTGTAAGTAAAAGGGAATGCCACAAAAGTGCATCAGTGCAAAAGGGCTCTTATAGTTTATTCATGATAGTGTGGAAATCTGTAGCTTTATTCTGTTTCTTTAAATGCATAAAGCCAACTGGGAATCGGCACAAGTTAGCTAGAGCAGAGTGAACACTAAATTGGAGATCTGATTGACAATTTCTAGATAGAGACAGACAGAGGGATAATAAATTAGATCTACAGTATTCTATAAGTCTTTGTCCACGTTGGCCGTAAAATTGTTTTGCCAAAAGTGGATTTAATTTGGCTGGAATTAGACTTTAACAGAATCATTTCGCTTGTCATGATCTACATCAACAATAAACTCTTACAGCCTTAAAACAAGAGCATGCAGGATGGCCATAAGCCTATATGTTAGGCTCTATCTATGTTACATAAATGAGCAGTTGGCCACCCTACATAAAGGAATGATTTACGTGCGTGTTAACCACTTCCCGCAAACCAACGTATCTGTACATCAGTTGCAGCTAGAGGTATCAACCCAATACCCTATTTTAGAGCTGGCGGTTGGCTTTCTGATGGTAAGAACTAACACGTATCAGCAGCTGCTCAGCCGTTTTTAAAGGAGCGCCTTCCACCGCTCTGCCCGAGTCTCCCGTCCCACCGGGAGACCTGAGCGACCAGCAAGCACATCCGCTGACTGTCAGAGTCCCAAACGAAGCTGGATTCTGCTTCGATCAGGTCTCCGATGAAGTAACCCGAAAGCGACGTCACAACGTCACTTCCGGTTTACTCCGCTGCCAATGGCACAGATTTAAAAAGCTCACCTGGGTGGAGCTAGGGGGTGATCACGAGCCGCCGGAGGCACGTTCCCACCCCCGCTCGTCAGCTGGGGAGCCAGCGCGTGTGACCAGCGGCTCCGGTGGCTGCCGGCCACTCATGATCTCCCGCAGCTGAGAGAGAAGGACAGACGGCTGATGTAAACACAGCCATCTGTCATTCTCACTGAAGTAATCACAGAGGCTATGTGATCCTGCTATATATGATCGCATGTCTCTGTGATTACTTCACAAGCCACGCCCCCTGACAGTTAGAATCACACCCCTAGGGACACATTTAACGCCTTAAATCACCAGTACAGTTAACCCATTCCCTGCCAGTGTAATTTTTACAGTAAGAGTGCTTATTTTTAGCACTGATTACTGTAGTGTCTCTTGTAGTGTCAAAAATGTCAGTTAGGGGGGCGTGAGTACGCTCAGGCAGCGGAAAACATGGCGATGTCCTTGTGTATGAGGGCGCTGCGCCTCACCCGGGCCGCCCGGCTGCTGCTGCTGAGGGGACCCGCCGCCCTCACCCGGTCCCGTGCATACCGCGCCTCGACAGCCCGCCTCCTCCGTCACCTCTGGACACCAACAACTAGGACCCCAGGAGGAGCATGAGGAGGAGGTGAACAACATGTTCCTGAAGAACCCAGATTCATTTGGCTTCAGTGATGACCCCGAAGCTGACTTGTGGAACGCACGCATGGTCTTCTTCAGTAGTGTAACACTCTGCCTGGTGTTTGGAACCATATTTGTATATTACATGCCAGATCCAAGGATGGCTCGTTGGGCCCGTAAAGAGGCCGAGCGTTTGGTGAAACTGAGAGAAGCACAGGGTCTTCCTCTCATCCCTGAAAACTACTACGACCCTGACAGCTTGGTATTGCCGGATGATCAAGAATAACCTCCTGCTGCGTTCTTGTAGTGCAAATAAATTATATGTTGGACCTCAAAAAAAAAAAAAAAAAAAAAAAAAAAAAAAAATCGCAGATCGCCGCCATTACTAGTAAAAAAAAAAAAAAAAAAAAACAATAAAAAATGACATAAATCTTTCCTGTAGTTAGTAAATGCAATAACTTTTGCGCAAACCAATCAAAATATGCTTATTGCGATTTTTTTTTCCAAAAATATGTAGCAGAAAACAAATTGGCCTAAAATGTTAAATTTTGCTTTTTACATTTTTTTTTGGAGAATTTCATATTAAAAAAAAAAAAAAAAAATGTGAAAAATATTGTTATTTTTTCAAAATTGTCGCTCTTTTTTTTTTTTTTATAGCGCAAAAAATAAAAATTGCACAGGAGATCAAATACCACCAAAAGAAAGCTGTTTGTGGGGGAAAAAAAAAGGACGTCAATTTTGTTTGGGTACAGCGTTGTACCACCATGCAATTGTCCGTTAAAGTCACGCAGTGCCAAATTGCAAAATAGGGCCTGGTCATTGAGCAGCCAAATCCTCCGGTCTGAAAGTGGTTAAATAAATCCTTTGTCTTTGACTTAATATTGGAATACTTCTGTATGCAAATGATCAACACGTTTAAAATGGCAAAGGCTACAAAAGGTATACCCCCTTGCGATCAATTGGGTACTAATTGCTACTCATTAGCAGCTAATTAACAACATAAAGATAAAGTGCACCTAAGTGACGCTGAAGCTAAATCATCTGCAACAAAAGCAGCTGTTTATAGTACAAATGTATAACTGGAAAATAAACAAAAATGCATTACAGGTAAATTTGCAGAAATTTCCAACAGCTTTTCCCATTCTTGTCAATGTTATACTATGTCCTGATTCCGTTCTTCCTCATATCCTTTATCAATTTCATCCAGCCACCTAAAACCTAATTTTGCTTCACGAATCTTCTATGGTATATGATCTTCATTCATCTAATTGCCATCGTCAGCCCACTATGCACGTGAAATGTGCATTTTTCCTAATTGTCTAACAACTGTTTTATGTATGCTTCATAAAGCTCATTATTTTATCTTAAGCTCCATACTCCACTTTAATGGCGACCCTTAGGCACCTTCCTTTCATATATATCAAGTCTTTTTTTTATTTGCTTGTGACAGGGTTTAAAATTCAGCTCCATATTTGACAGGGGTTTTATATAGCTGGACCTTTGTTGTCCTTGGTAGAAGATGGGCTTGAACTCCTTTCATATGCCATAACATTTGCTGGCAATCATACAAGCTTAATTTTTTTTTCACCATTCAATTTATTTATCTTTGCACCAACATAAGAGAAAGCTCTTACGGGCCTCTATTCAGCCCAGTACCACCTCTGCCTTTATCTTTTTCTTTCCTACTTTTTTTTCAGTCTATGTAACAAAACATTTTTAGAGTCTGAAAGTTTAACTAAGGGCAGAAATGTTATTAAAATTACGAAAGTGTCATCTTATTAAGTTGATCTCCAGCCGTTTGTGCAGTTTAAATAGCTTGTTTGGATAAGCTTAGTCCAAATGAACTATTTACTTCAGTAAGGCAGGCCATACAGGTAGCAAACTTCTTTCCTGCAACCACGGGTTGCAGGAAAGAAGATCAATTCTACCATTAACACAGAAATTGTTGATGCGGGAATCCCTCCTGCCAGGCCATTGTCTTCTGGCAGGGGTGGGCAGGGGAAGCCGTCCCTGCTGGGAGAAGACAGTGATTAATGCTAGCGGCTATATCAGCAGCTTGCGATAATCGTTAGCGAACCTGGAAGGCTGGTTGCACCCAAGTTGATCGATCAACTTGGTACATTCGGCCTGCCCATTAATGGTTCAAATCTCGTCCGGTTCCTGTTGAACCGGCCAAGATTCGAACCATGTATGGCTGGCCTAAGGCATGCAGTGGCTTTCAGGGCTGTATGAACTGTATGTAGCCTCAGATACATACATTGTGCAGTGCTTTGTTTTGGCAGCAGGATGAGAACTTCCTGTCCTGTACTGGGAACAAAATCAAGTTGGGCTGAGTGACAGCCAAAATTAACTATTTAAACTTCACTAGAAAAAAAAAAAAAAAAAAAAAAAGATCAAATCGGATTTTACCATGCTTATGTATTCAGGCAGTGAGAAAACCAGGTTTCCTTTGCTTGTGCAAAGCCACCTGTCCCCTAACTTCCATATTATAAGATCTGTGGCCACCGGTCTTGTACCTGCCCCACTATAGTTTGCTGCAGCAGCGGGGACGTAATCACATCTCCACCTCATTGCAGTGGGTGCCCTTGATCTGAACTACCCACTGTAACAGTGTCGTTTGACTGACAGTTCACAAGACTTACCAGCTCTGCCTGCACACCGCATCTTGCATCTCCGTTTAAATAATGGGAAATGTAGCACTCTATGTAGCTGATTCTGGACTTGATAAAACACAGTGGACAAACACAGCAGATTACATGGGCTCCCAAAATCACCACTGAGTGTCGAAACTTCACACTGGACCTTGTACAACTTGGATTTTGTGCCTCCCCAATCTTCCTCCAGACTCTGCGTCCTTGATTTCCAGATGAAATTTCAAAAGTTTCCACAGTTAGTGGAAATCTGTCATCTGCTGGTGTTGGTCCACCTAGTTTTATCAAGTCCAAAGCCAGTGCAGCCCTCTTATCAGGAAATTCTAGAGCACTTCCGCTGACCAGCTTTATGGAGATTCTGATTTCAATTCTAGCAGGACTTGGCACCTGCCCACGCTGCCAAAAGTACCAATACCTGGTTTAATGATCATGGTATCATGGTGCTTGATTGGCCAGCAAACTCACCTGACCTAAACCCCATAGAGACTCTGTGGGGTATTTTCAAATGGAGGAATGCGAGACACCAGACCCAACAATGCAGATCAGCTGAAGGCCACTACCAAAGCAACCTGGGCTTCTATAATACCTCAGTGTTGCCACAGGCTGATCACCTCCATGCCACGCGGCATTGATGTGGTAAATTATACAAAAGGAGCCTCGACCAAGTATTGAGGGCATACTATACTGTACATGGACATACTTTCTAGTAAGCCAACTTTTCTGTATTGAACTTTTTTTTTTATTTGTGGTCTTATGGAATATTTTAATTTTCTGAGATACAGAATTTTGGGTTTTCACTAGATGCAAGCCATAATCATCAAAAATAAAGAAAGAAATGCCTTACATATATATATATATATATATATATCACTTTGTGTGTAACGCCACTATATAAAATATAGGAGTTTCACTTTTTGAATTACTGAAATAAATGAACTTTTTGATGATATTCTAATTTTATGAGATGCATATTTTATATATATATATATATATATATATATATATATATATAATGTATTTTCGGGTAAAATAAGTATTGAACACGTCGCCATTTTTTTTTAGATAAATATATTTTTAAAGGTGCCATGAACTTTTCACCACGTCAACAACTCATGCAATAAGTTCAGAAATTAAGGGCTCTCTCAAGACCTTCGCAAACCTTTTTGTTGCAAAACATACTGATGCCATTGTGTACAGAAGGATTTCTAAACGTTCCAGTGAGCACTGTTAGGGCCATAATCCAGTAGGGAAAAGAACATATTTCACCATAAACTGGCCATCTAGGTGCTCATTGCTTGATTTCTGACAGAGGAGTGAAAAAAATTATAAGAAGAGTTGTCCAAGAGCCAAGGACCACTTGTGGACAGCTTCAGAAAGACTTGAAATTAGCAGGTAAAATCGTTTCAAAGAAAACAATAAGTAATGCACTCAACCGCCATAGCCTCTAAGCAGCTCACCATGCAAGACTGCATTGCTGAAGAAAAAGCATGTAGAAACTCATTTAAAATTTGCTGCACAACATTTAGACAAGCCTGTGAAATACTGGGAGAATTCTGTATAGTCTGTTCAACTGAGACCAACATTGAACTCTTTGGATGCCATAATACATGTCATGTTTGGAGGTCAAATGGCACTGCACATCACCCCTTAAACACCATACCAACAGTGAAGTTTGGAGGTGGGAACATCATGGTGTGAGGCTGTTTTTCAGCATACAGTACTGGCAAACTTCATATCACTGAAGGAAGAATAAATGGAAAAATGTACCAAGACAGTCCTAATAAAAATCTGCTGCCATCTACCAGGACGATAAAGATGAAACGAGGGTTTCAGCAAGACAATCCCAAACACAAAGCCAAGGAAACTCAAATGATTTCAAAGAAAGAAAATAAAGCTGCTAGAATGGCCCAGACAATCACCTGACTTGAATCCAATAAAAAAATCTATGGAAAGCGCTAAAGATCAGAGTTCATATAAGAGGCCCACGGAACCTTCAAATTTTAAAAGAGAGTTTGTGTGGAAGAATGGGACAAAATCACACCTGAGCAATGCATTAGACTAGTTTCTCCATACAGAAGGCATCTTGCAGCTGCCATTACCAACAAAGGATTTTGTA
This sequence comes from Pelophylax lessonae, assembly GCF_965119305.1. Lineage (NCBI taxonomy): Eukaryota > Metazoa > Chordata > Amphibia > Anura > Ranidae > Pelophylax > Pelophylax lessonae. Next base: position 412,255,064 of record NC_138768.1, read on the forward strand.
CAAAGGATTAAATAAATTTCAGTTAGCGGGTTCAATACTTTTTTCCCAATGCGATTCCATTTTTATTACACATAATTTAACTTCTGAACTTATTTGTTTGGTTTCTTTGTTTTCATTCTTCCAGAAGTGCATTTGTGAGGTCAGGCACTGATGTTAGACGAGAAGGCCTGGCTCGCAGTCTGCACTCTAATTTGTCCCAAAGGTGTTGGGTTGAGGTCAGGACTCTGCAGGCCAGTCAAGTTCCTCCACCCCAAACTCACTCATCCATGTCTTTATGGACTTTGCTTTGTGCACTGTTGCACAGTCACGTTGGAACAGGAAGGGGCCATCCCAAAACTGTTCGCTCAAAGTTGGGGAGCATGAAATTGTCCAAAATGTCTTGGTATGCTGACGCCTTAAGATTTTCCTCTACTGGAACTAAGGGGCCAAACCCAACCCCTGAAAAACACTACACCATAATCCCCCCTCCACCAAATGATTTGGACCAGTGCACAAAGCAAGGCCCATAAAGACATGAATGAGCGAGATGGCTTTCAATTTGCCTCTGAACTCGCAATGATTAGGCGGGTTTGAAATCATTCTGAACTCACACAATTTCAAACCCATCTCCAATGTGAATGAAAGGTTATTGTCAAAGCTTAATTGAACAAGCTGATTGTTTACTATTCTCAGCTCCACCAGGTTCTGAGTACTCCAGTTTTACTAAATCTCCCCTAAAGAGTCTATATATTACGCTGGGCTACAGAATAACTAGTCTCCATGTTTGGAGATTTCAAAGTGGGAGTGACTGAGTAGTTTTGCAAATGGCACTGGGCAGGGTTGTCAATACTCAGTCCACAAAAATGTAGCATGTTGTCAGCCAACAAAAGTACTTAACCAGTTCTGGCAGATCAGCAGCCAATGTTCCGCACTTTCAAGGCCTTTAAAAAGGATAAATCATAGGTCAATGCATTTTTTTAATTATTATTTTTTTTTTTTTAAATCGTTTTTGCCTTGATATACACTTTAACATTTTATTTTTGTTAAGAAAAAATACAGAGCGGTTACCTATAGAAGCCATTTGTGCTTGCTTTCATTTTTCATGGTTATGCAATTACTATTAGGAGTTCATAGTTTTATATGTCTTTTTGGTCTTCTATTTACTCCATATCAACTAAGTTTTTAGAAAAATTTTTCGAAGGCTGAACTTAATTGACTCATCTATTTGTAATCTTTAGTGCTGCATATCTACTAATACAGCAAAACCAATAAAAAGAATGCCAGACTGAATACTTTATTTTACATTAACCCGACATGCTGCTCTGACTTACTCGGGATACACAAAATGGGAAAGAAAAGGATTGTAAAACTGACACTTCTAATGCCAAAATAACTACAAAAGGCCTTTAAAGCTTTTACACAGCATGTTGTATTAATATTTGTAGCTTGCATGTCATACACATTTTGTAAGGGCAATAGTAAAGCTGACATTCTTAATGTCCGATTAAGTGTAAATTCTTTGAATTTTTAACTGTGTGTGTAGTAATATTTTAACTACTTTAACTATTGTGCAACAATAAGTATATATACTGTGTACTTAGCAATAAAATGCCTATCACTTGCACACAAACTTTGGCATGGACTACATGAAAACATGTACAATGACTGAGATGTATTTTATATATATATATATATATATATATATATATATATATATATATATATATATATATATATATATATAAATAAATAATGACCGTACTGTTAGCAATAGCTGCAATCTTAAACAGAAACAGCAGCTTCGTTCCTGTGTGACGTATAGATAGGCACTTGGCTATATTATGCTTTCACTATATTTTCTAAGCTGCTACAATAATTTATTAGAGTTATAGTGGTTCTAAAGGCAGAACGTTTACCTTATTTGCATTAAGAGAAAAAAAACCTGTGTGCATCAGCCCCATCTCGATCCAGCAATGTTGCACAAGAGCCTCAGCTTTCCGGGGACTCACCCTGATTGGCTGAGGGTGCCATTGGCAGTGAGCCAATGAGGGGAAAGGGGGGCACCAGCGAGCCACGTCTTCATATCTGAATGGACACACAAAGCAGCGGCTAGGCTCAGGTGCCCCCATAGAAAGGTGCTTACTGTGGGGGCAATCGGCAGGAGGGAGGGGCCAGGAGCACCAGCGGGGGACCAGAGATGAAGAGGATCTGGGCTGATCTGTTCAAAACCAACTGAACAGAGCAGGCAAGTATGACAAGTTTGTTATTTGTAAACAAAAAATTTGACTTTAATACCACTTTAAATTATTAGTTGAATGAAAGGCTTAACGTACGAGAAAGTAAACTTGTGTTTTTGAGAACGTTGCCACCTTTCAATACAAAGGCATAATCAAATACCTGGGTTATAAATATTTGACTGAAATACAGTATACCATCAATATGAGATTTTAGAATCTGTAAATCTGTTTGTCATTTACTTTTAAAAAGTAATTTATAGAAAAACAAGGATGAAATAATGCAAACGTATACTATAGCCATCTAGAAACAAAAATGGCTGGTAAAGAGATAATCATGAAAAAAATTAAAGTACACCCTATGGAAATGTTTTACTTTTATGAAAAGGTTAGGTCTTTTTTCAAATAGTGCCTACAGATAAAGAAAAATGTGCCTTTTCAATAATGTATACACCATAATTATTGGATATAATGGATGTACTGTGGAAAAAAATAAGTACATCCTGGCATCAAAATATTGCCCAATGTAGCAGAATTACACATTTTGTATAACTCCCCACTAGTCTTTGGTGGGGACTCCGTAAAAATGTAACCACCTCAAAATTGCTATATCTACAAGAAGTTTGCGGATTTCCCAGCATAAACTGTCAATTGTTAAAACCTCTGTACAAAATGTAAATGGGTATCAAATCGTAGCTTTCGCTAGACCAGTTCATAACCCTCTATTTCTTCTTTTTGAAACATTCCTTGGTGGATTTAAAAGCGTGCTTCAGATCATTATCAGGTTAAAAGATTCATTTTCAGTTCAGTTTCAACTTTTTGACAGATAAACTCGTATTCTCATCAAGCACACTTTGAAAATGCAGAATGTATAGTTGTCTTGATGACTATGAGCTTCCCAGACCGTGACGCAGCAAAGCAAACCCCAAACCATAGCATTTCTATCATTTAGTTAGGGGAAAACAGATCTATCCAATCAACTCCATCTTTGATCAGTCTTTAGCTCCCAGTTCCAGAAGGCCTTGTCTTTGCCTATATGATCAATGGTAAACTCTAATATTGCTCTAATGTTCTTTTTTGGACAGAAAAAGCCCTCATACAGGTTCGATTGGTGCAATCTTTTTCTGATTGTAGATGCACTTTGACCCAAATTGTTGCAAGAGTTAACTGAACACTCCGTGATGAATGTTTGAGTTTTCTTGGGAGACTTCATTTAGCCTCAAACAGTCATCTCTTGGGTTGAATTTTTTAGGCTGGCCAGTCCTGCACAAGTTAGCAGATGTTTTAAATCTAGTTGAACAAAGAAAAAAAAAAAAATATTCCTGAATCTACAAAAGTAAGGTGAATGCAGAAATCTGCACTGCTGCACTATTGTTTTCTATCAACAGGGACTCCCCCCACACCCCCATCAAAATACACAGTTTAAGGCTGCAGCGGCTTATTTTTCAGCAGGTTTTCGTGTAAATAGAAGAAGTCTGGCACCGACACAACTTGGGGTAAAGTAATGTAGACTTTGTTATCCATCAAGACATAAGAGAATCCATCATGTAAAAAGGTTGACGTGTTTCAGCCCTCAAATCTTGGGCCTTCGTCAGTTTGGGGCTGAAACATGTCACTCTTTTTACATGAGCTCTTATGTCTTGATGAATAGCAAATAAAGTCTACATTATTTTACTCCAAGTTGTGTCGGTGCCGGACAGGTACTTTTCACATGAAAACCTATCATATATGTCCTGGAATAGACTATTGCACCTGATCCTACAGACACCAAGCAAGGGTTTGCAGCTCCACAAAGTTTATTTTTTCTGAACTGGTTTTCCAGCAGGACTGTTTGACAGAAGCTGTCTGTTGAACAGACAGGGCTACTCACAGACAATTCAGGCGGTTCTGTGTATACCCATCTTTAGCCACTTGTAGATTATTTTCATTAGGGTGGAATGATTGACTTCAAATAATTTGATGATATTTTTAAATCCCTTGCCATTGACAGCCTGAGGGCCTCAAAGAGTTCCATTTATCTTGAACAGATGAAGTCACATACATCAATAGCAAATGAACACCAGAACAACGATTTGCTTACTTCCTACAGAGGTTCCTAATCATTGAAACCTAATCTGAAACACCATTTTCTAGTTTTATGGATTTGAAGTGATGGTAAATGTAGGAGTATTTCATATGACAAATCTGCATTTTTGTTGATTTAGATCAGGTGTCTTCAAAACTATAGCCCTCTAGTTGTTCAGGAACTACAATTTCCATCATGCCTAGTTATGTCTGTGAATGAGTTTTACAATGCCTCATGGGATACATAGTTCCGCAACAGCTGGAGGGTCGTAGTTTGAGGATCCCTGATTTCGATCATGAAAATGAATACATCATGTCAAATGTATGTGGCATTAGTAGAAATATAATGGGCACTATTTGAATTAGGATATACTGTTTGTTCAAATATATTGAAAAAGAACAATTTCCATTGAGTGTACTTACTTTTTCACATGACCGTATATTACTTGGGATTTAGGGGTGTGTATTGATGCCAACTTACATGCAAGCACACAGAGACAGTGTGGGGGCAATAATGGAGCTGACAGTACATGTACCAGAGCACAGGGACAGAGTCAAAATGTGTACCCAAACAAGGTTTAGGATTGCAAATCAGTAGAAGCCATAGCAACAGATGGAAAGGAGAACATTAGGCAAACCCCAAAATCAGCAGAAACGATCAGTTCAGATAATTTGTCCAGAGCTTGTCAAAGAGCACTTATACATATGCAGATCCTTTCCTCCTGACCTTTTACTGTATCAACCAGGTGACCCCTATCTCAGGTCTATGGTCACCCTATTTATATAAAGCACCAGACAAGCCTATGTAGCCTATACTTTATTTACACTGCAATCTACAGTAAAAACATAAATAACTTTGCAATAATCCGCTGCCACAAAAATACAAAACACAATTACAATAATTCAATGCAATGATTCACTGCATAAAAAGTACACACATCAAGCCTGATGCTTATGAATTCTTAAAGCATTCAAGCACACACTGAATTATTTAACTTGGTAGACTGTAGGAATGTCATTCCCAAAAGAAACAGAAGTAATTTCCCTGACAGGTAAAAAGACACACAGTTTAAAATGAACGTGATTCTATTTTCATTCTTCAGCTGATTAGATTAATAAGTATTGTATATAGTAACTAATGCTAAAATAACAAGTATACATGACCTCTGCAAAAGGAAACATTAATTACACAACTAAATCTGTACAGTAATGACTGCAGCAGCACCAAGTCATATGCCAGGAATTTACCACTAAATTATATATAAACTGCTAACATAAGTGACCCATTGAAAATGTGCACAAAGAAAAAAAAATGCAATAATGTTATTTGCACACCAGACTTTTCCATTCAGTTAATATTTGTAGGGATGAAATACCAGCTTAAACTGGTATAATCACCCTACTGCTTGGCGTATGGGGATCCCAAATAAAATTAAATGACATCCAGTTATGATGCAAATTTTCTAGCTAGCAGATATTTCTTTGAGTAGTGGCTCCCCAACTCCCAATCCCATGTAAACAATAATGGGATCCGCATTCTACCAGTCTTTAGAGTTCATGGTGACAGTAAAGCAAAACCCCAGCCTAAAGTAACACATAAAAAAAAAAAATTAAAGCCTATTAGTAGTAATCAGCATGGGTTTACATATGGTCTGGCAGGAACAACCTACAGTTGTGTTCAAAATTATTCAACCCGCACTGAAATTGATTGTTTTGGCAAGTTTGACATTGATTTTGATTATTCAGTCATCCTGCTTACAATTAAATCAAAGAGGCACGTGTAGGTCAGACAAATATAACATAACATTTATAATGAAATAACCACAAATGTCTTTTCTGTGCTCACATCATTATCAGTTTTATTCAACCCCCAATTGACATTCAAACTTAGTACAACATCCTTTTACAGTTGTAACTAACAGCTTTTATACGTGAAGCATAGCTTGACACAAGTGTCTTGCAGCGATCTACGGGTATCTTCGCCCATTCGTCATGGGCAAAAGCCTCCACTTCAGTCACATTCTTAGGCTTGTGCACTGCAACGGCTTTCTTTAAGTCCCACCAGAGGTTCTCAATCGGATTTAAGTCTGGTGACTGTGATGGCCACTCCAAAATGTTCCAGCCTTTAATCTGCAACCATGCTCTAGTGGACTTGGAGGTATGCTTGGGATCATTGTCCTGTTGAAAGGTCAACGTCTCGCAAGCCTCAGGTTTGTGACGGACTGCATCACATTGTCATCCAATATCTCCTGGTACTGAAGAGAATTCATGGTACCTTGCACACGCTGAAGCTTCCCTGTACCTGCAGAAGCAAAACAGCCCCAAAGCATGATTGACCACCCTGCCATGCTTCACAGTAGGCAATGTGTTCTTTTCTTCATAGGCCTTGTTCTTCCCCCTCCAAACATAGCGTTGATCCATGGGCCCAAACAGTTCTAATTTTGTTTCATCAGTCCACAGAACACTATCCCAAAACTTCTGTGGTTTATCCACATGACTTTTGGCATACTGCAGTCGACTCTTCTTATTCTTTGGAGACAGCAAGGGGGTGCGCCTGGGAGTTCTGGCATGGAGGCCTTCATTAAGCAGTGTGCGCCGTATTGTCTGAGCAGAAACTTCAGTACCCACATCTGACAAATCTTTTCTCAGTTCCTCAGCAGTCACACGGGGACTTTTCCCCACTCTACGCTTCAGGTAGCGCACAGCAGTCAAAGTCAGCATCTTCTTTCTGCCACGACCAGGTAGCGTTTCAACAGTGCCCTTTGCCTTGAATTTGCGAATGATGCTTCCTATGGTGTCTCTTGGTATGTTTAACATCTTTGCAATCTTCTTATAGCCATTGCCCTTCCTGTGAAGAGTAATCACCTCTTCTCTTATCTTCCTGGACCATTCTCTTGACTTCACCATGTTTGTAACCACACCAGTAAATGTCTAGAAGAAGCTGAGTATCACAGTTATTTTAAAGCTGCCTAATTGGTGCTTATTAGGCTTTATTGCTGCTCCCTGACATCCACAGGTGTTTTCAATACCTGATTGAAAACACTTCAATGAACCTCTGTTCTTCAGAGTGGTAGTCTTTAAGGGGTTGAATAATTGTGTCAATGAAGAATTCACAAAAGAAACATTTACTACTGTATTACAAAACCAATTGATGTCATTTTAGTTGCATATGGTTATTTAAGAAGTCCTTGTAGGATTTCATTCTGAATACAATTACAAATGTACACTAAATTCCCTAAAACCCTTTACAGCATTGCTTTAGTGAATAATTTTGAAAACAACTGTATCTGTTAACATTCTATGAAGAAGTGAGCTGCCATCTAGATAAAGGAAGGCCTGTGGATGTGGTGTATATGGATTTTGCAATAGCATTCAATACAGTTCCCCATAAATGCTTAATCAACAAACTGAGGTCTGTAGGCATGGACCATAGTTGTTCGATAGAAAACTGGCTACAAGGGTGGGTCCAAAGGGTGGTGATAAATAACATGTACTCAGACTGGTCGGGAGTGGTAAGTGGGGTATCTCAAGGCTGTCTTGGGACCAATTCCATTTAGTTTATTCATAAATTATATAAAGGTTGGGATAAATAGCTCAATCTCAGTTTTGTGGATGACACAAAAATAAGCAGGGCAATAACTTCACATCAGTATAGAGAAATTTTACTGGAAGACCTGAATAAAAGAATGGAGTGGGCAATTACATTGAAAATTATGTTTAATGTTGAGAAATGTAAAGTGATGCACTTGAGGGCTAAAAACATAAACGCAAGTTACTCACTAGGGGGAGAATTTCATGGGAGAATCAAGGATGGAGAAAGAACCGGGAGTCCTAGGAGAAGACAGACTGAGCAATAGCAATGTCAAGCTGCAGCTAGCAAAGCCAGCAGACTATTAGCTTGCATAAAAAAGGGAATTTACTCCAGAGATAAACGATAATCCTGCCATTTTATTAAAATTCTGGTTCAGCCACATCTGGAGTATTCTGTCCAGTTCTGGTCACCAGTCCTCAGGAAGGATGTGCTGGAGCTGGACAGTCCAGAGAAAGGCAACAAAATTATTAGGTGATTGGAAGACATCAATTACGGGGAACGGCTACAATCACTAAACGTATTCTCCCTGGAGAAGAGACGCTTGAGAGGAGATATGATTGTAATATACAAATATCTCAATAGTGTTTCCAGCGTAGGAAAAAAAACTTTAGTTTCAAGGAATGTAAGAGGATATAGGGCCACACAATGAGAATGGAGGAGAACCAATTTAACCTTAAGCTGTGTAGGGTTTTTTTTTTACTGTCAGGGCAATAAGGATGTGGTACGCTCTTCCACAATTGGTGTCAGCGGGGAGTATTGATATTTTTAAAAGACTTTTGGATGTGCATCTTAATGAACACAACATACAGGTATATGGGAAATTATTATCAGCACTGACACACACACACCTACACAGGTTGAACCGGATGGTCTAATGTCTTTATCCAACCTTACCTACTATGAAACTATGTCAAATTAAAAAAGCTTGAGTTGCTATATTTACATTCAAACCAAAGAATTCCCATCTGTATTATTTTCCGCCACTAGTTTGCTCATAGTGCAAAATATACCCTGCGCTCAGTACTAAAACGTTAAACACTAATCAAATTAATCAAAATAGTGCACTACAGTCTATTAGTAATTGACTTAATCTTATCCATTCAATTGCAGTGGGTGCTCATAGTCTGATGGCCAACATCATTCAACTCACTTGCTTAAGTTGTAATGGACCCTAGCCTATGACTGAGCAGTCAAATGAGAAGCAGCATCACAGGAGTGCAGTTCTTTCTGCGCTCCTGTGATCTGTTTTTACCTGGAAGCCCGCTATTGGCTGATGTCACTCAGCCGGTCCATCGTCTCTTCAAGTCACTGGGAGACGGAGCCAGTCACTCCCGCCTCCTGCACAGCTTGAGCCAGTGAGCGCTGGAGGGGCAGAACAGAAAGCTGGTCCCTGCTCACTGAAGGCAGTGAACTGAGTGATCAGTGGTCTTTGGTCTCTCAGTTGTCAGTCTTAAGCTGGATACACACTATACAACTTTTGTTGTTAGATTTCCTTTAGATTTACCTTTACTATGTAGTGCAAGGGCCTGCCAGATTGCATACAAATTGAAAGTGTTTAGGTTTGACCTCATATTAAATGGTTTTGGTAAATCTAAAGGAAAAAATCTAAAGACAAATGTATAGTGTGTATGGCCCATTAGAAGCAGCGAGAGACAAATACAGCATCCACTCTGGCGAGTATAATTTTTTTTTTTTCTTTTTTAAAGAACCCCATACTTCTATTTCAATGAAGAAGGTAAGGTGGGTACAAAAAGGGATTGATTGCAATTTGAAAAAATAAAAGTTCATACTTGGACTCAACAAATAGAAAAAGGGATCCACAATAATTTCGCTGGTATGCTCTTGCAGTCCAGATTTGGATCCACTTTCTTTGCGAATAATTAGACAGTAAGCATGGGTGAGAGCTCCAAGACCAGATGGTATTAGTTGGAGAGATAGGGAAGTCACTTATTTTTTTCATTCATTACTGAAGTAAATTCAAAAAAACGGTTTAGTGGATTGGCTGATATTTGTGCACCAGTCTCTACTGTAGTTTATCTACAGTATTGTACCTGGAGTGAAACACACCTAATATCCATAAATTGAAAGGGAAGAAAATAGAAAAAAAAAGTAGGATTATAATTAGTAAAATGTAGTAAAATTATTACGAAATAATTAAAATGCTATAAAAGCACAGGGTTTCTTTTCAATTTTCAGGACTTTTAAAAGGTTAAATTATGACTACATTCAATTCATCATATACACTAGCTAGCAGAGGTATTTGTTTGCTCATTGCTATAATTTGGTTTGTGCTTAGCTTCAGGAACGTACGAAACATAATAACTGAATGTTACTCTGCTTCAATGTGTCATCAAGCCATCTGCAATAAAATTGGCTGTAATTAAAAAGCTAATAAAAGGACTAAATAGCCAACAAAAATGTAAAGTGTTACTAAAGCCAGGAGCCAACATTCACTATATCTGGCCTCCCACAGTACAAAGAACATGGAAATGCAATTATTTTAGTAAATATAAACTGTAAACCTTTCCTCATCAGCAGTATATAGAAGTCACAAGACTGCTATCAGTGTCTGGTTAAAGCTTGTAGAAGTAATTTTTATTCTCCCCTGATTGTTTGATGAGGCTGCAGAAATCCCGATCCTCTGTCTGGGCAGTGTGGATTGGCTCTGTGTGTGCTGATCACATGCACTCACCCATAAAAAAAAAACCTCTCTAGCAATAAACCCCAAACTTAGCATGCGCAGCTTTTCCCCAAGGCTCTGTTCTATCAGGAGATAGATTGGGTACAGTGGAAGAACAGGAGGAACAGGGAAGACAGGATCAAATAGCCCTTTTACACTATTAACCCCTTAGGTTCCACAGCGAGTATAACAAGCATGCTTTACTGCATATACACACTGATTTTATTGTTGTGGGTTTAGTAACACCGAATGTAATGTGAACAACCATGCGATTCGATTCCAGTGCAGAGCAAAAAAAAAAGGGTCCTGCACTATTTTGGTGCGAATGCAATGCGATTTCAGCCATATAGTTTGTATGGCTGAATTTGCATTGCACAGACATCGCATGTGATTTGTCCAGGAATGTGGTGTGGATCACATGCGATGTCTGTCATTGCACAAGTGTGAACTCCTGTTCTGTGTTCTTTGTAATGCATCACAGAAATAAAGTAAAGTAGACAAGACCGACAACAGATGCTTTGGGAATCACAGCCAAAAATACACGGTGTTGCCAGGTCAAAGAGAAAGGTAGATGATCACTATATTTTTGTCACATCCAACAGTTGTTTTTCTGTGCTTTTTCGGTGCTTGCACTTAGTGCAGAGATGTGTGAAGAAATGACACTTTGCTACAATGTAAAGTAGTGAGTGTACAGCTTGTATAACAGTGTACATTTGCTGTCCCCTCAAAATAACTAAACACACAGCCATTAATGTCTAAACCGTAAACCGCTGGCAACAAAAGTGAGTACACCGCTAAGTGAAAATGTTCAAATTGGGCCCAAAGTGTCAATATTTTGTGTGGCCACCATTTTTTTCCAGCACTGCCTTAACCCTCTTGGGCATGGAGTTCACCAGAGTTACACAGGTTGCCACTGGAATCCTCAACAACTGTGGTAGATGACCGAGGGATTTTTTCCCTGGTGAAAAAAAAACACCCTTCACAACAGTTGGCCAGATCAAGAACACTCTCCAGGAGGTAGGTGTATGAGTGTCAAAGTCAACAATCAAGAGAAGACTTCACCAGAGTGAATACAGAGGGTTCACCACAAGATGTAAACCATTGGTGAGCCTCAAACAGGAAGGCCAGATTAGAGTTTGCCAAACAACATCTAAAAAAGCCTTCACAGTTCTGGAACAACATCCTATGGACAGATGAGACCAAGATCAACTTGTAGCAGATGGGAAGAGAAGAGTATGGAGAAGGAAAGGAACTGCTCGTGATCCAAAGCATACCACCTCATCAGTGAAGCATGGTGGTGGTAGTGTCATGGCGTGGGCATGTATGGCTGCCAATGGGACTGGTTCTCTTGTATTTATTGATGTGACTGCTGACAAAAGCAGCAGGATGAATTCTGAAGTGTTACAGGCAATATTATTTGCTCATATTCAGCCAAATGCTTCAGAACTTATTGGACGGCGCTTCACAGTGCAGATTTATAATGACCCAAAGCATACTGCGAAAGCAACCAAAGAGTATTTTAAGGGAAAGAAGTGGAACGGTATGCAATGGCCAAGTCAATCACCTGACCTGAATCCGATTGAGCATGCATTTCACTTTCTGAAGACAAAACTGAAGGGAAAATGCCCCAAGAACAAGCAGGAACTGAAGACAGTTGCAGTAGAGGCCTGGCAGAGCATCACCAGGGATAATACCCAGAGTCTGGTGATGTCTATGCGTTCCAGACTTCAGGCTGTAATTGACTACAAAGGATTTGCAACCAAGTATTAAAAAAGTGAAAGTTTGATTTAGGATTGTTAATCTGTCCCATTACTTTTGGTCCCTTAAAAAGTGGGAGGCACATATACAAACTGTTGTAATTCCTACAATGTTCACCTGATTTGGATGTAAATACCCTCAAATTAAAGCGTAAAGTTTGCAGTTAAAGCTGTCTGCAGTTTGTTTCATTTCAAATCCATTGTGGTGGTGTATAGAGCCAATAAGATTAGAATTGTGTAGATGTCCCAATATTTATGGACCTGACTGTATATGAAAACACTTACTGCAGCAGGAGACCAGGACAGGGACACTCTGAATAGTGTTGGTTTCTAAACACTGAACTGTTCTGCAAAAATATATTATGATTTCTATCCTATGCAAAACAATGGCAGTATCCAAATAAACACCGTAACCCTAACACAAAAGCATTGTGGCGGTATATACTAGAATAAATAATTAAAGAAATATTAAAAAATGTTTCAGGCAATTTTTTTTTATGTACTCATTTATATTGCTTATGTGTATTGCTGAATTTGCTCCCTTCGTTCTGTGAATATACACAGATTATAATTACTACAGACCTGGGTCTGCAAGTGTATATTATCCCTTTTTATAGGTTAGGGTTGCACTGCATACAGTCCCTAGAAAAAGTATTTCTACCCCTTGAAATTGTCCACATTTAGTCATGTTACAACCAAAAACGTAAATGCATTTTATTGGGATTTTATGTGATAGACCAACACAAAGGGAGGCATAATTGTGAAGTGGAAGGTAAATGATAAATGGTTTTAACTATTTTTTTTTACAAATAAATATCTGAAAAGTGTGGCGTGCATTTGTATTCAGCCCCTTTACTCTGATACCCCTAACTAAAATCTAGAGGAACCAATTGCCTTCAGAAGTCACCCAATTAGTAAAAAGAGTTCACCTGTATGTAATTTATTTTTCAGTATAAAATACAGCTGGTCTGTAAAGCCGTTAGAGGTTTGTTAGAGAACCTTATTGAACAAACAGCCTCATGAAGGCCAAGGAACACACCAGACATGTCAGGGATAAAGTTGTGGAGAAGTTTAACCACTCTGCCGCAGTAGTATTACTGTGAGCGGTTGCAGAGTGGTTAAACTTCTCCACAACTTTATCCCTGACATGTCTGGTGTGTTCCTTGGCCTTCATGAGGCTGTTTCGTTATCGTCCAGCCACGTAGTATTAACGTGACTGGACACTCCCCCTTCTGGGCGGCGCTTGCGCGCCGCCGGAGGCTCGCTCCCGCTGTTTTCATTCACAGCGGGAGTCGGGCCAGGGGAGGAGCAGCGGCGATCGCCGCTGCTCTTACCCGATCGTCGGGGATCGAGTCTGGAGATCCGCCCGCTGTGTGTAAACACAGCGGGCGGATCTCCATAGTGACAGGGAGTGACAGATCGGACTGTTCAGCATAGCTGGACATCCGATCTGTCCATGAATCACACAGTCACCTCCCCCCCTACACGTCAGTAAGCACCAGGCATACATTAACCCCTCCCTCTCCAATAAAATTAACCCCTTCCCTGCCAGTGTCATTTTTACAGTAACAGTGCATATATATAGCACTGATTACTGCAGTAATGTCACTGGTACCCCCAAAAGTGTCAAAAATGTCAGTCAGGGGTCCGGTCTGTCCGCCGCAATGTCGCAGTCCCGCAAAAAAAAAATCGCAGATCGCCGCCATTACGCGTTAAAAAAAAAACACCAAAAATGACAGAAATCTTTCCCTTTAGTAAACGCAATAACTTTTGCGCAAACTAATCAAAATACGCTTATTGCGATTTTTTTTACCAAACATATGTAGCATAAAACAAATTGGCCAAAAACTTTTAAAAAAATTGGTTTTTACATCTTTTTTGGGGGGAATTTCATATAAAAAAAATGTGAAAAATATTGTTATTTTTTCAAAATAAACGCTCTTTTTTTGTTTATAGCGCAAAAAGTAAAAATCGCACAGGTGATCAAATACCACCAAAAGAAAGCTCTGTTTGTGGGAAAAAAAGGACGTAAATTTCGTTTGGGTACGGCGTCGCACGACCGCGCAATTGTCAGTTGAAGTCGCACAGCGCCGAATCGCAAAAAGTGGCCTGGACGGAAGACAGCAAAATCCTCCGGTTGTAAAGTGGTTAAAGCAGGGTTAGGTTACAAAAAATATCCCAAGCTTTGAACATCTCATGGAGCACTGTCCAATCCATCATCCGAAAATGGAAAGAGTATGGCACAACTGCAAACCTACCTACCAAGACATGGCCGTCCACCTAAACTGACAGGTCAGGCAAGGAGAGCATTAATCAGAGAATCAGCCAAGAGGCCCATGGTAACCCTGGAGGAGCTGCAGTGATCCACAGCTCATGTGGGAGAATCTGTCCACAGGGCAACTATTAGTTCTGCACTCCACCAATCTGGCCTTTATGGAAGAGTGGCAAGAAGAAAGCCATTTTTGAAAGAAAGCTATAAGTAGTCCTGTTTGCAGCTTGTGAGAAGCATGTGGGGGACACAGCAAACACGTGGAAGAAGGTGCTCTGGTCAGATGAGATCAAAATTGAACTTCTTGGCCTAAAGGCAAAACGCTATGTGTGGCGGAAAACTAACACTGCACATCACCCTGATCACACTATCCCAACCGTGAAACATGGTGGTGGCAGCGTCATTTTATGGAGATGCTTTTCTTCAGCAGGGACAGGGAAGCTGGTCAGAGTTTATGAAAAGATGAATTGGGCCAAATACAGGGCAATCTTAGACTCAAACCTGTTCAGGGTCTGCAAAAGACTTGAGACTGGGGCGTAAACATACAGCCAGAGTTACAATGAAATGATTTAGAGATTTAGATCAAAGCATATTCATGTGTTAGAATGGCCCAGTCAAAGTCCAGACCTAAATCCACCTGAGAATCTATGGCAAGACTTGAAAACTGCTGTTCACAGACGCTCTCCATCCAATCTGACAGAGCTTAAGCTATTTTGCAAAGAAGAAGGCACAGAAATGTCACTCTCTAGATGTGCAAAGCTGATAGAGACATCCCCAAAAAGACTTGCAGCTGTAATTGCAGCGAAAGGTGGTTCTACAAAGTGTTGACCCAGGGGGGGCTACATACAAATGCACGCCACACTTTTCAGTTAAAATTAAATTTGGAAATGATGTTGAAACCCTTTTATCATTTTTCTTCCACTTTACAATTATGTGCCACTTTATGTTGGTCTATCACATAAAATTCCAATAAAATACATTAACATCTTTGGTTGTAACATAACAAAATGTGGAAAATTTAAAGGGGTATGAATACTTTTTCAAGGCACTATATGTTGCAAACATTTATGATATATCTAAGGATATTTAACAGGAGCAAGAATTTAAATACAAAGTGGTTGAACTACAAATCTATGTTAACCCCTTGCCAACCGCCCCCCGCAGTTTTACTGATTTTACTGAAAACAACGTAGGGGTACGTCAGTTTGCAGGAGTGGTGCTGGAGGGTAAGCACGTGCTGCCTGCGTGCTCCCGCCCCCACTAGGCAGCGGGGATGTCAATCCACGGAAACCGGTGGCTGCGATTGCCGCCGGGCACCCACGATCGCTCCCCGCTGAGAGAGGATGGTCAGCTGTTGTAAACCCAGCTGATCGTTGTTCTCTCTGAAATTATCACAGATCCTTCTATTAAGGATCATGGGTCTCTATGATCATTTCACAAGCCCATACTCCATACAGTTAGAAAACAACCCCCTAGGCTCACAATTAACCCTTTGATCACCCCTAGGTTAACCCCTTCCCTGCGAGTGTCATCATTACAGTAACAGTGCATATTTTTTAGCACTGATTACTGTAGTAATGTCACTGGTCCCCTCAAAAGTGTAAAAAATGTCCGTTAGGGGTCCGATCTGTCCACCGCAATGTCCCAGTCCTGCCAAAAACCGCAGATCACCACCATTACTAGTAAAAAATAAATAAAGATTACAAATCTTTCCCCTAGTTTGTAGATGCGATAACTTTTGCCCAAACCAATCAAAATACCCCCATATGTAGCAGAATACAAATTGGAATAAAAGGATGAAACATTTTTGATTTTAAATTTATTTTTTTGGGAATTTTATATAGCAGAATGTGAAATACTGTTTTTTTTTTTTTGATCAAATACCACCAAAAGAAAGCTCTATTTGTGGGGGAAAAAAGTACATCAAATTTATTTTGGCACAATGTCGCACGACCGTGCAATTTTCTGTAAGAATAATGCAGTGCCGAATCGCAAAAAATAGCCTGGTCATTAAGGGGGCAAATCCTTTCGGTCCAGAACTGGTTAATTAAACAGAAATGTGAGAGCGAAATGGCATTGTATTCCTTTAAGATGGACGCAAAAAACAAGTAAATAAATAAATAAATAAAACTTCACTACACTTTCCCTTTTAAAACAGTGCCAACTGCTGCTGCTCCCTTGCCTGCACTTGGCTTTATTAAAGTGGACCTATCAGTAACTTTACAATTGAGCATGAATAAATGATATCCGCTTGCTGCAGACAGGAAAGAGCACATCTATAATCACCCTTACCCCCAAGAGTCACTGTCTGTAACACGGTTACTTAGTAGCAGGTGACAAGGTGAGAGGTAGCGGTAGGGGCCTTATCTGTGAGAGACGTGTACATACAGCCAAGAATGTAAACACTACTGCAAAAGTCACTAGGATTTACATGACCATGTCAACATGTCCTTCGCTTCAAAAAAGTAAGATGCATTGAGCTGGAACAAACAAGAACACTGCCAAGGGTGCGCACAACAGACACCTTTTATTCGCAATAAAGAAGTACTTTTCCTAACATGGAAAAACTGGCTGGCAAATTCTGACATCATAGTTTTTTGCATGCAATGTGGGGAAAAATATAAATAAAAAAGGCAGGAGACATGAAATATGTAGATATGGTGTTCTAAATACTATTTTACAAGTAGTAACTGCATACAGTTATCTGAACACAATATTTTTTACAATACAGTCCATTTAAAATACATGGCTTTACCCAGTTGCTGACCGCCCCACGCAGATTTACTGCGGCAGGGCGGCTTGGCTGCGCATAATCACGTAGTGATTATGTATGAAGGTTGTTGTAAGGTACAGTACAGCCTACAGTAGGTCATAGCAAAATATGAAAAAGGAAACTTCCTAATAAAAGTCAATACATCAGCCACTGTAAATATGAATCGGTGTTCATGTACAGTATCTTATTTTGCATATAGTGAAGATTGAAATGAGAAGTAGGTCATAGCTATTTTGGCTGTACTTCTGGGGATTACAGGAGTGCACTTCATTCTGCACTCCTGTCACCCATATTCAGCTGACAATGGACTAAAGTCTGCTCTCGACTGACTTCACTAAGCCAGTCCAAACTCTGGAGAGATCCTGACTTTATTGTCAGGATTCACCCAGATGCCTGGACTAGCAGCTGGCTCTGTCTCTCAGCTTGCCGCTGAGAGCCTGAGCCAGCCAGTCCTGCCCCTTTCACAGTCTAGCACTCCAGTGAGCACTGTAGCCGACAGTCACCGCTCTGTGCGCAGAGTGGACCTGAGAACTGAGCTGTCAGCGGTGTTTGATCTCCAAGTTCTTGGTGTAGAGGTGACAGGAGACAGATGCAGCATCAGCTCGATGCTGCATCTACCCAAGTATGAATGTACCCATCACTTCTTTTAAGGCTGGAATCACACCTATGTGTGGCTGTAATTCTTCTTGGACGCATTTATTTTTTAAGCATTTTGGAGGGTGCTCTAATTTATTTCTGATGGGTCCCCTACATGCATCCACACAGTAAACAATGCACCTGACCCTCATTACAACAAAATGCACATACACTGGTATACATATAAGCTGTGTTGTGGTACATTAGGAAAAACAGAAGCATGTAAAAAGGACCAATAGGTCAATTCATTTCTGAAAAGAAAAAAAAAAACACATCAATGTTCATCAGTAAGGGACCAGGAGCAAGCGAGATTAAAAACATCCCTACTCTGAATTCAACCTTCAAACCATTAAAATGGCTGTAAAAAATAGAATATCTATCCACATATACAGTACTGCAAACGGATGGGGTCATGCCTCAAGCATACAGTTTATAATGCTACGTTGTTAAATTTGTCTTTGGCCCCACCTAGGTGTGCAATTCTACATTAATTAATAGGTGTGATTATTAGTATTTGATCATGTAAGGCACATGTATCAAACACATGGCCCGGGGGCCGAATCCAGCCTGCCAGGCCATTTCATGTGGGTTTCGTACCCTGGGATTTTTTTCAACCGGAATGTAGAGGAACAGAGTGGCTCTTGCCCCCCCCCCCTCCCCAATGTTACTTGTAACATCTATGTTTACAGAGACACCTTTCCTCTTTGCAGTTCTCACATATCCCTGCCTGTCCTGTACTAACAGCAGGGACAAGGACGATGCAGATGCAGTGTGGGATGGGGCATCTTGTGGTAAGCTGAACTGTGATCCCAGATGCCAACAAATAATCTCTCTGTATGAGAGAGAGAGAGAGAGAGAGAGAGAGAGAGAGAGAGAGACAGAGAGAGAGAGAGAGACAGAGAGAGAGGGGGGGGGGGCTGCCTACACTGTCGGGAGGTACTAGAGCCGGGCGGGTAGGTGAGATGTGAGGAAGCTTATTTTGGGGGGGGGGAGCAGGGGGTGAGGTGGGGAATAGGGGAGAGTAGTGCAGATGTGAGAGCCGAGGAGGCAATGGAAGTGAGATGTGGACAGCCTGCGAAACACAGCTGAACTGTGCACATGGTGTATAGCACACCCCTAAACCCTACACTCTGTATTTAGCACACTCCTTAACCCTGCACTCTGTATACTGAGCACCCCTGAACTCTGCACTCTGTGCATAGGGCAACGCTGCAACTGCACTCTGCACATAGTGCATCCCTGAACTCCACACATACCGCACTCCTAGTATTTTTGTGTCCTTTTAAGATCCTCCCTGTCCTTTTAAAATCCTCCCACTGGTACTGGAAATTTAGCCACACCCACTGTTCAATGCAGTTCGGCGGGTGAACGTGGTTGAATTCCTGCACCTATTCAGAGAAAAAAAATGTATATAGTTTTACAGATACAGCCTGTTCTTTTAGGGCAATTATAATGCGGATGCAGCCTGCGATGAAATAGATTTTGGACACCCCTGATGTAAGGTTTCCATCCTCCCATCATCCCTCATTCCAACAAATTAGTCAGATAAGCATTGTATAATGTAGACAAATATATATTGTATTTTTATTTCCTGTCAAAAACCAGAATAATAGAAATCTTTTTACATATTCAAACTTTTTCTTACCCGCTTTGTTAATAAATAGGAGACTTGTTCACAGAGTTCAGAAGCTTAAGGGTAAACTTCTGCAAAACTGAACTTATTTTGTATGTATACCATGCTCCAAATTCAGCTGAACATTTCTTTTTGTAAGGTCATTTGCAAAGGCAAGAAAGAAAAAAAATATCCATGATCTCCTCAAAGTATCTTTAAAACACAAAAACGACATCTGCACAACCTCCTTTATTTTGTAAAACTGCAAAGGCCGTTTGATGTAGTGAAACGATCTGTCGCATGGCACTCCCATATACGAAAAGAACGCTCAGAATCAAATAGGCTGAACTCTCCCGTTAGGTCTAGGTTAGCATAAAAAATTCACCAGCAACTATTTGGGAGACGAGTAGCAGTTACATTTAGAGGCAACAATTATTCAGAATCTTTCTACCTTTGTAGAGAGAATGAAAACCATTCTGAATACTGTTTAAACAGTGCAGATTTGGCAATAAGTTAGATACAGATTCTATCTAATTTAGTTAAAGTGGAACTGAACTTAAAACTGAATTTTTCAAAATGTGCCTTAACAGTATCCTGGAAAAAAAAAAATCAGCGCACTTCCTGATAGGGGAGGGTGCCTAGACATTCCTGTTCCTACAGTTTTATAGCTGTGTATCAGCAGCGTGAGGTCTATGGCTCTGCTGCAATGAGTAGGCAGTACCACTGCCAAAACATCACACATTAAAAGTGAATAGGGATTAGCCTCAACCAACCTGCAACACAGTTGTGGCATAGTGGGTCTGCATTTTGAGGGTTATAGCGGCATTCCAGGAATTCAGTTTCTTTGTAAAAATATAAGGTACACTATGAGTTAAGTCCAAGTTTCTGCATAACATTTTCTGGGCTTATCTCCATATCGTTATTTACATGACAGTTTTTTTTGCACTCCCAGAAAATGACTATCGCTGTATTTCCAGGAGCTCCAGGCAGATGCTTAAGGTCAAAGCATCTTCAACATTACAATTGGTACAGCTGTTATACCTGCCCCTCCCCTCCTCCTGCCCAATCACAGAAGCCTTTGTATTATGTGAATTCATTCACAAAAAAACAAAGGCTTCTCTGAATAGGCAGCAGAGTGGAGCAGAGGGCATAGCTGCTCTGTGTTCATCTCTCTCCTCAGTGTCAGTGTATGCGCCAGAAGAGCCATAAACCTGTCAGTATAAATAAGAGAGATAAGTTCAGGAGATGTCATGCACCTCCTTGGACTTAATTAAGTGTGCCTGCACTCTTTACAAGGTGGCTGAATTCCTAAAATTTAGCTTTATAACAGGTGGTAAGGAGAAGACATATTGCCTTCTTACCACCTAAAAGCGATCCACCACGGAACGTTTTTCAGATGGGTGGCAAGAATAGCCACACCTGTGAACCAGCCCTTGAAGAGCTGGAAGAAGTGTTAAAGGACTACAAATGTAGTGATCACAGCAGTTGTGTTCTATTGAGAACTACAAGTCTATTTGCTGTAGTGGTAGATTATCGTTTGTTCACTCAGATCTTTGTGAATGAATGACAAGGCCGTGCGGGTAAATTTCAGTCTGACAGCAGCTGCGGGGGAGAACTTCCACACGCTGTCAGGGGGTGCCGTTTTGGGGGTGTGGGGGTTCACTTTGCACCATGTTAAACCCTGAAAACTGAGCAATCGATCACCGACGATCGCTTGTTTCTGACAGCTCCCCGTGCAGAGAGCTGCTAACTGTCAAATCAGCAGCTCTCTGCTCTGTCCCCTCCTCACTCATTGGAGCGCTGGGCTGTGGAGGGGGCTGGAGCAGCCGTATCAGGCTCTCAGCACCAGAGGAAGAGTACCAGAAAAAGACCCATTTGAGTTTGAGATCAGAAACACCAAAGAGAAAAGCCTGATTCATGAGAAATAAAGGCTTTCAAAAGGTTGATCTCATTAGGAGGCCTCGTTTTGGCGGCAAAAGGTGCACAGTGAACCCCTGATCACACTCCCGAGATGCCACACCGGAAAAAGGAAAACTCTCGGCCGCAGAAGTTAATGGCCTTCTTTTTCCAGGCCAACAGAGGAGGCAGCCAAGATGGAGCCGGGTCCCCGTCCTCTGCACGAGGCGGCGGGGAGTCGCCAGCGGGAGTCTACACGGAGGACCTTTCCCTGCCACATACTCTGCAGGGCCCTGCTTCACCTGCAGCATCCACTCCATTGAGCAGAAGCCCTGCAAAATCGAGGCCCAGGCTGGAGGAGCACGCAGCATTGATGGGTGAGATGGACAGCCCTGCATTTCTCAATAACACCAGGGAATTTCCTGACTCTATCCTGTCTTTCCCCACATCTAGTTAGCCGCTTTTATATACAACTATGAAAGATATGTTGGTGTCTCCCAGGAGCTCTATCCATACAGATATCATGCATATAACCAAACACTTTACCTCAGAAATTAACTCATTAGGTGCTCAGGTAGATCACATTTTAAACAAAATGGACGAGTTTGCTCATACCATAAATTATCTCATAGACGCACAGGAAGAACACTCTGAGGACCAGAACCGGATCAAAGCAAAGCTTGCGGACTTGGAGGATAGAGCCAGACGCAACAATTTAAAAATCATACCACGGTGTGAACTGAACCATTTTAATGTAAAACCAACATTATATAAAACAAATGCATGTAAAACATCAGTTTTGTGAAACGAAACCTATGCGTTTTACTTAGTAAATAGAATCTATACTTTAATTTTTTAGAATCTAGATAAATTTAATGTACGGCACTGTATTATGCTATGGCTTTCCCTTTGTATATTTGCTACCCATGATGCCTTGTAACTTACATTACGCTATTGTAAAGTGCATGTTATGTAATGTACATAATGATTGTGAGTTTCTAGTTTCCTTTTGAGAGAAAGATAGGTGAAAGAACATTTTTTTCCCCCTTTCCTATAAACCTTTACACAACAGTCTGGCAGATTCAAAGGAAACCAAGCTACAGCATGAGTAATGCTGGGAGAGGAGGTTAAATGAATCTCTCCCCAAAGCCTAGGACCGTGTGCCGAGTTACTATGGCAACCAGAGACACTGGAGGTTCAGGAAATATTGACGGCGCTTAACAATTAAAATATACGAAATACAGGTAGAATGATAATCAGCTGATAAAGCACGTGTATAGAAAAAAAAAAAAAGCAAATAATGACACAACAGGTCACAGCAAATCAGAGGAAAATAGCAGTAACCCATGTACATAAGTAGCTTTAAAAGAAAAATCCTAAGCACATAGTATACAGCAGAAAATATCCCGTCTAGTTCGTTTTGTACAAGCTTAGATAAAACTAACATAATACAGGAAATAAGAAGCAAAATCCTAATTTTATTAGCAAATACCGTTACACCATCATTTTTAAAAAGGGTCATATTTTAGGTACCCTTTTTATTCTCAGTTGCCAACAGCCAGTATATGCAAATGGCACAGGAAGCATCTATTGGTGCACAGTATTGCAGATGTCATTCATTCCCCCCTGCTGCTGCATGATATTGATTGACAGCAGGCACACGCTGGCTCGTGTTTATGGTCAAGTGAGCTTGCTGTCAGTAAATCCTTCAAAACGTTTCCAGTTTCAGCTTAACAGTAACATTTATCTCAGGACATGTTTAAATATTCCTGCCTCAGATCATCATGAGAGTTGAAGTATATTAAATAAAGGATATACTGATAAGCTTGGATCCAGGTTCATGTAAAAGACAAATTTGGAGTTTCGAGGAAGGCTGGGGACCACTATATAAAAAAATAGATCATCAAAAAGATATGGTGCTGTATGATATATTTACAGTAAGTGTATATTTTATAACTCAAACACATAAAAATTCCTTTAGTTCTAAGTAATTAAAAATAAATATTTTTTTTTAATCTGCTAATATAGCTACTTAAAATCTATCTTTCCTTTATCTTATCTTTCCATATTCCCTGCACGCTAGAAATCAAAATTAGGAGCCTATTCATAGCAGAGATCAGAAACGTGTAGCCACGCCCATACGTCTGACGTCATCCCGTTTCCAGAATCAGCACCAGTCTTCCGGATTCGCTGTGCGCTCTGTGCTGGTTTGCCCAGTCTCCATTCATCCACAGCCACTTCCAGGTGCCACTCTTCTATACCTGGTCCGCTTCCCTGCTGAGCTCCGCTTACACAGCTGCTTCCCTGCACTACTCTGCTACACCTGGCTACCTACCTAAGCAAACTGTACACAAGCTCGTGGGAAATGCCCAGCAGGGTCCTTCTAGTAGACTTACCAATCAATCTTATTGATATACTGACTAACTAATGCCTCTGTTGGGGTCTATTATTCACACTTTGATGTAATTTTAATAATTTACTAATAAAATTGTTATTTTTAACTTGGCGCCTTTAAAGTCCTTATCTCTCCAACCAATCAATTTCCAGTTTATTAGGGATGTGGCACCCATTTACTTTTTATATGCGCTCAGATCTCTGCTATCTGATTGCGCATCCAATCCAAATTCCCTTCTAGAAAGAAGACATTCCTATTTTTACTCTATCATATCGTAGAGTGCATTTTATATTTTACCTACTTGTTTTTTTAATAAATCTACACTTAGATGGTCCCTCCCTTTGTTTTTTTTTCTTTGCATAGTAGAACGCAGACAGCTCTCCGCTATACTCTGTACTGTTAGGAATACCTTACACCAGTAGATTTTTTGAACAAACATTCATACAAAATTAAATGACTTGACAAATGTTGTTTAAAAGTACTTCAAAATGTAATTTGCTTGTAGCATTCAATTTTATTATGAATGGACTTTTCCCAGGAAAAAAAAAAAGTGTTAGAAATTCGGTCATGCAAGAAGAATTTTCCAAACACTGAAGTCGAACACGGACATCAATTTGCCCCACTAACAAATAAAAATGAAACATTTCATCTACTCTGTGGGCTGCATTTTACAGAGAATACACAACTGAGCCTGTGGTGTATAGCCTGCCGCATGTCACAGAGGTTTCTTTACTTAAGGGGGAACCCATAACAACTTGGTAAAATAATTATGTTCTTTAGCAAGGAACATACATTCCACATTATTAATTATGCTACCAAAATGATTGTGTGCTGTAAATTGCCTCCAGTATTGCTCTGGCTTCTTCTTGCTGGAGGCTGCCATTTTGCTGAAGCCCAGAACCCATGAACAGCAGTAAATCATAAACCAGAACTAAGCCCATCAGTTTAAAAAAAAAAAAAAAACGTTAAATTCCTGGAATGCACGCAGTGTCATATTAGATTGTGACCGAAACCAAACTGTCAAACCATTAAATGGCTGGTGTCATAAATTGGTCACATGTGCAGCACCATGGCAGTTGCAGATCAAACATAAGCAGCTTCCTTGGCTGTAAAGGATAGGAGGGTTTAATTCTGCTTTAAAGTGATTGTAAAGTCTAGTTTTTTAAAATAACAAACATGTTTTTCTTACCTGCCCTGTGCAGTGGTTTTGCACAGGGCCGTCTGGATCCTCCTCCTCTCGGGTCCTTCTTTTCTGCTCCTGGCCCCTGCCTCCTGTCGAGGGCCCCCACAGCAAGTAGCTTGCTATGGGGGCACCCGAGCCGCAGCTCTGCGTGTCCATTCAGACACGGAGCTGTGGTTCAGCTCCGCCCCCTCTCTCCTGATTGGCTAACCGACTTGACAGCCGCGGAACCCAATGGCGCCATGACTGTGTCTCAGCCAATCAGGAGGGAAAGTCCCGGACGGCCTAGGGACGTGTGGACATCGCTAGATAGAGATGGGGCTCAGGTAAGTATTATGGGGTGTTGGGGAGGCTGCTGCACACAGAAGGCTTTTTATCTTAATGCATAGAATGCATTAGGATAAAAAAGCCTTCTGCCTTTACAACTCTTTTAAGGCTGTCAGCAGATCGGCCTCTACAAATTCATTAGTGCCTAAAATTATAGAGCAACTGAGCATGTGCAAAGCAGGGTGAGACTGGATATTAAACAGTATATGCACTTATTTTTAATGTTACTGCAAAAGTGGCCAGCCTGTGAACTAGCACGGAGAGAGAGTTAACCGAAAAAAAAAATAACCAAAAGTTGAAGAGTGGAAGCAGAAAAGTAAAATTTTCCTCTCTGTTTAAAGTTCTGCTTTAAGGGTAGGGCTGCCAAAACTTTTAGCAAATAAGGATTTCTGGCACTGAGCAGTGCTGTCATCATCAAAAAAGCTTCCTGATATAGCCAAATGCCAGATCGTTCCAGCAAGCAAAAGTCCAACACTACTGGTATGTTTTGAACTAGCTGCAAGTTTTTCCCTTTCGTTCTTATTGGCCCAGTGCATGGCCGTCAGCAAGCTGAGGATGGTTCGTCACTATGCAGAAGTGCTTGTAAGAATAGACCAGCATTGAGCCCTATCTCAAGGTTTTTACAGCACCTCTAGATGTCTGCACTTAATACATGCAACAGTTTTTTTTACTTTTTTTCTAGAGACGCTTTATGTTCACAAGGCGTTTTGGATCACCGTTTACCCTGTGGCATTCTTTGACACAAACAAACTCAGGTTGACACTTGTGCAACCTGCGTTCTGCATGTAGGCAGCCAATTTATTACAATGGGCTGCTCTACCCACAGAGACGCAGACAAAAGTCATCCTGGACTCTTTTTTTCAAATCTGCTGAAGCAACATGCAATTCTGTGTGTGCAAAAACATTCAGTGTTTTCTGATGCGCAGGGTTGCCATTAAGAATTAATGGCACCCACGCGTGTCTGTTTAAAGAGCGGTGTATTATGCCTGAGGGTCTGGAACGCGTACCATTTTGCGAGCCTTTCTGAACCGCACAAGTGTGAACCTAGCCATGACTGCTACCTACAAGTACGTGATATGTATAATTTTTTTCAAAAACCAAACCACAGGAATCTGTAGTAGGAAACTTCACCTCCCAGAAAATAGCGTTCCACATTCAGCATAACAAGTTGATGTTTCATTGTTTGAAATTGAAGTCTGACAAAATATAATTTGTTCAGCTATTACTTTCTACTTTGTGCATTCAGACACTGCTATTTCATTTTGTACGTCCTGTCACCTTTTCTGTTATTTTTGTAGCAGGGGTTTATCTGTGTGTAATAAAGTACAGTGCCTTGCGAAAGTATTCGGCCCCCTTTTGCCACATTTCAGGCTTCAAACATAAAGATATAAAACTGTAATTTTTTGTGAAGAATCAACAAGTGGGACACAATCATGAAGTGGAACGAAATTTATTGGATATTTCAAACGTCTTTACCAAATAAAAAACTGAAATATTGGGCGTGCAAAATTATTGAGACTCTCTGATAATTATTGAGACTTTGATAATACAATATCAGGCGTTAATAATGAATGAAAAATAAAACAAGAACTCCTTGTAGCTTTGAAGGATTAGTACCAAAAGGAATCTGCAACCCTGTAGTTCACCTGTGGAGGATATTTCTGCCTCTACATATCCAAACTTGGTACATACTACTAGTTTTTATTCATTCAACCCAGCAGGGCTCCTACACATTACGTCACTGGTCATGTGACTTCTTCAGGCTAGGCTTCAGGCCTGAGGAAGTCACATGACCAGTGACGTAACGCATAGGAGAACCTGTTACTATGAAACATATCAGTCACCCAGGGAGCCGAAGCCGCTCACGGCATTAAAAAGGGATTAATCCTATTGAGTTCCATGCGATCATTAGCCTCTCTAAATGTGAGTGTGCTGGATAAAGTGGTTTTTTAATTAATAAATGTGTTTTTAAACACACTGCACTATGAAATCACTTTGTCTACATACAACCGTAGAGTTTACCACTCTGAATAGAGGAGGATTCTAGGGAAGTTATTGGACTCCCCAAGGTGGATTGGATAGTTGTATACTGCATGATACCATTATGCTGCAGGTGAGTGCGCATTGCACTCAAAAGGTGGATAGCAGGTGGATGGATTTTGCACATTGAGCACTGAAGAATTTAATTGAAGAAGCACTGCATGCATGAGTGATTCATGGGATATGTGATCATTGATCACTGGAAGAACATTCGTTATTTTTTCACATCTTAATATATTTTTTATGAGGAGATTTTTTTCACATTGCTCTGTTATTTTTTACTCACAGTGCACGGTTGGCACCTACCTTTTTAAAGCGGAATAATTTCTATATTTATTATATGCGGTTTCTTTATGGACTTTTCCATTAGATTTATATTTGTTTATTCATTTTAACACGATCATGGGCTTATAATTATACACTATTTATAGAACAGCGCACCTCCCCTACACTAATGTTAC
Source organism: Pelophylax lessonae (assembly GCF_965119305.1). Classification (NCBI taxonomy): domain Eukaryota; kingdom Metazoa; phylum Chordata; class Amphibia; order Anura; family Ranidae; genus Pelophylax; species Pelophylax lessonae. The sequence continues at coordinate 412,282,959 of NC_138768.1, forward strand.
TTATATGGTTTCAAGTATTTGAGCACTTGATTTGGTGGTAGCAGCAGTTCACACACACATATATATATATATATATATATATATAATTATATTTAACATTTCTGTGGTTTTACCACCAGCTAGCCAGCCATAGCAGCGCACTAGTGCCTCTAAATAACTGAACTGAAATGTTACTGCTGTTGAAAATCACAGCAGCAACAAACTGCAAAAGAAAGGCAATTTTTAAAAACATTCAATTACAAAATGGCTTTAGTGGCAATTAGGTTGCCTCCTTTTATAGAAAACAGAATATTGAAAAAAAAAAAAAACAAACAACACGGCCTTCAGTTTCTACAAGAAGCTACTTGCCCTATTTGACTTAAAGCGTAACTCTACTTTTGTTGAGAAAAAAAACATTCCCCTCTGGGTGATGTATTTTATTTGCTATTTGTTTTCCCCACAAAAGTGGAGTTACCCTAGTAGTTGTCCAAAAGGAAAACTCAGGGCAGAAGGAAATGTTGGCCCTTTCAGATGCTTTCATACTGTACATGAATACATGAAGCTCCTATAGTTATTTATTGTGCATGAGGCAAGAATAGTTGTCAGAGAGAAAAGCTAAAATGTGCAGAAGGAAGACGAGTCCTTCTACTGCTTTCCTGCCCCTTGCTTCCTAGCACACACATGCATTGGTGGAAGAAACACAATTTCTCCCGTATGTGGTAACAGTTATTGAATCAGCCACAACCTACAATGGAAAAGGGGTGTAGCCAAGTGAGGATTTACATTCACCACAACCAGGACTCCCTTAAAGTAGAACTATGGGCAAAACTTTTTTTTTTTTGAATAGAGCAAGGGAGGCTTATTATCCCATTTGGACAGATTTTGCATCATGCGCTTTATTGAATTAGCTTTGGACACTTTTTGATGAATTCATTTTCACATGATAATTTTTTATTTTTTTTTGCAAAATCCCATATGCTAATGGGTTGTATTATTAATATATTAGCACTTTGATAGTGCAACACAATTATTTGGTTAAAATATTTTTATTTGTATGTGGGAGTTGAGTGAGTGCTGCGGTCACAATCTTAGTTGATGTCAATTGGTTTCATAGGATTGTTAGCTTTTGACACTAAGCGTTATCAGTACTTTTCCTATTTAGGGTTATAACCCCTGTCAGATTTTTCTTCTTAACGAATTTATAAAAAAAAAAAAAAAAAAAAAAAAAAAAAAAAAGATTTTTCTTCTTTTTCACCATTTGTGTCCCATTTCGCAGATTTCTCTTCACTTCCTGTCCCATAGCCAAACAGGAGAGGAAGAAAACGCCTCTAAGTGCAGTATGTGATACTTTTATTGTACACACGAGAATGAAAACCCTTACAAGATAGATGGACAATAGCGTCATAGCTGGGGGTCTCTTCCCGAGTTGGTCTGACAAAGGAGCACTATTGCGCATGCTCCGAAACGCATTCCGCCACCTGACGTCATTAAGCTTTGTCCGGTCCACAGGCGAGGCATGCCTTCCATCGCAGCCTCGGATTGAGTCACTGCTCCTGATTAGGCTCCCTCATTCCACCATCTCATTGTTGCTGGACGGTTTAGGAGGAACGAGCCACAGGATCGGGAAGAGACCCCGAGCTATGACGCTATTGTTCATCTATCTTGTAAGTGCTTTTATTCTTGTGTGTACAATAAAAGTATCACAAGCTGCACTCAGTGGCACCTTCTTCCTTTCCTTTCCTTGCCTTAAACAGTTGGAGCCGCTTCTACCAATTTAGAGAGCTGCCCCCTGTGTCAGCATGGTACCTCCGCACGATATTGGAAGTCCATTAATCTCCTTTCCCCTCCTTTCTCCCCCATTGGAAGATTTCCCCTCTATTACTTTTTAGGGAAAACCTAAAATATGGGATTTTCTTTTACTTTTAATGAACTTGGTAAACCGGACAAAAAGAGTGTGAATCTCCTTAACAGGGGCACAGACAGCAATACAAACTGACAAGTGTTCTAATCTCTCTCCACGGTATCCAAAACCAAAAAAAAAGGTTTTGCCTTAAGTTCTATTTTAAAATTAAGACAATAAACACTATCTTTAAGCTAACTTTCAGCTTTGCCTTTGTTCCTGAAAAGTTGAACAAGCTCCTCTTTTGTACTAAAATTGCTTACTGTGATTTCACGGCACACTACAAGCTTCTTAGAAGTTTCAGAAAATCCCCGGAGACCATCTCATTCCCTGGAAGGAGGATGCATCCACCAGCCTTTCCCTCCCCAGCCTGACTGTGGCCGGTCTGCTCCTTTCATTCACGGGAGCTCAGTTCTTTCATACATGGAGGTATCATGTATGGAGGTAAAGTAGGGCAGTCTGCTTGCAAATACAGCCCGTCTAGAATGCCTACACCTCCAAACTGACATCCACACATCAAGGACTGATGTGAATGTACAATATACACCCACAGGGCACTTTATTATTAGGTACACCTTGATAGTACCGGGTTGGACCCCCCTTTGCCTTCAGAACTGACTTAATTCTTTGTGGCATAGATTCAACAAGGTGTTGGAAACATTCCTCTGAGATTTTGGTCCATATTGACATGATAGCATTACGCAGTTGCTGCAGATTTGTCGGCTGTACATCCATGATGCGAATCGCCCATTCCACCACATACCCAAGGTGCTCTAGTGGATTGAGATCGGGTGACTGTGGAGGCCATTAGAGTACAGTGAACTCATTGTCATGTTCAAGAAACCAGTTTGCGAGGATTTGAGTTTTGTGACATGGAGCATTATCCTGCTGGAAGTATCCATCAGAAGATGGGTACACTGAAGTCATAAAGGGATGGACATGGTCAGCAACAATACTCAGGTAGGACGTGGCATTTAAACGATGCTCAGTTGGTACTAAGGGGCCCAAAGTGTGCCAAGAAAATATCCCCCACGCCATCACCACCACCAGCGTGATCAGTTAATAAAAGGCAGGATGGATCCATGCTTTCATGTTTATGCCAAATTCTGACCCTACCATTTGATTGACCCAGGTGAATTGAGACTAATCTGACCAGGCAATGTTTTTCCAATCTTCTATTGTCCAATTTTGGTGAGCCGGTGCGAATTGTCGCCTCAGTTTCCTGTTCTCGGCTGACAGGAGTAGCTGTAGTTCACCTGCTTCAAGGTTCGATGTGTGGTGCACTCAGAGATGGTATTCTGCATACCTTGGTTGTAATGAGTGGTTATTTGAGTTACTGTTGCCTTTCTATCATTTCAAACAAGTCTGCCTATTCTCTTCTAACAGCAACAAGGCATTTTCATCACTGGAGATTTTCTCTTTTTCAGACCATTCTATGTAAACCCGAGAGATGGTTGTGTGTGAAAATCCCAGTAGTTTAGATGTTTTTTTAAATATTAGGACCAGCCCATCTGGCACCAACAACCATGCCACATTTAAAGTCACCTAAATCCCCTTGCTTGCAATTTTGTGTTACCAACTAATTGAACAGGTGTACCTAGTAAAGTGGCCGATGAGTGTATATGTAAAGCATTGCGTAAATTGACAGCTCTAGACAAGTACCTGTAATAAATACATAAATCAATGAGGGAGAGGGGAGAACCAGGCAAGGCAAAATATAAGCAGACTAAACTTCAGCTTTAAGCCCCTTTCACACGGGCTTTCTGATCAGGTCCGCCTGTCAGTTTTTCAGGCAGACCTAAACAGATGCTCCATTCATCCCTATGGGACAGCTGATGTCAGCGGTGACATGTCTGCTGACACCCACTGCTATCCGATCCTGTCCCTGAAATCCAGACAGATGGTAACCCCATTTTCCCTCCGTCTGGCGGATTGGATTGGATGAAAACGTACAGGCGGTCCATTTTCATCCGATCTCCCCATAGAGGAGTGTGGGGCCCTGACAGATCCGTCTCTGCACAGTAAGAGAAGACGGACCTGTCATCCGCCACCTCAGTGGGGATCGGTGAATCAATCCCCCGCTGAGCAAAGTTGAGTCCACTGGGCAGAACGCCGTGTGAAAAGGCCCTTAAAACTATTCTCTATTGGTAAAATAAAATTCAAGGCAGAACTGTGTGCATCCACTAGATATTTTTACTTGTTTGCTTATTTGTATATACTCAGAAAATGAATATCACTTTACAAAATGCAATTTGTCCTGTGACATAATGTTACATTATCCCTTATTTTTTTTTCAAAGCATTAAAGGTTACCACCATATTTGCATAAAAAACAGTTTTACCTGTGGCAGTATAATGATATTTACAGTACATTTTTAAGTAATCTAGAAACAAATTTCTAGCTTGCACATCACAGTTAAACAGATTAATAAATTGTAATATTGAACGTTACCTGTGAGTTCTGGAATAAATAACTGCAATTATTTTAAGATCAGTCCAGCAAAAAGTAATATAGATGTAATTTTTAGGTAGATATGAAACCCCTGCAAAAAGTCATTGTTAAGCTCCTATCCATCTTGGAGTGTTCTTACTACATGCTGAATAATTTAAAATAGATTAAAAATCCAATACTTAGACTAAGAACACCACATAAAAAAGGTAGCAGGGTTGCACGCCAGCTACCTTAAACAGCACATGTCCTTTGTTCATGCAAACATAAGCAATAGGTTCCCCTAAAAGTAGAATTCCAAAATAAAAACGTATTCATCTTAAAAATGCTCCCTCCCTCCTAACACCTATGCGAACGAACAATGTATATGCTTTCCTATTTTGAGCCTGCTACGGGCCAGTCATGTGATGCCCTATATCAGCCAGCGGCTAATAAAACCTGGAGCGGTGACATCACCCATAGGCTCTTATGGTCCATCTGATGTCAGTGCTCACTCTTCACCCCTGCAGCCGGTGCTGACAGACACAGGGGAGCCAGGATCACGTCTCTGGACTTAAGGTTAATTATTTACATCTTTCTTAAACAGGTTAATCAGTGTAGGTGTTGAAAAGGGGAAGGAGCTAGTTAGGTTTATCACAGAATTCTACTTTAATGCCAACCCTCAAAGCAGCTTATTAACTAACCGTCACTTTACTACCCTGCCACCTAAGGAAGTGATGCAACAGATTTGCAACTCGCTCCCCTTCCTCATACCTGAAAGGCACCTTGGACGGTCACAAGGTGATGAAAAGATCACAGAGGGCCTTCAGCCCTGTGTAACCTCCACGTTGCAACTTGGAGCTTACACAGGGTTTCTCCTTAAGATGAACAGAGCAGTAGGAGAGCTTAGAGATGCTGAAAAAAAATCAGTCACCACAGAAATAAATCTGCTGTCTTGCCCTACAAGGTACGCATTATGTTAAACACAGAAAATCCCACACCTGGAGTCCCCCAAGGCTCCAATACATTATATGGCCAAAAGTCTTGGCTCCTGACTGTATCCCCTACCTAAAATAGCCAGAAGTATGTAGAGATCCCTCCAAGTTATTGAGTTCAGGTGTTTTAAGTGAATAGAACTGTTAAAAGAGAAGTGTGGGTTTGGCATTTTTCCCGAATTTATACTTTCTTAGGTGGATGCAGCATCGGTGCAATGCTGCATCTGTGCCCCCGGCGCCACTGCACTGAGAGTTGAGCGAACACCGCTGATTGCCCGGTCCCGACAGCTCCTCGAGCAGAGAGCTGGTGACAGTCAGCAGCTCTCTGCTCTGCCCCCTCCTTGCTCATTGGAGTGCTGAGGTGTGGAGGGGCAGGGAACGGCTCGCTGAGAGGCTCGCTGGGTGCCTGGATCGACACCTGGCGTATCCAGACTCCATGGTTTTAAGGACGCGGTGCCTGGACCGACATCTGTGACGTCAGCAGAGAGCGGAATTCAGTCCGCTCTCTGCTGAAAACGGGTCACGGGTATGCAAAACTAACTGTACTCCTGTGATCCATAGGAGATGTACAGCCAAATGAGCTTTGGCTGTACACATTTTTAACGCTACAGAGTACAAAGCCATTTTAGACAATTGTTCACTTCCAACCTTGTAGCAACCATTTGGGAAAGGCCAGTTTCTATTCCAGCATGTCTGTGGCCCTGTGCACAAGGCCAAGTCAATAAAGATATGGTTTGATGAGAGATGGAGAACTCAAGATTACTCTCCATGGCCATTAGTTCGACCTCACTAAACACTTTTGGGATGAACCGGAACATTAGTTGAAAGCCAGGACTTTTTGTGTGGAAAGTCTTCCCAGAAGCATGGAAGCTGTTAAGTCACAAAGTGAGGAAACTCAATATTATGGCCATGGTTTGGAAATGTGATGTACAAAAAGCTTGTATAGGAAAGGGCCACATGTCCATCTTTGTCCATTAACCACTTAAGCCCCGGAGGATTTGGCTGCTGAAAGACCAGGGGGTATTTTGCAATTCGGCACTGCGTGACTTTAACGGACAATTGCGCGATCGTGCGATGCTATACCTAAACGAATTTGACGTCCTTTTTTTCCCACAAACTGAGCTTTCTTTTGGTGGTATTTGATCACCTGTGCGATTTTTTGATCATGCGCTATAAACAAAAAAAGGAGCGTCAATTTTGCAAAAATAATATTTTTCACATAATTTTATATGAAATTCCCCCAAAAAAATGTAAAAATCTAAAATTTTTAAAAATTTTCAGCCAATTTGTTTTATGCTTCATATGTTTGGTTAAAAAAAAAAAAAAAAAAAAAAAAAAAAAAATCGCAAAAAGCGTATTTTGATTGGTTTGCGCAAAAGTTATCGCGTTTACCAGTGATCCTCAACTCCGGTCCTCAGGGCCCACTAACAGGCCAGGTTTTAAGTATTACCTTGGGGAGATGTAGACTAGAGTACTGCAATCACTGAGCAGCAAATTATATCACCTGGGATGTATTTCAGTTATCTTGCAAACCTGGCCTGTTAGTAGGCCCTGAGGACCAGGGTTGAGGACCACTGGCGTTTACTAACAAAGGGAAAGATTTTTGTCATTTTTGTTGTTTTTTTTTTTTAACGCGTAATGGCGGCGATCTGCGATTTTTTTTCGGTACTGCGACATTGCGGCGGACAGATCGGACCCTTGACTGACATTTTTGACACTTTTGGGGTTACCAGTGACATTTCTACAGTAATCAGTGCTATACATATGCACTGTTACTGTAAAATGACACTGGCAGTGAAGGGGTTAACTTTATTTGAGAGGGAGGGGCTGTGTGTGTCCCTAGGGGCGTGATTCTAACTGTGATTGGCTGTGGCTTGAGCTGTAGGAACAGTGATCAACGGTTCTACAAAGTAGAACCGTATGATCATTGTTTCTACACAGGGGAGAATGACAGGCGGCTTGTTTACACTAGCCGCCTGCCTTTCTCCCTCTGCACCGACGATCGCTGAGTGACCGGCGGACATCGGGTCCACCGGTCACACGCGCGGGGGTGTCAGTGACAGCGCGAGAGCGCGCCGGCGGCGGCGCGCGCTCGCTCCCCAGAGCCTCACAGGCTAGTGACGTATATATACATCACTCTGCCTGTGAGGGGCTGACCGCCGCAGTATATGTACTTGCGGCAGTCGGCAAGTGGTTAAGCAACTCTTCATTGTCTATCAAAAACCACTTTTACCTTTGTCAACCTATGTCCCTTTTCGGTCATCTGAATGAAAATTTAATTAATGTAGATATATAATTACATCAAACTACTGAAACCTAGTTTATATAACAAAGGCATCTTAATTGGCAAAGGTTGCAGGTGACAGTGTTGCCACACGTACCTTTTAACAATGCTGCGGCAGACGGTTGATTAACGTTTCTGAGCTAGCTTTAATATCCCACAAAAGAAATGTGTGGGAAGTGAAATGCTGGCATCCTATTTCATGTCAACGGAAAAGTTCATTAATGAAAAGGGGAAACATTTTGAAGAACTTTGAAGAAACTGAATAACATTCTTTGTTATATAGTAGCTGCAGGGAAGTCGACAATACAAAACACATTTCCTTGACAAAATAAAATTCTGCATTGCACTATTCAGTACAATTATGTGTTAGTGGTGTAGGGCTCCAAGTTTGTTCAACTAGCATATGGCAAAACAGGTGGCAGCACATACAGCGTCTCAATCTGACAGTACTTTGTTCGCATTGCCACTGGATAAATAAACAGTGATTTTTTTTTTTTTTTTTTATGAGTTATGTTTTATGCATAGAAGTTGTTCTCAGCACAGGTATAGGAGTATACCCATAGAGCTATGATCCCTAACCAATGGATTAAGTGCCACATGCAGCTTTCAGCAGCCTCTTATGCTAATGCCTCGTACACAGGATCAGATAATCAGACGACTAAAGCCCCGTACACACGTACCGATGGTCGGCTTACAAATGTTCCTCTTTTCTCCCCGGGATGTCGGTGTCTGCTGAAAAGTGCAAAGACAGCACAAGGACAGCACAAGAATTTTGTCCGCCGACTGCAGAAGTGATGTCATGTAATGGTTAACTTTCCCTGTGTTTTCTATTTTCTGAGCATGCCCAGTCTTGCAAATCTGCGGTCTGTCGGCCGAATTGTGTACTGACAGGCGAACAATCGTCCGTTCTGGTGTCGGCATACAAATATTTTCATGTTTGCACGAAAGACTTTTGTCCGCGGATTGTGCGCAGACATCTGTCGGAGGCACCATACTAACACGCGTACAATCGGCAGATCCTTCGTCCACCGACGTTTGTATGCCGACGATCGGTACGTGTGTACGGGCCTTTATTGTTCGCATTTTATGGCATGATACTAATATCGAATTCAACAATGCATACTAAATCTATGATTTTTTTTTTTTCGGACGATTCTGGAAAAGCTTCCGGATTGCGTAGCTACATATCAGAAGTGATGTAATTTTTGTGTGATTATCTGATCGTGTGTACGAGCATCATGCGGTGCCTTTGTCTATGGATTTTTAGCAAATACTGTACTGATTAAACGTGTGTTGTTCACTAGGCTATCATACAAGAAAACAAAGTTTTTGTGTTTGTCCCTTTGGATATGGTTGGATGGCCTGTCATGATCGGCTGTCGAAAGCTGTGTACCAATGATCAGATTATCGTGCGATCAATTTGAAAACAATTTTTTTTCCTCTAATTATCTGTGAGGCATACACACACACACGTCACAGTTTTTTTCCTAAGATTTTGATTCTTTACATTATTGACCAAAAATTTCAACAGACCAATTGCTCTAATTATTAAAGTGTATCTAAACCCAAAAGCAAAAATATAATACACTGCAGCTTTTTTTTCTTCATTTTCACCTAGTGATCTGGCATTTATGGCCGACCATACATGGTTCGAATCTCGGCCGGTTCCTGCTGAACTGTTATTGGGCAAGCCGAATGTACCAAGTTGATCAATCGATCAACTTGGGTACAACCAGCCTGCCAGATTCTCTTACGATTATTGCTAGCTGCTGCTGTAGCGGCTAGCGATATTCACGATATTGCCAAACCACCCCTGCTGGGAGCAGACAATAACTCAGCAGGGGGGGGGGGGGGGATTCCCTGACAGCATTGTTTGGGTTGATGGGGAAATCGTGCAAATTTCTTTCCTGCAACCATGGAAATTTGTAGGGTGTATGGCCTGCCTAAGGCTGGCCATACACTATACAATTTTCTTATTCCATTTCCTTTAGATTTACCTTAAACTATGTAGTGCAAGGGCCTACCTGACTGCATACAAATTGAAAGTGTTTAGGTTTAACCCTATATTACATGGTTTTGGTAAATCTAAAGGAAAGTTGAACAAGAAAATTGTATAGTGTATGGCCAGCCTTAGTCTGTTATTTTTCAGCCTTCTAGAATATACCCAGCTGTCTAGCAAAAGTGGCAATTAGAGAGCGAAGACAAACCATTTAACACTGGCAGGGTGCTTACATAAGGCAGCATGCACGCAGGGGCCCTTGGTTACGGCACGGAGTTCTGAAGGTACGGCATGGTATGTCAGACCTTCAGAGCGCATACGCTGGTGATGTCATAGGCAGCACCCACGGTGAATATCTCGTAAATGGTGCACGTTTAGAAGATATTCATTTTACCTACAGGTAAGCCTTATTATTGGCTTACCTGTAGGTAAAAATCACAAAGTGGACTTTACTACCGCTTTAATAAGGATTAACAGGAGTTCAGCTTTAATTTGCTGATTAAATCCATCCAAATTTGTGAAAGGCATAAAAAACTAACCTTTACACAAGTTGAAAATGCTGCTGTCTAAGGGTGGCTTCTTTGTCCCTCCATATAATGGAGCCAGCCTAAGACAGGAAGAATGTTAATCGGCCAGATGGGCAGATGAAAATAAAGAAGAAAATGAATGCAGTTATTACATTTAGGGCCCGTTCACTCTAGAATGCAGTGCCGGAAAACAGCGTTCCCATGCAGCTTCCTGCACTGCATTCCAATTGCAGTGCCCTTGCTATCTGCTGCAGGGATCAGTTCAAAGTTAAAAAGACACCCCAAACCCAGGTTGCAAACGCAGTGCATTTGCTCGCACCAGATTGCATGGTACAAAAGTACCATGCGATGCGGTTGTGGTGTGTTTCAAAAAGTAGTGTATGCTATACGTCTGGTGCGGTGCGATACGTTTGGTGTAGTGTGGTGCAATTAAAGCAAACATGACAAATTTACCATAGTTTATTGTGCCATAAGTGGCATGTATGGACGCTTCACAGGGGAAACTAAAACATACAGCTGCCATATAAAAATTAAAAAAGGAAGTATGGGGTTCACCCTGTCATGTTTTAAGGTTGCAGACCTATGTGGTGCCAGACAATGTGCACACAGATTAAACTTAAGCTGAGCATTGAGCTGAATGAAAAAAAGCGAACAGATTCCTCCATCCACAAAAGCAGGATGGATGAAGGAATTCACCCTGGCCGAGTTACTTTATTCTGACAGAGAGACTCTCCACTCTCAGAATACATTGATCATTGGCTGTAGCCAACTGGCTGCAGTCGCAGATTGACAAAAGTTTTTCCACTTTCCTGTTCAACAGAATTCTATCCAACAATCAACTGCGGTCAAACTGGGATGGCCACACTTTAGTGAACTGATCACATTTCAGCCAGATTGGCAGGGTTCGATCCATCTATGGCCAGCTAAAGTCCGTTATCAGATGACAGGCAAGAATCTATCCCGTAAAAAAAAATTGTGGTCAGAAGAAGAAGAATAACAGACACAGTTCTTTAGGATCAAACCAGGAGATCCATAGATCAGTTTATGAATCCAGAAAACAGGCCACAGTAAAAACGAAAACAGCAAAAGGAATTACATCTCAAGTACCAAAACACCAGCATAAAACATTTCTGATCAGGCCCTACTGTAGAATACTGAGCAGAATTTATGTTTTGACACAAGAAGCACACTTTATTTTGTCCGTTACTCTATAGTACTACATGGCGATGGCAGAGTACAGCATGGGGACTAATGCAAGTGAATGAACCAGCCACAGGAGGACCACTTGCTGTCCATTGGAGGCAAGCAGGTGCCTCTTGTTCCTCACACAGCAATGGATTAGCAGATTTAAAACTTAGCAAATAAATGATAAACAATACATGGACCTATAGCAACAAAAACAGGTTCAGTGGACTTTAACAACTTTTAATTTGGTTCACAGCTTGCAAATATTTTGTTAAAACCCGCTAAAAGCTTGCTTAAAGCTAAATAATACTCAACACACCCATTCCACAGGTGATAGGTGCTCAGAGAAAGATGCTTCTTAATTGCAATAAAAATCCTCTTTAGTGTGGAGTTTCCAGGTTGGATTAAAAAATTGTATGTCTTAAAGTGGTTGTAAACCCTTACAGATACCCAGTGAAGTGACTGGCATCAGGTTATTCACAGAGATGAACTAAATCCTCCTACATAAGCGGTGTCTGTTTATCTGCAGTCTTATCTTCTCTACATCCATTCAGGGGGGCAGAGATCTAAACTTACACACTGCAGAGTTCAGTGAGGAGAGCTCTGACAGCTAATTGGATGGAAGAGACACCCCCCCCCCCCTCCTTTACACAGCATACAGGAACAGAGGTGAGGCTGTCAATTTTCTGGAGGTCCCTCCCCTGTAATCATTCTTATCTTGGCGTCAAGAAAACTTGTCAGAAGAGATTGATGCAGAGGAACAAAGCAGCAGACAGAAATGACACTTAGTGCTCTTAAATGAGACAAGTACACACTATAGAGGGATATGCTATGTTCATATTTCAGGTCTGAGGCTCACAACCACTTTGGGCAACACAATCGGTCAAGGAACTGTTGTTGGACCTTCAATACCAATACCATGGTTCAAGGAACTGCCGTTGACCCTAGCCTTAAACTTTTTAGTTAATGCATCATCATTAAACTAGTTTTGTACTGGATAGTATACTGAAAGATTCTGTACATAGGCACAAATATGTAAATTTTATCATTTTAATAATATTTCAGTTGTATTTTTTAAATTTGAAGTTTTCAAGCAGAATAAAGCTGTAAGGAATATATTTATTTTCAGACTCATCCATCCTTGTTATACAGACTAACAAAGAATGACCTACTCCAGCAGGCAAAGTAACATCGTGAGAAGAAGCTGTCCACACAAAATGACTGTGTATGGGAAAAGGCAAAGTTATAAGTCATATAGAGGGGTTTATTAAATCCCCTAAAACATATTAAAGTAGCAGACATGGTAAGGATAGACCTGCATGACTGTTTTTGTTCATTATAACTGTATGTAATTATTTTGCTACAGCTCAGAAAATGTACAGTGACAAGTTACTCTACTGAGTCACGATGTATTGAACCGTGTAATCAAGAGAAAAGAAAGGTGACAGACTACTGAATACACTGTCTTTAAAATACTTAAATATTTATGGTCATTTAAATGATCAGTCCACCCAAGTGTCATATTGCAATTGTAGGTGGTGGCCTGATGGGCCTAATTGACCTCTTACGTCTTACAGGTCTTGGATCCTTACAAGGAGAGCTCACTGCTATAGTTCCTCACTCTGTTCTATCCACCAGGGAGATTTAGGGTTTCTGTGATCCACTGCATGTTCTAGCTACTCCTTGTACAGTTTCCCTAATTTATAAAACTACATATCCAACATGCAGAGTGGGACCCCTTCATAATGGTTATGGCCCATGTGCAGACTTGCCAAATATACCAGGAGAATGCCCAAGAGGCAGAAAAAAACCTGCCAAGTGGTTTGTCTTCTCAACATATGCGTAAATCGTTTTTTTCTCAATACTTTGCATTTTTTGGCTACCTCTTGGCACCTCGGGTTCAAGCACAACAACTGCAGCATAATCGTGTGTTTCTAGTTTTGGGCTGAATAACCACTTCTGGCAGGGCTCTCCAGAACCTTGTATGCAAATTCTTGTTCTTGGATAGCAAGACAAGAAATGTAGGGGATGGTTGTCATAAAGACATGAAGACAGAGAGCTAACAGAAATGGATTTAAACTAAGGTGCTGCTGTGCCACCCCCCCCCCCCCCAAATAAATAAATGCATTGGATAAGTGCTGAGTGGAACATTAAGTATGTATGAGAGTCACTCTAAGTGAAGGTGGCAGCTCCCCCAGAGAAGGTTCATAGTTTCTCTATAGTTTGACAAAGGGGTGGAACCCCAAAACACACAACCACCCCACCTTTACGGAGTGACGTCATTGCCGATTGGAGCTTAGTGTTACCGTGCAGGCTGAGGATACCCAGAAGCCGCCACAAAAGCTGGGTTGTTTGTGATCCACCTCCCTGAGCTACAGTGGTCCTCTCCACATCCACACAGCAGCTTCTAGGCCGAACTCTGCAACCATCAGTTGCTTGCGTGCCACTGATGACAACTCTCCTATTGATGATATGCTGCTCTTTTTTTCATAATATGTGTGTGCATTACCCTAATATCATCTCATGCTCCATCTGAGTGGTTTACACTCACATGGAGGTTCCCTTTCTCGTTTGTTTTTATAGACACAGACAGCAACGCTAAAGCTTTGCCATTTTACTGGGGGGGGGGGGGGGGGGGGAACAAAAAGGGGGTTTTTGTTACTTTTTTTTTAATTAAGCCCCGTTTCTAAGAATGACAATTCTATCCCTTTCTAAAGAAATATTTTAAAAATGTTTTTTTAAAAAATTGCTGAAGTCACATTTTAAACCCAATAGAAGAATGGGAGAAGTTGAAAACATTCACCAAGAAAAACCTTAAAAACTCCAAAACAGTCAACAAGCCAAATCCCATGGTTTTCAAATTGTCCCTGTTCACATTTGAGTGTTCAGGTACTTGAAGTTTAAAAAAGGTACATGGCATAATGGGCCATACACTTTTTCCTTTAGATTTACCAAAACCATATAATACGAGGTCAAACCTAAACACTTTCAATTTGTATGCAATCTGGCAGGTCCTTGCACTACATAGAAAAGGTAAATCTGAAGGAAAAAGTCTTCAGAAAATCTTATAGTGTGCATGGCCCTTTACTTTTTAAGCAGAATACGGCATTTGTGGCCCAAAAGACTTCAACTGGATCATGCAAACAAATGTGTGTTTTTCAGGCATTTCCATAAAAAAAATGTCTATGGGACCGAATGCGTAATCCTGCCCCATAGAAGATCCTGTATGGCACTTCATGCTTGAAAACACACAAAAAACATCAAAATCACCAATATATGCTGCACTCAAGTGTGAATGGGGCTAAAGCAGTGAAGGGAACACTCACTGCAGCTGAATCATACTTGTGAATGTATTTTTATATACAGCGAATGATTCATTATTGGTACTCTATGAGCTACTTAAACCCAATTTCAAAAACCACCTTAATTTGGCTTTCCCATTCCAAATTGACTTTTGCATGCCTAAAATGGCAAAATGTACACAGTTCTATTTTTGCAAAACATGGGAGTAATGACAATTCTCAATTTCCACTATCTCTATAAATTATTAAATTCAGTTATTTTAAGCCTACTTGTGTGGTTTCTAAATGGCCACATCTCTCAGATTTTTGCTTTAGGAATACAGCGGCTCAGGATCCAAAATAGCTCATAAATCTTCATTTATATTTTTAGGTCACTGTTACCAGTCATATATCAACAGTTTAATCAATAAAACTAAGATATGTGTCCTTTCTGTTCTTTCAGATGAAATGCAAGTGCTCGTTTCACCCAGGGCACAATCTTCTTAACTCACTGACATGTGCTGTGGGGTGGTGATGTCAAGAAGCAGCTTGGCCTGAAACATCAACCAGTGACAGATGAGGCTCATTAAGGTTAAAGCTTAAATAGCAGAGCACCACTACACCTTCTTTGGACCTAATATGTTCAGATCATCGAAAATAAATGGGATAGCAGACTTTGCGCTCTTATAAAATGTTCAAACGCCTCTGCCTGTGTCAAAGAGGAATCATTGCCTATCATTGATGATCTTTGAGGAATCATTGACTATCTTTGTCAAGAATGCTTTTTTACGATATGCACATTATATTTTGGTCTCATTATTAAACTCACAATATTTCAAAATTGTACAGTAAGGGATTTTAAGACCCAATAAAAGGAGAACTTAAATTACTACATCAACCGTTTCTCTTCTTGTTCCTCCCCCCTCCTTCCTCCAAAAATGGAAAGAAAAAAAAAATGTATTACAGCTTTTACCACTTTGTACTTCTTTGTGCTGCAAAGTAGCAATTGCTGCCATCTGGTCTAGGCTGGACTTTGCTGCCTACTAGGATTGCTACGTCACTCCTATGCCAGGATTATTATGGTGCATCTGTGCACAATAACCAATCAGCTTCTAAATTCAACTTGTTCAATTAGGTTTTGACAATTAAAACCTAGAAGCTGATTGGTTACTATGCACAGCTGCACCAGATTATGTGTGCTCCAGTTTTAGCAAATCCTCTCAGTGTGTTACCAAGGGCGCTGGTCCCTAAGATTCAGTGATTCAGTGCATGCACAGATATGCTGCAATAGGATTTCTGCACATGCACACAAAGGCCATGGGACGCTGTGAGTTCCATATACCAAAAATGTGCATGGTTTGTGTGTAGGCTTAGAAAACCAGGCATGTGTGCAAATACACTGCCAGTCTCTGCGAGGTCTCAAGTACCTGGCAAAGGCAGACTGTGGACAGATTTTGGAAGTTTGAAAGTTGAGCACCAAACATTCTAAATGCACAATCTAAAATGCATATAAAGTGGCCATTTTAGCAAAGTATTTGTATTTCAGTCAATTCAGTACAGAAATGTACACAGCTCTGCCCGGCCAATCGGACCATTTTCATTTTACCTTTATAAACCATAAAAGAGAAGCAGGGGCCTGATGAGGTCATCTATTTGAGATTTGATTATATAGATTAGCAACTATTTATTAGTATGGCCTTGTAGATCCAGGCATGTGACATGGGCCGGTAGGCGCAGCTTTGAGACGGTACCTCTTCTTCCATACGGTTTATTTTCTGCATATTTATATTTATATATATATATACACACATACATACATACATACATACACACACACACACACACCCCCCTTTAAGGTTGAGGTATGACTATAACTTATGCAAAGTTGCATTAATAGTTTTTCTCGGCCTTCATTCCTTTTTGTCCCATTGGAGATAGTTATTTATGTGATTATTTTTACATATTTCGACAATTTTGTACTAATCTTTTTTCCTTTATTGTAGCCTGATCTATGTAAATATAACAATTCATGTAGTACAGTATATGTTCCTGATGAAGCGGGTGATCCCGTGAAATGCGTAGACTGGTCAACAATTGAATTTTAGATCTACAAAACCAACAGACTCTGTAACCCTTGGAGGTTTTTTTTTTTATATACATCTCCAGAGAGCAAATAAAAATGGAGGTTTTTCCTATTTAATACAATAGAATTAGATATTTTATATGTGGTTGTGTAAGAGTGGTTCTCAAACGCATACATAACTTCCCCTTTTCTTTTTTTTTTTTTGTATAAATTGTATTTTATTAAGGATTTTCCAGGGGTTACATAACAAGAAACATGTAAACGTGATCAAAGGTTAACGCATCGTTAAACCAGTCAGTTATAGATTAAATATCATAGTATGTATTCCAAAGGAGGGTGGGCAAAGTAGCCGGTTCTTCTGGTTGCTTCGGAAGTGAAGTACATATCAAGGGGTGCAGATAATGATTCAGGAGTTTCTTTGTAAATTTTGGGTTTTGGTAGTGCAATCAGCGAGCTAATGATGAAATATCCAGTTTGTAGAAAGTAAGCCACGGTGCCAAGTTTTTCTTCAACTTTGGTATTTTACAGAGTTGCTTTAGCAAACATGACTTCCATTTGTAGGTGTTGGTTAAGGAGTTGGTGGACTATTTGAATGTTAGGAGGAGAGTTGCTGTTCCATTGTTTTGTGATGGGAGAGTCTATTAGAATTTAGGTGAGAATTGTATGATATGAAGAGCATGGGCTTCCGCAGGTAGGGGCAGGGGGGGGGGGGAAATGGGTCCCAGAAGTGGGCAGGACCACCACATGTGTAGCGTAGATCTGATGACACGGCATTTCCTCTAACATGAGGGGGGGGTACTGAGGCGACATTGCCGACAGTCTCTTGGGTGTATAGTACCATTCATGAAGGATTTTTTGAGCGGTTTCCCAATGAGAGAGGCATTTCTAAGTGGTGCGTGAGTCCTGGTGCTAGAATGATGGTTCTGTTGAAAAAAAGTCTAGTGATTTCTCAAATTCCCCTTTTCTATCCAGTATTTTTTCTATGTATGTTTGGGATGATGCCCATGGGAACCTAAGTATTTATGCATGGCATCCTACCCAAAATTTATAGAAAAGTCATCTATTTTGCTCCTTTTAGCATGTTCCTTGTTAGCACATTTGCAGGAACTCGTCACCTGACTGGTGCCTAGTTCTACCCCACCCTATCCTTGTCAAAGTTCTGCTGTATAGGGAGCAAGATACCAAATTACAAAAAAAAAAAAAAAAAATCGGATATTTACACTAGTTTGATTTAAAAAGAAAATGCATTAAATGCAAAAAATGTTTAGCAATAAATACCTAGATACATTTTTTGTGTTTTATAGATGCTTGAGGTTTAATTATAGAATTATCCTTTTACGCAAGGATAATCTTTAAGCATGCAGCACTCTTTGATATTTCACTTTAGTCTTCACCCACTGGTTGAATGGAAAAAAAAAAAAATCAATTCATGTATGGGCTGCCTTAGTCTTTAGTCTTATCAAACACCCGTAAGAATGGAAATGTCTCTGTGTGGAATAGGAAGAACTAGCTGTGCATAGGTTTATTCTGGTTACGTTTAGAATGAATATGCTTAAAGAACAACTGCGAGTAGACCACCAATTAAATACTTCGGATTCTCCTCGATTTAGTACTTTGCTGTGCCTTTCCAATGAACACATCCTCATCTTAGTGTGCATGCATACAACTGTCCCATTATTTTCTGGGTAGGCTGTCCTATGCTGGACCACTGAAGGCCACTGTAACTTTGACTTACCCATAGGAATAAATGGGGTCACGACGCAAGAGGAAGACCTTTTTGCTCCAAAGGCTGTGTGGCACTGGGCAGCGCTGCAGCAAAGATGGCTGGTTCAAAGAGGAAGGTAGGTATTTGATCTAGAAGGCTGTACTCAGGAAAGTTGGGGGAACTTATTAAGAACAGCTGTATCTTAAGTACATTTGAACTTTGAAGCTGATCTCCAGGCAGATATAAAAGCCACAAATTAATGCAGCTCTGTATTCATTATTTCATCAATAAAGCTAAAGTTTAATCTGCTTATACTTTGCCTTCCCTGCCCCCTTATTAGCATCCTAATGCAATTGTTAACCGCCTCCCACCTGGCCTATAGACAAACAACAACTGGGCGGGAGCTCTATTCTCCTGGGTGGACATAGACATCTTCCCAGGATTGCGCCCCATGGGGTATTTTGGGGAGTATTTGTGCTGTCCTGGCATTTTCGGGCTTCAAGAAATGTGATCAGGACTGATCCAACTGTGAGATATACAGTACGATATATACCATAGTTTGTAGACTCTAGAACTTTTCTACAGACTAAATAATATATACGGACATGGGCTATTTGTACCAAAGACATGTAGCAGACTACATTTTGCCTTAAAATTTATGAAGAAAGCTCATTTATTTGCAAAATTGTATAACAGAAACAAAAGAAAAACGTGTTTGGTCTTCAAAATGTTTGGTCTTTCTTCATTTATTTAGCAAAAAATAAAAACCAAGAGGTGATTAAATACCACCCAAAAAAAGCTCTATTTGGGTGGAAAAAAAAAAAAGACGTACAGTGTTGTATGATCGAGCAGTTGTCATTAAAGTTGTGACAGCGCTGAAATCTGGTCTGGGCAGGAAAGGGGTGAAAGTGTCTGGTACTGAGTAAATAAAACACATTTGTTCCAATTATATACCTTATTTCAAATCCAGTGGCGTCAGTGTTGGCTCTCTGTGATTCTCAATGCAATCCAGGCAGATAATAGCTGATCGGAGGTACCAACAGGTTGAAAACCCCACTGCACCCTGCCTCAGTACTCCTGTGAAGAACTCTAGGCCCAGATACAAGCAGTTAGCTGGCTCCTGGGAGGAGGTATTCAAATATCAAAATGCCTTAATAAGTGAATGTTAGTCTGGAGTAATGGGCATTCCATGGCCGGCGCCATTTGCATGCAGATTGCTCTAAGTAACACTCTTATGTAATGCACAGCCGCCAAATCCTAAAATTCTATGAGTGTGGGCCAGGGGCGGACTAGGAAGGAAAGTAAAAAGTGATAGATGATGCTGGATGCCCTCTAGCCAGGAAATGAGATGGGTGCTATCCGGCTTGCTACAGCTTTTAATGTACACAATTATCCCCAATTGAAAGGTGCCACAAAGGTGAGTGGCTATGGGGCTCCATCAAATATTTGCTATGGGGCCTATGAATAGTAGTTATGCCCCCGATGTTACAGATACAGCAAGGAACACAATCACCAAGACTCAATTAAAATGTGCAAACCATTAATGAATTGATAAATGAAACCTACAAATGAAAGAAATGCCAGTGCTGCTGTTGCTGACCTGAAAAACGCAAGCCGCTTTGCTGTAGGTCAATTACTGACCCAGAATAAAACTTTAGCAAATAAAATCAGAACTCCTAAATAGATTTGTTCCTGTGTAATGTTCCCCTCCCAAAAAATCATTGTTGCAAGACAATAACATGAAAATAAAGCGGTGTTTGTCCTTAAAAAAATAAATATATATATATATATATATATTATATATATATATGCGCATTACCTTGCTATCTTAAAGTGGTTGTAAAGGCATAAGGATTTTTTAGCTTAACCACTTGCCGACCGCCGCACGACTATTTACGTTGGCGGTCAGCCCCTCACAGGCAGAGCGACGTAGGGCTACGTCGCTAGCCTGTGAGAGTCTAGGGAGCGAGTGAGCATGCTCCTGTGTGGTCACGGACCCCCCCCCCCCCCCACGCACGCACGTGACCGGCAGACCCGATGTCCGCCGGTCACTCAGCGATCGTCGGGAGGAGAGGGAGAAAGGCAGGCGGCTGATGTGAACAAGCCGCCTGTCATTCTCCCCTGTGTAGAAACAGTGATCATACGGTTCTACTATGTAGGACCGTTGATCACTGTTTCTACACCTCAAGCCACAGCCAATCACAGTTAGAATCACGCCCCTAGGGACACACATAACCCCTCCCTCTTAAAAAAAGTTAACCCCTTCACTGCCAGTGTAATTTTACAGTAACAGTGCATATGTATAGCACTGATTACTGTAGAAATGTCACTGGTAACCCCAAAAATGTCAGTCAAGGGTCCGATCTGTCCGCCGCAATGTCGCAGTCCTTCAAAAAAAAAATAAAAAAATCTCAGATCGCCGCCATTACGCGTTAAAAAAAAAAAAACAAAAATGACAAAAATCTTTCCCTTTGTTAAATGCGATAACTTTTGCGCAAACCAATCAAAATACGCTTTTTGCGATTTTTTTTACCAAACATATGGTAAAAAAAAATTGGCCCAAAAAGTAAAAAAATTTTGATTTTTTACTTTTTTTGGGGGGGGGGGGGGGGGAATTTCATATAAAAAAATGTGAAAATATTATTTTTGCAAAATTGACGCTGTTTTTTTGTTTATAGCACAAAAAAGTAAAAATCGCACAGGTGATCAAATTCCACCAAAAGAAAGCTCCGTTTGTGTAAAAAAAAAAAAGGGCGTCAAATTTGTTTGGGTACAGGGTCGCACGACCGCGCAATTGTCCGTTAAAGTCATGCAGTGCCGAATCGCAAAATAGGCCCTGGTCAGGAAGGGGGTAAAATCTTCCGGGGCTTAAAGCGGTTGTAAACCCTATAAAAAAAAAAAAAATAAAAAAAAAAAAAGCCTGCAAGACAAAGGCATAATGAGCTAGTATGCATCGCATACTAGCCCATTATGTGTAACTTACCTTAAAACGAAGCCCCGACACGGACCCCCGGACATCGCTGCGGGCGCTGCCATGATCCCTCGTCGTCTCTTCCGGGTTCGGCGGCTCCGGCGCGATGATTGGCCGGAGCCGCGATGACGTCACTCCCGCGCATGCAGTGATTTTTCTGGCAAGCTCCCGGCAACTTAATTGAAGGTCCCCCCGGACCTTCAGAGCGCATGCGCCGCTCGCGCGAGCGGCTGCATGCACTGTAAATATCTCCTAAACCGTGCCGGTTTAGGAGATATTATTTGTACCTACAGGTAAGCCTTATTATAGGCTTACCTGTAGGTAAAAGTGTCAAAAAGCGGGATACTACCGCTTTAAGTAGTTAATATATTCTATGAAATAATATAAAAACCTTCAGTGTACAGCAGCCCCCCTAATACTTGCCTGAGCCCATCTCGATCCAGCGATGTTGCACGAGAGGCTCAGCTGTCTGGGACTCTCTCTCCTGATTGGCTGAGACACAGCAGCGGGCACCATTGGCCCCCCTGCTGTCACTCAAAGTCAGTGAGCCAATGAAGAGAGGGGGAGGGAGCCGAGTTGCAGCTCAGTATCTGAATGGTTCGGCTCGGGTGCCCCAATAGCAAGCTGCTTGCTGTGGAGGCACTCAACAGGAGGAAAGGGCCAGGAGAGCCAAAGAGTGACCCGAGAAGAGATCTGGGCTGCTCTGTGAAAAAACCAACTACACACAGGAGGTAAGTAAAAAAGAGACTTTAGTATCACTTTAAAGCAGAGTTCCACCCATATATTAAACTTTCCGCCCCTGCGTTCGGGACTACTGCACGATTTATCATTGGGCACTTATTTTTTTTCCCAGCAATTTATGTACCTTCTATCGCCAGGCAATGCTCCGCTTCCACTGTTCCTCGCCGCGGCAAGGTAAGTAATTTCCGTCCGGTGGCCGCGCATTGGCTCCTGGGATACGAGTTTCATCAATCCCAGGAGCCAATGGACGCCTCTAATGTAGGTCACCCCAATAAAACTTAGGTTTCACATGGAGTTGCACTAGTACATAACTATTTTTTAAGTGTCTTTATTATTATCATACTGTATATTTCTGTACTGTTAACCTTTAAAAGTGCAGTCATGCTTTGAAATAAAATAAAAAAATGCAGGCACGTCCACTTTTATACCACAAAGAAAAACAGTATAATTTCTGGAAAAACCTACTTCCTGCTGATTTTTAGTCACTTCTTTTACTTCTTGTGAATTTCAGTGATTTAGTCAAAAAAGAGCGGACACAAAAAATGCAAGTTTGCAAGTGTATCAAGGCATTGGCTCATATGAATGGCTCCTATATCCTATGGAGGAACACAGTAAGCTTGTGTGTACAGGCTTTAACCACTTAAACCCCGGAGGATTTGGCTGCTCAAAGACCAGGGCCTATTTTGCGATTCGGCACTGCGTGATTTTAACGGACAATTGCGCGGTCGTGCAAGGCTGTACCCAAATGAAATTGAAGTCCTTTTTTTCCCACAAACCAAGCTTTCTTTTAGTGGTATTTGATCACCTGTGCGATTTTTACTTTTTTTTATATAAACAAAAAAAAAAAAGAGCGACAATTTTGAAAAAAAACAATATTTTTCACATTTTTTTTTTATATGAAATTCCCCCCCCCCCCCAAAAAAAATTTAAAAGTCAAAATTTAACATTTTAGGCCAATTTGTTTTCTGCTACATATTTTTGGTGAAAAAAAAAAAAAAAAAAAAAATCGCAATAAGCGTATTTTGATTGGTTTGCGCAAAAGTTATTGCGTTTACTAACTATGGGAAAGATTTATGTCATTTTTATTGTTTTTTTTTTGTTTTTTTTTTAACTAGTTATGGCGGCGATCTGCGATTTTTTTTGCGGGACTGCGACTTTGCGGCGGACAGATCGGACCCTTGACTGACATTTTTGATACTTTTGGGGGTACCAGTGACCTTACTGCAGTAATCAGTGCTATACATATGTAAAGGAGATAACCGCGCTAATGATATACTAAAAAGCTGCAGCTTCAGGTGAGACAGCACCAACCACAAGTAATAAATAGAAAAAGCCACGCTAAAGTAACCTGATAGGTGTAATGCACCGATCTCGCTAAAAAATGATAATGTTCTAATGAGGAACAAAATATGGCAACAGGTGTCAGATATGCACTCAAAGCGAAATCAATGTATAGATAGGTAAATATTGAGCATAGCAGGGGGAACTTCTATATGAACAAAATTAACACAATATCTTGATTAAATATTGGCCAGAAATCAGAACCATAAAAGTTCATAAAATTTATAAAGTTCATAAGTAGTCATAAAGTCCCAGAGATGAGTTCCCAGATCGGTGGAGTGAAAGAATCCAATAGGCTAATCACCACAGTGCTGCACACAAGAGACATGCATATCTCCTTACCAGATGAAAGGTTAAATGAGCATATACTGGTGATTCCTCACAGCGCCACTCAAACAGGATCTCAGCAGCCACAAGCCTCCAAGACACAGCCAAAAAGATGGCGATACCGATATAATCCACAG
This sequence comes from Pelophylax lessonae, assembly GCF_965119305.1. NCBI lineage: Eukaryota > Metazoa > Chordata > Amphibia > Anura > Ranidae > Pelophylax > Pelophylax lessonae. The sequence continues at coordinate 412,306,841 of NC_138768.1, forward strand.
GGTGGAGCTCAAAGCATCATAAAAGACAAGAGGGACTATATAGTGTAATACCGTACAGACTTTATTAATAAATCTTAAAAACACACTCACATTGTAGAAGAAAGAAAAATCGCATGTAACAAGCCGGCCGGCTCTCGTGTAGCCCGTTCCTCGGGGCAGCGTGGTGACGTCAGCACGCCGTACCCTACGCGCTCGTCTGCAAATTAGATCTAATCCCCATAAGAAGTCTTTGCTCATCAATATCTCTATGGACCTAGTTTTGTGCGTTGGTCCAAATCATTTGGTGGAGGGGGATTATGGTACCCTACGAGGGATTATGGTAGCACTTACCACTGTTGGTAATGGGCAGTCACTGCCCACGCAGATGGAGGTATGAAACTCTGGCTCTTCTTCCACTTTTTTCCATTAGGGCTTCCAGGACAGACTAGGAACATTCCAATTGGTCAAAGTGGTCACATGCACGTGACCACCCAGAATTGCTCTGATCCCCGAAACACTAAGGAAAGATGGGGAAGAAGAGCAGGGCTTTCAAATCCCTGGACTACTGCACCAGCTGCACAGGCACTGACAGCTAATTACCCACAGGAGGCAAGTGCACCTTTTTTTGTGAACAGGTGAACTTACACTTTAACAAAATTGTAATAAAAGAGTTTAATTTTTAATGTCTGTGCGAATATTTGTGTCATGTACACTAAAAGATCATATTTTGTTGGTACACGTACTGTGGCATATGTGTGTCATGTATACAGCGAGCAGGCTCGGATTTTTTTTTTTTTTTTAATGTTGCGCTCTTTAAGCTGTCCTCACTTTTAAATTGACCACACTAACTATTAGGCGCAGCACACTATGAATACTGCCTTGTTCTTCTCCTATGGGTGCCCAAAGTCTTTTATAATTGTTGCAATGCCCCCAAGTTCCACTCTGCTGTATAAAGATCAATCAACGTTATATGGGAGCTTCTGTAACCAAAGTCGGGGAAATTGGGAAATCATAAAATCTATAAACTTGTGGATTTTATCATGCTTGGGGAAAAACATTTCCAGCCAATAAGGGCTTTTTCCAGAGAGAACATTTAAATAAAATATAACACTATTATTATGGGGATTACAATTATTCTGGCGCCAAGGCTCTGAGATATGGAGCAAAATTAATCTTCCCTATTGAGTAAACAGACTGGGCTTCAGCTCAAATTGACAAAGAGCCTCATGCAACTGGCTGATATCATAAAAGGGCATTTCTGACATGATAAACAAAGCGTGGGTTTTAATTCTGATCAAAACACCATACAGTGGGGCGGTCTCCCACGACAAAACACCGAGACAGAGGTGCCGATGGCTGAGACCTTCTATGAATATAAAGGTCACCTTCATTTGAGATTTCTGCAGTTTCTGTTTATTTTTGTGCATCTATTACTAACTAAAGCACGCATTGGAGATTGTGAGGTCTCTCTCATTTATATTGGCACCGCAATGTTTGAATCCAGCAACCTTTCCACCGAGCCTGCTATGATTAGGTTCAAGAAGTCCTGAAAAAATATTTTTTCATTTACAGAAAATAAAACTTGTTTTGAAAGGGATTATAGAGGAAAAAAATATCAAAAATATAAATATATTTTTCTTTTTTAAAGCAGAATTCCAGATTTTTTTTTTAAACAAGGAGAAACTTTTTATATATATTTTTTTTTATTGCTTTAATTGAACTAAATGTGGAACTAAACTTTTTTTTTTTTTTTGTTTCTTTTTAATAAAAAATATCATATAGCCGGTCACATACATAAAGTCGGCAACCAGGTGAGGATAAAGCAAAGTTCTTTATTTCATCCACGGAGTTCACCTGTTCCAAACAGAGCCGACAATAATGTGTTTTAGCCATAAAGGCCAAAGTTCTAGATAACCACCTTTCACCCCCTTCCTGCCCAGGCCAATTTTCAGCTTTCAGTGCTGTCGCACTTTAAATGACCAAATTACCATTTTGCAATCGTGCATAACTGTACCCAAATGATATTTTTATAATTTTCTTCACACAACTAGAGCTTTCTTTTTGTGGTATTTAAATCACCACTAGTTTTTTTTTTGCTAAAAATAAAACACAAACTTAAAAAAGACCAAAAATGTTGAAGAAAGAAAATGTGTCTTAGTTTCGGTGAGAACATTTTGTGAATATCTAATTTTTCTCCTTCACTGATGTGCACTGATGAGACTGCACTGATGGGCACTGAAGAAGCAGCACTAAAGGGCACAGATGGGGTTGCACTGATGAGGAGGTACTAATATGCAGCACTGATGGGCACTGATAGGTGGCACTGATGAGCACTGACAGACGACGCTGATGGGCACTTATAGGTGGCAATGATGGGAGGCACTGAAAGGTACAGCTTGGCCTCACTGATAGGTACAGCTTGGCCTCACTGATAGGCACAGACTGGTGTCACTGATAGGCACAGAGTGGCATCACTTATGGGCACTGTTGGGGCTGCATAGTAATCAGGGCACTGATGATCAGTGCCCTGATACCTATACATGTCTACCCTGTGAGGAGATCCCGCTGATCAGCTCTCCTTACCTCACACTCTGAGGCGAGAAGAGCCAATAAATGGCATCTCCTTGTTTACACGTGATCAGCTGAGAATGGACACAGCCGATAACATGGGTAAAGACTAGAGCTGCAGCTCTTGTACCTGTAAAGGCAGCAAACACAAGTTGTTTACATTTTTTAACACCGCCATTAACTTGGTGCTGGGGCTCGGAGCGTATTTAGACTTTAAAGCCAACATGGCTTGTATGGTCTGTAGAGCACTTTTAACCCTTCTTAGCAGAATTCCCGAGTGTGGCTCGGAATTAACTTTTTAGTACCAAAAGCGGTAACCCTGAGCCACACTCGGGACTACCCTGCAATGTTACTCCCCTTCCCTGCGCTCCCCCGGCGTCCTCCCCTCTGTCCTCACACTCTCTCCCCACTCTGTGCAAGGCCGATTGCTGGCACCTGCCTTCCGGTTCCCTTCCCTGCGAGCGTTGCCACACAGGGGGGTGGAACCAGCGGCAAATTCAAAAGTGTAAATACACAAATGACATGATACAAAGCTGTGATCCTAACGGATTACACTGTATCATGCCATTTCAGCACAGGATTGCATCTGGTGACTTTCCAAGTGCCCTGCCTGTGCTTTTCCAGTTCTTTGTGCCTGGAAAATTTTGAATGATCATGGCATCCAAAAAGCGTTCTTTTTCCGCAAAAGCACTTTTAGATGAACTGGAAAACAGTGACAGCTAAAAGCACTTTTGCGCAAAAAGAACGCTTTTTGGACGCCATGGTCGTTCTCAATTTTCCAGACACAAAGAACTGGAAAAGCACAGGCAGAAAAACTGGAAAAGTCACCAGGTGAAATCTTGTAGTGAAATGGCATGATACAATGTAATCCATCACAACTTTGTATCATGTCCTTTAGTGTATTTTTCCTTTTATGAAATTGCCGCCGGTTTCACCCCCCTGCGTCGCAATGCTCGCAGGGAAGGGAACCGGAAGGCAGGTGCCGGCATTGGCTGGGAGGACGGCGGAGGATCGCAGGGGAAGGTGAGTTTTTAAATATAAAACAACAGATTTCCATGAAAAGAATGTACCGATTTTAGCACAGAAATCTCGACATAATCAGACCGCTAGGTAGGTTAAAAAGCATAAATGTCATTTGACGTTGCCAATAGCTCTGATATTCCTATGGAGCACAAGGAACTCCCAAAAGCACTGAAAGAAGACATGCAAACAATTTTTGACAGGATTAAAAAATTAGCTACGATTATTAACACTTATAATTCCAAAAAATGAATGCATTTAAAAATTCATAGTTTAAAAAAGAAAAAAAGAAACACACATGCGTAGGTGAGCTGTGGATTTGGGTTTTTAATGAATATTTCAAAATGCAGGAGTCTGAAAGCACCTTATGAGATATCACTACAGGGCAAATTACACTTCTCCGTTTTGATGAATTGTATGCATTAGCACATTGCAATGACATTCATTTTGAATGGCACCCCAATGCACTCCTTGGACCTCTGACAAACATGAGTTACAGCATATTCACATGTTACTACATGTAATGCATTATCATGATCTGCAGCATTTTCTGACATAGAACACCGCATCTGTTCTGGTGTGTTGTGGTTAAATTATTAAGCTGCCTTAAAGCAATGCTTGTAAGCACATGACATAAAACGCATTAACACACGTTAATGCAGCACAGAAGTGTAAATGGGACCTTAAAGTAGACCTGAAAGTGGTCATAAAGCCTTAATATATTTTACCTTAATGCATTAATTGCATTAGGGAAAATGTTTAGGTAGTAGTATCCCCCTCTCTCTACCTTACACTTACCTGAGACCTCATTTGATCCAGCGCTGTTCCAGTCAGCAGTGGCTCTCTCCCCACACTTCCTGGTCCCACAGGCTTTGCTGAGGCAGTGGGAGCCATTGGCTCCTGCTGCTGTCAAAGTCAATGGCAAGGGAGTGGGGCAGGGCTGAGTCCCGCTGTTTATGTCTATAGACATAGACAGGGAGGCTCAAGCGGGAGCCCACAGGAGTGCCCCCTTAGAAGTGACTTTCTATGGAGAGCACCTACCAAAGAGGAGGAGCCAGGAGCATTGGTGGGGGACCCGAGATGGTTCGGGGCAGCAGGTATGTATAAACTGGTTTATTTATTTTTTTTAAATACATTTTTACAATCATTTGTATCAAAAATAAAGATATGCTTTTATAGTGAACATTTACAAATGGTAATTGTGCCTAAAAAATTATCCTGAAAAAATGTACCTTTCGTCCTAAATTGCTCATGGAAAATAGCAGGGAGACCATAGGCAATACTGGTGACTAGAGTTCCAAAGTGCATTCCTCTTCAAAGTTTAGGTTTACAACTTGAAGCTAAACTCTAGACCAGCCTTTTTCAACCAAAGTGACCTGGCAAAATGACTAAAAAAAGATCAAAAATTGTATACAAGTCAGCAGGTGGATGAAGCCTGCCTTTTAGTTACACAAAGACACAGATTTTCATTATACACCCCTACGACTTTCTAGACACTGGCATACTAATAACCAATATATCATCAGTTGATAAGGAGGATGTTTGTTGCCTTCACAGCATCCTTGTATGATCCTCCTGTGCCCCTCTCCATTAGCACTGGGGTGTCATTAGCTGACTGATGGAGAGAAATTGAGGGAGAGGAGAAACATTGGAATACTAGTCAGTACCAGTGTGCAAAAAGTGTATCCTCGAGGAGGATAAAAATGAAATAAGATACAAGTGACGGAGATAGGAATCAAAAAGGTGAAGTGAGGTTGCATCAGTAAATTACTTTGATTGACAGCAGCAGGAGCCAATAGCGCTGCGGCTGTGCCTCAGCAAATCAGGAGAGAGAGAGTCCCAGACAGCAGAGGGTCTTGTGGACATCACTGGATAGAGATGGGGCTCAGGTAAGTATTAAGGGGTGCTAGGGAGGCTGCTTTACCCAGGTGTTTTTTTATCCTAATGCATAGAATGCATTAAGATAAAAAGTCTTCTGACTTTACAACTTCTTTAACCATAAATGAGGGACCTAAAATGTTTTTTTTTTTCACTCTGGTGTACATGGTTATATATAAAATGTACGACACAATCGTTTACATTTATGCATTCTACGCATGCCTTTGTGCTTCTATGTGGGGAGCGGTGTACTACTGCAGCTGTGGGCTTGTTTAACCTATTAAGATTTTGGACCTATTACACATCCAAAGTGCTGAAGGGGTTAAGAATGTTTTATGGGTCTGTCAATAGGCTTTTTTTGACTTCATATGGATTTTACTTTCCCATACAAGTCTTTGCAAAGGAGGAGGTCAAAACTGGTCAGAAGGAGGCCAACTGCAGCTCAGGTTCACCTGTCAATGAATTCTATATGATCTAAGAAATGTCCGATGCCAAACAAACACCACTGATACAAGCCTAAAGCCGTATTTCCCCACCCAGGAGTCAAAGGCGTTGCATACAAGTGCCCATAGCAATCATTAGCGGTACACAAGTATATGTTGTACTTGCGTAACACATACATGTGTACAGACATACACACATGGATGCAGGCAGTCTGTAGCCAGGCTCATACATCCGTAGGCATATTTGTGTTTATGCAAGTACGAGCGCTCCCCTGCATACAACTGTTGATTTCTATGGGCATTTGTATGCAGTACCTGTGGTGATGTGGGGAGGGACACGTGAGGACCAAAGGGTAACAGCGCACAACTGTGGTACCAGCTTCTGGGTAAAGTTTATTTTTGATGGTTTAAAATGGCTAACAATGTTAGCATCATAAATCCAATCATTACCAGAATGGTGGTACTGACTGATCATTAACATACAAAACTACAAGTATTAGTTTAATAATAGCTGACAATTAATTAACGGCAAGGCAGACATTCGGCGGTTTGCCTTAGTTGACTGCGGAACATTTTTTCTTTCTTTTTGGGTCTGGTGGTGCGGCTGGCATCGTGATTGACGATGGATTTACACAGTGTCGGAGGGGACACTGTTTTTTATTTTTATTTTTTTTAATAAAGGAATTGTCAAAAACCTGTTTCATCACTTTTTTGGTAAATGGGTAGTGGTACTATGTACCCTATATTCATTCACATGGGGGGGGGCTGGGATCTGGGGAGCTGTAGGGGGCTTCCAGATTCTGATAAGTTCCCTGCCCGCCCACAGACTCCCACAACCAAAGCCCAGGGTTGTGGGGATAAGACCCTTGCCACCATCAACACGGAGACAAGTGGCTTTGGGGTGGGGGGCAGAGTCCCCCCTGCCCCAAAGCACCCACCCCTCCGTTTTGAGTGCATGTGACCTAGTATGGTTTAGGAAGAGGGGGAAGCACTCGCTCGTCATGCTCAGATAAGGGTCTGGTATAGATTTGGGGGGGGGGGGGCACACCGTTTTTTTTTTTTTTTTTGGCGTGGTAATGACTGGGAGGACCCAACACCTTTTTTTAAGCATTTTTCCATTGTCTGCAATAATATTGTATTGTTGGCATTTTAAAATGTAAACATTTCATTCATTTTTTTTCCCTTTAGAAATGTCATTTTTGCTGCAGCATGTTCTATACATGCTACAGATGCGCCACTTTACAGACAGACTAAGGGGGCCCTCAGGCACTATATTTAAAGGCATTTTTCATTTTTAGTGTTGCAATTTAAGCATCATTAAAATGACTGCTCCTGTAAAAACATAAAAAAAAAAAAAAGTTTGCATTGATACATGTCCCCCAGGGAAGTATCTGAACCCCCATACCCTTTTTATGGCCAATTACTTCCATTATAAGCCTTCGGAATGGGGAATTTTGATTTTTCAAGTTCGGGTCCCATAGACTTTAATAGGATTCACCGTTCGGGTCCGAACTTTTCCTCTGTTCAGGAGTTCTGATGCAAACCAAACAGGGGGGCAATCTCTACAGAGCACCTGGTTTTCTAAAACTCTCCCTTTATGCATACAGCTGCTTAGGAAATGTCTTTCATTCTTTTCTCTTTTTCCTGTAGTGACCAAAACCCAGTTTTTGGATAGGTTTCAGCTATGAGAACAGATTACCAGGTTTTCTTATATTATTTTTATCTCCAAATTCTGGGACAGTTACATGTGTCCATTTACAATTATTAAATACATTTTATAAAATGACCTGGAAGGATCCAAGTGTAAATTGCAAGGTATATGGTGAGATATTCAACCATATTAAACATGTGATGTAAAGCCAAAAACATCCAGCTGTCTTTAATTTGAACATTTTATTTGGGTCAGCAAGCGAACACTGTACATGCAAGTTCAGAATACCACAGTATCTTACCACAGCAAGATCAGCAGGTTTAATGTCTGCAGACTAAGGAAGCTTTGAACCACTCACTTAAACCATCTGTTACTAATGTAAAAATGGCTGGTTGCCGACTCAGTTAAAGGTACAGAAATACATAAATTCTTGGATGCTAACAGGCAGATGGGGAAAATACCAGTTATTAGCATTACTGTAGAAAGGTTTCAAACAGGGTGAAGACTTGATGGGCATGACTGATATAATGGCTAGCGTTAGAACGCTTTGCAGTATCAAATGTGCTCAAGGTTAATGTCACTGAAATAAAAGGGCAACATTAAAAATATTAAATTCCTGAAATAATGTATAGTAGAGCGTTTTTCTACAAAGTGGTTAAAATAGATCTACGCACTTCATACGGCACAGCAGGGCACATCTCTGCATTATCAAATCAAGGTCTACTATGGGTAAAAAAACAGACCCTTGCTGCCCCTAAATTTTCTCATGGGACCAAAACCCTAGCATGAAAAATCACATGGTGTCTACAGTGGCTAGCCCATGCTTAGCAGGTGATCAGAAGGGAATAGGTAAATTCTTGCCCGCTTGTTTGAACAGAAATGTCACTTTGAAATCTTTTTTCACATTGCCGCAACAGCGTCTATTGAACACAATTGCAGGTGGCCCTATTCACCTCTGCCAACTGTGAAGAGCCCTATTTTTTTTTACCATGCGGCAAAGCACAGCTTTGTAGCTGAGACAATGTGTATGAGGCTGTCTGGTAACCATTGCCTGGTTTTGCCACTTTAGGCCCCTTTCACACAAGCAATTTGATCAGGTCTGCCTGAAAAACAGATCAGACCCTCCAGTCTCTTATATGGAGTAACAGAGTCTCTCCTATGGATCAAAAATAAAAAAAAATGTCACCTGCTGCCATCCAATCCGATCTGCCGAAAACAGGCGGATGGTGGTCCAATTCCCCAACTGCCTGGCGGATAGGATGGAAATTGACAGGCAGTCCATTTCCGTTCGATTGTCCCATAGAGAGCAGGACTGCGGCCGCTCTTCATAGCGGAGCGGACACAGACCTGTCATCCACCTGCTCAGAAGGGATCAGCAGAGAGATCCCCAACTAAGCAAGCCGATTCCGCTTCACGGAGGCGCTCGTGTGAAAGGGGTCCAACAGTGATTTTAGGACAGATATGGCTCAGGGCAAAGTTAACACATGAGTTAGTATTTGAAAACTAAAATGTATGTAGCGCTACCCCCGCAGGTGCTGAAAAGATTACCTGGTTCTTTCCCAAACAGTACAGAGGTCGCCAGTCAGCCATGCAACAGTCTAGGGGTTGTAGTTTTCTAATTTATTGCTTGTAGAACTTGTAACAGAATGAGAGGGTTTGGGGCGTGGGATACTCCAACATGCTTAGTAACGACACTCGTCTCCTTGTGTTGACCACCTTATGGGCACACCTCCCAAGGGCATGATAAATATTCAGACCAGTTTTTTTTAATTTCCCACCCTATGCTCTGAAAACTTCTTCCAGAGACAGAGGGAAACCATCAAACGCCCACTCTGTGAAGCCATGAGCAGACCAAAGCCAGTGATTACTGCTCCCTTGATTTTAAAAGGAGCCAAAAACCTAGATTTTCCTAGCTTCCTATGCTAGGACGGTGCTACGTGTAATTTAGGCCAACAAATTAGGTATAAAATATGTAAAACCCACCAGCACTGCTATTTACTATCCCAACTATTTCCATACATTGACTGGGTATTATTTCTTGGGGAAGCCTTAGTTCACACTATGGCGACACTACTTCGGGGGCGACTAGTGAAGTCGCCGTGCACCGCGACTTCGGCGCGACTTGCACAGACTTCACATAATGGAAGTCAATGCAAGTCGCTCCGACTTCGGTCAAAAGTAGTGCAGGAACCTTTTTCTAAGTCGGAGCGACAGTGCCGGTAGTGTGAACCGGCAGTTACTTGATTATACTTTTAAATATATTAATTACAGTAATCTGTAGTTCATCAAGTAATTACAGACATACACTGACAGTGCAGCTCGAGTAATATGTACATGAGATGCCCATCATCTTGTCCCTAGGATTATGACAAAGTTGGACAACATTTATACACTTTATTGGCTGAGAAGCATAGCAGAAAAGAAGCACATGAGCCTTCTGTTGACAGAATATGTCTTGTGTCCCGAAATTTTGCATTCAATTGCCATTTCTGAAATCATCTGTCAAACTCTTAAACATATATTTGTATTAACACTGATAAATGCTATCCTAATCTCACCACAAATACACAGATGCTTTGATCACCATAAAGATTACTTTCACTGAAAAACTGAAAACTGCATGTCAAATTAGCACTAGATACCAAGATGTAGACAACTGGCCCATCCCTCCTACCTCCTGACTCTCACCGTGGGATATTAACCCCTTTACGCCTAAGGGTAAAATAAATCTAAATCCCGAAGCACAACTTTGCAAATTTGACACGCGTTAGTAAAACTGTACATAACAATCAAAACTACTTTGTGCATCCAGGTGGATTATAATTGTTCCCCCCCCCCCCCACAAGACAAATTGGGCTTTTATTTGGTAGTAAATGGTTATGGATATCTCCTGATTTTTTTTCCTATTATCAAAGGAAAACTGGTTCAAAATAGTAAAAAAAAAAAAAAAAAAAAAAAAAAAAAGGTTTTTTTTTTTTTTAATTTTGCTTTATACTTTGTTACTACCATTATGTACCACCAATGAACAACCCAAAATAAAATTCTCCTGCTCTTGACAATCACAGCGATATCACAAATTGTGTATTTATTTATTATTTGCATTTAAAGCAATAGTGTGCATTTTGTTTTTTTTGTTTTCTTCTCCTCTTGTCCAACCTAAAAACACACCGACACTGATTCTAATTTAAAACATTTTTTTTTTTTTTTAAATCCTGCCCAAAATATACTTACACTGACCTTGACCTAAGCACTTACCCAGATCAAACCTTGATCTAGGTATTTTTTTTATATTAATAGTTTATTTCTATTTATTTTTACACGCACACTTTTTTTCCTCCAAGTCAAGATTTGCACAGAACTTGCCCTTTTTCATTGAAGGTACACCAATAATGTACAAACATTTTTCATTAAACTGCTCAATTTCAGTTGTCCAGGTTTTTTTTATAGGTTTACTATAAAGGACAACTGTACTTTACTTAGATGTCCCCACCCCTATAGCACTGGCCATCTGGTCTTATGCTCACCTTCAGTGCACATCCGCCGTGCTTTACGGAGTGTTCCTGACCTGAACCGTAAAGCCTTTCTTCCGCAAACATTTGCTTCTTACTGTACATACATCCCACAGCCCCATTCAAACCATACGCCTGATGACCACCATGATTACAGCTTTTCTATAGGAATGAATAGAGGTGCAACATGTATGTGCAAGTACAAAAGTGGTCATTTTCAGAGTAAAGGCTGGGTGAGAAATATGAACTTATAAAGGCAATTCATACACAGAATACCATGTTATATTTCTGACTTTTCTATAATATCTCATGTTCAGGATTAGGATAGAGTATTCAAGGATGCACAGAATAATAATAAACTTTGTAACCTAAAGTGTAATTAACTTATCTAAAAAATATATACATTACAATGTAGTTTCGATCTTGGTGTACAGTTTGACAAAAATAGTATACAGTCAAGTGAAAGATTACATAAACCCCATTGGAATTGCTGACTTTTTCCAACTTTTTTGAAAAGGTAAACATTACATCTTTATTCAAACAACATCTTTATTCAAACAGCAACTACAGATACAAATTGAACTACTAGATTGACTTCAACCAGACTACTTACTATGTAAATTATATACAGTGCCTTGCGAAAGTATATAAAACTAATTTTTTGTGAAGAATCAACAGCAAGTGGGATAAAATCATGAAGTGGAATGAAATTTATTGGATATTTCAAACTTCAACAAATAAAAAACTGAAAAATTGGGCGTGCAAAATTATTCAGCCCCCTTAAGTTAATACTTTGTAGCGCCACCTTTTGCTGCGATTACAGCTGTAAGTCGCTTGGGTTATGTCTCTATCAGTTTTGCACATCGAGAGACTGAAATTTTTGCCCATCCCTCCTTGCAAAACAGCTCAAGCTCAGTGAGGTTGGATGGAGAGCGTTTGTGAACAGCAGTTTTCAGTTCTTTCCACAGATTCTCGATTGGATTCAGGTCTGGACTTTGACTTGGCCATTCTAACACCTGGATATGTTTATTTGTGAACCATTCCATTGTAGATTTTGCTTTATGTTTTGGATCATTGTCTTTTTGGAAGACAAATCTCCGTCCCAGTCTCAGGTCTTTTGCAGACTTCATCAGGTTTTCTTCCAGAATGGTCCTGTATTTGGCTCCATCCATCTTCCCATCAATTTTAACCATCTTCCCTGTCCCTGCTGAAGAAAAGCAGGCCCAAATCAGGATGCTGCCACCACCATGTTTGACAGTGGGGATGGTGTGTTCAGGGTGATGAGCTGTGTTGCTTTTACGCCAAACATAACGTTTTGCATTGTTGCCAAAAAGTTCGATTTTGGTTTCATCTGACCAGAGCACCTTCTTCCACATGTTTGGTGTGTCTCCCAGGTGGCTTGTGGCAAACTTTAAGACACTTTTTATGGATATCTTTAAGAAATGGCTTTCTTCTTGCCACTCTTCCATAAAGGCCAGATTTGTGCAGTATACGACTGATTGTTGTCCTATGGACAGAGTCTCCCACCTCAGCTGTAGATCTCTGAAGTTCATCCAGAGTGATCGTGGGCCTCTTGGCTGCATCTCTGATCAGTCTTCTCCTTGTATGAGCTGAAAGTTTAGAGGGACGGCCAGGTCTTCGTAGATTTGCAGTGGTCTGATACTCCTTCTATTTCAATATTATCGCTTGCACAGTGCTCCTTGGGATGTTTAAAACTTGGGAAATCTTTTTGTATCCAAATACGGCTTTAAACTTCTCCACAACAGTATCTCGGACCGGCCTGGTGTGTTCCTTGTTCTTCATGATGCTCTCTGCGCTTTAACCACTTAAGCCCCGGAGGATTTGGCTGCTAAAAGACCAGGGGTTTTTTTGCGATTTTTTACTGCGTGACTTTAACGGACAATTGCGCGGTCGTGCGACGCTGTACCTAAACGAATTTGACGTCCTTTTTTTCCCCACAAACAGCTTTCTTTTGGTGGTATTTGATCACCTGTGCGATTTTTTGATCATGCGCTATAAACCGCCCGCAATTGGCTCACAAGTCAGTGACAGGCGAGTGACGTACCCCTACGTCACTCTGCCTGGCAGGGGCTGACCGCCGCAGTATATAGTCGTGCGGCGGTCGGCAACCGGTTAAACGGACCTCTGAGACTATCACAGTACAGGTGCATTTATACGGAGACTTGATTACACACAGGTGGATTCTATTTATCATCATTAGTCATTTAGGTCAACATTGGATCATTCAGAGATCCTCACTGAACTTCTGGAGAGAGTTTGCTACACTGAAAGTAAAGGGGCTGAATAATTTTGCACGCCCGATTTTTCAGTTTTTTTATTTGTTAAAGTTTGAAATATCCAATAAATTTCGTTCCACTTCATGATTGTGTAACACTTGTTGTTGTTTCTTCACAAAAAAAGGTCGCAAAGTTCAAGGGGGCCGAATACTTTCGCAAGGCACTTTACTTAAATAAAATAACACAAAAATTGCCCTTTCACTCATTTGTTCAATAAAAATATCAATAAATGTAATAGTGCTACTGATGACAAGAGTGTACTTTTTCTCACAGCAAGCTAAGATCAGCTTAGTGACATTTTTTTTTACCACTCTAACATGCAGAATTTCTTCAGGTACAAAATGTTTGTGGGTTTCCTCACACGAACTGTCCAATTCACATTCCCACCAAAAATAATTGGAATAAAATCAGGTCTTCGACCAGGGCAGTATATAATCCAATTATTTGTTCTTTTTGAGCCATTCATTGATGAATTATCTAGTGTGTTTCCGATTATTATTGAAAGACTCTCTTCCAGTTCAACTTCAACTTTTGGACAGATGGCCTCTCACTAAGCACACATAGATATGATGCAGAATGTATAGTTGACTCAAGGACTGTAAGCTGCCCAGGCCCTAAAGCAAACCCCAAACCACAAGATTTCCACCCAAGCTTCACAGTTGGTAGGAGGTTTCTTCTTCAGAAATGCTCTCTTATTTGTGACAAACAGGTCTGTAACCAAGCATCTCTATCTTTGATTGATCAGTGTTCAGCACGGATTCCAAGAGGCCTGTTATTTATCCTATAGTGTTTAATGGAAAACAGTTATATTGTTATAATGTTCTTTTTAGACTTCATAAGCTTTTTTTTTTTTTTTTTTTTTTGTTTAAAAGCACCGAACAAGCGGGGTTTATAGGTGCAATCTTTCTGATTGTGGATGCATGCACTTTGAGCCAAATTCAAGCAGTTGCCTGAATGACCTGTATGCAATGAAATTTGGGGTTTCTTGGAGACTTCTTTTAGTATCAAAGGGTCAGCTCTTCAACTGAATTTGTTGGGCTGGCCAGTCCTGGAACAAAGGCAGTCATTTCAAATCTATACCACTTGTAGATTCCTTACAGTGGAATGACATTTCAAATAATTTGGTGATCTTTTCAAATCAGACTTATCGGCATCCACAACTTTCTGTCTAAAGCCATTAGAGAGCTCTTTTGATCTTGGCATGATCACACACACACACCAATAGCAAAGAGAACACCAGACCATAGATATCTGAGGGTTAAAGGAGTAAAGTTCCACCTGATTATTTCCTAAGCAGGATCAAATCACTAGTACCGAATCTTGAACATCGAATTCTAATTTCAGGTATTTGAAGTGGCAGTACGCAAGTAGGGTTGACAAATGGTTTAGAATATCCTAATAAAGACCCTTTTACAGGTATTTAGCACCTTTATCTGCAAACTGATTAAGGATCCATGTACACGGGATCCGACTTGCGGGGCGACTTGCACTGTGAGAATCTTGAGGGGGAACTCCACGCCAAAAATGGTAAAAAAACTGCGTGGGGGTCCCCCCCAGGTTTCAAACCAGGCCCTTCGGTCTGGTATGGAATTTGAGGGTAGCCCCACGCCGAAAAAACGGCGTGGGGCCCCCCCAGAATCCATACCAGACCCTTATCCGAGCACGCAGCCCGGTAGGGCAGGAAGGGGGAGGGGACGAGCGAGCGCCCCCCCCCCCCCCCCGGACCATACCAGGCCACATGCCCTCAACATGGGGGGGTGTTGGTGCTTTGGGGCAGGGGGAGCTCTGGACCCCCCACCTCAAAGCACCTTGTCCCCATGTTGATGGGGACAAGGGCCTCATCCCCACAACCCTGGCCGGTGGTTGTGGGGGTCTGCGGGCAGAGGGTTTCTCTGTATCTGGAAGCCCCCTTTAACAAGGGTGGCCCCCCAGATCCAGGACCCCCTCCCTATGTGAATGGGTATGGGGTACACTGTACCCCTACCCATTCACCCCATAAAAGGCAGTGTATGTAAATGACAGGAGACATTTTGGAAAGTTTATTAAAAATCTTCATCCGGATTTCTCCGCTCTTCTTGGCTTCTGCTCTTTTGCTGTCCGCTCTTCTGCTGTCCAATCTTCTGCTCTTTTGTCCTTGGCTCTTCTTCTTCCTCCGGTCCTCCTCCGACGATGTCCCCGGTGATTATGCCGGTCTCCGGTGTCTGCAGCTTGTTATATAGCCATCAGGGGCGTGGCCTCCCGATGACGTCATCTGGAGGCCCCACCCCCTCATGTCACAGATGACGTCATGGTCTGGTATGGTCCGGGGGGGGGGGGGGGTCGGTGACACCACTCACTCATCCCCTCCCCTTTCCTGCCGGGCTGCGTGCTCGGATAAGGGTCTGGTATGGATTTTGGGGGGGACCTAACGCCGTCTTTTCGGCGTGGGGCTACCCTCAAATTCCATACCAGACCCGAAGGGCCTGGTTTGGAACCTGGGGGGGACCCCCACGCAGTTTTTTCCCCATTTTTGGCGTGGAGTTCCCCCTCAAGATTCTCACAGCGCAAGTCGGATCATCCTGATCCGACTTGCGGTGCGACTTCCATTCAAAATCAATAGGCTCCCATAGGGAACCATTGATTTTGAATGGAGGCAGAAAAAACGCTGCTAAAAGCAACGTGGCCAAACGTGCAATAACGCCAGTGGAAAAAGCTACTGAAAGCACGTTTAACAGCTGCTTTTTCCCGGAGTCAGAACTTGCTTTGCAGCACGTTTTTTCTAATGTCCCGTGTACATGGAGCCTTATACATAAGTGCATATCAGTTTCGTTTTCAGTCTTGTACCTCTATATACCATTATAGAAATCCAATAGGGTTACTAGACAATGCCACGACTAAAGATAATGTGCCAAGTGCAGGAATAAACAGGTCAACATTTATCAAGTAAACTAATGACACAATTAAGCTGGCTATACACTTATCGAAATTCAGCCGTTTCAGCAGGGACCCAAATCAGACAGCCAAACAACTGCCACTTTCAAAATACAATGTCCAGGCAGGTGGAGGTAGGGGGAAATTTCTCTATCCAACTCATTTGTGTGGCTGAAGCAATATGAAAGTTATTTTTCTTTTCATTTAGCCAGCAGGCTGAAGAAAAAAAGAAAAAAAAAACGAATTGTGTATGTGTAGCTTAAGTTGCAAATTAGGCTGCTGGGACAGGTTTACTGTGCATTTGTGACCCTGTGCACCTGTATTCCCAGGCAGCCAAGTGTGACAGTTTGTAAATGTCTGCAATGTCTTCTAACCAATGACACCACAAAGCTCCTAGTTCACTCCCTGGTCATCTCTGGCATCGACTACTGCAACTTTCATCTCATTGGCTTACCTTTACATATGCTACCCCCCTTCAGTCCATTATAAATGCTGCTGCCAGGCTCATGCATCTAGTATATGTGTGCGATTCCCAAAACCTTTGAAGTAGGTTTAGCCGTCATCCCTGAGAGTACTTTGGAGCGAAGTTGGTGCCTCAAGCCAGGTAAGTTGGGACTTTATGGGCTCATAAAGTCCAAACTTACAAGGCTCATGCATCTTACCAACCGCTCCATGTCGGCTACTCCTCTCTGCCAATCCCTCCACTGGCTTCCGCTCACCCAGCAAATTAACTTCAAAATACTAACAACTTACAAAGCCATCCACAACTCAGCCCCCAGCTACATCACTAAACTAGTCTCAAAATACCAATCTAATCATGCTCTTCATTCCTCCCAAGACCTCCTGCTCTCTAGCTCCCTTGTCACCTCCTCCTATGCTCGCCTCCAGTACTTTTCCAGAGCCTCTCCCATTCTATGGAACTCCCTATCCTATCTGTCCGATTATCTCCCACTTTGTTTTCTTTTAGAAGATACCTAAAAACCCCCCTTTTCAGAGAAGATCATCCTAACACCTAACAACTGTACTTTGAGTTTCTTCATCAGCTCACCCCCCCACAGTTATTACCTTTTGTATCACTTGCCCTCCCTCCTAGATTGTAAGCTCTAAGGAGCAGGGAACTCCGATTCCCCCTGTATTGAATTGTATTGTAACTGTACTGTCTACCCTCATGTTGTAAAGCACTGCGCAAACTGTTGGCGCAATATAAATTCTGTGTAATAACATTTTCACTTTAAACAGAGGCAAAATTAGGAAGTGATTGGGAATCATTCTGTCCCAATGCTACCTTAGAGCAGCTGGAGAACGATTATTTTTGTCCTAAAGTGTAGCCATGAAAAAAAAAAAAAACACAAACACTTAAGAGCTGGTTCACACCGCGGCGACTCAAAGTCGTCCCGACTTCGAAGTCGCCCGTGCAGCACGACTTCATCGCGGCTTGCAAACGACTTCTCATAATAAAAGTCAATGCAAGTCGCTCCGACTTCGCCCAAAAGTAGTGCAGGAACCTTTTTCTAAGTCGGAGCGACTTGAGTCGCTCCGATTAGAATGGTTCCATTGCACAGCATGGAGTCCAAGTCGCCTGACAAGTCGGAGTAGTGTGAACCGGCTCTAATAGTCATGATTTTTTTTTTTTTACTTCAAAATTTTAATAATAATAAAAATAAAAAAATAAAACATATATCTCACAATTATCCTCATTCTCTTCCTTTAGGATTAAAAATTGGTGGAGCTATGTCTGCAGTTGGGGTCATCTCCTCCGACTGGCTAACTTACTTACAGAGTGAAATAGCCTAGGAGATCTTTTGGAAAATTAGTACACTGCCAAAAACTACTTGGCCTATGTTGTTTACCCTTACCCTAATTTCATTGAAATCTATAGATATCATAGATGAACTTTATATGCTGTCATCAATCATTAAATACAGTATAGAACCCCTCAGGAACCAATGGGGTTAATGCACAAGGTTATTTAGAAAATTTAATCATCGCCGTTTTATCCCCTCTGGAGCAGGGAACAGCCTAGGCAGCAGGAATTAGGTCAGTGAATCACACAAGGAATACCAGATCACATATTCCTTGCTGATACACAGCTACTGTTAACATTTCCAAAATTTTCACAGACATTAATGGAAAACAAAGTCAATGTAAGTGAAACAATGATACACATATCATTAGAGTGAAACTCCAGTTATGTCCACTAGGTGAACCATATGCATTACACTTTATAAATGAGAGATTTTAGGAATCATTATTACAGATCCTTACTTAAATTTTTTTTTTTTTTTTTTTTTACAGATATTTTATGTAGGCCTTACCCGCCCCTTTCATTAATATGACTGCTAAGTGGGAGGGTCTGCAGTCATTACCACCTGATAAGAATCATTGTAGAATTAAGAAATGCAGCAGCCTCTGCATTTTTGAGTCCGAAAGACCATTTAAAATGATCAAAATCAAAAATAAAGGAGTCTAATTGCAGGAGATAGCAGATATTTTACATACAGCACTATGTTGGCATGTAGGAAAGCCAAATACTAGACCCTGGAGCAGAAAATGCTACCAGTTGCCATGGTTGCAACACAATTTTTTTCCAGGTTTATAAAATGATATATAACAAAAATGGAAAGATCCTTTTTAAGATCATTAAATTGTACAGAAAGAAGTATGTTTTAGTTAACAATTGCAAATGTTGAGTTTGTATTTATCTGTACATATTTTTTGAATTTTTATTTTTTAAATAAATACACCAATCTGATCCCCTTAATGTAATTGAATCCCATTACTGTGTGTTGTACAGCTCCAGATTTAGTAAAAATATGATATGCATGACAATGCTACTGATATGTGAGAATACAATGAATGCTAAATGCTTGTATCTGTTTGGATTAACTTCCCTTACAATCTAGCAAGTATAATAAATACTTGTCTGCATATGAGTCATAACATCTTTTTGAGAAGATGAAGAAGGGGAAATCTTTAAGTCCAGGTATTGCCTGTATCTCTAGTACAGGGATCCTCAAACTACGGCCCTCCAGCTGTTGTGGAACTACACATCCCATGAGGCATTGTAAATCTCTGACATTCACAGACATGACTAGGCATGATGGAAATTGTAGTTCCTGAAGAACTGGAAGGCTGTAGTTTGGAGACCCCTGCTCTAGTATGTACCATTCTCCTATTGGTGCTGCTGGTCATATACAGTACCTCCTATATGCACTGTACCATCTGGTGGCTGAAGTAGAGTTTCATGGCGTTAGGGAATCAAGGGATGTAGGGTTTCATCCAGTAAAGCTGTGCTCAACCCGAAACCCTCTAATATCGTCCGAGACCTCAAAGCAGGGAAGTACATGCCTATGCTCTGGGATGGTGGGTCGGCAGGCCCAGATCGCAATCAACAGGTTGCCGACCAGCCATCCTACAGCATCAAATTGTAGTGAGCCTGTACCGGCAGCGGAGGATGCAAGAGCCGCATAAACCGATGCTTCCTCTATACGGCAGGCTTCTGTCCCAGGTGGAGTGATACCACGGCCACTTTGCCTGGGACCTTTCTAGCAGCCTAGAGAGTGATACCAGCAGAAGCTGGATTAGGAAAAGGTCAGTGTATTAAATATCAGATACACAGCACTTTTGCAATAGGCATATTAGCACTAACAAAAAAAAAAAAAAAAAAAAAGAAGGTCATTAGGCGGTTTTCACACTGGCCCCCAGGTGCAGCCAATGAGTCAGCTGCATTGAGCCATTGACTTCTATTATATGCTGCAGGTTTGGCGCGCTTTCAAAAAGCGCACCAAAGATGTAATCGATGTCCATGGCAAAGCAGAGCTAAACCACAGGAAAGCCGCAGCTGCACCCACAGTGCGGGTAAATAACAGCGCATCAGTGTGAATGCAGCCATATAAAGGGG
The DNA here is from genome assembly GCF_965119305.1 of Pelophylax lessonae. Classification (NCBI taxonomy): domain Eukaryota; kingdom Metazoa; phylum Chordata; class Amphibia; order Anura; family Ranidae; genus Pelophylax; species Pelophylax lessonae. Next base: position 412,326,997 of record NC_138768.1, read on the forward strand.
CTCAAGACAGAGCTTGTTTACATTTGCGATTGGGGGGGGAGATAAAACATCATAGTTCATTGTGGCCCTTGCTTTTCAAAAAGGTGGAATACCCCTGATCTAGTATTTGAAACACGCTATAGCCTCCTTTTTAATTCATTTTTTTCTTTACTTTAAATCATGGGTGTTTTAACCTTTTGGCTTTTTTGGGCCACATTGAGTGTAGAGAAATTTTCTCAGGCTGCATATAAAATATATACTATAGTTAAGGTATACAAGTAATAAAACGCCGCCGCGCCCTTCCCGCGCTGCTGCACCCCCCCCCCCCCAGCACTAATTTAACACAACTAGTGGATGATCCCCTCTGAGGCTACCTCTGCCTACAGTTAGTTGGAAGCCGCTGTGGCCATGCCTCCCCAGCAAAAAAAAATAAATTAAAAAAATTGTCAGGGGGCAGTGGGCCGCATTGCCTGCAGTTCCGGGCCGCAGGTTTGACATGCCTGCTTTAAATGAATAGGAAGTAGGCAAACCTACAGAGACAAATGTAACAGCTTCTAAACAAAACCTAAAATACTTTAGCTAACTTGTAATATAGAAGCACATACAGTATTACTCACTTTTAGAGAGGACTGGATTGCAATCTGATGACTTGGGCATTTGACAGTAATACAGATGTGTTCATAGGTATTTTTTTTTTTTTTAGGTGGCGGGATTTTCTGGTTCCACTTTCAATACACGAAAACTCTCTGCAACTTACCATTGTTAAAAGATACCCTTTGGTCTATCAATAATAATGTCAATGTAAACACTAAAATTCTCCACTAAAACAAACAAGAAGCCAGATTGGGGGACTCAAATTCAAGCCAATCTATTTTATATGCCAAGGCTGATTTTAAGTTAAAGGCTGGCACAGATTTTACCAATAACAGATGGGTCTGTTCTATAATATTTAACTGGATCTCATTATTTAAAACCCCAGCTTGAACACCTAATAATACCCCACTATTGTCATACTTTTGTATACAGTAGCTTTAGAGTGCCATGGAAGTTATTGGATCCTCTGTGGCATCAGCAGCTGGCACAAGGTTCTTGCCAAGATGTTGCCTCCTGGAGTGTCTGGTCTTCTCCAGAGCTACTAATGGCATAGATGTTCCTCTGTCATTAGGTTATGTGCTCCCCTATTAAAAGTAAACCTCAGTTACCTGTTCAGACACCTAACTGATGTCTTCCACTGCTCTAAAGCATGGGATTTAAACAGGACAACAAAAATAGGACACCTTCTAGTCTACATTACTCGTCTAGAAACTCAGAAGAGGTACACAACCTATATTTTCCATAGGATAGTAGGCAGGATATTATACTCTTAACTAAACAATATCATAAATTAAAAATAGTTATTAAATAAAGAATGCAGACACCAAAATATGGAATAATATGGCCGCAGCCGTTTATTACTGGTTTAAAACAGATTAAATATTCAATAAATAACATCTTAAAAACAGCCCAGCCACTACGGCTCAGGCTTTATCAAGTAAATAAAATTAAATAAAAATTCATCCAGTAATAAACCACTTGTCCCCCTTTGTAAACAAAAGGTGACCCACCACGTAATAAAAGCCGCGACAACAGGGGAGGGGGGGGGGGTTGGGGAACCTATTCTGCTGCTGCTCCTGAGGCGAATGAGCCCCTCTCAGCTGGGCTCACCTATTTATAGGCTAAATTCCCGCCTGAATTCTCCTCAGAGTTCCACGCGCCACTGCAGGTGCAGCTCAGTCACCTGCAGTTACGCGTGACCCCTATTCTACCTTTACCTCAGGAACTTCATCCTGCCCTTTTCCCCGAGGAAAAAACCCGGGAAGAAGCCCTACTGACCTGAAACTGACCTCTATTGCTCTACCACTTCCTGCCACTTCTCCCATATGGAAAAGGGGGCATATATAATGCCTACCCTTTTCCTTTCATTCTCTAATACCCGGCAGGCCCTGAAGGACATCAGAGTGTCCTTATTTCATCATCTTAGACCTTCGCTCTGCCAATCTAGTAGTAGTTTGCCTGCTTGCATAAAACTTTCCCACAGTTTTATAAACATCTCTTCACCTCCCATTTATTCTTTGTCATATTCAAAAAATGTTAATCAATCCAAATTCTGGAACTTTTCCTTTACTATATTTAAAAAACACAGAAGACCAGCCCAAGCACAAACCTCACTACACAAAGAAGTAAAAAAAAAAAAACAGATACAAATTGGAAACAAAGAAATACATGCAAAATATTTGAATAAAAATCTGACTTCCATCCAAGGTTAGACCGGTCCACATACTAAACTATGGAGTCCAAGAGATCAATAGTAGTCATCAAAAGTCAGCCAGGATCTACCGGGATCAGGTGCACTATACACAAAACATTAACTGGATGCAGCCCATCCATCTAGATCCCTGCAACTGCCAGAGAATGTGGTTTCTGCTACATATTTCAAAACTCCCAATTGTCCATGGACGAGAATAGGTCCATATAGATCCTCAAAATTCAACGATTTCTCTATTCTCTGTCAAGGGCCAACACAAACTCCCTGGATCAGCCCATCCATCCATATGTGTGCCAAATGAAGTTCTGTATTTTCTGTAGGAGAGGGTCCAAATCGGACGGTACATAATCCAATCTTCCTACTCTTGGCAAGTAGAGGAGGGGGGGGGGGGGGGACGAGTAAAAAAAAAAAAAAGCTGAGACCACAGGAAAGGCACCGCTGTGGGAAGTCGCACCCCTGGAGAAAACTGCGGACAAACTGCTCCACGGATGAAGCCTCATCACTTCCAAAAGACAAACAGTGTTAAGCTGTCTCCATGGCAATGACACATTTGAAGGGCCCACCTTTTCTCAAATGAAGCGTGGCCTCAACACATTATACTTACCTGCCCTGTGCAATGATTTTGAACAGAGATTTCTATTACCCCCATTTCTGGAGTCTTCTTCGCAAGTCGGGAAAGAAGGCGGCACCAATACAGGCATTTTTCCGCATTAGGCTGTGTTCATCCATAAACACATACAGCACCACATCCCCATCTCTCCTCAGAGAGGTATGACTGACAGCAGCAGGAGCCTATGGCTCCCAATGCTCTCAGTGTCTCCTATGAATCCAGGAAAGCGAGTCGGGACAGCGCTGGCTCAGTGAGAGGAGTCAGGTAAGTGGCTAGGTAGGAGAGTGGGTAGGATAGGTAGTGTGGTGTTTTTCCCTTATAACGAGAATGCATTAAAAGTAAAAGAAAAAAACAAAAAATAAAAAAAAAAACACACACACACACACGCACACACGCACGCACACACGCACTTCGATTTTAGAACTACTTTAAAAGGAAAAGTGAATGAAATTCTCTTTTAGGTAATGCAACCACCAAAACAATTACAGCTTTGTTGCCTACGAGTTATTAATGCCTTTTGTCTGCTATAGTTGGTTAGCTCAAGGCTTAACAAATTTATGTCACATTTAAACACAAAATTTACCTTAGTTTTCTCCCTAGGTCATTTCTGGACATTAGGAACACTTATGTTTTTACTGTATTTACAGAGCTATCGCTATGTATGGAGTTAGCCTACTGAAATTCAATGGAGTTGATTTTCTAAAGGTAAATAGTGTGGTCACTTTGCAAGTGAAGTTGCACTCTGCAAGGGTATTTGCTACAGAGCTTGGTAAATGAGAGGAAATTCTGCTGACTTCCATCATCCAATCACGTTCAAGCAAAAGGGAGTTTTTCTTTTTTTCTTTTCCTTATATGTGATTGGGTATTCTTTGCAAAGTGAAGCTTCACCTCATTTACTACGTTTTGGAGCAAACCCAGGCAGAGTGCAACAGACTATTAGCGCAGCTTTTTTCCCAGTACTTGTTACACATATGTTTGTCACATTCAAGTTGCAGCTATTAGAGTTTGATATTTAGCGCAGTTTTTTCTTTCTGCAACAGACTATTTACCTTTAGTAAGTCAACCCTAAAAATTTGTGCTGGCAACAGAATACATTTAGCTGTGCTACCCCTTGAGCACCCACATCTTATAAATCTACCTCGGAGCTCTACTGTAAAGCCTAAGTACAAATTGAAAAAAGTCATTAGGTACAAAATGGATACATCTATAAATAAAAAAGTTCTAGTCCCTAGTAGGGATGCACCGATCAGACTTTTTTGGTCCCGATCCCGATGCTGATCTTTTGCTTTGTTACATAGTTACATAGTTACATAGTAGGTGAGGTTGAATAAAGACAATAGTCCATCCAGTTCAACCTGTGTAGGTGTGTGTGGCTGTAATCATCTCACATACCCCTGAATGTTCTGATCCTTGAGATGTAAGTCTAAGAGTCTTTTGAAAGCCACCATACTACCCGCAGAAACCACCTCTTGTGGTAGAGAATTCCACAATCTTGTAGCCCTAACAGTAAAGAACCCCCCACGTTGCCTGAGGTTAAAACGCTTCTCCTCTAATCGCATTGTATGCCCTCGAGTCCTCATGCAATCCCTTCGAATGAACAGCTTTTTTTCTAAGCTGGGATCCCCATTAAGATATTTATAAATTGCTATCATGTCCCCCCTCAGACGTCTCTTCTCCAGGGAGAATAAATCAAGCGATTGTAGACGCTCTTCATAGTCAAGGTCCTCCAATCCCCTAATTAGTTTAGTTGCCCTTCTCTGGACTCTCTCCAGCTCCAACACATCCCTCCTGAGGACTGGCGACCAGAACTGGACAGAATACTCCAGATGCGGTCGGACCAGAGTTTTATAAAGTGGAAGGATTATAGTCTTATCTCTGGAATACATCCCTTTCTTTATGCATGCTAATATTCTGCTGGCTTTGGCAGCTGCCGCTTGACATTGCATGCTGTTGCCTAATCTATCATCAACCAAGACTCCCAGATCCTTCTCCATTTTTGATTCCCCCAAGGGTTCCCCTCCTAACGTGTATTGTGTTTTTATGTTTTTAGTCCCCAAGTGCAAAACCTTACACTTCTCCACGTTAAACCTCATTTGCCATGTCGTTGCCCACTCTGTAATTTTGTCCAGGTCATTCTGTAGGATATCTGCTTCATGCTGTGCAGTTATTGCCCTGGCCAATTTTGTGTCATCTGCAAAAACTGATAACGCACTACTGATCCCGTCCTCAATGCTGTTTATGAATAAATTGAACAAGGTTGGTCCCAGGACTGAGCCCTGGGGCACCCCGCTTACAACCTCAGACCAGTCTGAGTATGCGCTGTTTATTACCACCCTTTGGACACGCCCTTTAAGCCAATTCCGTATCCAAGAGCAAACCCTGCTTTCGATACCTGCAGACCTTATTTTATAAATTAAGCGCTTGTGGGGAACTGTATCAAACGCCTTAGCGAAATCCAAGTACACCACATCCACTGGTCTCCCCCTATCTAGCTCACAGCTTACCTCCTCGTAGAATGCTAAGAGATTGGTTTGACAAGAACGCCCATTTGTAAACCCGTGCTGATTACTGCTGATGATGTTGTTGTCTTTAGCAAACTCTACGATATAGTCCCTTATCATCCCCTCCAGAAGTTTACATACTATTGATGTCAAACTGACAGGCCTATAATTTCCCGGGATATGCCTCTGGCCCTTTTTGAATATCGGAATCACGTTAGCTTTCTTCCAATCCCCTGGTACATCTCCTGTCCTAATACTGTCAGCAAAGATCAGGAACAGTGGTCTGGATATAACCTTACTGAGTTCCTTGAGTACTCTCGGATGTACGCCATCCGGGCCTGGTGATTTGTTTGTGTTAAGTTTATCCAGCCTTTCCCTGATTTCACCTTCTGTTAGCCATAGTGGCAAATCCTGTGTATTACTACTAACCATACAGTCATGGTCAGTGTACCCCTCCGTTTCCTGTGTAAAGACTGACGAGAAAAAAGCATTCAGCACGGTTGCTTTTTCAGTGTCCTCTGTAACCATCCCCCCATCATCGCTAATTATGTGTGCAATATGCTCTGCCCTAGTTTTTTTGCGGTTGATATATTTAAAGAATTTCTTTGGGTTTTTTTTACTATCCTCCGCTATTATATTTCTTGAAGGCCATTTTTTTTTCCCTAATACGTTTTTTAACGTTACGGTTTAGCCAGCCAGGTTTGGCTTTGTCTCTTCTAAATTTATTTCCCATAGGAATGCACTGCAAGATGCCTTTGCCTAATATGTTCCTAAAGCATTCCCATTTTTCCTCTGTGGTCAGGGATCCCAGGGTTTGGTCCCAGTTTACCCTTTCCATCAATGAGTACAATTTTGGAAAGTTTGCCCTTCTGAAGTTTAGGGTTCTTATGTTCCCCACTTGCCTTGTTATATTGTTATTTATACTAAATGTGATCATCCTGTGATCGCTAGAGCCCAGGTTGTCCTGAACTACTAACTCCGAGATTATGTCTGGGTCATTAGTGATCAATAGATCCAGGACTGCATTTTCTCTAGTCGGAGAATCCACCAACTGTGACATGTAATTATCCAGTAAGGTTTCTGTGAATAGACGGGCCTTCTGTGAGTGTGCAGTCCCCTCTTCCCAGTCAATGTCAGGATAATTGAAGTCCCCCAATATGATGACTGATCCCAATTTTGCCACTTTACTCATTAGTGCTAAGGATTCCAGCTCTACCTCCTCCCCTTGGTTAGGTGGCCTATAGCAAACCCCCACAATTACTTTCCCCTTTTCTCCTTCCCTATGGAGTTCAACCCACACAGATTCTAACTCCATGCTCATCCCATCCGTAATGTCACTCCTTTCTATCACCTTTATATTGTTCTTGACATAGAGACATACCCCTCCCCCTCTTTTTCCTACCCTGTCCTTCCGGTACACCGAATACCCTTGGATATTGGCCAGCCAGTCATGTGAGGGGTCGAACCAAGTCTCTGTTATTCCCACAAGGTCTATGTCCTCCTCATGTACTAACATTTCCAACTCATCCATTTTATTAGCTAGGCTCCTGGCATTAGCATATACCCCTCTTAGTTTTACGGAAGTTGAGCGCAATTGGTGGTTATGTTTATTCCTGTTTGGTCTGAGGTTTTCCCGCACAGACCTACCGATTGGCGTTGTGGACCTACTGTCGCTGCTGACCCTACAACTGCCTTCAGTCCTCTGCTCCCTCCTGACTGATTCTACTTCTGAGCCCTCCCCCCCGTCTCCTAGTTTAAAAGCCCCTCCAACTTGGTGGCCATCTTTCTCCCCAAAAGAGCTGTACCGTCCCCATTAAGGTGCAGCCCATCCTTACTAAAGAGCTGGTAGCCGACTGAGAAGTCAGCCCAGTTCTCCAGGAACCCAAACCCCTCCTTCCTACACCAATTCCTCAGCCACTTGTTAAGTTCCCTAATCTCCTTCTGCCTCTCTGGTGTGGCTCGAGGTACAGGCAGTATTTCAGAGAAAACCACCTTGGAGGTCCTTTTCCTCAATCTATTACCCAAGTCCCTGAAATCGTTCTTAAGGATCCTCCACCTACCTTTAACTTTGTCATTAGTGCCCACATGCACCATGACCGCTGGGTCATCCCCAGCCCCCCACATCAATCTGTCTGCCAGATCTGCGATGTGCCGAACTCGGGCGCCCGGTAAACAACATACTGTTCGGTTCACGAGATCTTTTTTACAGATAGTTTATTTCTATTTATTTATTTTTACACGCAAACTTTTTTTTTTCCCTCTAAGTCAAGATTTGCATAGAACTTGCCCTTTTTCATTGAAGGTACACCAATATTGTACAAACATTTTCATTAACTGCTCAATTTCAGTTGTCCAGGTTTTTTTATAGGTTTACTATAAAAGGACAACTGTACTTTACTTAGATGTCCCCACCCCTATAGCACTGGCCATCTGGTCTTATGCTCACCTTCAGTGCTTTACTGCGTGTTCCTGACCTGAACCGTACAGCCTTTCTTCCGCAAACATCTGCTTCTTACTGTACATACATGCCACAGCCCCATTCAAACCATACTCCTGATGACCACCATGATTACAGCTTTTCCATAGGAATGAATAGAGGTGCTACATGTATGTGCAAGTACAAAAGTGGTCATTTTAAGAGTAAAGTATAACATGGTATTGTTCTGTGTATGAATTGCCTTTATAAGTTCATAATATCGCATGTTCAGGATTAGGATAGAGTATTCAAGGATGCACAAAATAATAAACTTTGGACCCTAAAGTTCTGATAGAGACATACCCCAAGCGACTTACAGCTGTAATCGCAGCAAAAGGTGGCGCTACAAAGTATTAACTTAAGGGGGCTGAATAATTTTACACGCCCAATTTGTTAACAAAGTTTGAAATATCCAATAAATTTTGTTCCACTTCATGATCGTGTCCCACTTGTTGATTCTTCACAAAAAATTACAGTTTTATATCTTTATGTTTGAAGCCTGAAATGTGGCAAAAGGTCACAAAGATCAAGGGGGCTGAATACTTCCGCAAGGCACTGTACTTAAATAAAAAAAATAAAAAACAACACAAAAATTGCCTTTTCACTCATTTGTTCAATAAAAATATCAATAAATGTAATAGCTTGCTGTGAGAAAAGTACACTCTTGTCATTAGTAGCTGGTATTACCACTTTAGCGGATATGACTTCTTGTTGGCATTTTGAATTCTCTAAGATCAGCTTAGTGACATTTTTTTACCACTTTAACATGCAGAATTTCTTCAGGTACAAAATGTTTGTGGGTTTCCTCACACGAACTGTCCAATTCACATTCCCACCAAAAATGATTGGAATAAAATCAGGTCTTCCACCAGGGCAGTATATAATCAATTATTTGTTCTTTTTGAGCCATTCATTGATGAATTATCTAGTGTGTTTCCGATTATTATTGGAAGACTCTCTTCCAGTTCAACTTCAACTTTTGGACAGATGGCCTCTCACTAAGCACACTTAGATATGATGCAGAATGTATAGTTGACTCAAGGACTGTAAGCTGCCCAGGCCCTAAAGCAAACCCCAAACCATAAGATTTCCTCCCCAAGCTTCACAGTTGGTAGGAGGTTTCTTCTTCAGAAATGCTCTCTTTCATTTGTGACAAACAGGTCTGTTGATACTGTAACCAAGCATCTCTATCTTTGATTGATCAGTGTTCAGCACTGATTCCAAGAGGCCTGTTATTTATCCTTTAGTTTAGACTAGTGTTTAATGGAAAACAGTAATCTTGTTATAATGTTCTTTTTAGCCTTCATAAGCTTTTTTTTTTTTTTTTTTGTTTAAATCACCGAACAAACGGGGTTTATAGGTGCACTCTTTCTGATTGTGGATGCATGCACTTTGAGCCAAATTCAAGCAGTTGCCTGAATGACCTGTATGCAATTAAATGTAGGGTTTCCCGCATACTTCTTTTAGTATGAAAGGGTCAGCTCTTCAAATGAATTTGTTGGGCTGGCCAGTCCTGGAACAAATAGCAGTCATTTTAAATCTATACCACTTGTAGATTCCTTACAGGGGAATGACATTTCAAATTTGGAGATCTTTTCAAATCAGACTTATCGGCATCCACAACGTTCTGTCTAAAGGCATTAGAGAGCTCTTTTGATCTTGGCATGATCACACACACACACACACACACACACACACACACACACACTCACTCACACACAAATAGCAAAGAGAACACTAGATCATACTGTAGATATCTGAGGGTTAAATGAGAAAAGTTCCACCTGCATACTTCCTAAGCAGGTTCAAATCACTAGTACCGAATCTTGAACATCGAATTCTAATTTCAGGTATTTGAAGTGGCAGTACGTAAGTAGGGTTGACAATTGGTTCATGATATCCTAATAAAGACCCTTTTACAGGTATTTAGCACCTTTATCTGCAAACTGAATTATACATAAGTGCATATCTGTTTCGTTTTCGGTCTTGTACCTCTATATACCATTATAGAAATCCAAGAGGGTTACTAGACAATGCCACGACTAAAGATAATGTACCAAGTGCAGGAATAAACAGGGCAACATTTATCAAGTCAACTAATGACACAATTAAGCTGGCTATACACTTATCGAAATTCAGCCGTTTCAGCAAGGACCCAAATCAGACAGACAAATAGCTGCCACTTTAAAAATACAATGTCCAGGCAGGTGGAGGTAGGGGGGAAAATGTCTCTATCCAACTCATTTGTGTGGCTGAAGCAATATGAAGGTTATTTTTCTTTTTATTTAGCCAGCAGGCTGAACAAAAAAAGAAAAAAAAAAAATCAAAAAATGAATTGTGTATGTGTAGCTTAAGTTGCAAATTAGGCTGCTGGGACAGGTTTACTGTGCATTTGTGACCCTGTGCACTAGGGCTGTGCATCTTCACTTACCTCACGATTCGATGCGATTACGATTATTAGGGTCGCGATTCGATACGATTCGATTCCGCGATGCATCACGATGCATCACAATTACTGCCCAATGCCCATGCCCAGCCCACTGCCCAATGGTTTTCAAAACTTTATCAAAAAAAACAAAACAATCAAGAAGTCACAAATAAAAGAATCCTTTTTATTTTCATTTGCTTCAAAGGACACTTTCCTGGACCCTGTCATGGCCTGCAAGCCCTGCATACTTTAGTGCACTTGCACTGCAAACATATAGGAAGGTCTGAAAATGCAAACAGCATAGCAGAGACAGACAACAACACTAGTATTTTACTAGAAGTAACAGTAAAATTAGTAAAAAACTGTAGTAGTGCAGTTTACTGCTTCATAAAAGAAAATATTAATATAAGCCAGGTCTACCACCATTTAAAGTACAACTAAAGGCCAAACTTTTTGGATTTTGGATAAAGTTTGGCCTATAGTTGTACTTTAAGGCAAGCCAAGATAGAAGAAGCCAGCCAAGCTAATATTCTTGTGAAAATGGTCATCATAAATTCCCACAAAACATTATATATAAATCCTTTTATGTGAATATGCATTGCAATAAATTCCAGGTGTGCCATAACCTGTCCTCTACAAAACAGAGCACTTCCTGACTAGTAGCAAACATCAAGGGTGAACCTGGCAATAGTGCACTGCTGCATAACTTCCATGTTCACCGTGATGTTTGTTTCCCTCTGCAACTGCCAGTCAACTCAAGTGAGTTGATGGATTGGCTGCTAGAGGGGAGTTACAAATATAAGCTTTAAGCTTATCAATTCACTTATGTCACTTTTATGTCACTTACTTTACAGAAAACGTTACCCACAGCACTGACAAACACTGAGAGTGAGTCCCCCCCCTTGCCCAGACCCCCACACTGACAGAGACCTGGATGTCCCCCACACCTTCCCCAATCCTCCACAGCACTGACAAACACTGAGTGAGTCCCCCCCTTGCCCAGACCCCCATAGCTGACTGACACTGACAGAGACCCCCACAGGCCCCCACTGACACTGACTGACCCCCCTGGCTGCCAGACTGCCACAGCAGAACAGTACTCCCGGGCCCCGACCGACCGTCCCCTGTCCCAGGCCCCCCCCCCCATAACAGACATCCCCCAGAGATACAGACGAGAGACCCCCATGAATGATTACACAATTTGTTCGGACATACCTGCTGTGTGACTGTGTGGGTTGTTGTGCACTGCATTGCAGAGGAGGACAGGTGCTGTGCTGCTCTCTGGGCTCTGTGGCGGGCGGCTGGCATCACTGGCAGTGGCGTGGCGGCTGGGCCTCCAGGGCCTGTCGGCTACGGTGAGGTGAGGCGAGGCTGGCGGCGCTGGCTGGCTGCAATGGGGACGCACTTGCGGCTCCTCGCTCCTGTGTGTGGACTCACTGGACTGGCGGCTTCTGGCTTGGATGGCTGGCTGGCTTCTGCAAGGCCGCAGGTGGGACGCCGATACACGCGGGTGATGTCTTGCTGCGCCTCGGCCCGGGTCAAAGAGACGGAAGGGGAGGGGCGGAGCCTTTTTATTAAGCTCCCGCCACTAACCCACCAATCAGCTGCCGATCTTGCGATTTTTTTTTTCCCTTGCGCGATAGGGCGTGGCCGCGGCTGATGACGTCACTTTGTATAATCGATTATGCCGGCAGCCCGCATCGATGCAGAATCGCGAAGGGTCGAATCGCGATGCATCGATCTTTCGATTATATTCCCCAGCCCTACTGTGCACCTGTATTCCCAGGCAGCCAAGTGTGATAGTTTGTAAATGTCTGCAACTTCTTCTAATCAATGACACCACAAAGCTCCTAGTTAACTCCCTGGTCATCTCTGGCATCAACTACTGCAACTTTCATCTCATTGGCTTACCTTTATATATGCTACCCCCCTTCAGTCCATTATAAATGCTGCTGCCAGGCTCATGCATCTAGTATATGTGTGCAATTCCCAAAACCTTTGAAGTAGGTTTAGCCATCATCCCCGAGAGTAGTTTGGAGAGAAGTTGGTGCCTCAAGCCAGGTAAGTTGGGACTTTATGGGCTCATAAAGTCCCAACTTACAAGGCTCATGTATCTTACCAACCGCTCCATGTCGGCTACTCCTCTCTGCCAATCCCTCCACTGGCTTACGCTCACCCAGCAAATTAACTTCAAAATACTAACAACAACTTACAACCCCATCCACAACTCAGCCCCCAGCTACATCACTAAACTAGTCTCAAAATACCAACCTAATCATGCTCTTCATTCCTCCCAAGACCTCCTCCTCTCTAGCTCCCTTGTCACCTCCTCCTATGCTCGCCTCCAGGACCTTTCCAGAGCCTCTCCCATTCTATCGGACTGACTATCCCTATCTGTCCGATTATCTCCCACTTTGTTTGCTTTAGAAGATACCTAAAAAACCCCCCTCTTCAGAGAAGCTCATCTTAACACCTAACAACTGTACTTTGAGTTTCTTCATCAGCCCCCCCCCCCTCCCATATTGAATTGTATTGTAACTGTACTGTCTACCCTCATGTTGTAAAGCACTGCGCAAACTGTTGGCACAATATAAATTCTGTATAGTAAAATTTTCACTCTAAACAGGCAAAATTAGGAAGTGATTGGGATCGGGAATCATTCTGTCCCAATGCTACTTTAGAGCAGCTGGAGACCGATATTTTTGTCCTAAAGTGTAGCCATGAAAAAAAAAAAAAAACACTTAAGAGCTGGTTCACACCACGGCGACTCAAAGTCGTCCCGACTTCGAAGTCGCCCGTGCAGCACGACTTTATTGCGGCTTGCAAACGACTTCTCATAATAAAAGTCAATGCAAGTCGCTCCGACTTCGCCCAAAAGTAGTGCAGGAACCTTTTTCTAAGTCGGAGCGACTTGAGTCGCTCTGATTAGAATGGTTCCATTGCACAGCATGGAGTCCAAGTCGCCTGACAAGTCGGAGTAGTGTGAACCGGCTAATAGTCATGAATTTTTTTTTTATTTTTTACTTCAAATTTTAATAATAATAAAAATAAAAAAATAAAACATATCTCACAATTATCCTCTTTCTCTACCTTTAGGATTAAAAATTGGCGGAGCTATGTCTGCAGTTGGGGTCATCTCCTCCGACTGGGTAACTTACTTTGAGAGAGTCAGAGTGAAATAGCCTAGGAGATCTTTTGAAAAATTAGTACACTGCCAAAAACTACTTGGCCTATGTTGAATATTTACCCTTACCCTAATTTCATTGAAATCTATAGATATCATACATGAACTTTATATGCTGTCATCAATCATTAAATACAGTATAGAACCCCTCAGGAACCAATGGGGTTAATGCACAAGGTTATTTAGAAAATTTAATCATCGCCGTTTTATCCCCTCTGGAGCAGGGAACAGCCTAGGCAGCAGGAATTAGGTCAGTGAATCACACAAGGAATACCAGATCACATATTCCTTGCTGATACACAGCTACTGTTAACATTTCCAAAATTCTCACAGACATTAATGGAAAACAAAGTCAATGTAAGTGAAACAATGATACACATATCATTAGAGTGAAACTCCAGTTATGCCCACTAGGTGAACCATATGCATTACACTTTATAAATGAGAGATTTTAGGATTATTACAGATCCTTACTTCTTAATTTTTTTTTTTTTTACAGATATTTTATGTAGGCCTTACCCGCCCCTTTCATTAATATGACTGCCAAGTGGGAGGGTCTGCAGTCATTACCACCTGATAAGAATCATCGTAGAATTAAGAAATGCAGCAGCCTCTGCATTTTTTGAGTCTGAAAGACCATTTAAAATTATCAAAATCAAAAATAAGGAGTCCAATTGCAAGAGATAGCAGATATTTTACATCCAGCACTATGTAGGCATGTGGGAAAACCGAATACTAAACCCAGGAGCAGAAAATGCTACCAGTTGCCATGGTTGCAACACTTTGAATTTTTTTCCAGGTTTAGAAAATGATATATAATAAAACAAAAATGGAAAGATCCTTTTTAATATCATTAAATTGTACAGAAAGAAGTATGTTTTAGTTAACAATTGCAAATGTTGAGTTTGTATTTATCTGTACTTATTTTTTTAAATAAATACACCAATCTGATCCCCTTAATGTAAATGAATTCCATTACTGTGTGTTGTACAGCTCCAGATTTAGTGAAAAATACAATATGCATGACTATGCTACTGATATGTGAGAATACAATGAATGCTAAATGCTTGTATCTGTTTGGATTAACGTCCCTTACAATCTAGCAAGTATAATAAATACTTGTCTGCATATGAGTCATGAAATCTTTTTGAGAAGATGAAGAAGGGGAAATCTGTAAGTCTAGGTGTTGCCTGTATCTCTAGTATGTACCATTCTCCTATTGGCACTGAAGGTCATATACAGTACCTCCTATATGCACTGTACCATCTGGTGGCTGAAGTAGAGTTTCATGTTGGTAGGGACTCAAGGGATGTAGGGTTTCATCTAGTACAGCTGTGCTCAACTCGAAGCCCTCTGATATCACCCGAGACCTCAAGCCCGGGAAGTACATGCCTATGCTCTGGGTTGGTGGGTCGGCAGGCCCAGATCGCAATCAACAGGTTGCTGACCCACCATCCTACAGCATCAGATTGTAGTGAGCCTGTACCGGCAGCGGAAGATGCAAGAGCCACATAAACCGATGCTTCCTCTATACGGCAGGCTTCTGTCAGGTGGAGTGATACCAAGGCCACTTTCGAAACAGTAGAAATCCAAAGTGGAGACCGCACTCAAGGCAATTTAGTTGAAATCAATTAATTCCTTTATTCCTCATAGATGAAACAAAGACAGTGCACAGGGTTTTTTGCAATTATTTGTCCTTACTGTGGGACTAAAGGTTGTTCGGCTTGCATTTGTATGTCATTAACATAATTGGCTTAAGATGTGCTTGATTGCACCACTACAATACCACCCGTTTGTTCATTTACAAATGCCTGCCGACTACTGCAGTCTTATTGTGTGGTTAGGAGTATGCGGTCGGTTGTATCGTGAAACGCGTCAACCTGACACGTCTGTTTGTGCACTGTCTGTATGTTTCATCTATGAGGTATAAAGGAATTCATTGATTTCAACTAAATTGCCTTGAGTGCGGTCTCAACTTTGGATTTCTACTGTTTCGGATGACGGATCTGACCTGCACCAGGCTTGGAACTTGCACCTGAGCGGCTTCTTCTTTGTTTGTTTTCACCAAGGCAACTTTGCCTGGGACCTTTCTAGCAGCCTAGAGAGTGATACCAGCAGAAGCTGGATTAGGAAAAGGTCAGTGTATTAAATATCAGATACACAGCACTTTTGAAATAGGCATATTAGCACTAACAAAAAAAAAAAAAAAGGAAGAAGGTCATTAGGCTGTTTTCACACTGGCCCCCAGGTGCAGCCAATGAGTCAGCTGCATTGAGCCATTGACTTCTATTATATGCTGCAGGTTTGGCGCGCTTTCAAAAAGCGCACCAAAGATGTAATCGAAGTCCATGGCAAAGCAGAGCTAACCCACAGGAAAGCCGCAGCTGCACCCACAGTGCGGGTAAATAACAGCGCATCAGTGTGAATGCAGCCATATAAAGGGGCTCAAGACAGAGCTTGTTTACATTTGCGATTGGGGGGAGATAAAACATCATAGTTCATTGTGGCCCTTGCTTTTCAAAAGGTGGAATACCCCTGATCTAGTATTTGAAACACGCTATAGCCTCCTTTTTAATTCATTTTTTTCTTTACTTTAAATCATGGGTGTTTTAACCTTTTGGCTTTTTTGGGCCACATTGAGTGTAGAGAAATTTTCTCAGGCTGCATATAAAATATATACTATAGTTAAGGTATATAAGTAATAAAACGCCGCCGCGCCCTTCCGGCGCTGCTGCACCCCCCCCCCCCAGCACTAATTTAACACAACTAGTGGATGATCCCCTCTGAGGCTACCTCTGCCTACAGTTAGTTGGAAGCCGCTGTGGCCGTGCCTCCCCAGCAAAAAAATAAATTAAAAAAATTGTCAGGGGGCAGTGGGCCGCATTGCCTGCAGTTCCGGGCCGCAGGTTTGACATGCCTGCTTTAAATGAATAGGAAGTAGGCAAACCTACAGAGACAGATGTAACAGCTTCTAAACAAAACCTAAAATACTTTAGCTAACTTGTAATAGAGAAGCACATACAGTATTACTCACTTTTAGAGAGGACTGGATTGCAATCTGATGACTTGGGCATTTGACAGTAATACAGATGTGTTCATAGGTTTTTTTTTTTTTTTTTTAGGTGGTGGGATTTTCTGGTTCCACTTTCAATACACGAAAACTCTCTGCAACTTACCATTGTTAAAAGATACCCTTTGGTCTATCAATAATAATGTCAATGTAAACACTAAAATTCTCCACTAAAACAAACAAGAAGCCAGATTGGGGGACTCAAATTCAAGCCAATCTATTTTATATGCCAAGGCTGATTTTAAGTTAAAGGCTGGCACAGATTTTACCAATAACAGATGGGTCTGTTCTATAATATTTAACTGGATCTCATTATTTAAAACCCCAGCTTGAACACCTAATAATACCCCACTATTGTCATACTTTTGTATACAGTAGCTTTACAGTGCCATGGAAGTTATTGGATCCTCTGTGACATCAGCAGCTAGCAGAAGGTTCTTGCCAAGATGTTGCCTCCTGGAGTGTCTGGTCTTCTCCAGAGCTACTAATGGCATAGATGTTCCTCTGTCATTAGGTTATGTGCTCCCCTATTAAAAGTAAACCTCAGTTACCTGTTCAGACACCTAACTGATGTCTTCCACTGCTCTAAAGCATGGGATTTAAACAGGACAACAAAATAGGACACCTTCTAGTCTACATTACTCGTCTAGAAACTCAGAAGAGGTACACAACCTATATTTTCCATAGGATAGTAGGCAGGATATTATACTCTTAACTAAACAATATCATAAATTAAAAATAGTTATTAAATAAAGAATGCAGGCATCAAAATATGGAATAATATGGCCGCGGCTGTTTATTACTGGTTTAAAACAGATTAAATATTCAATAAATAACATCTTAAAAACAGCCCAGCCACTACGGCTCAGGCTTTATCAAGTAAATAAAATTAAATAAAAATTCATTAAAACATCCAGTAATAAACCACTTGTCCCCCTTTGTAAACAAAAGGTGACCCACCACGTAATAAGAGCCGCGACAACAGGGGAGGGGGGGGGGTTGGGGAACCTATTCTGCTGCTGCTCCTGAGGTGAATGAGCCCCTCTCAGCTGGGCTCACCTATTTATAGGCTAAATTCCCGCCTGAATTCTCCTCAGAGTTCCACGCGCCACTGCAGGTGCAGCTCAGTCACCTGCAGTTACACGTGACCCCTATTCTACCTTTACCTCAGGAACTTCATCCTGCCCTTTTCCCCGAGGAAAAAACCCGGGAAGAAGCCCTACTGACCTGAAACTGACCTCTATTGCTCTACCACTTCCCGCCACTTCTCCCATATGGAAAAGGGGGCATATATAATGCCTACCCTTTTCCTTTCATTCTCTAATACCCCGGCAAGCCCTGAAGGACATCAGAGTGTCCTTATTTCATCATCTTAGACCTTCGCTCTGCCAATCTAGTAGTAGTTTGCCTGCTTGCATAAAACTTTCCCACAGTTTTATAAACATCTCTTCACCTCCCATTTATTCTTTGTCATATTCAAAAAATGTTAATCAATCCAAATTCTGGAACTTTTCCTTTACTATATTTAAAAAACACAGAAGACCAGCCCAAGCACAAACCTCACTACACAAAGAAGTAAAAAAAAAAAAACAGATACAAATTGGACACAAAGAAATACATGCAAAATATTTGAATAAAAATCTGACTTCCATCCAAGGTTAGACCGGTCCACATACTAAACTATGGAGTCCAAGAGATCAATAGTAGTCATCAAAAGTCAGCCAGGATCTACCGGGATCAGGTGCACTATACACAAAACATTAACTGGATGCAGCCCATCCATCTAGATCCCTGCAACTGCCAGAGAATGTGGTTTCTGCTACATATTTCAAAACTCCCAATTGTCCATGGACGAGAATAGGTCCATATAGATCCTCAAAATTCAACGATTTCTCTATTCTCTGTCAAGGGCCAACACAAACTCCCTGGATCAGCCCATCCATCCATATGTGTGCCAAATGAAGTTCTGTATTTTCTGTAGGAGAGGGTCCAAATCGGATGGTACATAATCCAATCTTCCTACTCTTGGCAAGTAGAGGAGGGGGGGGGGGGGGGGGACGAGTAAAAAAAAAAAAAAAGCTGAGACCACAGGAAAGGCACCGCTGTGGGAAGTCGCACCCCTGGAGAAAACTGCGGACAAACTGCTCCACGGATGAAGCCTCATCACTTCCAAAAGACAAACAGTGTTAAGCTGTCTCCATGGCAATGACACATTTGAAGGGCCCACCTTTTCTCAAATGAAGCTTGGCCTCAACACATTATACTTACCTGCCCTGTGCAATGATTTTGAACAGAGATTTCTATTACCCCCATTTCTGGAGTCTTCTTCGCAAGCCGGGAAAGAAGGCGGCACCAATACAGGCATTTTTCCGCATTAGGCTGTGTTCATCCATAAACACATACAGCACCACATCCTCATCTCTCCTCAGAGAGGTATGACTGACAGCAGCAGGAGCCTATGGCTCCCAATGCTCTCAGTGTCTCCTATGAATCCAGGAAAGCGAGTCGGGACAGCACTGTCTCAGTGAGAGGAGTCAGGTAAGTGGCTAGGTAGGAGAGTGGGTAGGATAGGTAGTGTGGTGTTTTTCCCTTATAACAAGAATGCATTAAAAGTAAAAAAAAAAAAACACACACACACACACACACACACACGCACGCACTTAGATTTTAGAACTACTTTAAAAGGAAAAAAGTGAATGAAATTCTCTTTTAGGTAATGCAACCACCAAAACAATTACAGCTTTGTTGCCTATGAGTTATTAATGCCTTTTGTCTGCTATAGTTGGTTAGCTCAAGGCTTAACAAATTTATGTCACATTTAAACACAAAATTTACCTTAAGTTTTCTCCCTAGGTCATTTCTGGACATTAGGAACACTTATGTTTTTACTGTATTTACAGAGCTATCGCTATGTATGGAGTTAGCCTACTGAAATTCAATGGAGTTGATTTTCTAAAGGTAAATAGTGTGGTCACTGTGCAAGTGAACTTGCACTCTGCAAGGGCATTTGCTACAGAGCTTGGTAAATGAGAGGAAATTCTGCTGACTTCCATCATCCAATCACGTTCAAGCAAAAGGGAGGTTTTTCTTTTTTTCCTTTCCTTATATGTGATTGGGTATTCTTTGCAAAGTGAAGCTTCACCTCATTTACTACGTTTTGGAGCAAACCCAGGCAGAGTGCAACAGACTATTAGCGCAGCTTTTTTCCCAGTACTTGTTACACATATGTTTGTCACATTCAAGTTGCAGCTATTAGAGTTTGATATTTAGCGCAGTTTTTTCTTTCTGCAACAGACTATTTACCTTTAGTAAGTCAACCCTAAAAATTTGTGCTGGCAACAGAATACATTTAGCTGTGCTACCCCTTGAGCACCCACATCTTATAAATCTACCACGGAGCTCTACTGTAAAGCCTAAGTACAAATTGAAAAAAGTCATTAGGTACAAAATGGATACATCTCTAAATAAAAAAGTTCTAGTCCCTAGTAGGGATGCACTGAGCCAACTTTTTTGGTCCCGATCCCGATGCTGATCTTTTGCTTTGTGAAATCGCCGATCCCGAGTCCGATACGGAAGTACTGTTTTGTGAGCTTATAACAAAATAATACTTCCGGATCGGTAGATACCTTATAACAATTGTGCATTTAAGAGGTTAAACTTCCCTCCTCCGGCAGACTGAATGGAAAGATGCATTGTATTCATTGTGTTTACTTAACTGGGAGACTGACAGGCATTTGCAGGAGGCTCTTTTTTTTTCTCCCATCTTTGACAGCTGTTCTCTGCTCCCTCAGAGCTATGTAAAGAGCAAAACCGGATCGGCCCGTGGATCTGTTAATTTTACCGATCCCCGATCCAGCTATTATGGCCATATCGGCGCCAATATCCGATCCCAATATTGGATCGGTGCATCCCTAGTCCCTAATGCTGGCCATACACATGCCTAATTCCAAGCGATTTTACGTTAGAAAATCACACCTTTGAATAATCGTTTGATTTTCGACCATTAGTGGAACGGCAGCAACAGCTAATTTCCGTGCGGTCATTGAATTTCAATTATCGTAATGTTGGAAATTTTGTTAAAAATTACCAAATTTCTAATCAGTGATGGGAGAATCGTGTGAGAAATATAATGAAAAAAAGAAATGTGCTGTAACCTGGAAAGAAAAAAAAAAAGATTCCCGGCCACAAATTTTCTTTTCCATAACAAAATGAGGTGAAATTGAAGGCTTGGCTGGTTGAATTTTTAAATAAATGGTGGCACCATCGGATTACAAAGTGAACGAATTTTCGATCAACAAATCCTCTGTAATTCGACCCATGTATGGCCTGCTTTAAAGCTTGTGTTCTTAGTAGTTAAACTAGGACTCCCCAAAAGCACCAAGCAACTCATTACCCCCAGGTGAACACAATCTCTGGGCCAACGTTTTTCCCCCCATTCTTTACAAGTAGGAGCCCCTAGTCCACTGGAATGCAAGTCATTAAAACCTTTAATTCATACTAAAGTCTCGTACACACGTGTCAAAATTCGGCCGGGAATTTTCGTCCGACGACCGATCTGCCAATTTTTCGGCTTGTTAGTATGATGCTTACGACAACCGACTCCGACTTTTCGGCCGAAAAAATCATGGTGTGCAGGCTATAAAATTTTTGTCCGTCAAAAACACAGCCAATTTTCGTGCAGTCAGATTTCAACAGGGAAAAATCTTATGAGCAAGACTGGGCATGCTCAGAGAAGAAAGAACACAAAGAAAGCAAACCAACACATGACATTTTCGTGTGCAATCTATGCACATTCCAACCAACAAAACACAACTCTGGACAAAAGACGGACGACCGGTCGGCGGAAATTCGTTGCGTGTACTAGGCTTAAGTTTCATATATAAAAAAAGCTTTA
This sequence comes from Pelophylax lessonae, assembly GCF_965119305.1. NCBI lineage: Eukaryota > Metazoa > Chordata > Amphibia > Anura > Ranidae > Pelophylax > Pelophylax lessonae. The sequence continues at coordinate 412,348,444 of NC_138768.1, forward strand.
AAAAACAGATGGTACTTGAGGTCCGCTTTGGTTTAGAAGCAGCATATTCTCTGCCCCTTTTCAATGTATTAGGCCAAATAAAGAGCACCGTACATTTTTATTGTAGTCCAGAGAACTTCCTAATTTGGCCAATCACCATAATGGGGAATACGGCTTTACAAACTCTCTATATGAAAGTGGAATCTCCAAGAGATCCCATTGTCTATGGGGAGAGGAACAGCGTGGGCTGTCGAAACGGAGGGCACACAGAAGTAATCGGCAAGGCCTACTGAAAAACACCACATTACGTTGTACTGGAAATTGAAGGGCAACAGTAAGGAGAAACTTCTAGGCATAACAGGATTCTAGATTGCCTTGTTCTTGGATTAAACCATTCCTTTTGTTTCTACATTACAAGCTCGTGCGTTAAGCTGGAACACATCTGTAAATATTTAGTGGGAGAGGATGTAGGAGAACATCCTGTGTGTCTTCCGCAGAACAATCCTGCATACACATCATTTCTAAAATGCTTAGTCAGCGCTGGACAGCATCAAAAATATCTCATTTTTATTTATTTATTTTTTTTTTTACAATGTCAATCAAATGAAAAATCGTCAATAAACACAACGATGTTGGATTTGAAGGATTCTCCATCGGGGGGGGCTTCAAATGCAAGAAGTCTGCAGGTTTTATCTGCAGCTATTCGTTTGACTAACTGCTGGCATTTTCCCAAGGACTTGTGAAAACTAAACAATATCTCTGTATTTGTAAAGTGATTTTGCAACCAGATCAAGTATTTGCTGTTAAAACATCCATAGTGCATTACAATTTTTCTTTGTTAAAGCAGAACTTCACTCTCACACCCATCAAGGACTATTTTGAATCCTTATGCTGCTAGCATTAGTAAATAGATACACTAAATTACCAAAAGTATTGGGACGCCTACCTTTACACACACATGAACTTTAAGGGCATCCCAGTCTTAGTCCGTAGGGTTCAATAATGAATAGACCCACCCTTTGCGGCTTTAACAGCTTCAACTCTTCTGGGAAGGCTGTCCACAAGGTTTAGGAGTGTGTCTATGGGAATGTTTGACCATTCTTCCAGAAGCACATTTGTGAGGTCAGGCACTGATGTTGACGAGAAGGCCTGGCTCACAGTCTCTTCTCTAATTAATTCCAAAGGTGTTCTATCGGGTTGAGGTCAGGACTGACTGCCAGTCAAGTTCCTTCCCCCAAAACTCGCTCATCCACGTCTTTATGGACCTTGCTTTGTGCACTGGTCCAAATCATTTGGTGGAGGGAGAATTAGGTGTGGGGTTGGTTTTCAGGGGTTGTGGTTGGCCCCTTAGTTCTAGTGAAAGGCGTCACCATACCAAGACATTTTGGACAATTTAATGCTCCCAACTTTGTGGGAACAGTTTGGGGATGCCAACATGACTGCACAAATCAAGGTCCATAAAGACATGAATGAGGAAGTTTGGGGTGGATGAACTTGACTAGCCTGCACTGAGTCCTGACCTCAACCTGATAGAACACCTTTGGGATGAATTAGAGCAGAGGCTGCGAGCCAGGCCAAAATCAATGTCTGACCTCACAAAAGTGCTTCTGGAAGAATGGTCAAACATTCCCATAGACACACTCCTAAACCTTGTGGACAGCCTTCCCAGAAGAGTTGAAGCTGTTATAGCGGCAAAGGGTGGGCCAATTCAATATTGAACCCTACGGACTAAGACTGGGATGCCATAAAAAGTTCATGTGCGTGTAAAGGCAGGCGTCACAATACTTTTGGTAATATAGTGTATATCATATTTACATGTTTCAACTTGCTTTTTGCATTTCTTTAATTACTTCCTAGTTTCCTTGCCTAGGCAAATTATGGCATACATCCCACAAGTCTTTGAGGGGAGAAGGGGTTTTCTCAGCTAAGCACACCCTCCTGCCTGCATGCTTGAGCTAAGGGCAGATGGATTCCAGGAAGTAAATGCTACATGAATCATCTGCCCCTACTCAACATGGCCATGGCCAGAAATGCTAGGTGGGGTTTTTTTAAGTGATTTCTCATCAAAATAAAACACTGAGACCTTACATAGTTAGTGAGGTTGAAAAAAGACATCAGTCCATCCAGTTCAACCTATAATGTGTGTGTGTGTGTGTGTGTGTGTTTGCTTTTAACCGTACATAGTATACCCCTTTATGTTGTGGTCTCTAAGGTGCCCATCTAATAGTTTTTTGAAACTATCAATGCGCCCTGCTGATACGACTGCTTGTGGAAGAGAATTCCACATCCTTACCGCTCTTACATTGAAGAACCCCTTACGCACTTTAAGGTTAAACCGCCTTTCCTCTAGTTTTAGTGAGTGGCCACGTGTCTTATTGTATCTCCTTTCTCTGAATAGTTTGTTCCTTATGCTAGGGTCACCAGTACAGTATTTGTACATTGATATCATATCCCCCCTCAATCGTCTCTTCTCCAGAGAGAATAGGTTCAGTGCTTGTAGTCTTTCCTCAAAGCTGATGTCCTCCATTCCCCTAATTATTTTTGTTGCCCTTCTCTGGACTCTTTCCAATTCCAGCACATCCTTCCTGAGGACCGGTGCCCAGAACTGGACAGCATACTGCAGATGTGGCCAGACCAGAGTCTTGTAGAGTGGGAGAATAATCTCTTTATTTCTGGAGTGAATCCCCTTTTTATACATCCCAGTATTCTGTTGGCTTTGCTTGCAGCGGCTTGGCATTGCATGCCACTGCCAAGCCTGTTGTCTACCAGTACCCCCAGGTCTTTTCCATCCTAGACTCACCCAGAGGTTCCCCCCCCCCCCCTGGTGAGTAGCTTGCTTTCTGATTTCTGGCCCCATAGTGCATTACTTTACATTTTTCAACATTAAATCTCATCTGCCATGTAGTTGCCCACCCCGTTACTTTGTTCAGGTCCGCTTGCAAGGTTTCCACATCCTGCATAGAAGATATTGGCAAGCCTAGTTTAGTATCTGCAAATACTGAGATTGTACTAGATATCCCCTCCTCTAGATCATTTATAAATAAATAAAACAGGATTGGTCCCAGGACAGAACCCTGGGTGGCCCCACCTTCCACACCCGCCCAATCTGAGTACTCCCCATTAATCATCACCCTCTGGACTCTCCCCTGGAGCCAGTTCTCTATCCAGGTACTCACCTTATGGTCCATACCTACATTCCATAGTTTGTACAGTAAGCGTTTGTGGGGAACGGTGTCAAAGGCCTTTGCAAAGTCCAGATACACCACATCCACAGGCTTACCTTTATCTAGGTGGCAGCTCACTTCATCATAGAAGGTTGATAGATTGGTTTGGCAGGAACGATTTTTCATGAATCCATGCTGATTACTACTAATAATAACATTTTCATTACTAAAGTGTTGTATGTGGTCCCTTAACATCCCCTCCAAAATCTTGCAGACTACGGATGTTAGGCTGACCGGCCTATAGTTACCCGGGATACATCTCGGCCCCTTTTTAAATATTGGTACCACGTTGGCCTTTTTCCAATCAGCTGGCACCATACCCGTCTTTAAACTATCCTTAAAGATCAAGAATAATGGTCTGGCAATCACCTGGCTGAGCTCTTTAAGAACCCTCGGGTGCAAGCCATCCGGTCCCGGGGATTTATTTATGGTAAGTTTCTCTAGTTTAGTTTTAAGTCTATCTTCTGTTTGACCTGGTCAAATGGATAGATGGAGGAGTTTGCTCTGAATAATAAAAATGATTTAAATAGCACTTTTGGTTTGTGGTGCCCAGATACAGAGTAATTTCGCTTTCTAGCCTACTCAGAAAGGTAAAAAAATAAATAAATAAAAACCATAGAAAATGCATTAACCAATAGCAATTAAGCCCAACCTTTCACTAATCTAGAACAAAGCTGCTAGCGGTTACTGCACTTTGTACATTGGCATTGCCCTGTGCCTGACTACAAAACAGTACGTAAAAAGGTAAACTTTCTGTAGGCCAGGACTTGCTCACATTATTTTATCTTGCAGACATCCATTTATTAAATCTCAACTCGTTCAACAGGAACGGTCAGATTCGATCCATCGCTTCAGTACAGCCAGCCGGTCAGATTTTTGGCATGCGATTACAGTCAACGACTATAGCCACTAGCGCACCCCCCTGCTGGGAGAACACCATAGTGCTAGTCAGTGTTGATGGGGGAATCAAGCCATTTTCTTTCCTGAAACCCATGGTTGCAGAAAAGAAAAATCAAATCATCTATAACTCGCCTTATTCACAGGTTCAAATTGGTTTGTTTTCTATGATAGTGGGATTTCAGTTATAATACAGAGTAGTGGTTTCCAGCCTCAGTACACAAGACCCCTGCTGAGGAAGTCGTGGATTCGACGTAACGCGTACGGGGGAGGAGCCTGCACACGCTGTAGCACCCATTACTGCGGTCTATGCTAGCACTGGCCGAGTGCCATCCCATGTGAGTTTTTTTATGTTGTTTTCACCCCAATAAATCAGATTATACAGAGTGCACTAGATTGCTTTGTTTATTTTACACATGTACCCATGCATGACGGTGGAGAGACGGTTATGAGGAAGTGACCACTTCATCCCTGTTACTGTGTCCCTGACACGGCGAGCTTGGCCACCTTATCCCACATGAGGCATTTTCATCCAGAGGGAGGACAGGAGGAAGCAGCCTACCCATTATCCATTAGCACCTGTGTGTGTGCAAAAAGCGGGTTTGGCTCATTACAATCTGTGAGCCAAACCAGGAGGTGAGCAGCCAGCATTATCACTAATGCACTAAGTCACCTTATGAATTGAACGCACCAGCACCTGGTCACCTGATATCTGCACAGCACAGAAAGAATCACCTAATTTTATGAACTTTGCACCATTTGTTGATGACATTTCACTCAAATATTTATTAGCACGGGCACTTTATTGTGATATTTTTTATTTAGTTATTAATAATCACAGTTATAGTCTTTTATCACCTGGATTCATATTATCCGTTATCACATGATTTAAAAGCACTTGCACTTTTATTGTGGTACTCATTTATTTATGGATTTAGGTTTGTAAGACACTTGATATTCACTTTGTTTCATTACCTTATCCTTTGGCGCTCCAGATCTTATTAGTTTTTTTTCTGATTTGTAGTGTTAGGTGAATGCACTTTATGTAAGCAGCCTTAGGTCCCCTCATTTGGCGATCCTAGCCAACTATTAGGTTTTATCAGGGGCGGACTGACCATTCGGGGATTAGGGCACTGCCCGAGGGCCCAGGGTCAGTAGGGGGCCCCATGAGAGGCTACACACAACAGAAAGAAGCCAGGAACTTCCATGTAGGCTATGCTGTGGTAGATATTTAAATGCCCACTCTATGTGACTGAGCTGCAATTTTGTAGGTGGGGCTTTGTGTGGCTTGAGTGTGGACACAGGGGGCCCCATGATCTCTGATTGCCCGGGGGCCCCATGGGTTGTCAGTCCACCCTTGGGTTTTATTGATTTTTTCCTTAGAGGTCAGCGCTGATTTACCATTCATATATACTATCAGTCCACAAGCACCCCCAACAGGTCATGTTTTCAGGAATTTTCCTCACCCTGCACAAGTGCTTTAAATAAAATGTCAATGGCTTGGAATTTATGACAGCTATTTTATCGAAGGCCAAAAAAAAAAAAAAAAACAGTCTATTGGGAGTACTAGAATAGCGATGAACTTTGGTGTTCTCTGGACTCTCCTCTATCTGAACTTTAAAGTCACACTCTTTTTTTCAATCCAATCAGCTGCAGGCCAGGTCATTTACCACCATGCAGCACACGTAAACAAAGGGGCAGGATGTTGGCGACATCAGTGCCCTTATGTGGACAAATGCCCATATTAGTCAGTAGTAGTTTTATCAGGAGGAAAGCAAAGGTATTCCCCAAATTCTCTCATCACAGGTGTACTGACCTGAAACCGGGTGCCTAAGGGATGACCCAAGTTAAATATGAACTTGGGTGCAAACCAAACCTTCTCCCTTGCAGTGAGGCTGCCCTGTCACTGCAGGGGTTAAAAGCTTATCAGAAGCAGCAAAATAATTTTCCTGATCTAGTAAGCTTCTCCTCTTCATTTCACCCTATATTTTGGTGGTGGTGAAGTCATTAAATACAATGCAGAGCCCATTGCCCTGCAGAGGATGTGAGGACACCGAGGGACAATCCACTTTCAGAGCACAGGATAGAGTGTCGGCAGCCGGAGGGGCGCTGAACGGATAAGTAAAAATTTTTTTTTTCTTCTGGCATCCACACGAGGCAGTCCCACTACACGGGGGGGGGGGAATGGTAGTTTTCCCCAGAAATTTACGCTGGCCTAACTAGAAACCCCAGGCCAGTAAAACTAAAAAGAACCAGCCAAAGAGAAAGATATAACCTATCCATCAAGCTTTGTGCTTCCACTTTCCCGTTTCCTTATTTCAATCTCAGAGACGAACCGAAGTATTGTGAGATTTCGTGTCTGCGTATTTGAAATCTATGCAGGCATGAAATCTCGCTTTCATTTCATTCATCTACTTTTTCTGACGTAATTTCAGGTGTTTTTCTTGGTATGCATTTGCGCCTATATGCGTTTGCACATTTTCATGGGCACTCGCGCACATTTGCAAATGATCATTTGCGCGCATGAGGCATAAAATTACTGACCAAAAATGCAGGATATTCCTACTGAATGCACGACACTTGCTTACACGCCTGTGTGCATAGGCACATTGCAATTAGTGGGCTGTATTTAAAAAAAATTAAAAATATATAGCTGTACTGAGCTTTTTCAAGCTGCAGTGTGCAAGAGGCCTTACAGTTCACAAAACCATATGTTTAATAGAGAGGATGAAAATATGAATGCATATAAATTTGAAAAAAAAAAAAAAAAAAAAATGGGAAAAGGGGAAAGACATGTAACAACATTTAAGAGGAAGTAAACTTCCCATCTTTAAAATTTTACCTATAGGTGAGCCTATATTAAGGCTTACCTATAGGTAGTTTAAATATCTCCTAAACATGCACCGTTTAGGAGAGATTTACTGTACATGCAGCCAGTGACATCACTGGCGCATGCACTCTGAAGGAACAGCCATCCGTGCCGCTCCTTTAGAGCCCTGTGCGGTGACCGGCGGCTGCCACGCCCATGCGGGGGAGTGACGTCACCGCAGCTCCAGCCAATCACAGAGCCAGAATCCAGGAACCTGGAAGCAATATAGGTGAAGATGGAAGCGGTGACATCGCATCCCTGGAAGGGTTTGTTATCAGGTAAGTTTCATAAAATATGCTAGTATGTGATGCATACTTGTTTACAATCGATTCAAAAAGATACCCTATAAATGAACTGAGCAACTAATAATGTATTTAGGCCTTAGGAATGCATAGTTTGAAATTATAAAATTGCAAAGGTTTTTTTTAGCTGTGATGTCCTCACTCAGAGTCCCCTTCGCTGAGATCTTTTTGATTCCCATATAATGCGGTAAATCCCTTATAAAATCCATTATGACAGAACTAAAGTGATATCTTATAGCGGGTCTGAGGCTGTGACTTTAAATGTCAAATATGTGATCGTACATATTCGATTTGTAACACTCTTGTCTTTTCTAACAGAATAGCTTTCACAACTTCATGTGAGCAGACTACCCCTTCTGTGCTACAATCAAGATAAAAACAAAAGAAATACAAATCTATGCATAAAGAACAGATTGTAAAAATAATATAGGTTTACCTGTCTACTAGGTCTAAACCTAAAACACTAAATTAAACAATAAAAAAAACACAACACAACACAACACAACACACACACACACACACACACACACACACACACAGAATTCCCAAAAATGTTAGATTATTGCATAATATAATAAATACCTGAAGTAGAAAAACCAGAGGAAAAGCCACATTAGGGAAAATAAATTGTATTTGAGTAAATGCATGTGCCTAATACTTTAAGGCCAGGTTCAAACTAGCTGCGGTCGCCATTTTAGGTGCGAATTAAGTCTGAATTTTTGCCTGAATTCAGGCTTGAAACAGAGCCAAAGATGCACAGGACCGCCCGGAGCTGTGCGAGGAGTGCGGCCGCCCGGAGCTGTGCGAGGAGTGCGGTCGCCCGGAGCTGGGCGAGGAGTGCGGCCGCCCGAAGCTGGGCGAGGAGTGCGGCCGCCTGGAGCTGGGCGAAGCAGCTCCATTGAGAGCCGGTCACACTCTGTCATGTGAATTGGATGCAGGAAAACCTTAGACCTCATATCTGTCTCCATCACCCTTCTGAAAAATGAACCATGGTTGAATGTGAGGCGGGAGAGCAGCAGCATCCAGGCATTAAGATGTGATCCTGCTGCCTCCTAAATGCCTGAAGCTGGATTTTGTATCGAAATACCATCCTGCAATTGTGAGTCAAGCATTGATAGTGGTGCATTCCCATGGTTTTGATTCTAATGACTTCAATAGGCTAGTTTGACATGCCAACTTCCTGTCAAACTTTACATGGCAAGTTAAATTTGCTGTGGCTGCAAAGCGAAGAATTGTCTCCATTTCATGTGTACTGCTCCCTCCGGCTGTATATCATACCTTCAGTGGGTGGTAAAACTATGGCTCAAAGGGGCTATTGTTTAACCCCTTTATGTCAACTGCCTCTCTGCCCTTTAAGAGTTCTAAAAGCCGGAAGGCAGAGGCGGGCATTTGGGTAATGTGACTGCTGTGATTGGCTGTCACATGATCGGAAAGCTCATTATCGCAAATATGCATCGGGAGCCTACTGATCCCCACCGGCTACCGTGGTCCCAGCGCGGTAAGTGGTTTACACAAGGCCACATATATGCAGCCACTCTGCGTTAAGGCCCACCCGCTGTGCGGCAAATATGCATCGGGAGCTTACTGATCCCCACCGGCTACTGTGGTCTCAGAGCGGTAAGTGGTTTACACAAGGCCACATATATGCAGCTACTCGGCGTTTAGGCCCACCCGCAATGCAGCCGGTGTCAGGAGATAAAGGCCTCTTTCACACAGACCAGACCAATTCGTTTTTCATGCGGACCTAAAATCGGACCGTCCACCATCCTCTATGGAGCGGCCAATATAAACGGGCACATGTCCATTTACACTCACCGACATCCAACGCAATTCGCTAAAAACAGATGGATGGGGATCAGTTCCCCCATCTGTCTGGCAGATCGGGTCGGATGGCTGACGGTGTAAACAGACAGGCGGTTGGTTTACGTCCGACCGCCCATTGAGGAAAGTGGGCTGTGTCTGCTCTGCAAAAGCGGGGCAGACACAGACCAACCATCCAGCTGCTCAGCAGGGATTAGCAGGCAGATTCCTTGCTAAGCAGGCGGCCTCGTGGAGGAGTGCACCTCCTGTGGAAGGGGCCATAACCACACCCTTGCTAACCATGTAAATGACCCCCTAGAGCAGCCAGTGGGTCGCAACCCCTTTGGGGGTCGAACGACCCTTTCACAGGGGTCGCCTAAGACCATCTGAAAACACATATTTCTAATGGTCTTAGGCAGGGAATGCACCGCGGCACCGGCACCTGAAAAAAAAAAAAAAAAGGCTGCGACAGCCTGACAGGTACACTGCGCATGCGCCGCCGCTCGGGAAAGCCTGTACACGCTCGGCTATTCTCGGGCAGATGGCGCATGCGCAGTGACGTGTTGGTGGCGGACGGCGCCATTTTTAAATGCAAAGCGCCTCACCAAATGGTAAGCGAGACCCCTCCACATCTCCTGTACTATGCCAACAGCCCTGCCTCTCCTGTACCATGCCCACAGGCCTGCATCATGCCCAGAGCCCTGCATCTCCTACACCATGCCCACAGCGCCTGCATCAATTTGTAACAATGAAAATACATCCTGCATACCAGATATTTACATTACGATTCATAATAGTAGCAAAATTACAGTTATGAAGTAGTAACGAAAATAATTTTATGGTTGGGGGTCACCACATGAGAACTGTATTAAAGGGTCGTGGCATTAGGAAGGTTGGGAAATCACTGCCCTAGAGCCTTCGTTTCAGTGGCATACCATTATCAGCACATCTGCAATTTGGAAACATGGGTCTGGACTAGATGGTTTTGTATACATCGACCAACAGAGCATAGATAAACTTGAATAACTGATCTACTATACCAGGGATATGCAAACGGTGGCCTTCCAGATGTTGCAGAACTACAAGTCCCATGAGGCATAGCAAGACTCTGACTGCCACAAGTATGACACTCAGAGGCAGAAGCATGATGGGACTTGTAGTTTCACAACAGCTGGAGGGCCACAGTTTGCATATCCCTGTACTATACCGTCAACTGTTCAGTTAATTACCAATAAAGTCAAAATAATTACCAATAAAGTCAAAATAATCATTTATTATTGATACCGCTAATGGTCAGACCGCGGTGGTTTATTAAGAGAACTTATTCTGTGAAATATTTTTGATGAGCGTTTTGTTGCCATGGTGAACTGGTAGTTATGTTAGTAATTATATTTCACATCCAGGAAGAATACTGGGCTAATAATGGAACAAATGTTCATAGCTATACAACACAATTATGAGCAATATGTAATAACATAGAATCCTATGACAATGTACATTAAGATCAATGATGTTTGACTCGTACGGTCCTGCTGCCAAGATCTATTTACAGATGATTATTTATCCAAGGCTTTACAGTTAATATTTAGTAAAGATTAGGATTTTATGTCAATAAAAGGTTTCCTATTGTGCTGCGGGCATGCTGTGGTTGTCAAAAAATAACAACCGGTAGCTATTTTGGTATCCTGTGGTGTCAGCTTTCTTATTATATCAAGCTCTGAAACCCCCGTATTGTGGCATTTTTCTCAAAGTGAATTGAGCCCTTGGTATTTAAGTCTATTTATTTTGCAGTGCTTAGGCTTTCAGTGAGCCTCAGAGTAGCCATTGCTTTTATATTGAGTACATTAAACTCCGATTTGTCAACCCTTGTCCTGCCAGCCCTCTGCTGGTATATTCAGTGACCTCTTATTCCCGTCAGCCTGGGCTACAATCCCTCTACACTTTTAGAGCCACAGATGTAAAAGTAGGGTCTCTCTAACAACTAGAAAAGGCACAGGTTACAGGTGACAAATGCCACCCAGGCCGCAGCCCTCAATAAAAACTGGAGCAGGGTTCACCGATGCTCACTTGTATTGCTTTTGAAATGCTTATGAATAACGTGACATTTAGCTTCTCATAGAGAGTTTTTCAAGCACTTAGCAGAATGCATTGTAGGTTTTTTTTTTTTTTGTTTCTACATCAAAATATCACGCAATAAGTCAGATCTTGACAAAATTTGCTTTGAATCTGGGAGCCAGCTAAAAAAGTTAGGAGCCAGTTTTTGTTTTTTAACCTTTTGCCTACTGGGGACTTTCACCCGCTTCCAGCCCACTTTGAATGACAATTGCACAGACAATTGTGTGGTCAAGCAACATTGTACCCAAAAAAAAATGTTTATCATTTTTTGAGACAAAGCTTTGGTGGTATTTAATCATCACTCGGGTTTTTAATTTTTCCTTAAAAATACATAAAAAAAAAAAACACTTCTCTTCACAAACGTGCAGTGAGGAGGCTGCACTGATGGGCACTAATAGGGTGCACTGATAAGCCAGCACCGATGAGGCTGCACCTTGGCTCCGCCCCCACGCTCTCCTCACTGGCTGAGACTGGCAGAGGCAGGATGGCTCCCACTGCTGTCATAGCCAATGAGGAGGGAGAGACGCTGCTCTCCTGCATAACGCTGGATCAAATTGGAGCTCAGGTAAGTATAAGGGGGCAGGAAGTGTAGGGACATTTGTGTTTCCTAAATTTAATGTCAAATAGGAGCAATGCAGTTTATTTTATTCCATATTTATTTACTTTTTTTTAAAGTTTTTTTCTTTTGTTTTTTAACCACTTAAGCCCCGGAAGATTTTACCCCCTTCTTGACCAGGGCCTATTTTGCGATTCAGCACTGCGTGACTTTAACGGACAATTGCGCGGTCGCGCAACGCTGTACCTAAACGAATTTGGCATCCTTTTTTTCCCACAGAGCTTTCTTTTGGTGGTATTTGATCACCTGTGTGATTTTTTGATCATGCGCTATTAACAAAAAAAAGTGTCAATTTTGCAAAAATAACAATATATTTTTCACATTTTTTTTATATGAAGTTCCCCCCAAAAAAAAAAATGTAAAAATCAAAATTTTTTAACATTTTCGGCCAATTTGTTTTATGCTACATATGTTTGGTAAAAAAAAAAAAATTGCAAAAAGCGCATTTTGATTGGTTTGCGCAAAAGATATCGCGTTTACTAACAAAAGGGAAAGATTTTTGTCATTTTTGTTTTTTTTTAAACGCGTAATGGCGGCGATCTGCAATTTTTTTTGAGGGACTGCGACATTGCGGCGGACAGATCGGACCCTTGACTGACATTTTTGACACTTTTTGGGTTACCAGTGACATTTCTACAGTAATAAGTGCTATAAATATGCACTGTTACTGTAAAATTACACTGGCAGTGAAGGGGTTAACTTTTTTTGAGAGGGAGGGGTTATGTGTGTCCCTAGGGGCGTGATTCTAACTGTGATTGGCTGTGGCTTGAGGTGTAGGAACAGAGATCAAAGGTTCTACATAGTAGAACCGTATAATCACCATTCCTACACCGGGGAGAATAACAGGCGGCTTGTTTACATTAGCCGCCTGCCTTTCTCCTTCTCGGCGGACGATCGCGAGTGACCGGCGGACGATCGCGAGTGACGGTCTCACGGGGGGGGGGGGTCCGTGACCGCGCGGAGCGAGCCTCAGGCGGCGCACGCTCGCTCCTGAGACCCTACAGGCTAGCGACGTAGACTTACGTCGCTCTGCCTGTGAGGGGCTGACTGCCGCAGTAAATATACTGTGAGCAGTCGGCAAGTGGTTAAACCACCATCTTATGTAAAACAAACAAAGTCTACATGCACAACTAATCACATAAAATTAAAAAAATAGCAAGACCAAACTAGCCTCAACTTTAAAAATTTTAAAAAATATGACAAAATTCTTCTGGTCCAAAAATAAATACATTTCCCATTAAAAATATTATTCCAACATTCCCCAGCTTGTAGCATATTTTATATTCTTACAAATCGGAACCTAGTCCGGTATCCAGGGCCGGATTAAGAGCATCATGGGCTTGGTGCTGAGGATTTTGAAGGGCCTTAAGGGCCGTGCCTTGGCATGCACCCAGAGGAGGAAGGGTGCAGCCATGCATGCCTAATTCAACATGGGATGCTGTCTCTGAAGCCCATAAACACATCCATGCATCGGCAACTGTCCCTCCTTGTCCGGCCTTCGTGCTGTGTGGGGAGGTTCTGAGGGTGCTGCCTGGGGAAGCGAGCATAGAAGCCAGACTTCTGTGTTTACAAGTGACAGAAGAGCGGGAACAGTGAATATGGCCAACCCGGGGCCTATATAAAAAGGTAGGGGCCTGGAGCTGCAGCTCCAATAGCCCCTATGTTAATCTGGCCCTGCCGGGATCTAAAGCTACACTATGCTGAAAAGTCAACTGCTCTAATTTTAACAGAAAACTGGCTACCTATGCCATCCTACATTTTTAAACTAAATGTAGAATATCAGCTTCTATGAAAGGTGTAGACATTAGATAATCATTAGTAAATCAGTAAGAATCTTCATATCATTTCAGACAACTCTGCCTATTTCTTTCAGGGAAAAAAGTAAATTGGCCATGGTGGATTTTCATAGTTCCTTCCTGCTGTTCCCTCTGAGAGCGGTATGATGCTAGGGATGTCTACTTACTGGATTAGTATGCAGTGAGTAGACAATACAAGATTATATATTTATGCACATAAAAAAATAATTGCGGGTGAATCATGCATGCATAATCCAATCACCACCTTGTTATGTCTGCTGTATAGCCGCAATGCACTTGTTTTATACATTTAAATTAGTAGCACTGGATTTCACATTTAGGCCTGTTTCACACAGGCTTTAGCTTGTATAAGATCATTGTGAACAGCAAGCTTTTATGAAACGTTTAACCAACTTTTGCAAAACATTCGGCAGGCTTCATGCAGCTTCTTCAGCAGTTTTTACAGCTGTAATCTTGGTCTTCTTAGACCCCGTTCACACTGGGGCGACGCTACTTCCCGGGGCGACCTCACAGGTCGCGGCGCGCTGCTCGCACCGCGACCTCGGAGCGGCAGGCACGGACTTCATAACATTGAAGTCAATGCAGGTCGCTCCGGGTCGCCCCAATGAAGCTCCGGACCCTTTTTCTAAGTCGGAGCGACTTGTGTCGCTCCTATTAGAACGGGTCCACAGCTTCTCTGTGGAAGGCGACCTACGGCGACCTGTCAGGCGACCAGGTCGCCCCAGTGTGAACGGGGGCTAAACGAGCTGGCCCTGGGGTTTATTTTATTTATTTTTTTGCAACTTGAAAATGCCTATGCAGCTGACAGCTCTTAAAAGCCTATGTGTACATGGACACAAAGAATACCATATACAGGCGTTTTTGAGGTGTAAAAAAAACAAACAAAAACACTTGACGCAACTAAAAGCGGCAGGAAAAACACCCTGTGTGCATGAGGCCATTGTCCATTCAGATTGCAGTGTTTGGGTGTTTCCATAATGCTAAATGTACTGTATTTGCCTTGTACAAAAGAGGTCAAATGTCCACTTTTGATCAACTTGTTTTAGCAAAATTGATGGCCGAAATCTTCATATTTACTCAACTCATATTTGCCAACGGTTCAGCTACATTTACAATGATTAAAAAGGTAGATTTCTGTTTCTTCTCAAAAAAGGAGACTCTTGAACTGCCCTTTGGTTCCAGTTTAAAGTTGCCAGAGCCAGGTTAAAATTCAGTTTCAGCAGTTAGGACGATGGCTATCATGTTTTTGGATTCCTGTAATCTTAATCCTTGATCTCAAAGTAGCAAAAAAAAAAAAAAGAAGTGTCTGAACTGAACTGATGTCATATAACTAGATCAGGAGACAAGTACATGAGATAATTAGCAATGCCTTCAAAGACCAATATTGGGTTTCTCTGTTACATTTCTTTGCTTTCATCTTTTTTTTTTTCTCTGTCATTTTTTTATTTAATGGCATTATTAAAGTTAATAAGGATCCACTTGCAAGAATCTGAAAATGAAAAATAGTTTTTGCAAAAATCTTTTAGTCTGATAAGAGGTTAGCTGGAGTCCCATATACCCCATCCTGTAGCCTCCTGACAATTTGCTTTACAGGTGCATCTGAAAAAATTAGAATATCATCAAAAAACGGAATTTTTGTAAAATCTTACCTGTAAAATTCCTTTCTCTGAGTCCTCCGACAGTCGCCGCCTCTTCATATTCGTCACATATGGGGTATTAGACTTTGCTCCGAAGGAGTAGCTAGGCAACAGAATATGTTAACAATAAAGCTTTAACATATCCCACCCTCAAGGGGTGGTCCCCTCAGTCAATACCCTCCTACTTCCTGCAACCATATCTCAGTTTTAGTGGAATAGCAGTAGAGTATACATTCAAACCCCAAAAGAGGGGCGGGGGCGGCGACTGTCGGAGGACTCAGAGAAAGGAATTTTACAGGTAAGATTTTACAAAAATTCCGTTTTCTCTTACGTCCTCCGACAGTCGCCGCCTCTTCATATTCGTCACATATGGGGACGTCCCAAAGCAGTGCAAACATGAGGGGTGGGAAACGCATCCGCGCCGAAAGGCAACGCAGTCTCCACATCAAAGAAAGGAACCTTACCAAAGGAAGGAAACCAGCTGGGCAACAGCAAAAATAAGTGCTCAACAGGAGCAACAACCCAGGAAAAGACAAAAAAAAAACCAGGGGATACAAAAAACTATCCCAACAGCCAGGAGTCCCCAACAAGGGACCCTATGGAACAGCCGCACTAAGAACCTTGCGGCCAAAGGAAGCATCCGCCGATGCCTGAACATCTACTTTGTAGAATTTTGTGAAAGTGTGTACGGTCGACCAAGTCGCCGCCTTACACACCTGGGCTACAGAAGCCCCATGACGGCAGGCCCAAGACGTACTCAGTGATCTAGTAGAGTGCGCCTTCACAGGCACAGGGGGAACCTTCCCCTGCAAGGCATAGGCCTGTTCAATGGTCTGCCTGATCCATTTGGCGATGGCAGAGGCCGAAGCCGCCATGCCCTTCCGAGGACCCTCTGGAAGAATAAACAAGGAGTCAGTCTTACGAAAAGACTCAGTCGATTTAAGGTAAACCCTTATCGCCCGAACAACATCCAGAGAGTGCAATCTCACCTCCTTCGGATGTTTAGGCTTCGTGCACAACGAAGGCAAAACAATATCCTCGTTAAGATGGAATTCCGAAACTCGTTTCGGTAGAAAAGAAGGATTAGGTCGCAAGACCACCTTATCCAAATGAACAACCAGGTACGGAGACTTGCAGGACAAAGCCGCCAGTTCCGACACTCTGCGAGCCGAAGTGATCGCCACCAAAAAGGCGACCTTTTTGGACAGCATAGACAACGAGATCTCCCTGATCTGTTCAAAAGGAGCACGTTGTAACACAGAGAGAACGAGATTCAAGTCCCAAGGGGGCAAAGGATCCCTCCTAGGAGGAACCAGATGCCGCACACCCTGAATAAAAGTGCCAACCAAGGAGTTGGAAGCCACGGGACGTTGAAACAGAACGGCCAGCGCCGACACCTGACCCTTTATCGTAGCCAGCGCCAAACGCTGATCGACACCCGTCTGAAGGAAAGACAGCACACGGGAAACCGAGTACGTGCGGGGTGAAAACCCCCTGGACTCACACCAGGCAAAATAGGCCTTCCAAGTACGGTAATAAACCTTCCCCGAGGAAGACTTCCTCGCGTTGATCAAAGTATGAACGACCTCTGGAGAGAGACCCTTCTCCTTCAGGACCTCGGTCTCAACAGCCAGGCCGTCAAAGCCAGCGACTGTTAAGCAGGATGGTAAATCGGTCCTTGAGACAGTAGATCGTCTCGAAGAGGCAGACGCCAAGGGACGTCGACCGCCAGATTCACGAGGTCTGCGTACCAGGACCGGCGAGGCCAGTCCGGTGCCACAAGAATCACCGTGCTGCGTTCCGAGTGCAACCTGCGAAGGAACCTGGACAGCAACTGAATCGGTGGAAACGCGTACATCAGCCTGTACTGATGCCACGGGGCCACTAACGCGTCCGACGCGTCTGCCCGAGGGTCGCGCGTCCTTGCCACGAACCTCTTTACCTTGTAGTTGAGGCGAGACGCGAACAGGTCCACATCTGGAAGACCCCACTTCGCGCACAACATCTGGAAGACAGCCGGGTGGAGAGACCATTCCCCCTGATCCAGGGTCTGGCGACTCAGATAGTCCGCCTGCCAGTTCTCCACTCCCGGAATGTGAACCGCCGTTATCGCCGGGACATGAGTCTCGGCCCAAGACAGAATGTCGGCCACTTCTCGAGCCGCTCGGGCACTCCTGGTGCCCCCTTGGTGGTTGATGTAGGCCACCGCCGTGGCATTGTCCGTCTGCACCCGAACCGGGCAGCCCTGCAGCCGGTCCGTCCAGCGATGAAGACAGAGCCTTATCGCACGCAATTCCAGAATGTTGATCGGGAGGGAAGACTCCCCCTCCGACCAGGTCCCCTGGGCGGACAGAACGCCCAGAACACCACCCCAGCCCGACAGGCTGGCATCCGTGGTGATTATCGACCACGAGATCGGACGAAACGACTTGCCCCCGGACACCAACGGGGACTGGAGCCACCACAGAAGGTTTTCCCTGGTGCGATGACTCAACGAGATCTGAAGATCCAGAGATTGAGGTCGCCCGTCCCACCTGGACAGGATCTCCGCTTGGAGACCCCGCGTGTGAAACTGCGCGAAAGGAATCGCCTCGAAGGCCGAGACCATCAATCCCAGACATCTCATACCCGTCCGCAGAGACGAGTGTGGAACGTCCCTGAGGGACCTGACTTCCTCCTGAAGAGTCCTGAGTTTGTCTTCCGGCAGGAAGACCTTCGCCTGCACCGAGTCCAGTATCATTCCCAGATAGGGGAGACGAACCGACGGACTCAGTGTCGACTTTGTAACATTTATCGTCCAACCGAACTCCTGCAGAGTTTGCATTGTGACAGACAGGTCCTTCTCCAGACCCTGTCTGGTCGCAGACCGAACCAGAATGTCGTCCAGATACCCCAGGACAGAAATGCCCTGGGCTCTCAACAATGCCAGAACCGGTGCAAGCACCTTGGTGAAGACCCGCGGAGCCGAGGCGAGCCCAAAGGGCAACGCCACAAACTGGTAGTGATCCTCCGCAATGGCAAATCGAAGGTACCTCTGATGACCCTCGAATATGGGGATGTGAAGGTACGCATCCTTCAAATCGATGGAGGCCATGAATTCCCCCGGAACCAGGGCAGCCACCACCGAGCGCAGGGATTCCATGCGGAACTTGCGAACCCGCACAGAGCGGTTCAGAGCTTTCAAGTCCAGAATCGGACGAACCTTGCCCTCCTTCCTGGGCACGGTGAACAGATTGGAATAAAACCCCCGAAATCTGTCCCGATGAGGCACCGGAACCACCACTCCCTGAGCCCTCAGGTCCCGCACCGCCAGGTGCAGATCCCGCAGGCGCTCTGGAGACAGTTGAAGATTTGAGGGAAAGAATCTGCTCTCCGGCCGAGAGAGAAACTCGATCTTGTAACCAGATCGAACGATTTCCAGAACCCATCTGTCCCTCACACGGGCCAACCAGGGCTGAAGAAAACCGAGCAAGCGTCCCCCCACCCCAAAACTGGGTGAGGGCGCCCCTTCAGGCTGAACTGTTATGGGCCGCAGGTCCGGATTGGCCGGACTTCTGTTTCCCAGACCAGGGCTTCTTCTGAGAGCCTTGGCCTTTGAACGGCTTGCCCTTGTAGTGCGGCCGAAAGGCACGAAAGGACCCCTGAGGGGGCCGAAAATTAGCATGCTTCTTCCCAGAAGCCCCCTTAGCCTTGGGGAAATGGGGCAAGAGAGTGCTCTTACCCCCGGTGATCCCCTTAATCAACACATCCAGGGACTCCCCAAAAAGGCGAGACCCATCATAAGGCAGATTGGCTAAGGTTTTACGTGAAGATTGGTCCACCGACCAACATTTCAACCAAACCAGGCGGCGAGACAACACCGCCACGCTGTGCACACGTGCAGCCAACGGAATCAGGTCCAGGTCCGCATCACACAGATACATGACACCCTGGTGGATCTGATCCACCATATCCAGGGTCGCCGCCGAGGCCGAATCGGCCACTAGGACGCGCCTAAGCATCTGCGTCCAACTTGCGATCGCCTGGGCCGCCATGAGAGAAGCAAACAGAGCCTTAAGCATAGAACCCGTAACAGAATAAGTATGACGGGCAAGAGACTCCAGTCTCCTATCCGTGGCATCACGGAAAACAGGGGATCCCTCTGCAGGGATCGCAGTGGCTTTGTTCAAAACCGCAATAGCATGATCCACTGGCGGAGGCACACACCACCGTTCATCAGTGGCAGGCGAGAAAGGATAACGCAGCTTAAATTTACTTGGTACCGCAAAAGGCTTGCGCAAATCGCGCCATTGGTCCTTAACAGCGCGCTGAAAATCAGCATTGCAGGGAAAAACCTGCGGCGTCCTGCGTTTTCTCTGCGTCCCATAAGCCGCCAAGGCAGCCGGGGGACACACCTCGTCCTGCAAACGTAGCGTCTGCTTAATGGAAGCAATCAACTCATCCATGATTGCAAGCTCTTCAGGCGAGCCAGGGGGAGAATTATCAACCCCCTCAACTTCAGCCTCTACCTCAGACCCCACTAGATCAAGAGAGGAGCGGGACCCCGATAGGGGGGTCCCTGCCAGAACAGCCCCATCACCTTCACCCTCAGAATCAGAGGACAGAGCAACTCTGGGCCGTTTAGTAGATTGAGCAGCCACCAGCATTTGCACCTGTGCAGCAAGGCCAGCCACAATAGTGGCTAAATCCCCCCCTGGGGGGGAAACAGCGGTCCCCTGGCTTTCCACCAATACTGTGGGAAACTTGCCCTCCTGAGAATCCATTGCCCCTGTATGCCAGACAACCAAGGGTTAACTGCCCCCTTACAGCAAGCGCGGCAAGCGCAGCCCACCGCACCACACTCAGGCACAATGAGACCCCCACAGGGGAATATACAGACTGAATACAGGCAATGGAACACAGGAATAGAAGGATAAAACCTGAGGAGACTCTGCTGCTGCTGCTGCCTCGATCGGTGCTTCCAGGAGAGAGGAAGTGATGCTGCCAGGGCGCTCTATGTAAGCCTATGGAGGCTACAAGAAAATGGCCGCCGTGCATGTAAACCATGCGGCCGGAGCGGGCGCCGGTAAAATGGCGTCGTTTGGCGCCGAAATCGCCGCTCCACAGTGCATAAAATCACACACAATTTTATCCCATTATATGGATACATGTTAGATCGCCGCAGCGATCGCTGTATATGCCCCAACATGCCATTAAAAACATGCCCCACAGCACACAGCTTCTCACACTGCCCAGCCTGACATACTCAGTGTCATACAGCTCCCCCCCCCCTTGCAGCCCACAGCATGCAGCCGAGAGATAGGGAGACAAGCAGTGTGATTCAAAGGCAGGTTACACAGTCCCAGACTGAGACCCCCCCAGACAGACAGGTCCCCACATAAATACACTTACCTCACATGGCGTGGGGAACCCGCACAGGCGAACAAGCCGCTGCACATGAGGCAGGGAGAGTCGCAATACAAGACGCACACAATGGCGGTTCAGAAACCGCACAGCGTCCGGTGAGGTAGCCACCTCACCAATCATCCCTGCACCGAACAGGGATGGGTCGTTCACTGTGCCAGGAGCGTTACCTGGCTGAACGCTCGATGGCAGACTGGGAAGCCACTGACCCACGACCTGCGACCAGGGGGATCAGCCCGAGACCCAGTCTGCATGATCCTCATCGTCCGAAGAACTAACTAATGCTGACAAAAATAACAGCTAAGTAAAGGTAGAGAGAAAACTCAAACAAAATATTAAAAAGAAGAAAGAGTCTGGGACAAAAAGTCCCAGCACAGAGAGAGCCAGCCACTCCTGACAAGCTAGACATTAAAACTGAGATATGGTTGCAGGAAGTAGGAGGGTATTGACTGAGGGGACCACCCCTTGAGGGTGGGATATGTTAAAGCTTTATTGTTAACATATTCTGTTGCCTAGCTACTCCTTCGGAGCAAAGTCTAATACCCCATATGTGACGAATATGAAGAGGCGGCGACTGTCGGAGGACGTAAGAGAAAATACATTTTTTTTCCAGTAATTCAATTCAAAAAGTGAAACTCGTACATTACAAGCAGAGTGATATATTTCAAGCATTTCTTTCTTTTAATTTTGAGGATTATGGCTTACAGCTAGTAAAAACCAAAACGTCAGGATCTCAGAAAAATAGAATATTGTGAAAATATTCAATATTGTAGACTCGTGGTCCCACTAATCAGCTAATTAACTCAAATCACCTGTAAAAAGTTTCCTGAGCCTTTAACCTCCCTGGCGGTATGATTATGTCAGGAATTCTGTACCAAAAGCGGTACCATTTTTTTCATGGAAATTTGGCGTTATGTATTATAGGCCTACAATTCTTAGTAATTACTGACTTAAACCTGACCAAAACAAGACTCTAGTAGACATCCCAGATGTGATAAGTTTGAAACACAAACACATGAATTAAAATCTAATCAATAATATAATATATAATAGTATATATATTATATTATTGATTAGATTATAATTCATGCGTTATATATTTATTTATTTATTTATTTATTTATTATGTGTGTGTTTGTGTTTTGTGCAACGTTCAAAGTTTGAATTTCCCTCCCTAGTTCCGCTCCCATGCAGCATTGCTGCTGCAGGGAACGGAACTAGGAAGTCATCACACCGACGGAGGACGGACGAGCGGCGGGGATCTCAGACGGCTGGCGATCACAGCAATGGGAGATCATCGCTGGATCGCCAGGAGAAGGTAAGAGACTGCTGCACGCTCTGCCAATCCACCCCGAGCTTGACTCGGGGATACCGATCCTAGCACAGAAAATCCACCCCGAGTCACGCTCGGGGTTACCGCTAGGAGGGTTAAATGGTCTCCCAGTCTTGTAGGTTACACAATCATGGGGAAGGCTGCTGACTTGACAGTTTTCCAGAAGACAGTCATTGACACCTTCCACAAGGAGGGTAAATCACAAAAAGTCATTGCTAAAAAAGCTGTCTGTTCACAGAGTGCTGTATCCAAGCATATTAATGGAAAGTTGAGTGGAAGGAAAAAGTGTGGCAGAAAAAGGTGCACAAGCAACAGGGATAACCGCCTTGAGAGGATTAACTTTTTGAGGATATTCTAATTATTTGAGATGCACCTACAGTGGTGATCGAAAGTTTGGGCACCCCAGGTAAAGATTTGTATTATTGTGCATAAAGATGCCAAGTGAATAAAGATGCCAAGGAACGATGGAAAAATCTCCAAAAAGGGCATCAAATTACAGATTCAACATTCTTATAATATGTCAACAAAAGTTAGATTTTATTTCCATCACTTACACTTTCAAAATAACAGAAAACAAAAAAATGGTGTCTGCAAAAGTTTGGGCACCCTGCAGAGTTAATATCTTGTACTGCCCCCTTTGGCAAGTATCACAGCTTGTAAACGCTTTTTGTAAACCAGCCAAGAGTCTTTCAATTCTTGTTTGAGGCATCTTTGCCCATTCTTCCTTACAAAAGTCTTCCAGTTCTTTGAGATTTGTCTGTCATGCACTGCTCTTTTAAGGTGTGTCCATAGATTTTCAATTATGTTGAGGTCAGGAGATTGTGAAGGCCATGGCAAAACCTTCAGTTTACGCCTCTTGATGTAATCCCAAGTGGATTTCGAGGTGTGTTTAGGATCATTCTCCATTTGTAGAAGCCATTCTCTTTAACTTCAGCTTTTTCACAGATGGCATCAAGTTGCCATCCAAAATTTGCTGAAAATTTTATTGAATCCATTTTTCCTTCTACTCGTGAGATGTTCCCTGTGCCACTGCTGCAATACAACCCCAAAACATGATTGATCCACCCCCATGCTTAACAGTTGGACAGAGGTTCTTTTCATTCAATCCTGTGCCCCTTCTTCTCCAAACGTACCTTTGCTCATTCCGGCCAAAAGTTCAATTTTACCCACAGAACTTGTTTCCAAAATGCATCAGGCTTGTCTATATGTTCATTTGCAAAGTTCAAAGACTGATTTTTGTGGTGAGGACGTAAAAGAGGTTTTCTTCTGATGACTCTTCCATGAAGACCATATTTGTACAAGTATCTCTTTATAGTGGAATAGTGTACCACAACTCCAGTGTCTGCCAGATCTTTCTGGCGGGATTGTGCAGTCAAACGTGGGTTTTGAATTGTTTTTCTGACAATCCTGCAAGCTGTTCTGTCTGATATTTTTCTTGGTCTTCCAGATCTTGCTTTGACTTCCACTGTTCCTGATGACTGCCATTTCTTAATTAAATTCCGAACAGAGGATATTGACATCTGAAAACGCTTTGCTATCTTCTTATAGCCTTCTCCAGCTTTGTGAGCGTCAACTATTTTATAACAGTTTCAGTTTTCTAGACAACTGCTTAGAAGAAGATCCCATGGTGCTTATTGTTGGGGCAAGGTCAGATGAGTCTGGGCATTTAAAACCTTTGAGATTGACATCATCTGGTCTTCCCAGACAATGATTGAGAACAATCCATGACACTGGCAGGTCTCAGCCTTGCAAAGGGGGCAGTGCATGCTATAAATTCTGCAGGGTGCCCAAGCTTTTGCAGACACCATTTTTTGATTTTCTGTAATTTTGAAAGTGTCAATGATGGAAATAAAACTCTTGTTGACATATTATAAGAATGTCGAATCTGTAATTTGATGCATTGTGGAGATTTTTCCATCTTTCCTTGGCTTCTTTATGCACATTAATACAAATTTTCACCTTCAGTGCCCAAACTTTCGATCACCACTGTATACATGTTGATGCCCTTGGAGTGCCATTACATCACACGGTTGGAAGACAAGCTTCTCATTTTGCCCAATATAGAGCCTGCCTGTCCATCATGGCATCCGTGAAATTAGCGCATATAAAGCACTACTGTATTGAGAAGCAGCAAGTCGTAGCATGGACCTGTGATGGAAGGTACACTATTTTGAAAGTGGAATAATAAACAAGTATCCAAATAAGCAGTTGACGGTTTTGCTGTTGGGTTTATTGTTAGAACTTTTTTAGTGATATGTTTTGGGTGTAATGTAGCAGGGTTTCACCTCCAGCCAGGTCTTTTACTGCTATCCTTGACAAAGGCAAAGAGACCTTGTGGTTCTCCCATGACAGCAGAGTTTATGGTTTTTAGACAAACTTCCAGGTTCTCTTCTTGGGAAACTCAATGGGAATGCCCTCCCAATACAGAAAAGAGGAAGCCTAAAGCGTAACTTCATTTTTGTTGAGAAAAAAAAACATTCCCCTCTGGGTGAGCTCTGTACATTGCAAGGATTTTAACAAACTTTGTTGCAGATTCCTACCTTTTTTTATTCTGAAGAAATCATTGTTTGTGCCTCTGTGCTGAGTGGGTCAAATGGGAATGGTTTCATAATTATATATCAGCTGTGGCAGCTGCAGGGCACTAATGAGGAAAGCTGCTGGGCCTGCATCCCTTTAGACATGTTCCTATTGGGAGTATCTCACCAAAAATGAAATTTTTATTGCACGGGATGCCTGAAATCTGACTTGTATCTTAGGCAGACTTCTGGGAAAACTGGTGAGGCAATCGCACAAGCAGGAAATTATGTTTCCGGGGTGTGGTCAGTATACATTCTGTGTATAGAACAGCTCCAGGGAGCCATATTGCATTGCATTTCCAGAAAATTACAGCAGCTGCAGATTGAAAAGGAAAGGTCATTTTTAATAACATTCAATTACAATATGATTTGTTTCGCACTTGTATACGCTATATTGTTTTTTCTTTATTAGCTATTTTTTTAGCTATGAAAGTGGAGTTACCCTTTAAGTCATAAATTCCTGGCTGTCAAGGCCAGCCTAATGGTGGGGCAAGTTCTCTTAACCAGGATTTTAAACAGCAGGAAAGACATTAGAGGCTAACACAAAAAAAGAAGAGTATATGGGTGCACAAAATGTAGCCCTCCAGCTGTTGCAGAACTAAGAGTTCCATCATGAGTAACTGTCAGCTTTGCAATGCCTCATGGGACTTGTAGTTCACAACCGCTGGAGGGCTACAGGGTGAGCACCCATATACCCTTTTTTTTCTCCCCCTTTCTTTTATTTCTTGGGCAACTATGGTAGCAGATGTGCTGCCAGATGTCCTTATTCTGATGACCAGAATCATTCAAACCACTTCCTGCAAGCCCAGGTCATCCTGGACCGATCCTAGCTTGTGATAGTACAGTAAGGAGAAGCAGTACAGAGATTCGTTTATTTCTGTCACCCTGCTTTCTCTATCAGCATGTTCTTTGTCAGCACATGAACTGATTGGCTCCTTGTGCTGCTTCTTCCTTTCACACTCCAGCTCTGCTCTATAGAGACTGCAGAAGGTGAATAGTAGAGCAAATTCAAGTAATTACACTGCTTCTATTTAAAATATACATTTAATGTAATAAATGATCATAGAGCTGCATCATGGGGTTTTTTAGATCTGCCTAGGGTTTGAAAAAAAAAAAAAAAAGTAGCGTTTAATCTGCGATAACAAAGAAATTGAGAGCAATTTAACAGAATAAAAATGATTAAAATGGTTAATAAAAGGTCAACATATAGTACAACAGTAGGTCCAGGATCTATTTTCCAAACAGCCTTGGGATTTCAGCTTCTCAAGCCCAGCGTAGTAATCTTACCACACAGGAAAGGTTGCTCTTAGAAACAGTAGATCCCAACATAAGGGACGCAAGTAGGCTAATTTAGGGGTCATTTTTACATTACGGTTAGGTTTGGGGTTACAGGGAGAATTAATGTGTTAGTAACCTGAAGGGTTAGTGTGAGAGGAGTAGGGCATTTTTTTAGACCTTCAGTTGTTCTTTGTTGAAAACGATCAGCGCTGAAGCTTCTAGTGCTTAAGCACATATCACTATTATCCAACCTGAGCAAAAAACAACAGGTTTCCTTTAAAAACACTACCCCATCCTTGGCAGTATATACTAGCCTTTTCTTTACCACTTAAGGACCGGATCTATTTCTGACATTTGTTGTTTACAAGTTAAAATCAGTATTTTGTGCTTAAAAATTACTTAGAACCCCAAAACATTATATATTTGTTTTTAGCAGAGACCCTAGAGAACAAAATGGAGATCATTGCAATATTATATGCCACACTGTATTTGGGCAGCGGTCTTACAAAAACGCAATTTTTTTTTCCCTTTTAGGAAAAAAATATAATAATTTTATATTAATTATTATTAAAGAAAAAAAACACACACACACACACACACACACACACACACACACACACACACACACAAACACACACACACAGTAAAAGCTAGCCCAATTGTTTTGTAGAATGTGAAAGATGATGTTACGCCAAGTGAATAGATACCCAATATGTCATACTTTAAAATTGCGCACGCTCACAGAATGGTGACAAACTACAGTACCTAAAAATCTCCATAGGTGACCGTTTCAAAAATAAATTCCAGGTTACTGGTTTGGAGTTACAGGTTACTGGTTTGGAGTTAGAGCAGGTTTAGTGCTACAATTATTGCTCTCTCTCCAACGATCGCGGCAATTCCTCATATGTGTGGTTTGAACACTGTTTACATATGAGGGCACACCTTACGTATGCGTTCGTTTCTGCGCACGATTGGTCGTTTCAATATTTTATGTCACACTGTATTTGCGCAGCAGCGTTTCCATTGCAATTTATTGGGAAAAAATACACTTTCATAAATAAAAAAAAAAAAAACACTAAAGTTAGCCCAATTTTTTTGTAAAATGTGAAAGATGTTACGCCAAGTAAACAGATATCCAACATGTCATTCTTCAAAATGGTGCATGCTCATGGAATGGCGACAAACTACGGTACTTAAAAATCTCCATAGGCAATGCTTTAACCTTTTTTTACAGGTTACCCGTTTAGAGTTAGAGGAGGTCTCGTGCTAAAATTATTGCTCTTGCTCTGACAATTGCGGCAATACTTACATGTATGGTTTGAACATAGTTTACATATGTAGGTGCGCCTTACATATGCTTACACTTCAGCGCACGAGCTCAGAGGGACGGGTCGCTTTAAAGTTTTTGGGGGGTTTTTCTTAATTATGTTACTTTTTTTTTACAAGTATCCCTTTTAACAAAATCCTTAATCTGTCAGTATTCCTGCATTGCTATTGTTTTTGTTGCAAACACTATACAGACTTTTCCCCACTGGATCAATAGATTCAGAAAGAAAAATCACTGCATTCGAGATTTTGCTTTGTGCTGTCAAGACCAGAATACTCAGACTGCTGTAGTGTCTTGGAAACAGAACTGATCAAAAAGGTTGCTGCACTTTCAGACCGTAGCAAAGCATATGTAAAACAGTGCGCTAGCAGTTCTCTTTAGAAATATCCCCCAGTCTGGTTGACCCCCAACCCCCCCCCCCCCCTCCAAATAGAAAAAAAAAAAAAAGCAGCCCTGGGGCGTTACCCCTCCTTCCAACAAAAAAGGTAGCCCTGGGGTTCCCCCCCAAAAACAAAAAAGCAGCCCTGGGCTCAGTGCCCCCCCCCCAAATACCTCTTCTCTACCACAAGGTGTCCAATCTTCTCAGGGGAATGATGCCCATCGTCACTCAACCTGGAAGACTGATGGGGCATACTGTGTGCACAGGGCATCCTAGACCCACCCCTTCAGATGGTATCACCACTATGTCCATCATTCACTCTATAGTGGTGCGGGAGGTGGCACTGACATCACCACTGCTCTCTGCATAATTGGGGACTGTCCAGCATGGAGAATAGGCAAAAAGGAAGAGGACCCTGTGGCCTCATGTGACCATTCTATAAACTGCTTCAGTTAGACCCCATTCAGACTGGGGCGACACGACTTGGTGGGGCGACCCGTGAAGTCGAGGTGCACAATGTGCACCGCGACCTCGGCGCGACTTGCAGGGACTTCATATAATTGAAGTCAATGCAAGTCGCCTCCAGGTCGCCCCAAAGTAGTACAGGACCCTTTTTCTAAGTCGGAGCGACTATTAGAACGGGTCCTGTACTATTCAATGGCGGGCGACCGACCGCGACTTGTCAGGCGACCAGTGTGAATGGAGTCTAAAAAGTCAAAAGGAATAAAAAAAAAAAAAAAATACAAAATAAAAAAGTAACAAAGTAGTACAACTTGCAGTGGCAAAGAGGTTTAGGGAGAACCGAGCCTGGAGTTGGGCTTTCAAAGCTCTTCCTTTCCTGTACCTAGCAACCAACCAGGATGTTTTTTACTCATTTCCAATGACAGAAGTTGATACGTTGTTATGGGCAAGAACTATTCAGTTCAGTACACTGTTCATACATTAGCCCCTAAAAGATGGAAAGTTTTAGATGCAATGTGGACTTTAAAGCAGAGGTGCCCAACCTTTTGAAGAGCAAAGGCCACTTAAAGTGGAGTTCCACCCTATTTTTATACTTACCTCCATCTTCTCGCTCCGGGTCACCTGAAAAAGAAATGGATAATCGCATATTTTTTTTTTTTTTTACTTACCTCGTAGTGAAGAAAATATACTTACCTTACTTCCTTGTTCCTCCTTCCTCGGCCGCGGCCCGTCGTCACTTCCTGGCTCTGCAATGATTCCTGGGAGCTGGACGTCATAGCTCCCAGGAATCATTGCGCCTGCACCGGCCCCGACGTCAGTTCCGGGTCGCGCGCGTCATCCCCTTCTAAACAGCTTCTGGGCATGCCCAGAAGCTGTGGAGGGGTGACGCGCGCGACCCGGAAGTGACGTCGGGGCCGGCGCAGAGCATCGTGGGATCAAAGAAGGCGGAAGAAGACGCCGAAGAGGACGCGCTGGCTTCAAGCTGCCCACATCTGAGATGGCAGCGCTGGACAAGACGTTTGCAAGGTAAGTATTTCGTCTTGCAGGTAAGTGCAACCCGGGACAGATCAGAGGCTAGCCATTGTGGAATGCACTAGCCCTGACTGTCCCGGGGGTATTAAAAAAAAAAAAAAAAATCCAGGGTGGAACTCCGCTTTAAGTGACTTGGTAACCGGTTGCAGTCCACAAGAAGCAGAACAGGTGGATGAGAGGTTCATGTCCACTCTGCTTATGCTCAGCCCGCTCTCCTCTATGGGCTGATACGATCCCCCCTGACAAAAGGGGATGGATCCCCCTGTTTGTTTTTTTTGTTTTTTTAACAGATCAGATTGGAGGTAGATGGGTGTAAAAGGACACAAGTCCACCGCAGAGGTAAATGGAGGGTCCGATTGGGTCTGCCTGAAAATAAAAAAACGGACGGACAGACCTGATTGGCCCAATCATGCAAACTATCCAACTTTTGTGGTTAGATTTCCTTCAGATTTACCTTTTCTATGTAGTGCAAGGGCCTGCCAGATTGCATACAAATTGAAAGTGTTTAGGTTTGACCTCATATTATGTGGTTTTGGTAAGTCTAAAGGAAAAAGTATGCAGAAAATCTTATAGCGTGTATGGCCCATAAGGCTGCTTTCACACTGATATGCTGCAATTTATCTGCACCAGTGCACCTGTGCTTTCCTGCGGGTAAGCTACACTTTGCCATAGAATTCTATTATATCCTGCAGGTTTTTCAGAAAGCGCACCAAACCCACAGGTAATAACAGAAGTCTATGGTTCAGTACAGGTACCATGTGCTTCATCTGCGGGTCAGTTTGAAAGCAGCCCAGAGTAACCAGTGCAGAACTAGAACAGACATACCCATTGCCATGTGATGTGACCACCCTGAAGGTATACCGGCTGCTGCTGTCCTAGGCAGAGTGCATTTGGTATCACTCTGCCTGTGACAGGAGATGGCACTCTATAGAAAGCATCAACCAAATGCTTCCTCTACCGCTGGCTCCATTCTCAACACCAATGCTCTGGGATGGTGGGATCTGAGCTTGCCGACCCACCATCTCACAGCAGGAGGTCACGAGACACATCAGAGGGCTCTGTGGGCCACATGTTGCCAGCGACTGGGCACCCCTGCTTTAAAAGCATAGCTAAACTGTACAAGGTTCATGGGAGCATTTGCCATAAATTTGCTCAATATGGCAGACTAATCTCTCCCGTTTCCCTCTTCCAGAGCTGACCGCTCTGTTTTCCCACCGCTTCTTCATCTGACATCTTCTTTCTTTGGTCAGTTTGGCCCCAGATATAGTAACTTCATCACAACCATACAAAAACACACAAGAGGGCGCACCGACCGAGTGCATTATCCTGAGACAAATCATTTATTGTATTAAAAACATGGCAAGTATTATACCACGCCCCTGACGTCACATCTGACGAAACCGGTCGGGCAGTTCCGGACACCACGTTTGTCACGCCCCTCTTGACGCCGGCTCACTTCACTACCGCGGGACGCTGCGATTTTATGATGTCTGCCTGTACTTGTTTTGTGTAATGCAAGTAGAACCTTTAATAAATTCGAGTGATCTTCATTGCTGGATTACGCTATGGTTTCCTTCCTTCTTCCTTCTTCCTTCCCATTTGGTTTACCATTAACACCGGAGCTACTCACAAGCTTCACGACGGCTGTGTGTTATACCTTGGAGAAGCTAAGAAGTGTTTGGAGGTGATCCAGGTCCATTTATGTGGAGGAAAGAGTCTATCCTGAGTGGTTTTGTCTCAAGCCTGAGTGGCCTGTCCATTAAGTTGGGGGCCCATTCCCTTTGGTAAGCAGCCACCTTTACCTATTCATCACGGGTGTTTTCCTCCTGCTCACCATACCTTGGGACCTCACCTTCTTTTTGGATTTTTTTCTCTCCATCTCAGATCCATGTCTGGGATTCATGATTCTCATGGACTTTCATATGTTGGTCTTGTTTGACTTCTCTGCACTAATGATTTTTGCAATATATTTATCATAGTTATTTTTTAGCGCTGCACTATTTGATACACATTATTGTTTGGATTTCTATAGGTCCAGTGTTCTAGCTGCTAACATTATTTGATCTTCTACCTTTATCATTATTTAGCGCAGGATTCCCCCCTTGATTGTAAGTATTATACTCACAAAGTTGCAATTGTTAAAAGCGCATCACAAATCTCAGCATAGTTCCGATTGTGTCAAACATGTACAACAGATACTGAAGACCCCCCCCCCCCCCGTGGGCTGACGCGTTTCGAGGAATTCCTCTTCTTCAGAGCCACCATAGTAACTTCATCACATTTCCCCCATCACCTGGCTCAGCACTGGCTATCTTACAGATGCCGAAAATGTATACTTACTGGAGCAAGCATCACAGACTATGCAAGAAAAGAAATTGTATTAGAAAAAAGGGGAAAGGAGCTAAAAAGTTTCCTCTGCCAATTTTTAACTTTAGATAAACCCTGTCTCATTTCTCAAAAATCAGGTATGCTGCTTCCCGTGCCCACCAAAATCCTTGTGCAAATAACAGAGAATGCTGCTCAGGAATGTCAGCTTGTCACAACCGACAGCTTGTCTCTGCGATCAGCCTGCTCCTCGCTTGTCCTTGATTGGCTTATTTATACCTTCATCTTTTCTGCTGGAAAGCTGACCTAGGTTAAAGCAAACTCTTCTATGGAACATGCAGTTTTAAAATGGCATCAAGATTCTCCCCCACCCTCCCCGTTATAAAGAACACAAAGTAGCTCATCCTGCCTTCAAAAACACTCACAGCATGACTAAACCGCTACTGTATGTTTTGTAACTATTATCAAAGTGACAAAACATGGTCACGAAATATGGATACATGGTAGACAAACAGAAAAAGAAAAAATGTATCTATTGCAGTTTACCAATCCTTAACCACTGAAGAGCAGGCCTTTTTCCTGACACTTGTTTACATGCAAAAATCCATATTTTTTGCTAGAAAATTTGTTACAACCCCAAACATATACATACACATAAATATTTATTATATATATATATATATATATATATATATATATATTTTTTTTTTTTTTAAAGTAGAGGCCATAGAGAATAAAATTGGTGGATTTTACTATTTTATATATAATCGTTTGGAGAAAAAAAAAAAAAAAAAAAGCAAGAAGACACAACCCAATTTTTTTTGGTGAAATTTAAAAGAAGATGTTATGCTGAGTAAAGAAATACCAAACATGGCACGCTTTCAAATTGCGCACACCAACTGCGACAAACTATGTAAATTTTACTAGTCACAGGCGACGCTTGAAAAGACTTCACAGTTTACCAATTTAGATTTACACAGGAGGTCTGGTGCTAGAGTTTCTGCCCATGATCTGTTGTTCGCGGGGATACCTCCCATGTGAGACAACCGCTGTTTGCGTACATGTGGGACCAACACATGTGTTCACCTTTGTGGGGCAATATACATTTTTTTTTTTTTTTTTTAATAATTTATTTTTACATTTTTTTTTTTTTATTTCCTTTAGCAATAGGCATGTGACAGGTACTCTTTATAGAGAGATACAATGTCTATAAGACCCCAGGCCCCTCCTCTGTCCTTAAAATCATTTGATCACACCAAGATCGGTGTGATCAAATGATATTAATTTTTTAAAATGGCGACATTTACTTCCGGGTAAACCGAAAATTAAGTCAGGTCATCGATTCTGGGTTACTACATCACAGAGCCAAACAAAGCCATTCTGGTATTTTTCGGTTCTGTGATCACCCAACAGAAGCGCAGGCTGGTCAATCAGGACTCCCAGTGGGATGGGATTGACATCCCCTCCCGCTGCTTGTAAAAGCAATCCTTACAGCTAACTAGCCGCTGGATTGCTTTTACAAGAGAGCCAACTGCCGGCTCAAAAAAAAAAAAAAAAAAAAAGATACTGGGATGATGCGCAGCTGCAGGCATCATCCCAGTATAACCACTTAAAGTCCAGCGACATTCAGGTATGTCATTGGTCCGCAAGTGGTTAAAATGCGGTGGCTGCAATATTTTTCGGCTTTTCTTTCCCTTTATTTTCACCTGGCAATTTCCTGTCTTAAAGTGGCTCCCATATCCATGGAGGAGCAATTGAGTCACCCTGTCTGGAGAGATTAATGTTAAATGGGAATAGTAAATTTTGGAAATTGAATACCAAGAGCAATGTTATTACCTTGTACTTGATCACTTTTTTGTTTTTTACTATATGTTTAAACAATGGAATACCCAATGTTACTAAACATTTTCTGTGTTAAAGTTGAAAAATGTTAACTGCAAACTAAATAAAAATGTTAAAGTTTTGATAAAATTGTAGCTGAACTCCAGGCAACACTTTTTAGGCAGTTACAGAAACATGTTTTTCTCCACTCTATCCTTTCTACACTCTTAACCCCACTTTTTTTTTTTTCACAGGTGTAGCAAGGTTTTCAGGCCTGTAGCCTGATGTGTGTCTGCCATTAGTACCAGAATCCTCTCCAGCCCATGTGAGCTGAGTCCCTGGGTGTGACAACTGAAGCAACGACAACTCCGGCATCTTTGTTTGTGGTTTTTATTGTAAATTAAGGTCATGGGAGAAGGGAATGAGTGGGATAGTCCTTTAGGCTCAAACTAATTACAATTGGAACTTTGATCCTGAAAATACCCGTTGGCACTTCCTTGACGCCAGCCGGCGCCAGCCAAACGCTCACTAAACACTGAGTACACACTGTAACTTGATAGAAGTGCTGAATCCTCGACAAAGTCCAGAAGATCCAGGACTGTGAAACTGTAGAAATACTCCTGACACTGGTATGCTGTACATTCACTGAATACTGTCCCCCCGCTTTGGCCAGCTTGAGGTAGTATGAAGTAGAACTCTGCAAATCTGTACTTGCAACTGACACACTCTGTACAATTCGGGGCCCAGATGCCGACGCCCCCTTGACTGTAACTCTTCAGGGTCCACTGACTATGTACCCCCTCTGTAGCTTCAGGGTCCTCAACCTAGGTACCCCCTTTACAGCTTGCTGACACTGGATCCCAGAACCTCTTCCGAAGTGGTCCTCTCTAACTTCAGGCAGACCCCCAGGGGCAATCCTCAGTACTCACGACCTGTGTAGCTTTCCTGGGACTGGACCCCTCTCTCCGCAGGTTCTCGGCACACTGGATCCCCCTAAGCTCAACTCAGAACTCTCTGGACACTCAGGTGACCCCCCCCCCCCCGAGATACCCTCTTCCTCAGACAGGAGGAGAGACAGCCACACTCTCCCTCCTGTGACTCTGCTCCCGCCAAAGACAACCTGTCACGCACTTCCCCCAAACTTATACCACTCCCAGAATCCCTTGCAGCCTAATCTGCCTTCTGGGGTAGTTACAAGCTGGGATGTGTCCCCTGATTGGGCTTCCCACACTGCCCTATGAGAAGCCTCTCACAGGAGCCAGTGGGGATACTTCTCCCCTCAGCAGGCACATCTGGAAGCCATGACACCCTACCTAACAAATCACAGCCCTGCTGTTAGGCAGACAAGGCCCACTATACATTTTATCTAGCACCTACCTGTAGGGTGCTACACACACACACACAACATCTTTATATACATAACCTCATCATTACTTGAACACATAAGAAAAAGATGTCAGACAGACATACTGAAATGACAACTTAATCACCGTCCGAACAAACTCAACTGACATCTAAAAACTCCCTTTAACTGGTATGTAGCTATTTTAGCCTATATTTCTACCTATCTGAGCCAATCTTGACACAAAACCAAGAAATAAGGTGTGGGGGGGGGGGGGGGGGGGAAGAGAGACTACATCTCTATATACCATACACAAGTTGTGGTGTGGTCCCTTTTTTGTTCCCTCCGCTACATAGAACTCCCGTCTGACGATCAATCGAATAACTTAGATATGTTTAAAAACATGCTGTCATATCGAATTTGTAATGTTGCAATGCTTTCAATAAAACCTATTTGAAGGGGAAAAAAATAAAATAAAAAATAAACATGTTTTTTTCTTCTTTCTTCTGTGAAAGGGGTCTAAATAGTTTGTCTCAACCCTCTACTAATTTTGCTGGTCAGCTTGGTCTGTTGAAGGAGCTAGAAAAACAAGACCAGGATCAACAGGTAAAAACGAAGTTACAGAAGAGACCCTGTAACAGAAAACTGATGCTAGTGGCAGACTGCATCATATACTGTATGTCATTTTTTATTCTGCCTGTAGGACCACTTTAACCACTTAATGACTGGAAGGTTTTACCCCCCTTAATGACCAAGCCATTTTTTGCGATATGGCACTGTGTTACTTTAACTGACAATTGCGCGATCGTGCGACGCTGTACCGGAATAAAATCTATGTCCTTTTTTCTACCACCAAAAAAAAAAAAAAAAAAACAACACACACACCACAATATTTTTTTACTTTCTGCTATAAAAACACATCCAATAAAATTAAAAAAAAAAAAAAAAAAAAAAAAAAAAATTAAATTAAGATCAAAATTTAGGTCAATATGTATTCTGCCACATTTTCGGTAAAATAAAAATCCCAATAAGTGTATATTGATCGGTGTTGCACAAAAGTTATCACGTCTATAAACTAGGAGATAGATATTAGGTAATTTTTATTTATTTATTTTTTTACTAGTAATGTTAGCTATCAGTGATTTTTAGCGGGACTGCAACATTGCAGCGGACAGATCGGACACCTAACTGACACTTTTGAGGGGCCAAGTGACACTAATGCAGTAATCAGTGCTAAAATATATGCACTGTTACTGTACTGATACTGGCAGGGAAGGGGTTAACACCAGGGGTGATCAGAGGGTTAAGTGTGCTCCTAGGAGATGCTGTCTAACTGTGTGGGAGATGGGCTCACTAGAAGAACACAGAGACCTGTGTTCCAAAATAGCAGGAACACAGGATCCCTGTGTTAATCTCTGACAGAACTGCAGTATGCCTTTACCTTGGCAGACTGCCGTTCTGTCTCAATGGGGAGTGATCACGGGTTGACAGCGGTCATCACATCCGCCAGACCCACTGGTTCCCACTTGGGCCAACCGGTGCATTCCAATCGGCGCGTGACCGCGCCTCCGGGGGCATGAGCCTGCCCCCGCTATCTGTTTACACGAAGCGACGTACAGGTACGTCGTTTCACGTAATAGAGCCGACCTGCCACTGTAAAACTACGGCAGCTGGCCGGCAAGTAATTCAAGCGGAACTTCAGGAATGATAATTTTTCCATTCACACTTTGAGTGACGTTCCCCGCACAACCAAACTCAATGCGATTCTACCGTGATTTTCACGCAGCAAACCGCGCCTTTACAAATTGCGTGAAGGTGGACACCTGAAAAAAAGGTGTAGGAGTTTCTTTTCAGCGACAAACGTGCATGAGGCAGCGTGCCCTATGCGACACACAAAATTGCATGCAAATCCCCCAATAAAATTGTAAGCAGGTACACTTGTTCTCGCTATACGAAGCCCTGATGAGGGAGACCCTTCTGCTCCTCGTGCTGCTTCGCTGAGTGTCATAGGAAGCCAATGTTAATACGGAATCAGTGCCCTATGTTACATGGAAGTAAAAATGTATTTAATTAGATTTTATATTTAAGTACCTGGATTTTTTTTTCAATATCTGTCTAAAATGTAGCTGGAATTGTATGCCAAGTATTGTTCACTATGCCATTAGGCAGCTAGGTTGAAGTGACGGTAAGGGGATAAAAGCAGATACAGTACAACCACAGCTATTTTTATTGCTTTTAATGGCTCGTTACAATAGCCCAGTCACAAAGTTTTCCAGGAAGCATACTGTAGTGTTGGTAGGCATGATCTTTTCATTACTTTACATAGCCATTGTGTTTTAGGGTCATTTCACCCTAAATTGCAAGTTTAGGCTTTGCTAAGTGTTGGTCCACAAAACTACGGCAAATTTGTGTGCACGTGTCTTGTATACAGCAGCCTATTCCTTTGAATAGGCTGCTGTACCCATGAAAGACATGGAAAAAGAAGTCCTCAACCCTTTTTTAAAATCTAGCGGCACCATGCGATTTGGTGCTGATGCATTGAGGTGCCATTAAGAATTAAGTGCATCGTGTCTTGGTGCGGGTCAGGAACACACACAAATATGTATGCGTTAACAACCCACACTAGTTTGAATCTAGGCTAAATGCCAGTGAACCTAAAAATATTTGTGGACTGTTTTTGGTTCTCAAGGATTCTTGAGGGGGATCTCACTACTAGAGTTTTACTCCTCAGGTGGAATCCCATTCCTTCCCACCACCATCAGGTTTTACTCCGGAAGTGGAATCCCATTCCTTCTAGCCATCATAGAGTTTTACTCCTCAAGTGGGATTTCATTCCTTCTCTCCATCCCAAAGTTTTACTCCTCAGGTGGAATCCCATTCCGTCTCGCCATCATAGAATTTTACTCCTCAGATGGAATCCCATTTCTTCTCACCATTATAGATTATTACTCCTCAGGTGGAATCCCATTTCTTCTCTCCATTATAGATTTTTACTCCTCAGGTGGAATCCCATTTCTTCTCTCCATTATAGATTTTTACTCCTCAGATGGAATCCCATTTCTTCTCACCATTATAGATTTTTACTCCTCAGGTGGAATCCCATTTCTTCTCTCCATTATAGATTTTTACTCCTCAGATGGAATCCCATTTCTGTGCACCATTATAGATTTTTACTCTTCAGGTGGAAACCAATTCCTTCTCACCACATCATAGATTTCAACTCCTAAAGTAGAATCTCATTTATGGGAATGGGAAGCAGGATGTCCCTTTTCTTAACTTAAGTTAAATAAACCTATAATATAATTATAAATATTTATAAATAAATAAATAACACCAGACAAGAAAAAGGTTTGGACAAAGGCCGCGGCTGGTTTTTTATTATTGACTTTTAACACGACTTTAATAAAAACATACTTTAGACTTTGTTTAAAAATTCACTTTAAAAACGTCCAGAACCAGCCCAGCCACCACGGCTCGGGCTGACAATAAATAACATTACAATATAATTTTATTACCAAATATCTTTTTTAATTTTTTTTAAAATCAACATTTTCCAACAACTCACTATTCAATCACCATAAAACAATTACATCCACCGAAGCACTCTAGCTAAGGCGATAGCCATAAGTCAAACAATTTATAACCGGCCGCGACAAACTAGTTATATAAAACTCCCTTTTTTTTTTTTTTTTTTGGGAAGGGGGGGTGGGGAGAGAAACGCTCCTGAAGCTCCTGAGGTGATGGAGTGACTCGGAGCCCCGCAGTCACCCTTAAATAGCCCCGAATCGAAACTGGCTGAGGCTGGTTAGCCCCCAGAAGCGGGAAGATTCAGGCGGGAATCTAGCTCCACGCGCTGATCTGCCTGGAGATACTGCTCCCAAGAGCGGGAAAAAATTAAAAAATGTAAATTCTGCCCAGATACCTACTGATTCTGGGCGGGAAGTTTGAAACTGACCTGGCCCAGGTCAAAAGTTCAGCCTAACGCTACCACACAGTATGATAAGACTTCTTATTATAAATATTAAACCTGCTCCCATCCCATAGAGAAAATGTAGGGCTATAAAAACCCCATTTTCTCACCACTATAGTTTTATTCCCCTAGGGGGGGGGGGGGGGGGGAGTACAATTCCTTGTCACCATCATAGAATTTGACTCCTCAAAAGGAAATCCCCAAGGGCTGAATGAGAGAAATCACTCAATAAGCCTCTACATGCTAAACATGGACAGATTACTCCGCAGTTCTGGCTGCTGTATCCTGACGGTTACACCCACAGTTGTCAGAATACCCTATCAGTGACTGCATCCGATTGGATGCAAGTGCTCTTCAGCTTACACTTTGCAACCTGGCTCCTTTGTGTCAAAAGTTGACTGAAAAATTGACTTTTTGTCAAGCCAAGTGGTGCTGCTGACAGGGCCACCCATGAGAAGAATTTCAATCTGTTTATGGCCAGCATTACCAAAAAAAATCCAACAGGGTGACGTGGGATCACTATATAATGGCTGTTAAAGATTGATGGTTCTGATACAGCTTAGATCTCATCCCTAAGAGTTCCAAGAAGCTCACAGATGACTCAACTAGTCACCATCTTAAAATTTTTATTTTTCAGATGACCAAGCGTTCCTTCACACAACACAGAATGATAGTTTGAAATATTTACTGCCATGTTTGATAGGGTATGGCAGCCATGGGCAGCCTAGTGGTGGAGTTCACATGCCTATGTTGACTGCGGCACTGGGCTTTGCCCTATCTTGGTTGATGTGAGATTTGTCTTTGGCTGAGGGCCCTAATCTAGCATTTGTGTAGGTTTGAGTAACTTCTTTTATTCAAAGCAGATGTTGTACTGGTAATACGGTCACAATCTGTACTGTTACTGTACCATGGAATGTATTTTGAACTCTGTACCATGTCAACAATTCAATAAAGGAACATTTTGGTTTGTAGAATATTCACTGCCATATAATCACAGTTCTTGATCATCCAAACAATAGCGGTCTTACAATGCTAATATGGAACACACATCAGCCTCAAGAAAATTGTGTAGTACAAAACTGATCATAGTGCCACACTTGTGTTACTATTTTGCAAATAGAAGTGATAGATCCACTTTAATAGATTACTCAGGGGCGATAATATATACCAGGGATATGCAAACTGTGGTCCTCCAGATGTTGCAAAACTACAAGTCCCATCATGGCTCTGCCTTTGGGTGTCATGTTTGTGGCTGTCAGGGTCTTGCTATGCCTCATGGGACTTCTAGTTCTGCAACATCTGGAGGGCCACAGTTTGCATCCCCTACATTCACTTAGAAACTAAAAAAAGCTGGTTTGCTGGAGTTTTGAATTCAGATCACATGACTTAAAGCCAGCATGTTAGCTTACATGACTCATGTGAATTTCAAAGGCCAACAACATCAATCCACCTTTAATTTAGCTGACACATGCCCTTGTAATACTCTTACTCCTTCAGGGTTTCCCCTCTTCATGAATAGCATTTCCTAAATAGGATAAAAAAAATGACCTAAACCGCAATTCTGGTGATCTTCACTTTGCAGTGTCCCAATACCACCAGGTCTCCTTTCTACTTAGTTAATCAGTAGGCACATGGGATACAGTTTCCATTAAAGCCAATATTCAATGCATCTGAGCACCACAAACCAAATACACTAATTTATTTTTAATATTCAATTCAATTTTCGGACGGCGCGGAAGTCCGTGCACGCGGGGAGGAGGTGGGGGCGCAAAAGGGACAGGACACCTCCTGCAGGGCACCCCAGGCGCCAGGTCGCTAATTCTAGTCGCAAATGCAACCTGGCGCCCGGGGTTTGTTGAGCCCTGTATGTAGCATTTACTTCCTAGCATCCACCTGCCCTTAGCTCATGCATACACATAAGAGGGTGTGCTTAGCTGAGATAACCCCTCCTCCTCTCCTCCCTCACTGAAGACTCCTGGGATGTAGGCCATCATTCCCATAGGCAAGAAACCAGGAAGTAACTGAAGAAATGTAAAGGTAAAAAAAAAAGAAAAAAAAAAAAAAAAAAAAGTTTAAAACAAGTAGAGAAGATATACTTTTCTATTTACTAATGCTAACAGCATGAGGATTAAAAATAATTAACTGGGAGTGAAGTTCCACTTTAATTTCAACAAAAGATCCATTAACTTTTGCAGACAGGGCTTCTGTTGAAATTCATTGAAACATTTCTGCACGAGCAATGGAGTACACACTTGGCCATTTGGACAATTTTGCATAAAAAGCCAGGCAACAATGACAGGCCATGTGGTGGAAACTATGGTCCCTTATCTAGAGTATATCCTACCTTGGAAATGGTCAGCACGGGAAGTGCTGACATGGCAATACAAAGCATGGTTTTATGTCTGCAAAACGCTGAAATTGGATGGCCACTTTTTGTAGCAATGAGGAATTTGATGGCTTTAAGGCCCCTGGCCTGCCTCACAATGCCCAGGTACTCTATTAACAGGGACCTAACAGTTTAGGATGACTTTAACAGGGATGATCTACAGCAGGGTTCCTCCAGAGATTGCTAGGGGTTTCTTGAGTAATGAGCCATTTCTGCCTCTCAGATAAGTTCCCACAGACACCATTGGTCTTTTTAGAGATCAAATGAACACAAAAGAAGCATTCTTCCCACTTACTATCACAATAATGTATCATGATTTGTAGATACAATTATTTTGAGCAGTGGTTCGCTGAGACCAGAAAATTATTTCAAGTGTTCCTCTGTGTTGAAAAGGTTTCGAAAGGCTGATGCAGGACACTACTGGTGCTTTTCCACTGCATGGAACCGAATGGTTTGGCTCGCTTTTGCGCTTTTCCACTGCATGGTACAGTGTTGGAACGGTTCGGTACGGTACGGCGGCGCTTTTCCACTACATGGAACTGAACGGTATGGCTTGCTTAAACTGTACCACCTCGGTTGTGGTTCCAATGGCGCTTTTCCACTGCAAGTACCGGCTCGGCTCCACTCGGCCCTGCTTGGTTTTCCACTGCATGCTACCACATGGTACGGTGTTGGAACGGTTCGGTACGGTTTGGTATGGTTTGCTTTTCCACTAAAGTAAAGTGGGTGGGATAACAATGATTCTCTGACCAATCAGTGGCTAGTAGTGACAAACAGTCAAGGCTGTATGCAAAAGGATTGTGGGATATGGTACCGGTACGGCCCTCTTTGAACCACAACTGAGGTGGTACTGTTTAAGCGAGCCGTACCGTTTGGTTCCATGTAGTGGAAAAGCGCCGCCGTACCGTTCCAACACCATACCATGTGGTACCATGCAGTGGAAAAGCACAAAATCGAGCCGAACTGTTCGGTTCCATGCAGTGGAAAAGCGCCACAAGAGGGCCGTATCGGTACCATATCCCACAATCCTTTGCATGCAGCCTTGACTGTTTGTCACTACTAGCCACTGATTGGTCAGAGAATCATTGTTATCCCACCCACTTTACTTTAGTGGAAAAGCAAACCGTACCGAACCATTCCAACACCGTACCATGCGGTTCCATGCAGTGGAAAACCAAACAGAGCCAAGCAGGGCCGAGTGGAGCCGAGCCGGTACTTGCAGTGGAAAAGTGCCATACGTGGACTGAGTTTTCCATGCTCTCCCTGTGCTTGTGTAGGTTTCCCTCTGGATACGCTGGTTTCTTCCGACAGTAAAAAGTCCGGCCATACACAGTTTGAATCTCGACCGGTTTAGCAGGAAGCGGACGCGATTTGAACTGTTAATGGGCAGGCTGAATATACCAAGTTGATTGATCAACTTGGGTACAACCAGCCTGCTGAATTCTCTTGTGATCATCGCTAGTGGGTGCTATAGCCGCTAGCAATAATCACAGTCTTCTTCCGGTGGGGAGCAGACAATTGCTTGGCAAGAGGCATTCCCGTCAGCACTGGCAGTGCTGATGGGGGAATGGTGTGAATTTCTTGCAACCTGTGGTTGCAGGAAAGAAACTTGCACCATGCCAAAGACATGCCGGTGGGTAAATTGCCTCCTCCTATCTAAATTGGCCCTAGTATGTGCATGTATGAATTCGATTGTAAGCTCCTTGAGGACAGGGATTGATGTGAGTGTGCAATATAGATGTAAAGTGCTTTTTTTTTTTTTATTTACAAAATAATAAAAAGTAGATGTATTGCTTATATCAACTTGTATTAACCAAGAAATCGTGGTTCTAGTAGAAGACAAATGAGAACTACGGGTGCTGATAACATGCTTCTGAATTGTACAAAACACTTTTATAGCGATGATGTCAGATATGCATATTAAACCAAAACCATCCCTGTAGGCTATAGTTACATTGTTTCTCTATTGAAAACACAGTTGACAAATATAGCTTTGTCTATTAACACCATATGTTGAAACGAGGCAGATTTTAGCAGGGATTTTGTCACTTCCCTTGGTTGCTAGGGGAAACTTGCATTTCTATTTTTGTCTTCCCAAGACTCGCCAACACACAGGCAGGCTTTCTACTGCTAAATATAATGAACATGACAAACACTATGGAGGAGGCAAAGGTTCAACACACAAGTCCTCCATCAGAAGCTGCTGCACAAGAAAATCTAGCATTTGCAATGGTGGAAAATGTACATTTCAATTCTCATTCGGCAGAAAAAAAAAAAGAAAAAAGCAAAACGCAACATCACGTCCTTCGCTGCAGAACAGCACCAAGCCACCCAATCCAGTAACCTGTTTAATAATGTAGCTGTTATCAGATAGCTCCGCATGAAGTCTTGGCAAGCAGGAAGGAGCTGAGGAGGTCACCTCTGTAGGAGCATCCCGAAGGCAAGCGCTCAGTGACTGCAGACACGCTGCGGCCTCTAATTCAAATTCAAAATCCCTCTAGAGCAGCAAACAGAGACCACAGCCTTGCAGAATACAGTAATCCTCCCAATGCAAGCCTGCCATCTCTTAATCTCCGATATTACGTGCAGCATGGAAGAAGAGCCAGATACATAATTGTGCACTCACATTCTTTACATGATCTCATGCACACATTTACATTTTTTTTTCTCTTACATAATGAAAACCATATGCATTCGCATTCCCAGTCAGGGACCACTGGAGGAAAAGAAACATGTTGTTGCTTTTTAAAACAGCCATGCTGATTCCTGCTCCTGTGCAGAAAAGGAAATGGCAGCAAAAACCGGATTGGCTGCTACGGGCAACACAAACACTGTCCTTTCCTGCAGGTCTGAGGCATCAGCATGCATAGAGGACTTATTATATAATGTCATGTCATGACCAAGGATCAACAAGACACAGCTGATACAGTTATGTGACAACACACCAAGTCGCTACAATGTTTAGATCTATGGATTTAGATATATATTATATATATATATATATATATATATATATATATATATATATATATATATATATA
This sequence comes from Pelophylax lessonae, assembly GCF_965119305.1. Lineage (NCBI taxonomy): Eukaryota > Metazoa > Chordata > Amphibia > Anura > Ranidae > Pelophylax > Pelophylax lessonae. The sequence goes on from NC_138768.1 coordinate 412,392,375, forward strand.
TATATATATATATATATATATATAAAGACAACAGGAATAAATGCACATATACATGAGGGGAGTGTATCCTATACAAATTGTGGATGGATGGATGGATGGATGGATGGTGTGTGTCCTATACAAATTCTGGATGGATGGATGGATGGATGGTGTGTGTCCTATACAAATTCTGGATGGATGGATAGATGGTGTGTGTCCTATACAAATTCTGGATGGATGGTGTGTGTCCTATACAAATTCTGGATGGATGGATGGATGGATGGATGGATGGATGGATGGATGGTGTGTGTCCTATACAAATTCTGGATGGATGGATGGTGTGTGTCCTATACAAATTCTGGATGGATGGATGGATGGATGGATGGATGGATGGACGGATGGATGGATGGTGTGGATGTCTGTGTGTGTCCTATACAAATTCTGGATGGATGCATGGATGGTGTGGGTGTCTGTGTGTGTCCTATACACATTCTGGATGGATGGATGGATGGTGTGGGTGTCTGTCCTATACAAATTCTGGATGGATGGATGGATGGATGGATGGTGTGGGTGTCTGTGTGTGTCCTATACAAATTCTGGATGGATGGTGTGTGTCTCCTATACAAATTCTGGATGGATGGATGGATGGATGGATGGATGGATGGATGGATGGTAGGGGTGTGTGTGTGTGTGTGTCCTATACATATTCTGGATGGATGGTGTGTGTCCTATACAAATTCTGGATGGATGGATGGTAGGGGGGTGTGTGTGTGTGTGTGTCCTATACAAATTCTTGATGGATTGTGTGTGTGTCCTATACAAATTCTGGCTGGTGTGATTGAGATATATATATATATATATATATATATCCCATACAGATTCTGGATTGGTGATGATGAAAGGGGGGGGGGGGGTAGGAGTGGTGTATATATTGCACACACACACACACACACACACACATTTGTATATATGTGTGATCCATACAAATTCTGGATGGGGGTGTGTGTATATACACATTTGTATATACGTGTGACTATATATATATATATATATATATATATATATATATATATATATATATATATATATACACACACACCTCACACCTATTTCCAACATTATGCGAGTTGGGGACCTTGAACATGTAAAATGCTGTCGCTATATCAATACCTGTAATAAATCAATAAATAATCTAGGAGCATTCCTTTGTCTCATTATTATCTACATATACAAAAAATGTATACAACTCTGATCTGTTTAAAAATCAGGGGAAATCCAAATGTGAGTATCAGGTATCAACCTGTCAAGCAAGAAAATGGAATTTTATCTATGTGCTCCCTACACAGAGGAAGAGCAGTGAGTGGTGGGGTGTACAAGTTGCATGTCTCATATATATATATATATGTATATCTGGATCCAGCACTGCAGCTGATTATTGCCTATATATACGGGTCTATAAATAGCATGGAGATTTCCTCCACATTTAACCTTGTGTGTCCCGGATCGCTGCCTCTAGGACAGCAGTGCAGATGATCCCTGCGTGTCACTAATTAGTGCCGATCGGCTCCACCCTCCTCTGTGTATTGTCGGTCGGGTCGGATGTCCCTTACCTGAGTGGCTTTGTGGAACTGCTTCTTGAAGCCCGCTACAGACATGCTGGCTGGTGTGCAGAGAGATGCCGGTGTTGGACGCGGTGCACGATCGGGGTGCAGATGGCTGCCTGTCAGGCTGGGGGAGGGGGGGCAGTGCAGGGGAATTCGCTGATCGGCCGGCTGTCGGATGGCTTTAATCTTCTGATGGTGTTATCAGATGCATGCCTTAATGCAGGGACACCCTGACGTCAGGAGAAGAGAAGCCCAGCCTATTAAGGGGCAAGCCCTCCTCCATCCTGAGTGATCAGTGGAGGAATCATGGAGGCCAGCACAGTCCTAGCTGCATGGAGGAGGAGGAGGGGAGTGACGTGGGAGGACTGGAGGACAATGTGCCTCTTTCATGTAGACACTACTAAACAACCTGGGGATACACAGGCAGCCTGCTTCCTGGCCACTGCCAATGGTGGCCCCACATATGCTGGGGGAGGGGGCACATAGTCTGCATGGGGAAGGCATTTTAGGAGCTTGTGTGTGTGTGTATATATATATATATATATATATATATATATATATATATATTGTATATTAAATGCAACCAGGAAAGAATTCACAGCGCTTCACTTTTTCCACATTTTGGTATGTTACAGCCCTATTCCAAATTCATTATTTTCCTCAATATTCTACAAACCATACCTCATAATGTCACAAAAAAGTGCAGCGCTCTCCATCAATAAAGTGCATTCAAATTATAGCGCATAAATAAATATCGGAAAACAGTGTAAAAATCATCCATATGTAATAAATGTTTGTGAGTCCATCTTTTTTTTTAAAAAAATATATATATATACTGTATATACAGTCCATCAAAAAAAGCTTATGATTGGTGCAATGCGGGAACTCTGCGAATCCACTGCGGGTTCCCGCATCACATCCGACTCGCAGGCAGTTCACACTGCCATATGCAAACTGCTGGGAGTGACAATACAAAGTTAATGACACCCCCAGATTAGGGTTAGCACCTCATCCCTTTAAAACCAGGACACAAACTAATTACACAGGTTCTGTGGCTAATTAGGTGATAATTAACCACTTCTGGACCAGTAGGATTTGCCGCCTTAATGACCAGGCCAATTTTTTGAGATTCGGCACTGCATTACTTTAATGGACAATTGCGCGGTCATGCAACGCTGCACATAAAATTGATGTCATTTTTTCCCCACAAATAAAGCTTTCTTTTGGTGGTATTTGATCACCTCTGTGTTTTTTTTTTTGTGCTTTAAACAAAAAAAGAGCGACAATTCTGAATAAAAAACAATATTTTTCACTTTCTGCTATATAACATTCCCCCAAAAAAAAAAAAAAATTAAAAATCAATTTGTTTTCATCCTTTAAGGCCAATTTGTATTCCGCTACATATTTTTGGTAAAAAAAATCCCAATAAGCGTATTTTGATTGGTTTGCACAAAAGTTATCACGTCTACAAACTAGGGGAAAGATTTATGTCACTTGTATTTTTTATTTTACTAGCAATGGCGGCAAACTGCAATTTTTAGCAGGATTGCGGCGGACAGATCGGACCCCTAACTGACATTTTAACACTTTTGGGGGGACCAGTGACATTACTACAGTAATCAGTGCTAAAAATAGGCACTGTTACTGTAATAATGACATTGGCAGGGAAGGGGTAAACTCAGGGGCGATCTAAGTGTGAGCCTAGAGGAGTGTTTTCTAACTGTATGGGGGAGGGACTTGTGAAATGAACACCCTAAATAGAAGGATCACAGGCGCTCTGTGATCATATCAGAGAGAACAGCGATGTGTTGTGTTTCCAACAGCTGACCATTCTTCTCTCTCATCGGGGAGCGATCGCGGGTGCCCGGCAGTAATCGGTGCCACCGGTTCTGTGGATCGGCTTCCCCGCTGCCAGTGAAAGTTCGCCCCCAGGAGCGCTCCCGTGAAACGCCCTACAGGTACGGTGTTTAGCGCAGCTGAGCCAGCCTGCCACAGTATATATATGCGGTGTGCGGTCGGCAAGCGGTTAAACTCCATTAGTGCCTTATGTGCATTATATCAGCCTCAGAACCTGTGTAATTAAAGCGGAGTTCCACCCGAAAGTGGAACTTCCACTCATTTGCTCCCTACCCCTCTGGTGCCACATTTGGCACCTTTCAGGGGGGAGGGGGAAACTGGTACCTGTTATTGACAGGTACCCTTCCCCCACTTCTGGGAGACGGTGCCGTGGTGCCGACCCTTGGAAGTTTTGCCCCCTCCTCCTTCCCTCGCCGCTGAGCCAATCCAAATGAGCAGAGCGCTTCGCGCATGTGCAGTAGGGACCCGCCCGTGAAACCGAAAGGCTTCACTGCTGGGTTCCCTTACCGGCAATGGTGGTGGCAGCACCTGACAGCCGATGGTAACATCAGCTGCGGTGCCGACATTGCTGGACTCCAGGATAGGTAAGTGTCCTAATATTAACCGCTTGCCGACTGCCGTCAGTAGATTTACTGCGGCAGTCAGCCCCTCACAGGCAAAGTGACGTTAATTAACGTCACTAGCCTGGGAGGGTCTGGGGAGCGAGCGAGCGCGCGCCCGCGGAGGCGCGCTCCCGCGCGGTCACAGACCCCCCCGCGCGTGTGACCGGCGGACCCGATGTCCGCCGGTCACTCGGCGATCGTCGGGGGAGAGGGAGAAAGTCAGGCGGCTTGTGTAAACAAGTCGCCTGTCATTCTCCTCGGTGTAAAAACACTGATCACACGGATCTACTATGTAGAACCGTTGATCAGTGTCCTTACACCTCAAGCCACAGCCAATCACAGTAAGAATCACGCCCCTAGGGATACACACAGCCCCTCCCTCTCAAATAAAGTTAACCCCTACACTACCAGTGTATTTTTACAGTAACAGTGCATATGTATAGCACTGATTACTGTATAAATGTAACTGGTAACCCCAAAAGTGTCAAAAATGTCAGTCAAGGGTCCGATCTGTCTGCCGCAATGTCGCAGTACCGCAAAAAAATCGCAGATCGCCGCCATTACGCGTTAAAAAAAAAACAACAAAAATCTTTCCCTTTATTAGTAAACGCGATAACTTTTGCACAAACCAATAAAAATATGCTTTTTGCGATTTTTTTACCAAACATATGTAGCATAAAACAAATTGGCCGAAAATGTTAAAAAATTTTGATTTTTACATTTTTTTGGGGGGGAATTTCATATAAAAAAATGTGAAAAATATTGTTATTTTTGCAAAATTTACGCTCTTTTTTTGTTTATGGCGCAAAAAGTAAAAAGCGCACAGGTGATCAAATACCACCAAAAGAAAGCTCTGTTTGTGGGAAAAAAAGGACGTCAAATTCGTTTGGGTACAGTGTCGCACGACCGCGCAATTGTCCGTTAAATTCACGCAGTGCCGAATCGCAAAATACCCCCTGGTCGTTTAGCAGCCAAATCCTCCGGGGCTTAAGTGGTTAAAAGTCAGCAGCTACAGTATGTGTAGCTGCTGACTTTTACTTTTTGAAGGGGGAGGCTAGAACACAGCTTTAATATGTGTCCAGGATTAAAGGGATGAAGTGGCAACCCTACCCTAGATCCGTTTGCATATCACTGTGTGAACTGTCAATTCAGACAGGAATCAGATCGCATGGATGTGAACACCCATGCGATCCGATTCTGGTGCAGACCAAAAAAAAGGTCCTGCATGTCTTTGGTCCGACTGCGATGCAAAAAAACGAATTTGCATCGCACTGACATCGCATGTGATTTGCAAAGCAGTGCGGTGCGAATCACATGTAATGTCTGACATCGCTATAGTGTGAACCGGCACTTAATGTCCGTGAAAAAAAGGTTGCAGTCCCATAAACCAGAAACTCTTCAGTAATTGCTTCTGATCACCACAGTGCCCTTCACCCACCTATGGGTGTCTTCCCACCTGCTTGAATGGACCTCACTAATTGTGGCCTGGTTCACACCTATGCAGGTTGCAGTTTGCATATTCCGGGTGCATTTTGTGTTTTTCTATACAAGTTTTTTATCCATTTAAGTTTATGGAACCAGAAAAAAAAGTCCCTGGCCCTTTCCATAAAATGCACAGATGTGAACGTGACCTATAAGAAAGCATGTTAAATATAGCGTGTTTCTGCAAAACTGAGAATGCATAGGTGTGAACCAGGCCTAAAGCCTCGTACACACGCAACGATTATCGGCCGACCGATCGTCCATCTTTTGTCCAGAGTGGTGTTTTGTTGGTTGGAATGTGCTCTAGACTGCACACAAATTTTCTCGCCCAACAAAATTCTACTTCAGAAGTGATGTCATGTGTTGGTTTGCTTTCTTTGTGTTCTTTCTTCTCTGAGCATGCCCAGTCTTGCTCATTAGATTTTTCCCTGTCGAAATCTGTACTGACTGCATGAAAATCGGACGTGTTTTGACGGCGGACAAAAATTTTATAGCCTGCACACCAGATTTTTTTCTGCCGAAAAGTCAGAGTCGGTTGTCGGAAGCACCATACTAACAAGCCGAAAATCGGCAGATCGGTCGTCGGACGAAAATTCCCGGCCGAATTTCGACGCGTGTGTACGAGGCTTTAGGCTCTATGCACACGAATGTGTTTTTTCATGCTTTTTGCAGAAATGCATTTCATTTTTTTAACATAGGTTCCTATGGGACACGTTTAAATCAATGCATTTTTGTGCCTCTGCGTTTATGGAAAGGGTCAGGGACTTTTTCCCCTGCAAAATGCAGCGTTTTGCATGTAATAGACTTCAATGGATCCACATTCAAAAACGCAAGTATTGTGTTTTTACCGGGATTTGCGTTTTCCTTTTTTAAATCTTCCCAACAACAAATTTTCCCCCAAAAAAAGCATAAAAAACGCAAATCGGGGTAAAAAACATGGAAAGCACAGCAAAAAATACTACAAAAACTCTCAAAAGCAACATGCATAGGTGTGAATGGAGCCTAAAGGAGGTCTATATGTGCTTTGCAGGGTTAAAAGAGGCACCGCTCCCACTGACAGTACACTCCAAATCCGTGGCTCTCGTATAGGAGACAAGAGGAAAGAACCATAGTGAAAATCGCTAAGGCTACATTCATACCTGAGCGTAGCGTTTTTGTGCATTTTTACCGTGATTTTACCGCAATTTGTACCGCGATTTACAGGCGTTTTTTGTGCAGGCATTTTTAGATTGAATAGAGACCAATAGAAAATGCCTGTAATCTTCCCAAAAAGAACCTCATGTACTTTTTTGAGCGTTGGGCGTTTTGCTCACAGTGTCAAAACGCTCAGATGTGAACAGGGGCCATTGAAATGAATAGGATTTGTCTTGTTGGGCGTTTTGAGAGCTGATCCTAGAGCAGAAAAACTCCCCAAAATGCCTATATGTGAACGGAGCCTAATGAAAATTATTTATTTCCATATAAAAATCCACTCACATTTCCGAAGTAAATAACAAACATTTCACAAAACAACCCTCTGCATACACAGCTCCACCTAGTCCCAGCGTGATTACGTCACCGCCCACCTAGGGGGTATTTATTTATGCACTATAATGTGAATGGACTGTATTGAAGGAGAGCGCTGTACTTTTTTTTGTGACTATATATATATTTACTGCCTTTTGTACAGGTGGTTGGATGCATAGCGGTGCTAACTGCTTCTTACAGTATATAGAGATGAGTAAAAGGTGGTTTATACACAGGGATAGCGCGAAAAGTTCTTTTTCACATTTATTACCCCATAATAACAATGTGAAATAAGTTTGTTTGAAATCTTTGTAAACGTATTTTATTTAATAATTAATACTGTTTTTAATTATATTAATAATACTGTATTTTTAATACATTTACAAAGATTTCAAACAAACTTCTTTCATGTTATCTTTATGGGGTATTGTTTGTAGAATTTTGAGGAAAATAATGAATTTAAAGCGGAGTTCCGGGCACAAAAACAATAATTTTTTTTTTGTGCCCCTCCGCTAGTTCGAGATCACCTGAAAAGGAATTGGATAGTTATTTTTTTTTTGTTTACTCACCTTTTAATTGAAAATCGTAAAAACTCACCTCCCTCGGAGCCGCGGCTCACCCCGTCACTTCCTGTCTCGCTATGATTCCTGGGAGCTGAACGTCATCGCTCCCAGGAATCAATGCGACGGCACTGGCCCCACTCGTCACTTCCGGGCGACGCCGCATTCCCCTGCTAAACAGCTTCTGGGCATGCCCAGAAGCTGTTTAGGAATGCGGCGCCGCATCGGAAGTGACGAGAGGGGCCGGTGCAGGCGCATTCTGGAACAAGAAGACGCGGAAGAAGACACAGAAGTGGACCGCGCCGGCTTCAGCTGCCCACTAGAGAGATGGAAACGCTGTGGAAGAAATTTTATAAGTGAGTATTTCTTCTAAAAGGTAAGTGCGAACCGGGACAGATCAGAGGCTAGCCATTGTGGAATGTGCTAGCCCTGACTGTCTCGGGGGTATGTTTATTAAAAAATGACTTCTGTGCCCGGAACTCCGCTTTAATCAATTTTGGAATAAGGCTGTAACATAAAATGTGGAAAAAATGAAGCGCTATGTATACTTTCCCGTTGCACTGTATATACGCTGCTCATAAAAATGAAAGTAACACTTTGAAAACACATCAGATCTCAATGGGGAAAAATCTCATGCTGGATATCTATACTGATATAAACTGGGTAATGTGTTAGGAACAAAAGGATGCCACATCGTTTGATGGAAATCAAAATGATCAAACTTCAGAGGGCCGAATTTAAAGACACCCCAAAAATCAAAGTGAAAAAATGATACAGCAGGCTAGTTCATTTTTCCATATCCCCCACGTGCCTGATTGCATGCCTGACAACGTCGGGGCATGCTCCTAATGAGAAGACAGATGGTGTCTTGAGGGTATTTCCTCCCAGATCTGGCATCATAGAGCTCCTGAACAGACTGAGGTGCAACCTGGCGGCATCGGGTGGACCAAAACATAATGTTCCAGAGTAGTTCTATTGGATCTAGGTCAGACAAACGTGGGAGCCATTCAATGGTATCAAATCCTTCATCCTCCTGGAACTGGCTGCATACTCTCCCCAAATGAGGCCAGGCATTGTTCTGCACCAGGAGGAACCCAGGGCCAACTGAACCAGCGTAGGTCTGACAATGGGTCCAAGGATTTCATCCCAATACCTAATGGCAGTCAGGGTGCCATTGTCTAGCCTGTAGAGGTCTGTGCATCCCTCCATGGATATGCCTTCCCAGATCATCACTGACCCACCACCAAACCGGTCATGCTAAACAATGTTACAGGCAGCATAATGTTCTCCACGGCTTCTCCAGACCCTTTTATGTCTGTCGCATGTGCTCAGGGTGAACCTGTTCTCATCTGTGAAAAGCACAGGGTGCCAGTGGCGGACCTGCCAATTTTGGTGTTCAATGGCAAATGCCAATCAAGCTCCAAGGTGCTGTGCAGTGTCCACAGGGCCCACTAGAGGACGTCAGGCCATCAGGCCACCCTCATAAAGTCTGTTTCTGATTGTTTGGTCAGAGACATTCACACCAGTGGCCTGCTGGAGGTAATTTTGTAGGGCTCTGGCAGTGCTCATCCTGATCCTCCTTGCATAAAGGAGCAGATGCCAGTCCTGTTGATGGGTTAAGGACCTTCTACAGTACTGTCCAGCTCTCCTAGAGTAACTGCCTGTCCCCTGGAATCTCTTCCACGCTCTTGAGACTGTGCTAGGAGACACAGCAAACCTTCTGGCAATGGCATGTATTGATGTGGCATCCTGGAAGAGTTGGCCTGCCTGTGCAACGTCTATAGCAGGGATATGCAAACTGTGGCCCTCCAGATTTTGCAGAACTACAAGTCCCATGAAGCATAGCAAGACTCTGACAGCCACAAGCATGACATCCAGAGGCATGATGGGACTTGTAGTTTTGCAACAGCTGGAGGGCCAAAGTTTGGATATCCCTGCTCTATATGATCCAGGTATCACCTCATGCTACCAGTAGTGACAGTAACCCTAGCCAAATACAACGTGAAGAACAGTGAAAAAAGACGAGTAGGGAAAAAAAATGTCAGGTGCCTCCACCTGTAAAACTATTCTTGTTTTGGAGGTTGTCTCATTGTTGCCCATCTAGTGTACCAGTTAATTTCATTAACACTAAAGCAGCTGAAACTGATTAACAACCCCTTCTGCTACTTAACTGACTAGATACATATCCCAGAAGTTTAATTGACCTAATGCTATACTCTGATTAACCGCTTTACGTCTGCCCGCCGCAGTTATACTGTGGTAGGCAGCCACTCCTGCGCGAACCGCCGTAGGTATACGTCGATCATGCGCAGGGAGCTAGGGGGCAACTTTAAGGCTCCATTTACACCTGAGAGTAAAGATTTACTGGCGTTTTTTCAAATTTTTTTTTAAGCTTTTTTGCAGCTTTTTAGCGTTGCCGCGTGAGAATCGTGGTCGCGTTTTTATAACTGGCAATTCCTATTCATCTATGAATATTCCTGTATACTGTATATATGTATAACAATAAACCATTGTTTTAAGGGATGTGTTCTATGTTGTGTGGGGATATGTGTTTTGAATAAAAGTATTATGGATGGTCTGTTTTCTTCTTTTGCTAACAAATGCTTTTCTAAATGAATATTACAGAGCAATGCTAGTTATTCTGTAAGGTTACATTTATTTTTTATGTATCTGTTATGTGTTTTAACTTTAAGATTTTATTAGGAGACTATAGAGTTCTCTAATTGTCAATGTTCATTCTTTATTCATCTTAAACTTTTAGGCATGTCTTATTGTACACAGCACATTGGCATAGTGGACAAAGACTGCTAGGTCATGAGTTTTAATCCCAACCATGCTATCACCCGGTGTGTTTGCTGTTGTGTAATTATGGTTTTGCCACATAGTAATACCTTGGCTAAATCACCTACAATTGACGGTACATGAGCATGCATATTAGGGAAACATACATGCAGATGTGGCAGTGGCAATTAGGCTCCTTTCACACGGCTTTCTGATCCGATCAGCCTGTCAATTATTCAGGCAGGCCTGATCGGATGTTCCATGTACCCAGGGCTGGTGCTAGACTGTTTTACGCCCTAGGCAAAATCAGCTACTTGCGCCCCCCCCCCCCCAAAAAAAAAAAAAAAAATGGAAGGGGTTAAAAACTGCTCTATGTCATATCCAGTGACCCTAATCTGATGGTTCCTCCATGTAATGCTGTCATACCCAGTAATCCCAATGTTCCTCTATGTCACATCAGGGGTCCCTGATGTTCCTCCATGTCATACCCAGAGACCCTAATGTTTTTCCATGTCACACCTGGGGACCCTGATGTTCCTCCATGTCACACCTGGGGACCTCAATCCCCCATGGCACACCCAGGGATCCCAATTCTTCATGGCACACCTGGTGACCCCAAACCCCTGTTACACTTGTGACCCTCTCCCCCATGTCACACCTGGTGACTCAGATTCCCCATGGCATACCTGGTGACCGCAATTCTCTTTCACACCAGGGATACTCCATGTCACACCCAGGGACCCTGATTCCCTATTCTGGGGACACTTACTGGGCAGTATGAAGAGAGTGGCCTGCACTCTGCCCTCCTTCACCATGATCCTGCTTATTACTTCTCCCAGGACGCTCCTCTCCTGGACCACAGTGCTCACCACAGCTCCAACCGGCTCCTGGTGGAGGGAGAAGCAGCACTCGGAGAGCTCCGCACCTCCTTCATCACCAACATCCTCAGACCATTCCGTTGCCTCGTCGCTTCTGCTCCAGTAAAGGTGCCGCCCTCCAGTGACGAGCTCCGGCTCAGGTTCAGCTCTCCTCCACTCCCTGCTTAATACCGACCCAGGGAAATGAACGGCTGCCCACCAGCTCAGATTAGAGAGTCACTTCCCGCCCAGGGATTAGGCCGCTCAGCTCCAGACGAAGAGGATCATTATGCAGCTAGCACTCCGGTGGGCTCCTTTCCTGCCCCTTGGGGCTCCCCCAACAATGGTGGAAAGCCAGGGCCTGGTAGTTCTGCCACTGCCCCAGACATCTGGCATCTTCCTCTGTACCTTCTTCCTCCCTCACTGCCGCCCCTTTCCTCAGCTAACAAGGATCATTCATGATGGAGCATGAGTGCTGACTCGTGACTGCGCCCTAGGCTGCTGCCTAGTTTGCCTAGTGGAAGCACTGGCCCTGCATGTACCTCTATGGCGCAGCGGATGTCAGCGGAGACAGGTCTGCTGACACCCGCTGCTCTCCGTTCCGATCCTGTCCGTGAATTCCGGACTGGAGGATCGGATCGGATCGAAAAGGAACGGATGAAAACGGACATGCGGTCCATTTTCATCCGATCTCCCATAGAGGAGAGCGGGGATCTGACAGCTCCATCTCTGCAAAGTAAGCGGAGACGGAGCTGTCATCCACATGTTCAGCGGGGATCAGAAGATCGATCCCGGCTGAGAAAAACAGAGTCCGCTGGTTGGAAAGCCCGTGTGAAAAGGGCCTTAGGCGTTTTCCAAATTTCATCATTCCCAGCTGACTAAAATTCATGTAGGTGATGGCAGGCCTGGGATTTGAACCCATGGTTTCAGTGTGTACAGATTATACTTAGAATATTAAGTAGTCCCATGCTTGATTAATTAATTGACATAAATCTCAAAAATATATATTGTGCTCAAAGGCATGATCAGTGTAAAATTAACACCAATTTGTAGCCGTGACTTCTTTTGCTGATATTTATATGTTTCTCATGAATGTACCAATTATACATATATATATATATATATATATATATATATATATATATATATATATATATATATATATATATATATATATAGACAGACTTTGGGAATGTCTAATTTCTATTTTTGCAAAATGTTGGGTTTTATCTGTTCAGTCTGTAATAGGGCTGCCACGACGCGCCGACGTAGTCGACTACGTCGACTACAAAAAATCGTCGACGTGCGTGAAAAGCGTCGACGCGTCTACGCGTGACGTCACACGCCCCCTGGCCGGCCGCCGCGCCACTTGAAATTCCCCCGCCGGGCTCCGTCCACACCGATGCCGGAGACAAGACCGTCCACACCGATGCCGGAGACAAGATCGTCCACACCGATGCCGGAGACAAGAGGTGAGCGCTGACCGTCTCCAACAAAAACAAAAACTGAAAAAGAAGAAGAAATACGCTAGGGATGTAGATGATTACAAAAACAGTAAAAAAATATTAAGTGGCAGACTAACAAGTTGGAAACAGGTGGGGAAACCCTCCCGCAGGTGTCAAAAAAGGAAGAAAATGGGGGACCCACCCCTTCATTTTCATGGGTAGATCGTGAATATCGGGGGAAGGGGACTACCGTGTGAGGATGGAATAAAGGCCCTAAGAAATTTATCCACCCCAAGCAAGTTAATCGAGGTTTTGTTCAAGGACGAGCCCATAACTATCAACATCACCAAGCCTATCCAGAAGTCGTCGTTTCTGCCCTGCCCACACTCATTTGCCTTGTCAGTGCTGTGCCTGCGAAAATATGTGGGCGGAAAATTAGAAGCACTGCACCCGGAAACTACATGGTGGCTGCAAAATTGATTCCTGGGGAATCTTTTAACGGTACTACACTATCTGGAGCTTTATTTTTTACCCTGACCAGACCCTGAGGACCTATTTCAACCAGGAGAGGGACCCCGGATCGTCGTGGTACTACATAACCCAGGAGTATCCTTCCTGGCCCTGGTGGCCACCAAGCGCATACAGGTCTTAATACCGTATGGTAGGTAAGACCCATTATATCTGGTGAGTACAATCCCCTATTATTTCCTCACGGTGACATCACAAGTACCAGCATTGGATTACTGGAGGATTCAGCACAGAGCACCTGCACTTTCCTCATTTGGCATGCAAGATTTTTGTATCAATCTCACCTTAATCACTATATGAACTTTATTTGGACTGTTATCATTTGCACCTAAGCACCAATATTGATTTTTAATAATTGATCTTAATATATGTCCTATTTTCACTTTTGCACTTGCAGCACTTATATGGTTTTAATATGACAGTATTTATTTGATCATGTTTTATGCTATCTATGTCATTTGATTGCCATCCATCAATTCATGTTAGATTAATTATGATAAATACACACACTACTCAATGTATTTATTAGCACCTAGCACTTTATTAATGAGCCTACTCTTCTATAACCTGGGACATTGACAGGCCACTGTCCACCCCTGGTTCACCCCAGCAAGCGCTATAACTGGCCCCATCTCCCCAGGGGGCTTTTTTCTTATCTACTTACCACTATTCCTTATAGCAGCTGCACTCCTCCCTTCACCTCCGACCCACCCCTTGGAACATCCTAGGGATGAGGGATATACAAACCATCCATTTGGAGTATATACACTTTATCAACATCACCAAGCCTATCCAGAAGTAATCCCTATGCATAATCATTATGAACCCCTTAGGAGGGAATATGATAATTATCATGAGAGGCATATCACACAACACCCCTCAGAATATTCCCCTAGGAGGCGATATCCTCCGGATTACACTCCTCAGCCTCCTAATAGAATTCAGCCAAATCCTCCACAACAGCCCCCTTTTTTCCCAAGGTCCCCCAGAAAAACAAAAGTGGGAGGGGGAATTAAAAGAGGGACCAGAGGGGGGGGAGGCACCGAAAAGAAAAGGAGACTGATGTGAAGGATTAAGGGCTATTTAACCTTAGCAGTAGCGAATTGAGTGACAGTGAAAAATCTGTTCTGAATCACGGTCTTAAATTCGCTCCTGAGAAAGCTCTTAGTGAATTTGGAGCTTTCATGGATGTGCAAAAGTACATTAGGAAATTAAACATTAAGAGTTATCTTCTCTCCAAAGCTTCCAGACCAATTGATGGTGGTGGTAATGACGTGAAATATTCTAGATTATCTAATACTTCTCTTTGTAATCCACCCAGGAATGTAGCTCCACCCATTTCAGGGTTTCAAAGATCTAGTATTGAAAGATATTGATAAACTAAGGATTATTAAAGGCAAAAATAGGTGTAAATTCAAGGAGGGTTAGAATCCCTAAAGGGTAGGAAGGATATCATTGTTTGCCCCGCAGACAAAGGGGATCGTCATGTTGGGAGAGATAAACAGGATTCTTTCGGACATAATTACGTATGTACCCCTCCATAATAATCTCACAGCCAAATTTAAAAAAGAACTGACCAGTTTTATTAATGCAGGGTTTGACGACATGTTATTAAACAAAAAGGAGTGTTCTTTTTTGGTACCCTCAGCACCCAGGGTGGCGGTTATTTATCTCCCCAAAATTCACAAGAATTCCAATAATCCTCCAGGGAGGCCCATTATCAGTGGCCTCGATTCTGTTACCTCCAAGATTGGAAAGTATATTGATGGTTTATTGCAACCTTTGGTGACCCTGTCCCCTTCCTTTTTCAAGAATTCCACTGATGTCTGAGTGGAAGGAAAGCTATCCATTGGCCACTGCAGATGTAGCCTCCCTTTATACAATCATATCCCATCAGCACAGTTTTGAGGCAGTTGACATGTTTTTACGAAGGGACAACAGTTTACTGCTCGCCCAGAGGGAGTTTGTGTTAAAACTGCTTGCCTTTGCAATGTCCCATAACTACTTCTGGTTTAGGGGTTCCTATTATCTTCAGAACTGAGGAGTGTGCCAAGGGTGTTAATTTTGCTCCAAGCATGGCTAACCTCTTCATGGCCATATGGGAGGAGGACTTCATCTATGCTGACAGGAAGCTTGAGTTGGTTTTTTGGGGGAGGTATATAGATGAAGTCCTCCTCCTATGGGACGGGAGCATGGAATTGTTGGTTCAATTTATGCAAGGCCTGAATGAAAACTCTTTAGGCATAATGCTACAATTCGAAGCTAGTTCCACGGGGGTCCATTTTTTGGATCGCAACATTGAGGTCAAGGGGTGGTTCCCTAGTGATATATACCCATTTTAAAGAAACTGATCGCAACAGCTTTATAGGCCAAGGGAGTTGTCATCACCCCTCGTGGCTTCGATCAGTGCCCAAGAGCTAGTTCATCCTACTTAGACAGAATTGCATGTTTAAGGAAAATTGTATCGAACAGGTTAGCACTCTTAAATTCAGATTTTCGGATAGGAGTTACCTGAATAATGATCTGGATAGGGTCATTGCTGAGGTTGGTAACATGGATAGGGCAGTCATTTTGGGTGGTAGGAGAGCGCCAAATTCTGAAACTAACAATTTCAACTTTGCATTTGTCACCACCTATTCTCACCAATATCATATCAAAAAAATGATGGCACGACATTGGGAAGTGTTGAAAACAGATACAATTTTGGGTTCAGTTCTCCCTGATTCCCCATGGGTCATTTTTAGAGGGTGCCACCTTTAAAACTCCATGTGGCACCAAATATTTTGGATGCCCCCAACATGGTTTCTTTCTTTCAAAAACTCAAAGGTTTCTTTCCATTACGTAAATGTGCAGTTTGCCACCTTAATAAAATACAAGAACGCAGTATTGGCCATTTCAAATCATTTGCCACTTCATGTGGTTATGAGATCAACACTTTTATCACTTGTACATCCCTTAGTGTGGTTTCCATGCTTAGTTGTCCCTGCGGCTTACAATATGTTGGCCACACTACTCGAGCTTTCAATATGAAGATAAAGGAACATGCAGCTAATATTAGGAAAGGTTTCCCCAAACATAGCATTTCCAGACATTATCTGGAATGCCATGGAATAGATCCTACAGGCACCTCCTTCATCGCTATTGACAGATTTACACCCCATTGGCGAGGATGTTTTGTTAAACGAGATATTTCCAAGATGGAGACTCGCTGGATTTATGAGATTAAATGTTATACTCCCTTTGGGCTCAATGTAGATTGGGATGTCAACTGTTTTATAAATATTAGCTGATGTTTTTTCATTTTACTTGATAATATTGCATTTTGGTGTTTTTCTTGTATGTATATCAGTGTGTGAATTTACCTCTCTTAGTAGGTTTTAATGTTTTTTATAGGACATTTATGATATATGTTCCCAGTTGCAATTTGTAATTTGACCGTTAGGGGATATACTGTTGACAGTGGTGAGTGGTGGCGATTACTGTACCGTTTATAGGGTGCCGTATGGTTTTATTGTGATCTATCTTATTGTGATCTATGATTCTCCCTGGGGGTTGTGTAAGATCCTGGTACTTTCAGTACCTTTCTAGCCTCTTACTTCCGCATTGCGTTCACCCATTCAGGTAGGTGGAACGCATATAGCTGCATGTCTCTTTAACATCTGATGATGTCATCACTAGGCGCCGCTCTGAGCGGCTATTTCAACCGACGCTGTGCACTCACAAGGTGTTCGTGCAACCGCTCGTTATACATCCCTGTCTGACGCTGCCGAATCCTCCAGCTATCTTCCTATACCTGGATTGACCGGAGCCTCGCTATCTGATCCTTTACCTCGCTACCTGATCCTTTACCTCACTTACCAGCTAGTGATAAGTACCCCGCAGGGGATCCCTTCCTATCAAGTCACATGCTATCTATTCTTGCATATTAAGAACTGTTGCTAAACTCTAGGATATATGCACTACAATATCTATCACCTGCATCGTTACCTAGATTGCTAGCTCTTGAGCCTACTACCACCTGTAACTTATATCCTTGCATTAACTTAGCATCTCCTGTACACTTCATCTGCTATCCCCTACCACCTGTTACTTGTACATGATTGCTAACCCTCCTGCATACTATCTATCACCATCTGCTATCGCTCCTGCAACATTGCTACCTGAGTGCCTATCATTAATTGCTATCACTACTCAAGCCTATTCCTTCAGTATATCACCTCAATACTATTGCATAGATATCTATCACTCCAGCAACATCTTATCTGAGTGTTTGTGTATGTGCATACTGAAGCGGGCTGAGCCACTATGATGAGTCAGGAGAGTTGGATAAGGTGATTCAACACATCTCTACAAGACTACTGAGTGGAAATTCTGCAGCTGCAAATCCAGTTCACTAAATCAAACCCCAGAGCGTTACAGATTGCACGAACCAGAAAAAATGGATTCAGCAGAATTAGCCACTCATGTGATACACCTAACACAAAAGGTAGATGCATTAATTGTTTCTCTTACCGAAGTACAAAAAGAAAATCAGACTTTGAGACAGCAGATAGCCCGTGTATCACAGCTCACTGCTGCTCAACCCCGTGAGCCCAAAATAAACCCTCCACAAGTGTTTACAGGTGATCGGAAAAAATTTAGTGAATTTAAAAACGCGTGTCAATTGCTTTTTAATTTAAAACCTCGTACTTACAATACAGACCAAATTAAAGTCTGCACCACTATCTCATATATGTCAGGTGATCCACGGGCTTGGGCAGACTCTCTCTTTGAGAAAAATGACCCTCTTCTCAACTCCTATCCTGCGTTCCTAGCAGAACTCTCTAGCCTGTATGAAGACCCAAATAGGCAGAGTACT
Organism: Pelophylax lessonae; assembly: GCF_965119305.1. Taxonomy (NCBI): domain Eukaryota; kingdom Metazoa; phylum Chordata; class Amphibia; order Anura; family Ranidae; genus Pelophylax; species Pelophylax lessonae. The sequence continues at coordinate 412,410,434 of NC_138768.1, forward strand.
GCTGACAGCCAATTGAGGGCTTTAAAACAGGGAAGGAGACCTGTTGAAGACTTCGTAGCAGAGTTCAAGAGATGGACCCTTGATTCAGGGTGGAATGATGCATCTCTGCGAACCCAGTTCAGGCTCGGGTTATCCGAAGCCGTTAAAGACGAGCTCGCCAAGAGCGGATTTACCTGGCACTTTGGATGCAACTCAGTATCCATATTGACAGACGTTTACGAGAAAGGAAGGCTGAGAAAATGGGAGTACCATTACCCAATCCTTCTCGGTTTTCGTCCTTTGACCCTACTCCTATGGAGGTAGGAATCATACGCCCACCATTATCGTCTGTTGAACGAGCCAGGAGAAAATCTCAAAATCTCTGCATGTATTGCGCTTCCGCTGATCATCTGATAAGCGTCTGTCCCCTTGTCCGCAAAAAAGAGGGTGAGTGTTCACATGTATTACTGGCCGGATTAACGACTTCTTTTTCTAATCCTTATCTTTTCATTCATTTGATCTTACAGTGGGACCAAAATAGAATCACTACCAAGGCTATGATCGACACAGGATCTTGTGGGAACTACATTGATACTAGTTTTGTTGCTTTGAATAAAATACCTATTATTTCAAAACCTATTCCTGTCTCTGTTAGTTTAATTAACGGTATTCCGTTATCTTCTGGTCCAATTACCAATCAGACACAAGCACTTCTTGTTACTACTAACGAGTCTCATGTTGAGACCACCTCCTTTGATGTATTACCTTCACCACATTTTCCCATTATTTTGGGGCTTCCCTGGTTACACATATATCAACCAAACATTGATTGGAAAACGCTGACACTAACCTTCCCCTCTCACTATTGCGAGACCACGTGTAACCTCCAATCTTATAAAAAAATCCTGTCCATGGTGTCAGATGAAATCACACCACCACCATGCTATCAGGATCTATCTGAAGTCTTCCTTGAGAAAAATGCTCAAGTCTTGCCTCCCCATAGGGACTATGATTGTTCTATTGATCTACTCCCTAACAGTAAACTACCTTTCGGACATGTTTATCCTCTATCTCAGGATGAACTTTCTCATCTTAAGGAATACTTGGATGAGAATTTAGCGAAAGGGTTTATTAGACCCTCTACTTCTTCCACAGCTGCAGGACTTTTCTTTGTCCGCAATAAGGATCTAAGTCTCATGCCTATCATTGACTATAGGCAGTTAAATACTATCACAATAAAGGATCGCTATCCTTTACCTCTCATTCCGGAACTCATTGAACAAGTGCGTGGAGCCACCTACTTTTCAAAGTTGGACCTAAAAGGGGCATACAATCTCATCCGTATCCGTAATGGGGATGAGTGGAAGACGGCATTCAGATCTAGATACAGACTTTTTGAATATCTAGTGATGCCCTTTGGATTGTGTAATGCTCCCGCAGCATTCCAGCGGTTTATAAATGACATCTTCAGAGACCTACTCGATGTTTGTGTTGTGGTATATCTGGATGATATACTCATTTACTCTCAATCCTTGTCTGAACATGTAAGACATGTAAGACTTGTGTTGTCCAGATTACTCGCACACAATTTATATGTAAAGCTGAAGAAATGCCTATTTCATAAGGAAGAAGTATTATTCCTAGGATACATCATATCAAAGAATGGCATCAAGATGGATATGAGCAAGATATCGTGTATTCTGGATTGGCCTGTACCAACAACTCGTAAGGCATTACAACGATTCCTTGGGTTCTCAAACTTTTATAGGAAGTTCATCAAGAACTTCTCTTCTATTGTAAGACCACTCACACAACTTACAAGTGTGAAAAAAACATACAAATGGTCTGAAGAAGCAAATAAAGCTTTCCGCTTGTTAAAATCAAGCTTCACTTCTGCTCCCATACTATGCCATCCAGACCCATCCCTCCAATACATCCTAGAGGTGGATGCGTCAAATATGTCTGTAGGAGCAGTTCTTTCCCAACGACCAACGAATACTTCACCACTCCACCCAGTTGCTTTCTTCTCTAAAGCACTAAGTAGCCCAGAGGTGAACTACCCAGTGGGTGAAAAAGAGTTGCTTGCCATAAAACTGGCACTTGAAAATTGGCGACATTTACTTGAAGGTACCCGGTTGCCAATACTCATATATACAGATCATAAGAATCTCCAATACCTTCAGACCAACAAGACCCTTTCCCATCGGCAGGTACGTTGGTCATTATTCTTCCTAAGATTCAATTTCTTAGTGGCCTACACACCTGCAGATAAAAACAAGAAGGCGGATGCGTTATCACGGTTAACCGAAGATAACTGTGCTGAAATCCCTTCACCTCCTATAATACCCCATGACCGTATTATTGGTGTTGTTCGTTCCTTAAAGGAAGAGATTCTGCACAGTCTAGGACTGGATTCACCACCACCACAACTAAGTGCTGATGCAGAAGGCTTCCTCTACTTTGACAACAAACTCTACATACCTCCTGGTATGCGTACTAAAATCTTGGAACTATCACATGACGTACCTATGGCAGGACATATGGGTATGACTAAGACATTTAATTTGCTCACCAGGCAATTTTGGTGGCCTGGAATGAAGACGTCTGTACAGAAATTTGTTTCCTCATGTGACATCTGTGCAAGGTCCAAAATTGACACTACAAAACCATCTGGTCTACTTTGCAGTCTACCAATACCCAAAGTTCCATGGGGAGTTGTGTCTCTAGACTTCATAGTAGATTTACCACCTTCCAAAGGATTTACTACCATCCTAGTGTCAGTGGACCATCTGACAAAGATGGCACATTTCATTCCTATTCGCAGACTACCTTCATCTAAGGAAACAGTGGAATTACTAGTGAAACGTGTTCAAACTAAATGGAATTCCAAAGACTCTTCTATCTGACCGGGGTTCACAGTTCATCTCTAAGTTTTGGCAAGCTCTATGTCATATACTACGTATTGAGCGAAAACTTACTTCCCCTTATCACCCACAGACCAATGGACAAACTGAAAGAGTCAACCAGTGTGTTGAACAATATTTGCGTTGCTACACCTCATACCTACAGGATGATTGGGTGGACCTCCTCCCTTTGGCGGAATTTGCTTATAATAATGCAACCCACAGTACTACTAAGCAAAGTCCGTTCTACCTAAACTATGGGTTTCATCCCACACTTCTTCCACCACGCATCCTACCATCAAGTAATCCAGTAGCCTCTGACTATCTTACCCAAATAAAAGACTCTCTGGGTTTACTTAACACCACCATCTCACATGCTCATAGCCAACAAAAAAGGTACTACGACCTTCGTAGAAGACCTTCTCCTCAATATACTATTGGGGATCTTGTTTGGCTATCTACAAAAAACTTGAGGTTGAAAATCCCCAGTAAAAAGCTTGGACCTCTGTTTTTGGGACCTTTCCCAATCGAGAAACTCATTGGGACATCTGCAGTTCGACTTACTTTACCGGCAGATCTTAAGATACACCCCATTTTCCACGTATCTCTACTAAAGCCACATATACCCAACCAAGGAATTAGACCTACCATCTTGCCTCCACCTCCAGTACAAGTTGAAGGGGGAGAAGAATTTGAGATTAGGGAGATTTTGGATTCTCGTATCCACAGAGGAAAACTCCAATATCTCATCAGATGGAAAAACTATAGACCCCAAGATGACACCTGGTTGGATGCTTCTGACGTTCACGCATCCAGGCTTATAAAAAGGTTCCACTCTAAATACCCTGAGAGACCAATGCTATAGACCTTCTGGAGCCGGCCTTATGGGGGGGGGGGGGGTACTGTAAGATCCTGGTACTTTCAGTACCTTTCTAGCCTCTTACTTCCGCATTGCGTTCCACCATTCAGGTAGGTGGAACGCATATAGCTGCATGTCTCTTTAACATCTGATGACATCATCACTAGGCGCCGCTCTGAGCGGCTATTTCAACCGACGCTGTGCACTCACAAGGTGTTCGTGCAACCGCTCGTTATACATCCCTGTCTGACGCTGCCGAATCCTCCAGCTATCTTCCTATACCTGGATTGACCGGAGCCTCTCTACCTGATCCTTTACCTCGCTACCTGATCCTTTACCACGCTTACCAGCTAGTGATAAGTACCCCGCAGGGGATCCCTTCCTATGAAGTCACATGCTATCTATTCTTGCATATTAAGAACTGTTGCTAAACTCTAGGATATATGCACTACAATATCTATCACCTGCATCGTTACCTAGATTGCTAGCTCTTGAGCCTACTACCACCTGTAACTTATATCCTTGCATTAACTTAGCATCTCCTGTACACTTCATCTGCTATCCCCTACCACCTGTTACTTGTACATGATTGCTAACCCTCCTGCATACTATCTATCACCATCTGCTATCGCTCCTGCAACATTGCTACCTGAGTGCCTATCATTAATTGCTATCACTACTCAAGCCTATTCCTTCAGTATATCACCTCAATACTATTGCATAGATATCTATCACTCCAGCAACATCTTATCTGAGTGTTTGTGTATGTGCATACTGAAGCGGGCTGAGCCACTATGATGAGTCAGGAGAGTTGGATAAGGTGATTCAACACATCTCTACAAGACTACTGAGTGGAAATTCTGCAGCTGCAAATCCAGTTCACTAAATCAAACCCCAGAGCGTTACAGGTTGATTGGGCCAACTCTGAGAGGATGTTCACTATTTGCTGTCCAAGTATATCCCTCTATTGTTTGTATAGATCTGGAAGATGGCCGCTGGAACGCATTGTAGAGCGTTTTAGTTCTCTCTACGAATTCTGGTTCCTTGTGGTTAAGCCACTTTCGGTCTGCTGGAACGCATGGGCTGATTGATTGCGTTCCAGATGACACTTCCAGTTTAGGGTTTTATATATGCGTACCTGTGTCATCCAGCCACGCCTCTGAAGAAATCCTATTGGATGAAACAAGTCAGCTGGGACGCTCAGACACTTATACGCTATCGAGCTGCGGCTACATTTTATGATCTTTTGACGATTGTGATTCTTTTTTTCTTTGATGGTGGCATCTCCATACTTGTGTGCTTTGGCGCTATCTTCAAGGCATTAGTGGTATCCATACAGAGGAGTGGAGTGGAGTAGAGTCGGGTGATTCCTCATTTGAATACAGCCGATTGTTTATTTACATGCCCTAGATCTTTGGGGCTCTGGCAAGCATCCTCTGTGGGACATCGTGGTGTTGTGTGCTAACATTTCCACATGGATGCTGGTGATGGGGTGTCATCCTCTTCTATGGAACAAGGACCTTCATTGATTCTTATTTTAGTGATGCAAATGGACTTTTATTTTGTATTTTTTGCTATCAACAAATTTATGCTGGCTGCTTTTATTCATTATAGTATTTTCTTCACTTAGCGTGGATATTTTTCCATGTTTTTTTTCTATAGGGAACATATGTTCGCGAGTGCGCTATTGCGCCATCGGACATCTTTTTGTCTTTTTTTCTGTTGGTGTTCAGAGAGAATTAAGATTTAGTTAATATCTTTCATGGTTTACCTAGGCCACCAAAAAGTGATTGAGCCATGTGTGAATCTAGTACTGTAGCAGTGTTTTTGGAAATATTTGCATTTATCACCCAACCCCCATATTACATTCGCTCTACTTTATTAAAATTACTTGCATGTGCAAAAGAAACTGATTAGGTATGTAATTAGATTTTCTACCACTTTGAAGAGGTGCAAATAGTTTACACTTCTCCAACATTAATTTCTAGTCTGCAAAAGTAAAACATAATGCAATAAAACAACAATTTATTAGAACATTAATATCAACATTTGGTACATTAATGATTTGGCCCAAAAAAACGGCAATTATGAAACAGAATTTTACAATATGGTTAGAAGGGTACTACTCCAAAGAGCTTACAATCTACAAGGGTAAGACACAAATAATTGCACACACCTTAACATTTATATTATAAAACCAAACTAAAAATAAGGCTGATACGAACCAGGAGAAACAATTTCGTGAAACACCATCAAAAGTTTAAGTGCAGGATAAGCAAAACATACAAAATTAATACTAAATCCAAAAAGGTAGAAATGCAAATAAAATACACTTCCATTTATGGTTAGGGTTAGAAGGAAGCATCCTTTCCATCTAAGGCATAACATTGACTAGATTAGGAATTGTAGGTCTAACATGTGAGTTTTTGAAGTAACCAGAGATGTATAGTAACTAAGTAGAACTACTTCACTACTGTACTTAAGTACCGAAAGGCGGTATCTGTACTTTCCTAGAGTAGAATTTTTTTCTCCTACTTCCACTTTTACTTCACTACATTTTTTCAATGATTTCAATACTTCTACTCCAATACTTTTTTTTGTGCTGCATAGTTACTCGTTACTATTCTAAAAATTACCACTGCCAGAACAGTAGATGGTAGGTTTCATGAAGTTCAAAACATGTGTAATATCAGCGCATACGAAAATAAAATCTACTGTATGTATAAATAAAAGCTGCATTTGAAATAATAAAAAACAATATGATGTTCAAACTTTTGACTTCTTTCTTTAATAACTACATAACACAGTACTTGTACTTTTACTTTCAGTACTTGAGTAGCAATTTTTTTTTTCAAAACTACTGGTACTTTTACTTTCAGTACTTGAGTAGCAACATTTTTAAAAAAACTACTTGCAATACTTAAGTACAAAAAATGTTGAATACTTTAGTACTTCTACTCAAGTCACTTTTTGATCGAGCACTTCCACTTCTACTCAAGTCACTTTTTGATCGAGCACTTGTACTTTTACTCAAGTATGGTTTTCAAGTACTTTATACAACTCTAGAAGTAACTAATGGAAAATATGGCTCCACAGAGGCTCGCAAACAAACACATGGTCAGACTTGACAAAGACACACAATTTTGAAAACATGCCCACAAAAAACCTTTGGAGGCCCAAAAGGCAAAACTATTACAGCAAACAGATCAAACAATCATCAAACCACAGCCTTAGTGGGGTGTGGGTCAGTCATTATGCACGCTGTCTCTATCCTCCCCCCCAAAAATAAAACAATTCATAACAAATGCAAGCAAAGATTATGGCCTCCTGACAGGCAAAGCAAACCACACTAGTGCAGGCCTTTATATAACATAGGTTGGATTGATAGCACACCTACCCAGTAAAGGAAACACCCACCAGTGTAATTAATTCTGTCTCTTCGTGTCTTAAAGTGGAGTTCCACCCATTTTAATAACTTAGATTACATAGATGTATGTAATCCCCTTTAAAACTACGTTTACCAATGGAAACTTTTTTTTTTTTTTTGCTAGGAAATACTTTTTTTTCTTCTTTATTCATCCTCTCCTCACTTCCCGGTCTGGCCGCCGATCACGTCATTCGGCGATTCGCAAGGGCTGCTGGGATGTATCTCATGGGATGAAATCTAGTATTATTACACAGGAGTCCTGAGCTGTACTCGTATGTATTGGATTGAGTCCGTGCTTCGCCCCGCCTCCACCCCACCTCCTCTCAGTGAGCTGTACTCGGATGTATTGGATTGAGTCCGTGCTCCGCTCCGCCTCCGCCCCGCCTCCTCTCAGTGAGCAAGGACTGAAAGCATTATATCCCGTAGAGCTCACTGAGAGGAGGCGGGGCGGAGGAGGGGCAGAGCATGGGCTCAATCCAATACATACAGTACAGCTCAGGACACCTGTGTAATAATGCGAGATTTCATCCCATGAGATACATCCCAGCAGCCCTTGCGAATCGCCGAAAGACGTAATCGGCGGCCGGACCCGGAAGTGAGGAGAGGATGAATTAAGAAGAAAAAAAGGTATTTCCTAGCAAAAAAAAAAAAAAAAAGTTTCCATTGGTAAAAGTCGTTTTAAAGGGGATTACATACATCTAAAGTTACTAAAATGGGTGGAACTCCACTTTAAGTACTCACACCTGTGAATCAGGAACACACACTCTTGGCAAATGAAAGAATGGTAAGAGGGCACAAGTAATAGGTGCCCTCGCACATGGGACAGGGGATGTTTAAAAAAAAAAAAAAAATAATTTTGTGTCAGAATTTATTTAATTTATAAGACACTGTCCCTTTAAATGTTGAGCATGGTTTTGGCGGGCTGCACAGCAGCGCGCGCCCCTCTAGAAGGTTCTGACCCAAGGCTTTATTAAGGGGTCGCTGAGGTAATCCCCCTCAGTTAGGAAGTGACTGCCTGGCGAGCTCTCCTCTCCTCAGCGGCGGTTGCGGCATTCGCTGGCTCTTCTGCCATAATGAAGACCCTTGTCCGGCAAGTATTGGAAAGAGCAGCTTTAGAAGGGGGAGAAGAATGGCTGCGGAACTGTCTCATGGTGAGCGGAGCTGAGCCTGAACAGCTGAGGGAGGAGGTGAGCGGAATGGCTGCATCTGCGGCGGCAGTGCGGGCAGAGGAGACGGCCGTGAGGAGTGTATCCCCCTCACCTCAGGCACCAGTAGCAGGGAAGGCAGGGACTAGACAGGGTCAGCGGAGCCGTCCTCCGGAGCGGCCAGCATCCTCGAGGCAGGAGTCAGACAGCACAGCTGCGGGACTGTCAGAAGCTGCGGGAGAGCTGAGAAGGAGCCGAAGAGGCCCGAAGAGAAAAAGGTTTGCTTCACCATCACCGCCACCCAGTGGTGAAAGGCGGGATAACACCCGGCCTCACAGAAGCAGAATTGAGAGAGCATCTGAGGAGAGGGTTGCTAGGCAACCTAGGGAAGATAGTTCCAGTCAGGTACCAGCTGAAGAGGTTTTTCTTAGCCAGGCTTTACGTCCACAGGTGAATACAAGCAGTGCAGAAGTACAGCATATGGTGCCTCCTGTTAGCCAATCAGCTACGCTGCCGACAGGAGTTGGTGAGTTGGCACAATTGAACAATTTAAATGTTATTTTAGAATCTTTATCTAAATTTGCGAGTTTGTTGAATGTTACACCTGTTCCTGCTGTTAATGTTCCTAGTTTCAGCATACAAGGTCCTGGTAATGTATGGTCCCCAGTCAGCAATATGAATCAAGTGGCGACTGTGGTAAGTAGTGTTCCGGTCACACCTGTGTCAGATGGTGGTACCAGAGTTAGTCATTTGGCACACACGGTTCCTGAGACGTGTCTGAAGGAAGTGATGCCATGCGATATGTCGCCGCTTGGTTATCACCTCACAGCAGGGATCAAAGAGAAAATTTGGAAGGGTGAATTTATCGATTTACTTTCATTGTTGCCGTCAGCAAAGGAATTTGCTTTCAAGAATGAAAAAAAATCTGATGACGGGCAAGAAGAAAATAGGAGGCGTCCGGTTTATAGGTCATTCAATAACTGGCTTCAAGCCTTTTGCATTTATTCGTCGGTTTTGGGTGAAAAATTTCCAGAATATTGTAGTGGGTTATTCCAGCATGTGGAACATATCCTGGAAGCGTATAAGAACTTTGGTGGTCTGGGATGGTTTTATTACGATGAGTCCTTCCGACAGAAACTATCAGTTTATCCCAGCCTGAAATGGGGCATGAAGGACGTAGGCCTTTGGTTAAATTTAATTATTCCTCAAAAGTTTACGCCAACAAAACAGTTAAGTGCTGCCCCTATGGCATCCCCCTATAGGAAGGGAATTTGTTATGCGTATAATGAAACGCAGTGTAAGTGGGCAGCAGCGTGCAAATTTAAACATGAGTGCTCATTTTGTACGGGCAATCACCCAGCAATAAAATGTTTTAAGAGGGCAAGTCAGCAGAATCAGTCATCCAGGGATATTTTTCAGAAAAGCCTGCACTTCAGTGAGGCTGGAAAAAATGCTCCCGTGGCTGCAGGCATATCCAAACAAGGAGAAGGCCCAATTATTAATTAATGGTTTTCAATCAGGTTTTAAGCTTCCATCTTTTAAAGGATTGGGTTGTAAGGTTGAAAAAAATTTAAAGTCAACAGATCAATTTATAGATATAGCCAGGGAGAAGATTCGCAAGGAAATTGAGGCTGGGCGAGTAGCAGGCCCATTCTTGGACCCGCCTTTTAAGAACTTTCGCATATCTCCTCTAGGTTTGGTTCCTAAAAAGGAGCCTATCTCCTTCCGAGTAATACATCACCTGTCTTTTCCTAGAGGTGATTCGTTAAATGACGATATAGACCCTATTATATCATCAGTTTCATATACTACGTTTGATGAGGCGGTTGATATGATTAAGCAATATGGCCCTAGTGCATTATTAGCTAAGGCGGATGTTCTATCGGCATTCAGATTATTACCTATTGATCCGGAAGCCTTCAATTCCTTAGGTTTTTATTTTGATGGCTTTTTCTTTTTCGACCGCTGCTTGCCGATGGGATGCTCCTTGTCCTGTGCCTATTTTGAATCCCCTTTGCGACTTTTCTTCAGTGGGTGATGGTTCGAGAATCGGGTTGTCAGGGGGTCTTACATTACTTGGATGATTTCCTTTTTGTGGGACCCCCTGATTCTGACATCTGCCTGTTGCTGCTAAAGCTATTTTCCCTTATTTGTAGACATTTTGGGATACCATTGGCTGAGGATAAAACGGTTTTACCTAACACTTTGATTGAATTCCTGGGTATCTCTATTAATACAGCCATTGGCGAGTGTCAGCTCCCGAGGGAAAAAATCTCTAGGATGCAGTCTACAATTAGTGAATTTTTGAGGCGAAAGAAAGTTCTCTTAAAAGAGCTTCAGTCTCTGCTAGGCCTGCTAGCATTCGCCTCGCGTATCATGCCAGTAGGTAGAATTTTTTCGAGGCGTTTGGCTCTAGCAATGTCTGGCTTTAAGTCTCCTTTGGCGCATATCCGGCTAACGGCGGAGTTAAAAGATGATCTGCGCGTTTGGTCGCGTTTTTTAAACGACTATAATGGTCGTTCATTTTTTCAAAAGGACTGGGTTTTTGCTGCTGACCTCCAGTTATTTACGGATTCAGCAGGGTCTTTAGGGTTTGGGGCCGTCTGGGACACCCATTGGTGTTGCGGATCTTGGCCTACGTCATGGGTTGAGAGTAAATTTACTAATAATATAGTCTTATTAGAATTATTCCCGATTTTGGTTGCCCTTGAACTTTGGGGTGCTAATTTCAGGGACAGGAGAATTTTGGTACACTCGGATAACAGAGGAGTTTTGTATGCAATAAATGCTTTGTCATCAAAATCTACATTGGTACTAAAACTTCTCCGTTATCTTGTTTTCTTATGTTTGAAATTAAACATCTGGTTAAAGGTCAAATATATTCCTGGAGTGTCAAATTGCATAGCTGATTCCCTATCCCGTTTTCAGTTCTCTCGTTTCAGGGAACTTCATCCGAATGCCGATCCGGTGGGATGTCATTGCCCAGATCACCTGTGGACCTTGATTTAGATCTGGTCTTTGATGCGATAAAGTGCTCGGTGGCACCTCACACTTGGTCGGAGTATGGTTCTGCTTATCAGAGATGGTTGTTATTCTGTAATGAGATGGGTATTCCATCTGAGCCGCCTAGGGAGGGTGATATGCTAGCTTTTTTATGCACATTGATGAAACAGCAGCTATCATATAGCCATATTAACAAGATCCTAGCCGGGGTTTCATTTTTTCTGAAATTGAAGAATTATGTAGGGTTTATGAGTTTTTTCTCAATAAGACAAGCCCTCAAAGGTTATAGAAAGAGGATGTTCACCCCTGACACACGCAGACCTATATCAATTGATTTACTTAGAAGATTATGCTTGGCCTCCCCTGCTGTCTGTTTTTCGGAATATGAGGCTAGATTTTTTTTCGGCAGCCTTTGTGCTTTGTTTTTTCGCTGCGCTTCGTGTTTCCGAATTGGTCTCAGACAATAGGGTGGGCCAATCAGGCCTTAATGCTAAAGAAGTCATTGTGGGTAAGGAGAAGGTTAATATTTTCATTAGCCAATCAAAAACTGATCAGTTTAGAAAAGGCCATTGGTTAGAGCTGGCAGCTTGTGGTGATCAGTATATATGTCCTTGTGCGGTTCTTAGCAGATATTTGGAGGTCAGGCCTCCCTTTTCAAATAATTTCTTTATTCATATAGATGGTTCAGTAGTCACAAAATATCAGTTTTCAGCTGTTCTAAAAAAATGTCTTAAGTATTTAGGTATGGATAAGCTTAGAATTACCGCACATTCGTTTAGGATAGGAGCGGCCACGGAAGCGGCCAGGATGGGTTTAGATGAGTCTATGATAAAAAAGTTGGGAAGGTGGGAATCGAAAAGTTTTAATCTATATATCAGACCTAATTTATCTGTTTGATTCCATAGGTGTCAAAGTTTCCGTATGGATCATTGGACACTCGTTTGTTCACTGGGCACGAAAAAGAGCTGCACACCGGTGTTATACTGAAAATTTGTCTTTTGATATTGATCATTTGCATATATTTTGGAAAGGAGTGAGAGGTCTGAGTTGGGTTAATTTGTGTGACTTGATTTATAGATTAAAAGAAGTTTGGCCAGCCCCATCCGTATTGATATTCCACTTGGGAGGGAATGATGTGGGAGTTTTGAAGTCATTAGATTTATTATTCAAGATTAAAAAGGATCTATACAATTTCAAGTTAATTTTTCCGAATTGTACAATGGTGTTTTCGGAAATTGTTCCTCGTTTGAAATGGTTGTCTTCAATGGAATTTAAGCCCTTGGAGAGGACCAGGAGGAGAGTAAATCATGCAATGGCAAAATTTATGCCATTGGTTGGTGGTTTTGCTTTCCGACACGTGGACCTTGAAGGTGGTTTCCCTGGCCTTTACAGGCAGGATGGAATCCATTTATCTGATATAGGTTTAGATATACTCAATTTAGGGTTTCAAAATAGCATAGAAATGGCCGCGGTGGTGGGGGGGCCGGCACAAGTTTGCAACTAGTCCCGGCGTTTGGGGGACTTTGGTGGTTTTAAATATGTTTATTTTCGCTCGAGTTCTGGGACTGAGCGATACAGATTTATGTTTTATAATTTTGTTGGAATTGAAAATTATTTGATGGAATTTTGAATAAATAATTATTTAATTTATTGATAACCAATAAAGTGCCGCGGCCATTTATTTATGCCAAAAAATTAATTTGTGTTTGTTTTTATTTATAGTATTAGTTTAGTTATATTATAGAAAAATACATCCTCCTGGCCCATGGTAAGAGGGCACAAGTAATAGGTGCCCTCGCACATGGGACAGGGGATGTTTAAAAAAAAAAAAAAAAAAATTTGTGTCAGAATTTATTTAATTTATAAGACACTGTCCCTTTAAATGTTGAGCATGGTTTTGGCGGGCTGCACAGCAGCGCGCGCCCCTCTAGAAGGTTCTGACCCAAGGCTTTATTAAGGGGTCGCTGAGGTAATCCCCCTCAGTTAGGAAGTGACTGCCTGGCGAGCTCCCCTCCCCCCCACCCGTCGCTGGCACTTTATGTGGTAGAGTCACCCTTGGATCTAAGGGGGGACTTTGGTGGTTTTAAATATGTTTATTTTCGCTCGAGTTCTGGGACTGAGCGATACAGATTTATGTTTTATAATTTTGTTGGAATTGAAAATTATTTGATGGAATTTTGAATAAATAATTATTTCATTTATTTATAACCAATAAAGTGCCGCGGCCATTTATTTATGCCAAAAAATTAATTTGTGTTTGTTTTTATTTATAGTATTAGTTTAGTTATATTATAGAAAAATACATCCTCCTGGCCCATGCAACAGCGTATGTATTTGTGCAGGGTGAACAGAAAAAAGACAAATGTCCCAGGATCGGGCCATGATCAGTGAGAACAAAAACAAAACTATTCAAGTTGTAAGCTGTTGGCCATGTGGAGGGTACAAAGCAAGAAAAGTCAACTTTGTGAGGGCTGCTTCCCTCAAATTGTTGACCAAACACATTTGCCATTGATCATTAGCATACAACATTAAAATAGGAGTGCAGGATCACACATCCATATCTGCCCACAAACACACAGTTCTAGATTGGGTGCAAAAGCACAGTCGCTTTCTTTAGAATGTCGTTTCTTGGTTTTCCATTATATGAAACCCATCAGAATTATAATACCTTGTGAAAATGAAACTAGAACAACAGAGAAACTTCTATCTAGGTAGTGGAAGGTTTGTGATTCAAACCAACAACCACGGTGCTGCAAGGCAGAAGTGCTAACCAGTTAGCCACTGTGCTGCCACATTCATGAAGCCTCCATCTCTGTGGTGTTAAACAGCTCTAGGTCCCTGGGGTGCCTAAAGTTAATCAATGCAGATGCACTCTGGAAGTCCTGAGTGCCATTGAGCAACCTGTTTCTGTGATATGCCATCTGGGTCTAAGGCTGAGTATGTCTGATTACTGTCAGCATGCTCCTATAGGACCATTTATCACTTTGAGGCTTTTTTGTTGGTAAGAGGCTGCAATTGGTGCTGGTGTGGAATTCACAAGGCTGCTTCTTGTCCTTCCCGATGGAAAACATATGGCAAAATTGCAATGGTGGTGGAAACCTCCTACACAAAAAAAGTAAATTTCTTTGGTCATTTACCTATAGATGGTGTAATTACATCAGTCAGGAGTTCTGTTTCTTGATATATTCTGTGATATTTTTTGAATATTGGTGTGGAAGTGTAGAATAGTGGTGTTACCCTCTGAATTTTGGTAATGACATTTTGAATTGTATTTATGATGTTGGTACACATATACATTTTTTTTGGTGCAAAAGCTTATCATTTGGAAAGACTAAACAACACAAAAAATTGTTACTCATGTTAAATTTGCATCAGAAATGTTATTGTGTGTTTTGTGAAGACAGCTGTGGGAATTTCGGTTAAGATATATGTGAGATGGAGAGCAAGGCGTGCATTATCTACCATTTACTTATGAAATGTCAAAGTGTTTGAGCATGCTCAGTGTAACCAGATATATGTCTCGAATGGCAAAGTGGCTGAGCATGCTCAGTGTAACAAGAGATATATCCCAAATGACAAAAGTCCCTAAGCATACAAAGTGCAACCTTGTAGCATCTCTCCCTCTCTCAATATATATATATATATATATATATATATATATACAGTATCTTACATTTTTGTAAATATTTTATTATATCTTTTCATGTGACAATACTGAAGAAATTACACTTTGTTACAATGTAAAGTAGTGAGTGTACAGCTTGTATAACAGTGTAAATTTGCTGTTCCCTCAAAATAACTCAACACACAGCCATTAATGTCTAAACTGCTGGCAACAAAAGTGAATACACCCCTAAGTTAACCACTTAAGCCCCGGAAGATTTTACCCCCTTCCTGACCAGGGGGTATTTTGCGATTCGGCACTGCGTGACTTTAACGGACAATTGCGCGGTCGTGCGACGCTGTACCTAAACAAATTTGACGTCCTTTTTTTCCCACAAACAGAGCTTTCTTTTGGTGGTATTTGATCACCTGTGCGATTTTTTGATCACGCGCTATAAACAAAAAAAGAGCATCAATTTTGCAAAAATAACAATATTTTTCACATTTTTTTATATGAAATTCCCCCCCCAAAAAAAAAGTAAAAATCAAAATTTTTTAAAATTTTCGGCCAATTTGTTTTATGCTACATATGTTTGGTAAAAAAAATCGCAAAAAGCGTATTTTGATTGGTTTGCGCAAAAGTTATCGCGTTTACTAACAAAGGGAAAGATTTTTGTCATTTTTGTTGTTTTTTTTTTTAACGCGTAATGGAGGCGATCTGCGATTTTTTTTGCGGTACTGCGACATTGGGGAGGACAGATCGGACCCTTGACTGACATTTGTGACACTTTTGGGGTTACCAGTGACATTTCTACAGTAATCAGTGCTATACATATGCACTGTTACTGTAAAAATACACTGGTTGTGAAGGGGTTAACTTTATTTGGAAGGGAGGGGCTGTGTGTATCCCTAGGGGCGTGCTTTCTACTGTGATTGGCTGTGGCTTGAGCTGTAAGGACACTGATCAACGGATCTACATACTAGATCCGTTTTATCAGTGTCTTTACAGCAAGGAGAATGACAGGTGGCTTGTTTACACAAGCTGCCTGACATTCTCCCTCTCCCCCGCCGATCGCCGAGTGACCGGCGGACATCGGGTCCGCTGGTCACACGCGCGGGGGGGTCCGTGACCACGCGGGAGCGCGCCTCCGGGGGCGCGCGCTCGCTCCCTAGACCCTCACAAGCTAGTGACGTAGCCCTACGTCACTTTGCCTGTGAGGGGCTGACTGCCGACGTAGATCGGCGTTAGGCAGTCGGCAAGTGGTTAAAATGTCCAAATTGGGCCCAATTAGCCATTTTTCCCTCACCCATATGTCATATGACTCGTTAGTCTTACAAGGTCTGAGGTGTGAATGGGGAGCAGGTGTGTTAAATTTGGTGTTATTGCTCTCACTCTCTCATACTGGTCACTGGAAGTTCAACATGGCACCTCATGGCAAAGAACTCTCTGGGGATCTGAGAATTGTTGCTCTACATAAAGATGGCCTAGGCTATAAGAAGATTGTCAAGACCCTGAAACTGAGCTGCAGCATGGTGACCAAAACCATACAGCGGTTTAACAGAACAGGTTCCACTCAGAACAGACCTCACCATGGTCGACCAAAGAAGTTGAGTGAACATGCTCAGATTCCTATCCAGAGGTTGTCTTTGGGATATAGACCTATGAGTGCTGCCAGCATTGCTGCAGAGTTCGAAGGGATGGGAGGTCAGCCTGTCAGTGCTCAGACCATTTGCCGCACACTGCTTCAAATTGTTCTGCATGGCTGTCATCCCAGAAGGAAGTCTCTTCTAAAGATGATGCACAAAAAGCCCACAAACAGTTTGCTGATGACAAGCAGACTAAGGACATGGATTACTGGAACCATGTCCTGTGGTCTGATTAGACCAAGATAAACTTTTTTGGTTCATATGGTGTCAAGCGTGTGTGGTGGCAAGCAGGTGAGGAGTATAAAGACAAGTGTGTCTTGCCTACAGTCAAGCATGGTGGTGGGAGTGTCATGGCCCGGGGCTGCATGAGTGCTGCCAGCACAGGAGAGCTACAGTTCACTGAGGGAACCATGAATGCCAACATGTACTGTGACATACTGAAGCAGAGCATGATCCCCTCCCCTCTGAGACTGGGCCGCAGGGCAGTATTCCAACATTAAAAGGACCCCAAACACACCTCCAAGAGGACCACTGCCTTGCTAAAGAAGTTGAGGGTAAAGGTGATGGACTGGCGAATCATGTCTCCAGACCTAAACCCTATTGAGCATCTGTGGGACAACCTCAAATGGAAGGTGGAGGGGTCTCTAACATCCATCAGCTCCGTGATGTCGTCATGGAGGAGTGGAAGAGGACTCCAGTGGCAACTTGTGAAGCTATGGTGAACTCCATGCCCAAGAGGGTTAAGGCAGTGCTGGAAAATAATGGTGGCCACACAAAATATTGACACTTTGGGCCCAGTTTGGACATTACACATAGGGATGTACTCACTTTTGTTGCCAGCGGTTTAGACATTAATGGGTGTGTGTTTGAGGGGACAGAAAATATACACTGTTATACAAGCTGTACACTCACTACTTTACATTATAGCAAAGTGTCATTTCTTCATTGTTGTCACATGAAAATATATATGTGTACCAAGGGAGAAGGGGGGAATGTTGGACCTCAGAAAGACCACTCAGGACCCTTACGGGGCGTGAGGGTGTGACATATATGTGAAATATATTGCCTCAAACCCAACAGCATATAGCCTGTGTGCCAAGCAACTCTGGCGGACACCATGGCTTGCTCCTTCAACAGACCTACCACAGCCGGACATGCTCATGGACTGATCTTCTTAAACCAACGGACGGTACGCAGTACATACTATACGGATCCACACGACTCATACGGTCAGTAACCGGCTTTGCTCCTGTGATTACATGTCTGCATATCTGTCTGTCCTGGCGATACTCACATAACAGACAATACTGCATGGAAGGCTGACCGTACGATATGAGATGTACCATGTGTGTCTACCAGTGAGCACAGTCTCTTATCCCGGACTGTTACACCCACAGACCAGAGGACATTTCACCTACTAAGTGCTCCGACTGTTCAGACACAAATACTGGCTGAATATCAGGTCGTCTATGCTAATCACTGTTTCAAGCTGCCTGTCTGTCTGCTTGCTTCGCTTGCATGTCTGTCTGCTTAAAGCCATATGTCCGTGCTGCTTTACATGGTGTCCATTGCTGTGTTCTGTTTATATGGTGTTTGAAGACTTCATCTGGAAAGTGCAGCCATTAAACTACATGTCCATTTGCCAGAGAGAGTTTGTGGTAGAGCAATAAACTGCCTTTTACACCAATACAGGTGTGAGGACCCTGCATCTAACGGTCATGTGTGGAGATCTCTGCATTACCACGGACTGAGACCTTTACACCACCAACTTGTTCATAATTCCCAGTCGGGTATTTCAACAAACCTGGAAGTGGTTTTCTCCACATATACACACATTCATAATCTAAGAGTGGTCAATTTTGATTTTCCCTTGATCTCCAAGTGAACGGTGGATTTCCTCATATGCCAATTGGGTGGTGGGTGGAGTCTGATCCTAGCGTAGTGGCGGCATTTTCACTGGACAGGACCCCCTGCAGCTTTTTATCTCCATGTCAGTGGGTTACTTCTTAATACTATTTCATGTAGTGTTGATGTTGTTGTTTGATTGTTTTTTATCCAATTATTTTTCACTTCAATAAAGCTTCATGTGATTTAACATACCTCACCCTTGTTGTAGCCATACTTTGCAACTGCTTCTCTTTTTATTTTTGTTTACATGAAAATATATACCCTATACTAAATTCAATTTAGGAGTATATATATGGTGCTTTCGCCGTAGAAACTAAAAGTACGCACGTACGCCAGCATGCAGTTGTAGTGAATTAGTCCATATGGTTGTCTAACAAACCTCTGAGGGCTTCACAGTACAGCTGTATTTATGCTGAGAATAAATTACACACAGGTAGACTCTATTTACTAATTAAGTGACTTCTGAAGGCAATTGGTTCCACTAAATTTTAGTTAGGGGTATCAGAGTAAAGGGGGCTGACGTGAGCTCTCAGCGCTTACGTGACCGGCCGCCTCTCCCCTTTCTCGATCTGACAGCTACAGCGGGAGGGCCAAGAATCCCCCACTGACGTCAGTCAGGAGGAGAGAGGCAGGCAGTCACGTGGGCGCTGAGAGGCGCTCTGAAATAAGGTATAGAACAGCATTTTTATAATAAAATACAGACACTGGGGCACCTATCATTATAAAACACAGAAGATTGTGTGAAAATGTAAAAGTAATTGCAGGAGAGGAGGGGCGGCACTGTCACGAGCTGACAGGCAGGGAGGGAGGGGGGAGAGAGGACAGAGGAGAGAGCGGATGATGGAGGCATGTGACTTGACCACAGTGTCAGGGCTCAGCCGCCATTAAAAAACAGTGGTCAGTTTACAGAGAGGACGGTAAAATCCGGCAGGATCAGCCAGGTATTTCAGGTCATACAGGGGGCCAGATTACACAGCACAAGCACTGTGCTGTATAATATTCTTTAAAGGAACAGGATCTATTTTTCTTTTTTTTTTTTAGGGTAACAAATACTTTAAATGGTTCCATTCGTGTCCTGCATTTCTGTGCTGCCTTTGAATGTTGGTGCACAGAGTAAAAAGAGCTTAATAGAGACCCAAGTAGTAAAAGGAGCCAACGCAGATAAGGAAGTCAAGCTGGGAAAAAAAACACAAAAGCATCCCTGGCTGGGGAGAAGACACATAATTAATGTACACAACAAGTAAGTGGATCTATTTATTAACAACTTTATTCACCAGGGTGTAATAACAAATTTAACCAATATCAACCACATGGAAATGCAGCTATGGTATTTACTCTTAGCCCTCGTTCCCATTGAGTGCGGCTTTGAAATTGCGCGACTACATCTGAAATCGTACGATTTTAAAGCCGAATTTCAGTGCGACTTTAGGTGCAACGTGAAGAAATCTGTGTGGCTTTATACACAGATGTTTATGCAAGTCACACCTGACATCGCCCAAAGTAGTGCAGGACCTATTTTTTCAAATCGTTGCGGCACTGCAAAGTCGGTATTGCACCGATTTGAACAGTGCCATTGCAAACAATAGGGTGCAACTTGTTAAATTACATGACAAGTCACTCCGGTGGGAACAGGGGATGTTTCCACTGGAAAAACAATGTTTAACTTTTACAAAATTTAAATGACACAGGCAGAAAAGGAACACATCTGTAAATTGAGAACTCCCTGTACTGACAGGAAAGAGGAACTTTCAAACAATATGTTTCACAGACGTTTTTGCAATTGACTGTCAAATAACAAAGAATTTAATGATTTTTAAATGTAAGTTTTATATACAGTTAGCACATTGGTTAGTAATATGTCGATAAACTGATAAAGTCCAGTGCCAGAGATAAATTAATTTTGCTTGATCAGCAGCTGAAATCAGCATTCACCTTGTCCAGACTTGTGTAATACCATTGTCAATTAGTTCTTCTTTTGCTCATAGTCTTTGCTTAGTGAGCATGCATAATACATCTTGTGCCTTAATAGGTCTTGCAGGTGCAGCTCTACTCAAGAGACATTTTCCTGGTGACATCACTGATATAAACTAGACATCACTGATATAAACTAGGAGGTAAATTGGGACAGGTAATTAGAACAATGAGAGTAGGCTGCCACTGCTGTCTTTAGACTTAAAGCGGAGTTCCAGAGCCTGAAGTAAAACTGTAGCTGCTGAGTTTTAATAAACAGCCACTCACCTGTCCCACGATCCAATGGTGTACTCGCTCCAGATGTTTTCTCCCTGTGTCCTCCCTCGGTGGTGCCAGCATCTTTACTATGGGCACCTGAGTGTGACAGCTTGCGGGTTCACAGCTGGGTGCCCACTGTGCATGCACAAGCAATGCTGCACCCTGTGACTGGTCCTGAAGGTTTCTAGGACCCGTCATGTGTCCCAGAAGACTTCGGGACAGAGGGGGGGGGGTAACTACTGATTCCGATCGCCAAAGCGATCAAAGCAGAAGTTAGAGTGGGTATCTGTCAAAATCGGCTACCTGCTCCCCCCATCTCCCCAAAAATTCAAATTCGCAAACAGGAGATGATAAGGAGGCCCTAAAGCGGAACTTTCCCTTTTAGGTGGAGCTCCGATTTAAAGGTTAGTTAAAGTTCATCTTTAACCACTTCCATACAAGGCAGTTACACCCCCTTCCTGCCCAGACCAATTTTCAGCTTTCAGCACTCTCACAGTTTGAATGACAATTGCTACACTGTAACCAAACAAAATTTTTATCATTTCTTTTCACACAAATAGAGTTTTCTTTTAGTGGTATATGATCACAACTGGGTTTTTTTTTTTTTTTTTTTTTCGTGATATAAGCAAAAAAAGAGCAAAAATTTAATTTTTTAGTGCCTATTATAAAATTTTGCAAAATATGTATTTTTATTCATACATTTGGGCCAACATTTATACTGCTACATATCTCTGGTAAAAATAACCCAAATTAGTGTATACTGTGTAGTCTGTTTGAAAGTTATTGAGTCTAGAAGCTATGGTACCAATTGCTGAAAATTGATCACACCGGATGTACTGACTGCCTATCTCCTTTCTTGAGGCCCTGAAATGTCAGGACAGTACAAATACCCCCCAAATTACTCCTTTTTGGAAAGTAGACAGTCCAAGGTATTTAGTAAGAGGCATGGTGGGTTTTATGAAGTTGTAATTTTTTCTCACAATTCTTGGGAAAATTAAGAAATATTTTTTTTCTTTTTTTTCCACAAAGTTGTCAATTTATAAGCTATTTCTAACACATAGCATGTACATAGCAAAATGACACCCCAAAATACATTTTGCTACTCCTCCTGAGTATGGCTATACCCCATGTGTGAGACTATTACACAGTCTGGCCACATAAAGAGACTCAACATCCAAGTAGCACCTTCAGGCGTTTTAGGAGCATAAATTGCACACATTGTTCTGAAAACCTATCAAACCTTTGAAGGCCCTAGAGCACCAAGACAATAGAAACGCCCACAAAATGACCCCATTTTGGAAAGCAAACACTCCAACGTATATTCTATGAGGCATTATGAGTCTTCTGAACATGTCATTTTTTTCCACAAGTTTTTGGAACATGTGGGAAAAAAATGAAAAAGTTGTCAATTTATAGGATATTCCTAACACATAGCATGTACATAGCAAAAAGGACACCCTGAAATACATTCTGCCACTCCTCCTGAATATGGCAATACCACATGTGTGAGACTTTTTCACAGCCTTGCCACATAGAGGGACCCAAAATCCAAGGAGCACCATCATGCGTTCCAGTAACATAAATCACACACAAAACTCTGATGGGCAGGTGACAGGCAGGTGACAGGTACTCGGGTACTGATGAGCAGGCGGCAAGTACTCAGGTACTTTGATAGGCAGGCGGCAGATACTCTGATTGTCAGGTCACCTGTGGCCAGGTGACAACTGCACCCTGTTGGAGGCAGGGGCGCAGCGCAAGGTAGTGAACCCTATAGCAGACTGCTGCGGATGGACCGGAATGTGAACCCAAGATTCCTCAGGGCGCGGAGTCTAAGACCCAGCAGGTGTTCACCAGTGCCTCTAGTGGTGAGGATGGACTTCGCTGCAACTGGGCCCAGGTCGCGGCCCCTGGGGTCCCCCAGGTCACGCTCCGTAGGGAGTGAAGGGAAGCAGCCACTCAGGACACACAGAATGGTGATGGGTAAGCCGAGGTCGGGGTAACAGGCAGACAAGGGTAGTCAAGGTACAGGCCAAAGGTCAGGGTAACAGGCAAGCAGGAATAGTCAGAGGCAAGCCAAAGTCGGTACACAGAGGAGTAGTTACAAGCACACGGGAAACAGGAAACTAATACTGTTGAACAGCAAGGCAGGCCTGCAGTGCGCTGGTTAATATAGGCTTCCTGTGATGACCTGGGCGGGGCAGGAACAGGAAGTAGAGATGATAAAAGCAGCCAGAAGGAAGGGTCTGGCCCTTAATGCAGACATGAAGAACAGGTAAGCCACCAGACATTATTGCATATCCATGACACTGATGAGCAGGTGGAAGGTACTCAGGTGCTTTGATAGGCAGGGGGCAGGTACTCTGATGAGCAGGTGGAAGGCACTCGGGTACTCTGATGGGTAGGTGACAGGTACTCGGGTACTCTGATAGGCAGGTGAAAGGTACTCGGGTACTCTGATGGGCAGGTGACAGGTAAACGATCAGGATGCAGCCTATGAAAGTATGATCCACTCCATTTTCTCCACCAGGGAGGGGTAACAGGAGAACTCTTCCCCGGCTGTCCTGGATGCAGAGGTGGCTACAGAAAAAGGTGGCACTTAAATATGGATACGATTATCCATATGCACCTAGAGAGGTGATGTTGCTCGTGGATAAGTTCAGAGATTTCTGGTGCAACGAAATTATATGGGATTTCCTGTTTGTTCCCAAGCTGTACAGGGATTTCCCGGAAGAAAAGCTAAAAGAGAAGTTTAACGGTGTAAAAGCCCAGTGGAACTTTGGGCGCTCCATTTATATTGATAGAGTGGAGGTCCGCCGCCTGGATGGGTCAGGTCAGGCCTGGTCCATCAGGGTTAAAGATGAACAAGGCACCTATGTCCGGGTTCCCCACAGGGTTCGCAGATATGCAGAATGCTGGGCCCCGGAATTTTAATTCTGAAGGGAGAAAGGTGGTTTTTCAACTTTCTCCAGGTTTTGGTATCCCTAGATTGGGTTCCAGAGTTTAGAGATTTCAAAGAGTTTTGAAGGGAAGAAATGTCCAACCCAGTGTCCAGGTCTTGCAGAAGAACAGCCAGCTGTAAGTGCAGGACGAGACAGGTGTGCTGTACTCAAGAGATAGCACTTAAAGCTGGAGGAGATACTCCTTGTTTATAGGGCTGAGAGAGTTGAGATGGCAAAGTGAGTCTGGGAGCCTGAGAAAGCTGAGATGACAAGGCAAGTCCAGGGGACTGAGGGAATATCTAAAAATACACAAAATCTGACAAGGGAAAAACCTTGCAGATGAGGAAAATGGGGATTTTAATGTGCCAAAAAAACTCTCAAAAGAACAAGTTATTAAATATATATATATATATATATATATATATATATATATATATATATATATATACATTTTATTGGAGACAAAGTATTAAAATCAACAAATTAAGATACAGCGTACAGAAGGCGTATCACATAATACAACACATCTTACAGTGCGATGGGTCGATGAGTTTCACCCACAGTCTGGGATTCCTTAGGATCCGGATGTGTGACAGACTGTTCAAGAAATATATAAATATACACCTGGAATCTGAAAGTCTGGGGAGGGTTAGCCTGAAGATAAAGGCAGGCCTCAGAAATGCGTTGCGGCCAGCCCCCTCTCTCCAATCTGTCTGCCTGTGCACTCAGCTGCAGTGGTGTGTGTCAGAGCCCCGGAGGGTGCTGGCTCACCCCACAGCAATTCCTGGTCTGTGCCTTTAATTGCTCTCCAGTCTATCAAGACCACGACTTTCATCTAAGCAGCTATACCAGCCCTGTGTGCCAATTACAGCTTGTTTACATGTAAGTGATACTTATTAAATTACACTTTTTATCTTGCTTATACTGATCTGGCGCCCTCTTCTATTTGTTGTAATCTAAAAACTTGTACTGACCAAACAAGTGGAAATGGGAACAGATCTATCATGTAAATTTTATCAAGACCTATAAAGAAAGATAATGTCTGTAGTGCAACAAGAAGAAGTAAAAGAGTTTGTACAATGTAATAAAGCTTTCTTTTCAGAGATGCCAGGTTCCACAAATATAATTAAACTTGCCATTGTCAACGACCCCAAGGTTCAAGTTTGTTGTAAGCCTTATCATATTCCAGAGGCCCAAATGCAGGCAGTAGCTGAAGAAGTGCAGAGGATGTTAGACCTTGAGATTATAGAGAAGTCTAAAAATGAAAATACTATAGTCTTGGTTCCCAAGCCAGATGACTTTGTAAAGATATTCGGAAACTGAATGAAGTGTCAAAATTTGACACTTACCGCATGCCCCGGGTCGATGAACTTATTGAGAGGTTGGGCCCAGCCAGGTACTGTATATAACGATCTTTAATCTCACTAAAGGATATTGGCAGGCCCCCCTGACAGACAAAATAAAAGAAAAGACAGCCTTTGTAACCCCAGATTGTTTATGGCAGTATGTTTGTATGCTCTTTGGACAAAATTGGTCTTCTGCTATGTTCTAGCAGATGATTGATGAAATTCTCAGCCCACATAAACACTGTGGAGCGGCCTATTTAAATTATGTGGTTATCTGGAGCACAGACTGGGAAAGTCACCTACCTAAAGTTCAGGCTGTCCTGAATTCCATTAGAAAGTAGGCTTATCAGCAAATTCAAAGAAGCAATCAAGAATTGGATTGTTCCTGTCACCAAGAAACAAGGGAGAACCCTCCTGGGTATGGTAAAGTATTATCCCAGGTTCATCCAAAAATGTTACCACGATGGCAGTCCCCTTAAATGACCTAACCAATGGCACAAACTTCTCTATAGGGTAGGGATCAAGTGAAATCCAAAAGCTCAATAAGCTTTTCAAAGTTTAAAGCAGGCTCTGTGTAGACAGCCAGTGCTGGTAGCCCCAAACTTCAACAAAGAATTTCTGATCCAGACTGATGCCTCAAGTGTAGGACTGGGGGCTGTATTATCTCAAGTGGTAGGTGAAGAAGAACACCCTGTATGGGGGGTGCGATACTCAGATACCCAGTATTTGCGATAAAGTATAGTGTGCCAACATCCCTGTTATATAGTTACAAGTTTTTATGGTTCCTCAAGCCAAAGAAAAGATGGGACTTTTAAGGCTGCCTTAACCACTTGCCTACTGGGCACTTATACCCCCTTCCTGCCCAGGCCAATTTTCAGCTTTCAGCGCTCTCACGCTTTGAATGACAATTGCGCGGTCTTGCTACACTGTACCCATATGACATTTTTATCATTTTTTTCACACAAATAGAGCTTTCTTTTGGTGGTATTTAATCACCTCTGGGTTTTTTATTTCTTACAAAAAAAAAAGAAAAAAGAGTAAATTCTGAAAATAAATACATTTTTCTCCTTCACTGATGTGCGCTGATGAGGCGGCACTGAGGGGCACTGATAGGCTGCACTGATGGGCACTGATGAGGTGGCACTGATGAGGAGGTACTAATATGCTGCACTGATGAGCACTGATAGGTGGTACTGATAGGCGGCACTGATGAGCACTGATAGGCGGCACTGATGAGCACTGATAGGCGGCACTGCTGGGCACTGAGAGGTGGCACTGCTGGGCACTGAGAGGTGGCACTGCTGGGCACTGAGAGGCGGCACTGACGGGCGGCACTGATGGGCACTGAGAGGCAGCACTGCTGGACACTGACGGGTGGCACTGATGAGCACTGCTGGGCAGCACTGATGGGCAGCACCATCAGTGCCCACACTCAGTGCCCATAGTGCTGCTAGTCAGTGCCCATCAGTGCCTAGATGAGCAGGCACTGATGGGCACTGACCGGCAGCACTATGGGCACTGATTGTGGGCACTGATGGGGGGCACTGATAGTGGGCACTTATGGCATTTATTTACCACTTTTGTAATCAGGGCACTGGTGATCAGTGCCCTGATTACATTTTTCTGTGTCAGCTTACCGCTGATCGGCTCTGCTCCTTCCTCACGCGCAGTCTCTGTGTGAGGAAGGAGAGCTGGCGATGAGAGATGATCTCATATGTTTACATATGAGATCATCTCTTATTGCATGGTCCGATCACGTGGTGAATGGCCGCTGTGATTGGCCATTTACCACAATCTGTGATTGGCTGGGTCCAAGGGACACGGCTGACACAGATTTCCCCCGATGCGCGCTCGCGGGAGCGCGCGGGGAGCCTGTTACTGGGAGGCCGTTTAAAGACGGCCTCCCGGAAATTCGTGTCCGCGCTGTAGCCGTACTTCGGCTATAGCGCGGAGGGCAACAAGTTAAAAGTCCTATCTTTTCTTTGGCTTCAGGAACCATAATAACTTGTAACTAGAAGAACACCCTGTAATTTATTTGAGTCGGAAGCTGGCCCCAGCAGGGAGTAATTCTAATATTGTGGAGAGAGAGAGAGAGTGTTTGGCCATTAACCGGTTGCCGACTGCGCACAGTATATTTACTGCGGCAGTCAGCCCCGGCCAGGCAGAGTAACGTAGATCTACGTCACTCGCCTGTCACTGCTATTAGAGCCAATAGCGGGCGAGCGCGCGCCCGCTGAGGCGCGCGCCCGCTGAGGCGCGCGCCAGCCTCTGCTCGTTCAGGGAGGAGTGCGGGCGCGTGACCGGCGGACCCGATGTCCGCCGGTCACACTACGATCGCCGGTACAGCGGGAGAAAGACAGAGCGGCTTATGTAAACAAGCCGCTTGTCATTCTCCCTGTGTAAAAATGCAGATCAGACGGTTCTACTATGTAGAACCGTTGATCTTTGTTTCTACACCAATAGCATTGTCCCACTACAGTTAGAATCACGCCCCTAGGACACACTTAACCCCTCCCTGTCCAATACAGTTAACCCCTTCCCTGCCAGTGTCATTTTTGCAGTAACAGTGCATATATATAGCACTGATTACTGCAGTAATGTCACTGGTACCCCCAAAAGTGTCAAAAATGTCAGTCAAGGGTCCGATCTGTCCGCCGCAATGTCGCAGTACCGCAAAAAAATCGCAGATCGCCGCCATTACTCGTTAAAAAAAACACCAAAAATGACAAAAATTTTTCCCTTTGTTAGTAAACGCCATAACTTTTGCGCAAACCAATCAAAATACGCTTTTTGCGATTTTTTTTACCAAACATATGTAGCATAAAACAATTAGGCCGAAAATGTTAAAAAATTTTGATTTTTACATTATTTTTTGGGGGAATTTCATATAATAAAAAGTGAAAAATATTGTTATTTTTGCAAAAATTACGCTATTTTTTTGTTTATAGCGCATGATCAAAAAATCGCACAGGTGATCAAATACCACCAAAAGAAAGCTCTGTTTGTGGGAAAAAAAGGACGTGAAATTAGTTTTGGTACAGAGTCGCACGACCGCGCAATTGTCGGTTAAAGTCACGCAGTAAAGAATCGCAAAAAAACCCCTGGTCAGGAAGGGGGTAAAATCTTCCGGGGCTTAAGTGGTTAAGTAGGCCTTAGAGGCTTTACAATATTATTTGATGGGATGCAGCTTCCAACTCATCACAGAGCATGTTTCCTTAAAATGGATGGAGTGTACCTTCTGCATAAGTTTTAGAGTTTCATACAATAAACTGGTAGCAGTGAAACGTCTGTAGCAATATACAGGTGGTTAAGCATTAGCCACATCTTGTTCCCCACCTGAAGAATAATTTGTCTTCAAACTCAATCAGTGTTGTTGGTGAAGGAGGCATCCGGGCTGTATTAAAACATATCTGCAAAGTCTGAGCAAACCCAGTGCGGTCTCACCACTATCCACTAGACTGAATAACTTTTGTTGAAATTTGGATTGTGATTGTTATCTCTGCAAGGAACCTCTAGTTTTGGTTGTGTTTTATTGCAAAGCTGATGAATAAACGAGGGCAGGAAGCCCTTAAACAAACTTTGGCATTTGGATCACCTCTCTGCAAGCTCTTCGATTAAAGCTGAACCCTGCAATATATAATATTCAGTGCAGTTTTTAAGAAAAGTGCCTTCGCTGCCTTCAGTATCCATGGGAAACACACAGCAAGAGAGGAAAACTCTCTCGAATTAGGTCACAGTGAGAAAAAAAATAACCTTGCCCAATCTATCAAAGCTAACAAGATTGTTTTGTCTCGAGTTGGACTATAAATATGATGTAACTATCAATTCTTTAACACTTTTTGAATCCATGACCTGAACACATATTTTGTTTTGAGGAGTCTGGATGTTCAGTTTATGGCTATGCATGGCTGCTTATCTTTGAGCAGCAGAAAGTTGGTGGGTAAATTTAGCTATTTTGATTAAATCAATAAATACTGTATGAAGAATTGTATACATCCTAATATCCATAATAGTTTAGGGAAAAATTCTAAAAATAAACTACTGTTTGAAAAATCTTGAAAAACTGGTTGGATCAGGATGTAGATATTGATCTATGTCTTCACTCAAACCTTCCTGCTTTAAGAAAGTTGCTGCAGACTAAGTGAACCATAGCATATTTTCGCACATACTGTATATTATTATTATTGATGGATATATGGTAAAAAGGCGCTGGTGATCTTTAAAGTGCTGTATATAAATACTTATAAAAATAACTTAAAATGTATATTTTTCACAAAGAATAAAAACTTCAATAGTGCAATATATCTTAAATAATTCATTCATTTTGATATACAGGCTGGAACGCAAGCCGACCACCGCATGCTAGCAGGGAAATAGGAGACACAAAAGGGATACTGCAGATCCTTGGAGGATTCTTTTCCTGATACCCGCAAGCAATCAATACAAATTGCCCAGTGCCAGGAGGGCACAACAAAATGTAAGAAGCCAACTATTTGTTATTTGTGTATTTCCATTAAAAACCAACAGTATTACACTATTGTTCGGCTATCTTATATGTCTTTATACATGCGGACCGTATCTTCATATGTACGAGTAACGCACGAATAGGAGTAAGGAGCAGGATACTCTGGAGAAAGGAGTCGATTAAAGGTTTGATCCACCTAAATAAAGGGATCACAGGCGTTGGGGGTCCTTGCGACCTGCCCTTATCTGGTAAGAGGCAACGAGTGACACTCCCCTTCACCTGAAGCACCAAAGATCCAAGCGATTGAATTGATAACCCTTTTGCATGAATTGACTTGGACTAGAATTTAATTATTTATAAGCACTTTTTTACCACCTTAAACACTTTAATTGTGAGCACAATATTTATTGATTTAATATTTATTGATTTAATATATGCACCAGTTTTGCGGTGTTACTGATCCTTTGTGGATGCACAAGTAAGCACTGTTTCAAAATGATTTTTTTTGCGAATATTTTGCACGAATGCTGGATTACACTTGCACTTTATTAATTATTTAAGATATATTGCACTATTGAAGTTTTTATTCTTTGTGAAAAATATACATTTTAAGTTATTTTTATAAGTATTTATATACAGCACTTTAAAGATCACCAGCGCCTTTTTACCATATATCCATCACCTATTTATTGTTATTTAACAATTAAAAGGGCAGCAGGTTTTAACATCTTTTAATTAGGGCTGGGCGCCTTCACAACTGTTTTAAATATTATTATTATTACCCGAGTACTTTATGTTACAAGGTTCACGTTCACTTTGATATATGATTTTCTGAATGGCTTGATTAAAGTTTTCTCTTCATATGCTTGATGAGTTTTGAAGGCCTTAACAAATAAGCAGGCTTTATTTTAAACCTATTAATGTGTGATTTGTTCAATTAATACACAGTTGGCTAAAGAATAAGTAACAGAATTTGGTTGTAAATGGGGTTCATTCTGAGACCAGTCACTAGTAGTGTATTATGCAGCTCTGCACTAGGTCCTTTTCTGTTTAATCTCTTTGTAAGCAATCTAGCACAAGTGTATGCAAAATAATTTATACTTCCACAGGTGTTTGTAATTTAAAAAATTATTTAGCATTGCTAGAAAATGTAATTGAGGCTATGAAAACCGAGATCAATGTTTCTAAATACAAAATGATGCACTTTGTGATAAAGAATCCACTTGCAGATCACATCATTGGGGTACAGTTGGTCAGTCCTACAGAGGAAAAACATTTAGCCAGACTTATTTCAGATAACTGAAAAGTGAAAAGTTAGCAAAAAGTGTGGCCAGGCAGTGAGGGAAGTGAAAAGAATTCTAGGATGCATCATCAAAGGGATCACCAGCAGGAGGAAAGAGATCCTGATTCCACTATATAGGTCTTTAGGTAGACCACATTTAGAATATGGTGTTGAGTTCTGAGACCTTACTGATAAAAAAACTATTGATAGGATAGACTGAATCCAGGGATGGGCAACAAAAATGAATGAGAGGCATGAGGGATAAAAAATATCAGGAGAGACTTCGGGACCTAATATTTACAGCATCCAGACAAGGAGGGAAAATAGGGGACATGACTGAAGCCTTTTAAATAGGATGTTTATGTTTCAGGAGGGCCAAATTTCCATTATGTAGTTGAGATAAAGAACACAGGACATGACCTCAGACAAGCAGGATGAGACCATAGATAATACTAGCTGTCAGACATTGTTGCATACACATGCACTGGAACTCTTAAGCGTCATTGCTGTCTGGCTGGCCACTAGACATGCAGCGCCATTTTAAAAGCTCCTGAGCTCTGGATATTTTAATTAACTTCTACCTTCCAACAAAGCCGAAAATACACCACCCTGAGCTCTCCTGCTATCCCCTAAGGTTTGTAAACTCCTTGACCATGGGGACATACGAGCAGGAGTGACGGACAGAGAAAGTGGATGCGGTTCTGGATTCCTTTAACCTAATGCGTATTTAGCTTGTTCATGAGAGTGAATAAGCACATAGTTTTGGTGAGTGGCCATTTCTGCAATATCCCTGGCAATTTGGTGGTGGATTGTGGGGTGACCCCTTCCTTTATAACACTGATCAAGACTCCGGAATTGAAAACGCACATCATTATTATTATTATTGTTATTTACTTCTAGCTGAAGGACTGTGGGACTTTTGAGTTGGATTTTAGTTATTTTATCATCCTGAGGTTCACACTTTCATTCATGCTGTGTTTGTGGTGATTAATAATTACCATCATTGCGCTACTGTGATTTGTATGTTGATGATTTTACCCTTCAAGATCATATTTCTGGTTTATATTGTTATTGTTAAGTAGCTGCATAGTGTTTTTTTTACCTTCTCCTAAAGCGCATAGGGTTCTCATTGTTTATCTTACCATACACTGTGAGATTCTTTTCATATATCATCCAGGTACAACCACTACTGCAAGCCGACATACAGGTTTCGTCGGTTTGCGGGAAGTGGTTAAATAAAGGTGTTTTTTTGTGTGTGTGTGTCTATACCAGGCCCAGACTGGCCATATGGCAAACCAGGCATATGCCCGGTGGGCCGGGGCCGCCAAGCCACTTGTCTTTGAGGGGCCCAAATCCAAGCTGCTCCCTGAGACCTCGCAAGCGCGGCCACCCACTAAGTTTACGGACGCCTGCAGCTAGCTTTTGGGGCCCGGGGAGGCAGAAATTAGACCTCAGCTGAGCTGTGAATTAATAGGAGCTGGGGAGGAGCTGGAGGAGGTCTCCCTTGCTTGAGCTGTGAGTCACATCCTGTCACAGTCTGAATGCCGCCACTGCTGACACATGGGGGGATCTGGGATCTGGAGTAAAAATGCCACTGATTATATTTCATATCCCCAAGGTAAGAACTTGTCAAGGAGGGAGGAGGGGGGATAGGGATAAGGGGAATGAAGGCTTCCATTGGAGGACCAAACTTTATCACTGATGTGTGACCTGTCTACCGGGGCTGCATCCCCCCTTCCCCTGTCCACGTGGCTGCACCCCCCTCCCCCCCGTCCACCTGGCTGAATTCCCCTTCCCCCTGTCCACCTGGCTGCACCCCCCTCCCCCTGGCAACATCCCCCCTCTCCCCTGTCCACCTGTCTGCGTCCTCCCCTCTCCCCTGTCCACCTGGATGCACCCCCCTCAACCCTGTCTGCATCCTCCCCTCTCCCCTGTCCACCTGGATACATCCTTTCTCTCCCCTGTCCACATGTCTGCACCCCCCTCCCCAACTGTTTGCATCCTCCCCTCTCCCCTGTCCACCTGGATGCACCTTTCCTCTCCTCTGTCCACCTGGATGCATCCTCCCCTCCCCCCTGTCCATCTGTCTGCATCCTCCCCTCCCCCCTGTCCTCCTGTCTGCATCCTTCCCT
This sequence comes from Pelophylax lessonae, assembly GCF_965119305.1. Taxonomy (NCBI): domain Eukaryota; kingdom Metazoa; phylum Chordata; class Amphibia; order Anura; family Ranidae; genus Pelophylax; species Pelophylax lessonae. The sequence continues at coordinate 412,443,301 of NC_138768.1, forward strand.
CTCCCCTGTCCACCTGGCTGCATCCTCTCCTCTTCCCTGTCTACCAGGCTGCATTCTCCCTGTCCCCTGTCCACCTGGCTGCATCCTCCCTCTCCCCTGTCCAACTGGCTGCATTCTCCCTCTCCCCTGTCCACCTGGCTGCATCCTCCCTCTCCTCTGTCCACCTGGCTCCAATATCCCCTCCACCTGGCTGCATCCCCCCGTGCCCTGTCCACCTGGCTGCACACTCCCTCTCCCCTTTCCACCTGGCTCCAACATCCCCTCCACCTGGATGCATGCTCTGTCCACCTGACTGCATTCCCTCTCTCCTCTGTCTACTTGGCTCATCCTCCCATCTACCTGGCTGCATTCCGCCTCTCCTCTGTCCATCTGGCTCAGTCCTCCTATCCACCTGGCTGCATCCCCTCCTCTCCTCTGTCCACCTGGCTGCATCCCCTCCTCTCCTCTGTCCACCTGGCTCCTTCCCCCTCTTGGCTCTGTTCCCTCTTCTCCTCCATCCACCTAGATGCAGCACAATCACCCCGGGTGGCCAATAGGCAAGTTTGTGGAGCCAAGTGGCAGATGCTTTTTGTTTTATTCAACCATGTCCCTTTAAGCCCCACCCACTGTTAACACAATTTGGGCAAACCCACTCTTCGCTGTGCGCACCGCATTGCTGCTCTCCTTGGGGCACCAAAAAATGGGCTGCTAAATCTAAAATGCCCAGGCCTATTTTTTGTCCCGGTCCGGCCTGGTGTGTACAGTTCGATGCAATGTAAGAGCAATCCTGTCTCCTGTGCTGCATGGATAAGTGTTGTTCTGACAGGAGGGGAGAGCACAACACAGCGCACCTCCTCTTAGCTTTGCAGTGCTCTCCCTCTGGTTGGGAGGGGGGTGGAACTTACAGTAAAATTGTACCCAATGAGGGTGGAGGGGGAATAATAGAGGGAAAATAATATATGTCTGGGATGTTTGTGCAGGAGGAAAGATTGGCAGCTCTCTATACTAGGAAGTGTAATGGGAATTTGGGGGGGGGGGATATGTGCTAGTAGGAGGGTTTGAGGGATTTTAACCAGAAGGGGGAATTGGGGGAATGTTTGTGCTAGGAGGGGGGCTGGAGGATTTGTGCTAAGAGGTGAGATGGGGGGGGGGGTTGCTGAGGGAGGGGGCTGTGAATTTGTGGAGAAATTGGGGGGGGGGGGTTGTGCTGGGAGGCATTTGTGCTAGGAGGAAGGATTGGGGTGTGTGCTTGGAGGGGGAGATGGGAATTGGTTCTCAGAGGAGAGATTGGAAGGATTTGTGCTGGGAGAGGGTATTGGGGGGGGTTGCTAGGAGGAGAGATTGGGGAAATTTGTGCTGGGAGGGGGGATGGGGGGGATATGTGCTAGGAGGAGAGATTGGGGGCAATTTGTTCTAGGATAGGGAATTTGAGAAAAAAGGAGGATGTGTGCTAGGTGGGTGATTTTTTGGGGTGAGGAGATTTCTGATAGGAAGGGGAATTGGGGTGGGATTTGAGCTGGGAGGTGGGATTGGGGGCAAAGATTTGTGCTGGGAGGGGGAATAATTGCATTTTTATTTGGGGAGAATATGGGCTTGCAGACAGAATTTATGCTTAGAGGGTGAATGTGATGATTAGTGCAGTATTTATTTATTTTTTGTTGAGGGGGAGGGTTTTATGGTAATATAATTTTTATATTTTTGCCGGGGTGGGCCTGTCAGGTAGACTGTACGGGGCCCCGGGATTTCTAGCGGCAGCCCAGGGTAGGTACATGGCACACTGCACTCACAGGGCTTATTCATTCACTGGGATTGAATGATGCTTGGCAATATTCAACCTAAAAAAATGAAGACATCTTGTGGTGGAAAGGATTACTGTGGAGAACAGCACTGAAGAGGAAGTGAATACTGAAGACAGAGCTGCATTTTTTTATTTTGAAACTCTTGGGGCAGCTATTTTACACACAAAAATGTAGACTGCAGTTGGGCTTTAATATGTAAAATGATCCACCTCAGCAATGTGTTCCCAGATAGCAAGGGTAACTTGCCACAAATCTGTGGCAGTGTTGAATTGTAAGTCATGCTAACTTGCTGCACATTTTCACTGGCAAGTTGTACACTTGCAGAGCACTTGAAGCACAAGTTCTAGTTGGCAATTTTTTGTAGCAAATTTGTATGGCAAGTCTCTAGCAAGAGCAAAGTTGCAGTGGTGAGTCTACAGCAAGAGCTCTGCAGATCACAGTGACCCCCTGTGGTGGGATGACTATTGCACAACATAACTGAACCAGAACTGGCAGCAGACCTGCAGAATGTTTGTAAAGAAAGTTGATCTGGAGTCATGCAATGCGTGCTTGCTGCAAACCTTTGAAGCCTGGCAGGTCTAGCAATAGCTTAGCAAGTCATTTTCATCTTGCAGCACAATTGCTTGCTATCTGGGAAGGAGTCCTTTGGATGAACCCCTTACCGGTTCCGTAGGGTTTTTTTTTTTCAGGCCCCCTTTGTGAATGCATAATAGTAGAGATTCACTTGATATGTATAAATGACAATAGAAAGATTCCCTCACTTTCATTTATAATGATTTAAATTACCTAATGGTAAACATTGTATTTAATATATTTCCTATTGATTATTTAATGTGCCTACAAAATCACAAAAAAGCTTTCTTGAAATAAAGTTTCTACATGTATTGTCTCCATCACAAATCCCATAAACAAAGGGTGTAACCATAATTTTAGGATTATGGATGGAGCCATGAAAATAATTTATTTTTGCTCTTAGGTCAACTGTACATCCACCACTGCTGGTTTATAGCACACATGGAGCTCCATATATTTGCTTCTTTGCAGTAGGGCTTGGGGAGCAATGAAAAAGTATCACTATGCAGGTCATGGTAAGGTGGACTGTGTTTTGCATTGGCTCCATGGAGGGCCCACCTCACTTTAACCTTTCTTGTTATACTTTCATGTTTATTGATAATAGCATGGAAATCCCTCAGGAATGTTTTGCTGGTTGGCAATGTATTTACTGTATTTTCTCTTCTGTATCATGCAGCATTTGAAACAAAACAGAATCATTTTAAATTGTATGTATAGATTTTTTTAAGTTTTGGAAAGGATTAGAAACTTTGTCAAGTTTTTGTTACTTTCTGTGTTTCCACTAGGTAAATTCACCCTTCTGTTTTGTCCAGTCTTTCACTGTCACAGAGACTGCTAGTAATGGGACATCTAATATTTAAAGTGATTGTAAAGGAAAAAATATTATAAAAAAAAATAAATAACAAACATGTCACACTTACCTGCTTTGTGCAGTGGTTTTGCACAGAGCAGCCCCAATCCTCCTCTTTACCGATCCCCCGCCAGCGCTTTGGTTCCCTGCCCCTTGCCGAGTGCCCCCATAGCAAACTGCTTGCTGTGGTGGTACTCTTGCGTGCCCGCTCCTGAGCTGGTTCTCTGTGTCCATAAGACCCGCCCCATCAGACCCGCCCCCTCTCAGACCTCACTGGTTAGGATTGACAGCAGCAGTAGCCAATGGCTCCTGCTGCTGCATCTCAGCCATTTAGATGGGAGAAACCCAGCAGAGCTTTGGGTCTTGTACACATCGCTGGATCGAGATTGGGCTTAGGTAAGTAATAAGGGGCTGATGGAGGAGCTGCACACTGAGGGATTTTTTTGTACCTTCATGCATAGAATGCATGAAGGTTTAAAACCTTCAGCCTTTACAACCACTTTAAGGCTGGCCATACAACCAGAGGGTTGAAACAAAGAAAATTATTCAATTTTTCCATCCATACACTCCATGTGGATGGAAGAATCCCTCCCACTGAGCTATGGTATTCTGACAGTGGCAAAACTTCCCTGCCATCAAAATACACTGATCAGCAATGCCAGCTATGGCTGGCGACGCTAATTGAGAGAACGTTTTTCAATAGGCTGGTTGTACGCAAGTCAATCAATAGATCGACTTACTTACACCCAGCCTTCCCATACATAGATCGAAATTTTGCCAGTCCCCGCTAAACCAGTTGAACTTTGATCCCTGTATAGCCAACTTTAGAGTTGTCACCAGAACAGTAAGAGAGGGCAAATATTTCAATAGGGGTCAACTGTTCCAGTGAAAACTGTCTAAGAGAGGAAATACACTACTTTTTTAAAAAATTTCCCTTCACTTTCTGTTGCATCTTCATAGCAGAAAGTATATAGGAATCTTTCCAATGGGACATAGTCAGCAAAAAATGACTAGGGTTCTAACCGTTACCTATTGTGATCAAAACTAAAAAAAGAAAAAAAAAGTTTGAGCTTTACATAAAATGTATTTATTTCTACTTCACACTGGTGCAATGCGGGAAACCCTGCGATTCAGTGCAGGTTCCCCCATCGCACCTGAATGGCACACTGGTTCACACTGACATCTGCGAACTGCTACGGGTGTCAATGTAGAGTTAATGACACCCCCAGATCGGTTTGCAGAGCGCAGTTCGAACTGTCAAATGGTGCGGGAATCAGATTGCATAGGTGTGAACACCTATGCGATCCAATACCAGTGGAGACCAAAAAAAGGGTCCTGCACCATTTTGGTGTGAATGCGATGACATTTTAGCCATACAGTTTGTATGGCTGAATTTGCATCGCACAGAAATCGCATGTGATCTGCACAGCAACGTGGTGCGAATCAGATGCGATGTCTGTGGTCGCACAAGTGTGAACCTAGCCTTAAAGTGGAACTAAACCCATCAATTTACTTTTTAATTATTTTAACTGTTTCAAAAAGTTACCTTCCCGACACGTGTCGGGAATGTAACTGTCACATTTATTTGTGCTCTCAACCAAACTGTCAAACCATCAAATGGCTGGTGTCATAACTGATCACATGCACAGTATTGTAGCAGTTGAAAAACAAACAGAGGCCAAGATAGCAGCTTCCTTGGCTGAAAAAGTGAGGAGGGTTTTGTTCTGCTTTAAATCATTGCTTGGGCTAAAAAATGACGATTATGCTGAATACACATAATTCTTTATGTGGCCCCCAAACACTCAAATGGTTGTTTTAACTTGGTTAATACCAATTCTGTTTAAAATGATTGGAGTTACTTTTGAAAGCTTCTGTATTCTGTATTAGTCAGGACTGATGTTACTGTCTGTGTTTGTTGCCCTAAGTTATTCTATCAGTCCATGTACTTTCTGTTATGTAACTGTTTGCTGGAATCATTTTCATTTTGAGTTTCTTTGAACTTCACAGAATTAACATGGTGGGAATGACAATATTTGTTCTTAAGGCATGAAATATTCAAATAGTTAAACATAGGAACATTTTAGCTTTCAAACACAGCTGAACTGTTCTATTTGTTTTCGTGATGATGCAGAGAGGAGAACGTTGCCTCTTTGTTGGTGAGGTGAGGAGAGTGGAATTAAAAGTGTAAGTCCTTGGAATTTTCCATTTCTCTTTGTCTAACATAAACATTACATGTGCAGAATATAACAAAGACCAGTAAACATAAATGCATTTCATATTTGTTTAACAGACTTTTTAGAAGAGGATCTTATTTCATATTTATAAAGTCAATTTCAATTGATTCTGTTTAGTCCCACTAGTTGCCCAATACCAAATAGAACACCTTGGGCTAGATGCTCTAGACCACATGTGTCAAACATAAGGCCAGCAGGCCGAATCCAGCCTGCCAGGCCATTTCATGTGGCCCTCACACCTCTCCTGCAGCTTTGGCACCTTCCTCGTCTCCGCCCCCACCTTGTTTCAGCAGTTGGCAGCAGAGAAGAAGACAGAAATTCTCCCCCAGATCCTTCGCTTCTCAGTGCCACCACAGCACCCCCTCCTCTCCTCCTCCCCTGGTCTCAGCATTCAACAGACTCCACCAGCTGAGTCCAGCCCTCCTCCAGCACTTTATGCTTCCCAGCTCTTCCTCCAGATTCTTCCTGGCAGCAGCACAAGGTGCACTGTGATGTAATGGATGGTGGGGGACATTTGACCTCTGATGATTGGGGGGGGGGGTTCTTGACATATAGTGTAAGGGGGGGTGGGGTACTCTGACATCTAGTCTTACATATACGTACAACTAGGGGCAGTGGCGTAGTGTGGGGGGTGCAGGGGGGGCCGGCCACACCAGGCGCAACATCTGGGGGGCGCATATGCAGTGTCACTCTGTCTGTCTGACTCTGACATACACAGTTCACACACTGTCTGTGGCTGCCTCCATCTTTAGGCTGGGAGATGTCCAGCGCGGCCACCCTATGGCTGAAAATGGCGGGTCGGAGCGGGGCTGGACTGTGCCTCACCTGTCCATTGGTGTAGGGTGGGGTGGCGTTGCAAGCCAAGCCCCGCCTATGCTGCCTCTCCTTACTGCTCGGTCAATTTCGCAGTGAGTAAGTCAGCAGCCTGGTGCTGTCACAGAGTGGGGTTTTTTTTAATCACCTGATTAGAGCCAGAGGCTCTAATAGGCTTCAAAAAAGGTGGACCCGGGGCGCAGAGCAGTGCGCCCCGAGCCCACTCATTGTGTGACAATAGCGAATGAAAATTTGCTATTGTCACACGGATCCTCCTGGCCAATCAGGAAGCGGGTCCCAGACCCGCTTCCTGATTGGCCGAAAGGCGAACGCATGCCATTGTCCGAGGAGGAGGCGGGAGGACTCGAGGAGATGCAGGGAACTGAGGAGAAGCCGCCTCTGCAGGTAAGTCTCTCTGCATTGAAGGGGGCACGCTGGTCTGTCTGCATTGAAAGGGAGCACGCTGGTCATTCTGCATTGAAAGGGGGCACGCTGGTCATTCTGCATTGAAAAGGGGCACGCTGGTCTCTCTGCATTGAAAGGGGGCTTGCTGGTCATTCAGACTTGTATTTAGATGCATTTTAGTTTAATTAGGTAATTACATTAGTATTTTCATAACAAACAATACATGTGCTTAGGGGGTAAGGGTTTCTTTAACTAATCTAGTGGAAGAGACTCGAGTGCTAAAATCCCGTGGGTTAGGGGGCACAAATTACTTGCCTTGCCCCGGGTGCTGACAACCCACGCTACGCCACTGACTAGGGGCAACCATAATGCTGATGTGGCCCGTGATGAAATTGAGTTTGACATTTCTGCTCTAGACTGATACTTGAAAGTGTCCCTGCAAACATTTTCTTCTCATTGGTTCACTGCTTAATAGCAACCCATATGAAATGTGGAGGGTACCTTTGCTCCTCAAAGGAATACCTGTGGATCAATTCATCGGATCTAGAAGGAACTGCTCTTGGGGTTTTCTCTTTAGTGAAGAAATAGGAAATTATATTTAGGTTTAGGAGGTCACAGCTTTTGTACCCTATGTATAGCAAAGCACACGACAGTTAAAAAGCAACTCATAATTAGCCAAATACTAAGAAAGAAGATAACCAAAGAGAGTACAAGGAGAGCAATGTGGTTCATTTAAAACAATGTGTTTTCATCAAAATGTAGTTTTGTTTTTCTACTCCCTGCACACGTTGTAGCACCTGGGCCAGCCTCTATGTCACCCTAGTCCTGGATATACAGTACCTCAAATTGCATGTATTATAAGAGGACTAGCTGGAGATTATGATTAGGAAATACTGAGCCATTAAGGGCATCCCTTGCAGCATCTTGCCAAGGTAATATCTAGTGTGCTGTTTTTTGCCTGTTGAAGTGACTTTCGTTAGTATCTGCTTTGCACACCTTTTTGAAAGCTGCTAATGTGAATACATTAAGGGAACATACTGAGACTCTGTAAAATCTTACAATCTAGACTCATAACCAGTGCGGATATGTTATAAATGTCTACAGGGAGTGTGTCAAATCCCAACATGTGTCAGTGTTAGCTTAAAAACTAACAGGTTTGAGTGAATTGTTACTTTTCTTTTGAATAATTAAAAATACCACACAGCCAATTAAAGCGCTAGTAAACTTCTCAAAAAAAAAAAAAAAGAAGAAAGAAAATAAATTTTTCCCCTGCAAAGTAATATTATAACTAGCCTAATATGAAAGAGCTACCTTGAAATGAAGCCCTCCTGCGGTGCGGTGTCACCACTGACAGGGTTTCAATCTTCACCAGGTCTTTCTTCCGGGTTTGTGGCCTCCGGCCCTTTGAATAGCCGAGCCACGATGACGTCACTCACTAGGATTTATGGACACAGCACAGGGCTCTGAAGGAACATCATGAGTATGCCGTTTCTTCAGACCGCATAGGCTGGTGATGTTGTCGGCTGCCAGGCAAGCCAATATCACCTATACGTGCACCATTTAGCAGATATTTATTTTACCTACAGGTAAGCTTTATTATAAGCTTACCTGTAGTTAAAAATCATAAAGCGGAGTTTACTATCGCTTTAACTTGTGATGGTGCTTTAGAATGTTATATGGCCACAAGTCGATACTTAGCGGTAGCACACTAATCTATTTTGTAATAATCTAATACCATCTGCGCAATTTTTTTTTAACTTGTATGGTCCAGTTTAACCACTTGCCGACCGCCGCACGACTATCTACGTCGGCGGTCAGCCCCTCACAGGCAAAGTGACGTGGGGCTACGTCACTAGCTTGTGAGGGTCTAGGGAGCGAGCGCGCGCCGCCGGAGGCGCGCTCCCGCTCCCGCGTGGTCACGGACCCCCCCGTGCGTGTGACCGGCGGACCCGATGTCCGCCGGCCACTCTGCGATTGGCGGGGGAGAGGGAGAAAGTCAGGCAGCTTGTGTAAACAAGCTGCCTGTCATTCTCCCCTCTGTATGAGAGCTGATCATATGGATCTACTATGTAGATCCGTTGATCACTCTGCATACAGCTGAAGCCACAGCCAATCACAGTTAGAATCACGCCCCTAGGGACACACACAGCCCCTCCCTCTCAAATAAAGTTAACCCCTTCACTACCAGTGTATTTTTACAGTAACAGTGCATATATATAGCACTGATTACTGTAGAAATGTCACTGGTAACCCCAAAAGTGTCAAAAATGTCAGTCAAGGGTCCGATCTGTCCGCCGCAATGTCGCAGTACCGCAAAAAAAATCGAAGATCGCCGCCATTACGCGTTAAAAAAAAACAACAAAAATGACAAAAATCTTTCCCTTAGTTAGTAAACGCAATAACTTTTGCGCAAACCAATCAAAATACGCTTTTTGCGATTTTTTTTTACCAAACATAGGTAGCATAAAACAAATTGGCCGAAAATGTTAAAAAATTTTGATTTTTACATTTTTTTTGGGGGGAATTTCATATAAAAAAAGGGAAAAATATTGCTATTTTTGCAAAATTGACGCTCTTTTTTTGTTTATAGCGCGTGATCAAAAAATCGCACAGGTGATCAAATACCGCCAAAAGAAAGCTCTGTTTGTGGGAAAAAAAGGACGCCAAATTCGTTTAGGTACAGCGTCGCACGACCGCGCAATTATCCGTTAAAGTCACGCAGTGCCGAATCGCAAAATACCCCCTGGTCGTTTAGCAGCCAAATCCTCCGGGGCTTAAGTGGTTAACTGCTCATTCTTTACCTGTACCATTCTCAAGAGGACATTGCCATGACAATTTTGCTTTGTAGGTGATTTCTTTGTTTTTTGGTGTACTTGATGGTCATGAATATTAATAATAGAATGGAAATCCATCAGGATTTTCTGCTGTTATAGCCATGGCAATGTATACCAATGGTACATTACATCCATGTTCTCTTTTATATTATGCAGCATTTGAAAAGAAACAATATCCATTTAAAGTGTTTGTAGAGACTTTTTTTTTAGTTTTGGATAGCTTGGCGAATAGGCAAATTCACCCCAGCTGCACAGAGACAGAAAGTAATGGGAAATTCAATATTTTAGGGTTGTCACCAGAACAATATTTGAGGGAAAATATTTAAATAAATAAATACATAAATAAACCTGTTCCAGTGACAACTGTCTGAGGGGTATTCCTTTCCTTTGTTAAGATTTTCCCTCACTCTCTATTGCATCTTTGTAACAAAGTAAATATAAATCTCCTCAACAGGACATTGTCAGCAAAACATAAGCCGACCAGGGGTTTGACCCTTCCCTACTCTATCAAAACTAAAATAAAAGTTTTAGCTACACTGGAAATGTATTTAAATCTTTGTTGCCTGGGTTGGAATCAACAAGTATGCTAAATACATGAAATGTTTGGGCCCCAAACTCCCATATTAAAGTTTGGGAATAGAAGCCATGTGTTATGTACCTGTATCATATGCTTTGTAGGACATTTCTTTGTTTTTGGTGCAAATGTAGCCCATGATTATGTAGTTTATACTTCTAACCAACTTCTTCTATTGCAATTCGGTTGTTGCTTAATGTCTGTAGTGAAACTAGTGGTTGTTGTGTGCAAATAACTTCAATGGTGTCTATGCAGATGTCTTTATTTAAAAAAAATTGGTCATAAAATGTGATCTGATCATCATCTAAGTCACAACAATAGACAATCACAGTCTGCCTAAACTAATAACACACAAAGAATGAAATGCTGCCCTGTTTTTATTGAACACACCATGTAAACATTCACAGTGCGGGTGGAAAAAGTATGTGAACCCCTAGACTAATGACATCTCCAAGAGCTAATTGGAGTGAGATGTCAGCCAACTGGAGTCCAATCAATGACCAGTTGGCTGACATCTCACTCCAATTAGCTCTGTTCTGGGTTTGCTTTTCACAAGAAGCATTGCCTGATGTGAATGATGTCACAAAGAAAAAAGTTTGTATAAGGCGCTACCTGTTTGAGCAGTTTCTATAAAAAAGGGGGAATAGTAAACCCTATATAAGTGTATGTGCACCCAAAGAAACTTAATAAAGTGCTTAGTGCAGGAGGTGAATGCAAACATCCCCTGAGGGGAGCAAAAGTGCACAGTGACAAATAAATAACGTACTATACGTGACTGCTCATATGTTTAAAATTTCATAAAACCGATAACATATAAAGTGCCAGTGAAAAATGTGCAAAAATTGCAATATCAAAAACAATATGCCAAATATTTTATTGTTTTAGAAGCACACCCTACAAGTGTAATAGATAATGGTGAATAAAGTGACAGTTCAAACACAAAGTGTATTGTTAGTGAGGTGCCCAAAGATAGCAACCAATTGGTAACACTCTCACCCAGTAGTCCTCTTCTGGGCCAGAGAAATGGATATGTAGCCACAGAGGAAAAAATCCAATCCAGAGCTAGGGGTTCCTTCAGCCCGGCGGACCACGTTGGGAGCTGCCTCCCTCAAGATGTATTAATCTTAGAACAGGTCTCCAATCGAGATTCACAATCTGGGACTTCCAGAGGCACTTTGTCTCCCTTTTAACAGGGCGCTGTGTCACTTCCACACACCGTCACTGCCGCCAGGACAGAAGGCCAGGTAATCCAAAGGGTTAATAAAAAGAAAAACAGAATAAAATGAAAATAAAATCAAACCACTAACTCTGCTTGCAGGCTGTGCTCAGCCAGAGGATGTGGAAGTCACTGGTAGACAACTAGCAGAAGGCAATGATAAAGGTTCCGGCGCCCTGTCAGGTTTCTGGGCCCAAATCTCGAACAATTTCCCCCAGAAAATTTCCTGATGTTTTCTGGGGGAAATTGTTCGAGATTTGGGCGCAGAAACCTTTATCATTGCCTTCTGCTAGTTGTCTACCAGTGACTTCCACATCCTCTGGCTGAGCACAGCCTGCAAGCAGAGCTAGTGGTTTGATTTTATTTTTATTTTATTCTGTTTTTCTTTTTATTAACCCTTTGGATTACCTGGCCTTCTGTCCTGGCGGCAGTGACGTTGTGTGGAAGTGGCACAGCGCCCCGTTAAAAGGGAGACAAAATGCCTCTGGAAGTCCCAGATTGTGAATCCCGAGTGGAGACCTGTTCTAAGATTAATACATCTTGAGGGAGGCAGCTCCCAACGTGGTCCGCCGGGCCAGGGAACACTGAGAAAGGGGGGGGAGGAGACAGAGCGGAGGACGGGGTGCGGCCCGTAATACAGGAAACCAAATACGCTGCCCATCTATCCATGTCACCCCCCCGGGTGCGCCGGGTGGAGAGAAAATAAAAGACCACTTGAGAAAAGGAAAAAAAGGGAATATTATACTCCATTGCCCAGCTTTGTCTCGCTAGTTCAGGGATACATATGTCTACCACGGCTTTCTATATTGCTATGCCGCTGTGTCATTTTGTTAGCTAGTCCAGCGATGTATGTGTTAACTATCCTCATGAGATGGTTCCCTTGGTTACGATCTAGCTATTTAACCCGGAGACTGTCACCCACATCCTTACCCTTGATAAAGTCACGTGTTTATTGATGCAACGTGTCGGGAGGAGCCGGGTGACGTCACTCCCAGTCTACGGCCGAGACCGGAAGTCCCTAGATTGATACCGCATTTGCGGCTGCTTGTTTGCACCTTCTTGAATGTGAGTTTTTTACTTATTTTTTCAATAAATGTACCCTACATACTTCACTATGCATGCCTATTTGTCTCTCTGAGCCACTGGAGGAGCACTGTGAATATCCGGAGCAGTATCATTATATTGATATACTAATTTCCCATAAGAGCAGTGGATACCGAGGAGACCACATTAGAAGCCCCATCTTTGAAGGAGGAATACACTATCCCCAGCCTGAGTGGTTATTACCACTAAAACGCCTTTATTGGTGTGATTGGAGGTGAGCGGCCATTGCACCTGTTTTTAGGATTTCTTGCTCACTCCTGATGACATGATCTGGAATCTCACAAAAGTCACTTGAATACTTGTGAAGAATCACCATTAGTCACATAATTATTAAGCAATTATTGCACATGGACATTATTTAGTTGTGAAAGATTCACCATTAGTCACAGACTGTGAAGCATTGGTTGCACAAGAATTTTATATATATATTTTATATATACTGGTTTTATGGTTATTTTTGTATACCATGTCACTTATGTTCCTTTGAGCACTTCACATTTGTGCATTTTCAATTTATTATGTCGGTAACATTATTGGTGATGCATTCATTTTAGTTTCACCGTTTATTCACCATTTTATTGTGGCGATTGCCAAATTTTTCACTTATTAGTCTGTGTCAAGTTGCACGTTTTTTACAATTCTGCACAACCGTTCTTTCTATTTATGGGACTTGAAACACTTTTGTCTTAGTCTCATCTAGACACATATTGTTTTTTCTGCTTTGGATGCATTTTTGCGCAGCTTTTATCACTTGTCACTTTATGCATTTTTTACACATTATCATTTGTGATTTTTTTTTTTATAAATTCGTTTATTGAAGAAACAGAGAAGGCACATCACAGTTCAAACAGAGAAATGCAAGGAACAATATCAGGCAGAAGCGAGCAAACAGAACACATGCGACATTTCAGTACAGACAAACTTGACAATATGCTAAATACCAGTAAATGACTGGGAGAACAATATGAATATCGCAAGGTAACGTGCTATAGAGAAGAACACCCCTGAGACCTCTCTATGGAGAAACGTAAAGTGCAAAACAAGTGACAATAGAGTACTGACCACGGTAGACCACCCCACGACACCTCCCGGCATCTATCACCTGGCCGGTAACAGGCGCGCAGGGGAAGTCCCCCGGGCAGTCATCGGGTATCACAGCGGCCCCAGGGGGGAATATCACTCAAAATCTCTTCGGGGTATGTAACTAATAAAGACGTGCAGAGATATGCCTACAGAAAAAATCTGGAAGTAGAGAGACAGCAAAGAAAAGAGGGAGATCCAATCCGCGACACCCAAGAACATAGCAGATTGGAAGCAGGGGAGAGAAAAAGAGTCAAAGAAGACATCAAAGGGGAGGTGGAAGTAAACAGAAAGAGGCAGGAGGAAGAGGGGGGGGGGGGAGGAGCAGTCCGGCCCAACGACAGCGGTACCCTCAGATCAAGAGATCACGATATTCTGCTGTGAACGTGAATTCATGCCAGTAAAACCAGCGCTTCAGAAATTTCTCTCTGTCACCGCGCTCCGTCGCCATCAGGTCTTCCATCTCATTGATACATTTTATCTTACGGATCCACATAGCCACAGTAGGGGGCTGGGTCTGTTTCCACAAAGGGGGGATGCAACTCTTTGCTGCCGTAAACAATAACGGCAGGATTGATTTCTTATAGGACGCCCTCGGAAAATCGTGATGGTGAAGAAGGAAGAGGGCCGGGTCCAGGGCAAGCGGGTGATCCGTGAATTTTTGAGCTATGTATAGCACCGAGGCCCAGAAGGGCTGGAGCCCCTCGCAGGACCAAAAAACATGGAGGTAGGAACCCACCTCCTTGCCACATCTCCAGCAGGTGTCGGCACATGCCGGGAACATCCGACGTAGCCTCGTCGGGGTATAATGCCACCGGGTCAGGCATTTGTATCCCACCTCTTGGTAGCGTGAGCAGATCGAGGTTTTGTAAGCGAAGAACAAAAGGCAGTCGACATGATGGTCGGTAAAAGTCAGACCAAGGTCCCGTTCCCATTGCGCAATATATGGAGGACGGTATGGTGCTTCCGGTGTGACCAAAGCCCTATAGACTAGGGAGATGGTATGCCGCAGAGGAGAGGAGTCGGAACAGAGCTCCTCGAAATAGGTGAGACGCCTGGTGAACAAGCGTGCCGGTGGCAGGGACTGCAGGAAATGGGAAAGTTGGACCTGCTGCCAAAATGACAGCACAGAAAAAGAAGTATCGGAGTGCAGGAGAGTTCTCGAGATCCACTCCCCATTCCGTATGTAGTGGCGAGCCTGTCCAATGCCGGCAGCCCCCAAGGACTGAAAGCCGGGGCACTCCAGTCCCGGCAAAAAGTCCGGGCTACCAACAACCGGGAGAAGGGGGGACGGCAGGGTAGCCAATTGGCCCCCATGACACAGCCGTCTTCCAACTTTCAACGTGGGGCCAATGGTTGGGTGAGTAGACAGCTCCCTTGGAGCAAAGGAGGGAGTCCAGAGCGACGATTCCGGAGGAAACCTCACTGAAAGCCGCTCCAACCGCACCCACTGCTTCAGTGAGCCATGGCGGTACCAGTCAAGGATGCGGGACATGTGGCAGGCTTCATAGTAGGCCACCGCATCTGGGAGGGCCATGCCACCACTTAATTTAGGCATGCGGAGGACACGCAGTGCCAGCCTTGGGGAGCCACTAATCCACAGGAAGTCTCTAAACAGTTGGTTTATCCTTTGAAGAAAAGAGGATGGGACCGCCACTGGCAGGGCCTGGAACACATACAACAAGCGGGGCATCACGTTCATTTTGAGAACATTGCAGCGCCCAAACCACGAAAATCTGCCGGTGCGCCACTCGTCCAGGTCCTTTCTAAGTCTAGCCATCAGGGGAGGAAAATTACAGTCATAGATTCTTTCAGGACAATTTGGAAGAGAGATCCCCAGGTACTGAATATGCGATGACCCCCACTTAAAGGGGAAATCAGTTCTAAGAAGAGTGGCAAGAGTGGTCGGCATCGCCACCGCTAGTGCTTCGGATTTAGCTTGATTGATCTTATAACATGAGAGAGACTCGTAACTTTGAAACTCGCGCATCAAGTTGGGGAGGGAGAGAATAGGCTTAGTGAGAAAAAAGAGGAGGTCATCAGCGTACGCCGCCACCTTCGGGGATTCCGTCGCCGACACCTCCAACCCAGCGATGTCCATATTGGCCCGTACCGAGCGCAGGAACGGCTCCAGCGTTAGAACAAAGATCAGTGGGGAGAGGGGACAGCCCTGGCGAGTACCGTTAGAGATAGCCAAGGGCTCAGATAAAGAACCATTGACTCGCACTCTCGCTGATGGAGCAGAGTAAATAGCTCTAATCCAGGACATAAGGCGGTCCCCCATCCCCACATGCTCCATCGTGGCAAAAAGGAAGTCCCAGTTCACCCGGTCAAATGCCTTCTCGGCGTCTGTTGACAAAACTAGAGTCGGGACCCGTCGGGAACAGGCAAAGTGAACCAAGTCAATCGCCTTAGTAGTATTGTCTCGGGCCTCTCGCGAAGCGATAAAGCCCACTTGATCGTCATGGATTAGCTGTGGGAGCAGCGGGGCCAGCCTAGAGGCCAAAACTTTAGTAAAGAGTTTTAAGTCAACATTCAAAAGCGAGATCGGCCTATAACTTGTACAAAGGAGGGGGTCCTTCCCATCCTTGGCGAGAACCGTGATGTTTGCCCGGAGCGAGTCCGTCGGGAACCTCGCCCCTTCACCCGCCGCGTTGTATGCGGCAAGGAAGTGAGGGGAGAGGAGATCGCTAAAACATTTATAGTAACGGAGGGAGTAGCCGTCTGGGCCCGGGGCCTTGCCCGACTGCATCGACTTCATAGCCATCAGAAGCTCATCAGATCTGATAGGTTCATCCAGTTTTTCCACCTCCTCCTCCGGGATAGAAGGGAGGCCCGACTTAGAGATGTAGGACCGGATCGCCGCAAGTTTGGCATCCCTAGCGGACGGCTCTAGTGCAGGTGACAAATTATAGAGAGTAGAATAGTACTGTCGGAAGGTTTCCGCAATATCTGCCGTAGAGTGCACCCTCCGACCCGAAGAGGTCGAGATCTCCGGGACAAAAGTAAATGCCCTTTGCTTACGAAGAGCCCGCGCCAGCAGTTTCCCACATTTGTCCCCGTGTTCGTAGAACGTCCGTCGACACTTTGCCAAAGCAGCCTTCGCACGAAAGAGGACTAAGGAACGGAGTTGATCACGGAGAGCAGTGAGTTCCCGAAGGGTAGACTGAGCCTGGGATCGCTTGTGGACCAATTCAAGTCTGCCTATGTTAGCCAGGAGGTCACACATCTGTTGGACCCTCTCCTTCTTGCAACGTGACCCGATCTTGATGAGAACTCCACGCATGTAGCTCTTGTGCGCCTCCCACACCATCAGAGGGAGGCTCTCGGTGGTAACATTGGAGGCAAAAAAGTTCCGAAGCTCCGAGCTCAGTTCCTCCAGGACAGCGGAATCCTGGAGGAGGCTGTCGTTCAGCCGCCACTGCCATTGTGGGCGCTCCGGCAACCCTAAGTCCAGGTCCACAATGACCGGAGCGTGGTCAGAAACGGTAATGGAGCCAATAGATGCAGAAAGGACGTTAGGGAGCAAGGCCTGAGGCAGTAAAAAGAAATCGATGCGTGAGTATGACGCATGCGGAGGGGAGTAGAACGTGTAGTCCCGTGCCCCAGGGTTGAGAATGCGCCACGGGTCCACCAGACGAAAGGCATAGTACAATTTTTTGAAGCGCTTCAGAGCAGTATAGGAAAGATGAGAGGAGCCTCTAGAGGTATCCACAACCGGATCTAGTGCCAAATTAAAATCTCCTCCAAGAATGATCTGCCCTTCTGCAAAGTCTGCAAGCTTCGAGAGCAAAGACTCGAAGAACGACACCTGGTTGGTATTGGGAAAGTAAAGGTTAACCAATGTAACCATCCTGTTCCCCAAACGCCCCTTCACAAAAAGAGCACGGCCCGAGTCGTCACTCCACGAGTCCGAGAGCGTCCACGGTACGCGATTATGGAACAGTATACAGACCCCCTTAGTCTTGGAATCGGAGGAGCAGCTGTGATAGACCACTGGGAACCGACGATCTCCTAGTTTAGGGATCTTGCTAGACTTAAAATGAGTCTCCTGTAAAAAACCAACCCGGGCACGAAGGCGATGAAGATCAGAGAGAACTACAGAACGTTTCTCAGGGGTATTCAAGCCCTTAACATTCAGAGAGACCAAGCGTATCGGGTCCGCCCGGGGGGAAGCCATCCCCCTCCCACCCCAGACACACAACAGCAAAAAAAAAAAAAAAAATAAAAAGGGGGGGGAGGGGAAAGAAAAAGGGGAGATAGGGAGGAGAGTGGGAAGAGAAAAAAGAGGGAAAAGTAGATGGAGAAAAGAAGAGAGAAAGGAGGTGCACAACCTGCGCACCAGAGATACGTGCTACAGTGCCAAATGCACTAGAGAGACCTAGTCTCTAGGAACCGAGAAGTTCGACCCACAGGGCCCAAATAGCGGGCAGAGCAGGTGGGACCTCAGGGAACACCCTATGTGGGGAACGAGGAGGGACACCACAAGGAGAGGAAGGTGACCACTCCCCCTACCCCCCAAACCGGTAGCTTGGAAACAACTTATAAATATACAGGCAATATAATGGAAGACATAGTGCAACAATCTAAGAGCAGTAGCATGTGAACCCGCGAGGGCAGAGGAACCCCCGTTACCGTGAGCAATGATACATGAAAAAACAAACAACGGCCCAAGGGGGAGGAGGGGGGGAAAACAGGGCATGGGGGGGAAGGAAGGGAAAGAGAGGGAGGGGGGGAAAAACATGGAACAACCGTCATATTGTCACACCGAATGTCGCAGGCAACGTGCGCATTGCAACCCAACTGCAGGGGATGCGGGTGAGACCAGACGGGCATTTCCCTTACAGTCCATGGAAGCAAACGTGCCTCATGGACAAAGAAAGCTTAGCAATGTAAAGATCTGTGTATAACTCCCCCGCCCAATATGGCAGCAGAGAGAAGGCGCCAGGACAGCATGCCGGGTACCAGTACAGGAAGACAGTCCGCACTGCCTCGGCATGAAGCCCCAAATTACCTTAGCCCGTCTGACCTCAGTCCGCTCGCACGCCCTCCTCCGGTGCACCATCCTGCGAAATGAACATGCACAGCCACATATACATATATAGAAGAGCAGGATCGAGAACATCATGATATGAGGACAGCACTAAATTGAGGCATGGAGAAAGCTAACTCGCACCCCTCGCAGCGGCATGACACTACCGCGTCGTCCATCCCCTCCACCCCCACATGGCCAAAGCATAAGAGTGAAAACGTGGGAGGAGGGGGAGGGTGGGAGAGGGGGAGATAAGGGTGGAGAGGAAAGGGAGAGGGAGAGGAAAGGGAGGGGGTAGGGAAGTGGGAGGGAAGCGGAAAAAAAAAAAAAAAGGGGGGGGGAAGGGCGGGGAGGGAGAAAAAAGGGGGGGAGAAGGGAGAGGGGGGGAGAAGGGAGAGGGGGAGAGGGGGGGAGAAGGGGGAGGGGGAAGGGAGAGAGAGGGGGAAGGGAGAGAGAGGGGGGAGGGAGAAAAAAGGGGGGGGGGGAAGGGGGAGAGGGGGGGGAGAAGGGAGAGGGGGGAGGGAGAGAGGAGGGAAGGGAGAGAGGGGGGGGAGAGAGGGGAGAGGGGGGAAGGGAGAGAGGGGGGGGAGGGAGAGAGGGGGGGAAGGGAGAGAGGGGGGGAGAGAGGGGAGAGGGGGGGAAGGGAGAGAGGGGGGGGAAGGGGTGGGGAGGGAGCAGATCTTCCACAGTACAATACAGTGCACCCGAGCAATACAGCCCTAAAGCCATCGATACCACCCTGGGTGGGGACATCAACTAATATTAAAGTGCAAAGTACATGACAGTGAGCACAAACAAGTGATGCATCCGCACGGGAGGAAGGCTGAGGGCAGCTGGTGACCGTGATAGAGCAAAGAAGGGTCCTGGCAGCAGGGGGATAACCCCAGCGGCCGTGGCAGTCCGCCGCACGGTCTCCGTCAGTCACCAACTAGGGGACAGCAGACACGGAGATCCACCCCAGGACCCCAGCGTCCGCTGCTCCCGGCGGGATCCTCAATGATTCCAGAGTACCTGAGGGTCAATGGGCATACAGAGCCAAGTGTGAGACAACTATAGGTGGCAGATGCGGACCTGCACCCCCTATTCCGTGGCTAGCGCCATAAACTGCCGGGATTGATCAGCACAAGTGGAGGGGGGTCAGTGCTTCTGGAAACAAAAAGGGGGGAGAATGGGGGGGGGAGAGGAAGAGAGGAGGGGGATCCCCTGAGGGAATCAGCACAGGGCCAAAACACAACTCACGGCTGTAGGAGTCCCCTTCTGCACACTTCAGGGTTCTGGTAAAGCCAGCTCAGGACCAGCAGGCCGGGACCCCGAGAGTCCTCGTGAGCGCCGCTGCCCCGAGAAGCGGGGCCTCGAGGAGCTGCCGCCTGATGGACGAACATCTCGATCTGGAAGTCTTGCCAGCCAGTTCGGGAGATCAAGCGGTGGCATGTCGACAAACCGGCACAAAGCTGGCAGATCTTCATGTCTGCGAAGAGTAAAGGAGGCGCCATTACGCCGCACGTTGAGCTGAAGGGGAAATCCCCATCTGTAGATGGCATCCTGAGATCTAAGCCGCTCCAGGAGAGGCTTTAGCATAGCCCTGCGGGTCAGCGTGCCCCTGGAGATGTCCGGGAAGATGGTGACCTGTGCCCCATCAAAGTCCACTGGGCCCTTCAACCACGCTGCCCTTAAGATCTGTTCCTTCACCGTGAAGCGGTGTAAACGGCAGATGACATCCCGCGGTCTGGCGGTATCTTGTGAGCGGGGGCCCAGGGCACGATGCAGGCGATCGAAGATGAATTCCACAGGGGGGTCTTGCGGCACAATGGTGGACAAGATGGCTTGAACTGTGGCCAAAAGGTCTTCACGGCCAGTCGCCTCGGGAATGCCCCGGAGCCGCAGGTTATTACGGCGGCTCCGGTTCTCCATGTCCTCGAGACGCAGCTGCTGTTCCGCCAAAGCATCCGCGTGGGAGGCCTGGTCCTGCTCCAGACGGGCCACCCGGGATTGTAGATCTTCTATGACCGTTTCCCCAGCTGTCACCCGGGCAGTCACCAACGATACATCAGCTGTGATCGCCGCGAAGTCCCGGCGATGCTGCTCCGTCACTTGAGCCACCATGGCCTCCATATCTTGTTTGGTAGGGAGGGAGCGGAGCAAAGCCCAAATGTCCCGTTCCTCCACCGGGTCCGACATCAAGGAGGGCAGCGGGGATTGCAGAGAGCCCTGGGACATTGCCGCTGGTGTGGAGGGTCGGGTGGATGCAGCCGCCAATAGCGGGGATACGGCGGCCGATGCAAGACCGCGGCTCGGGCCTACCACTGGGGACCGCGACCCTTGCGCCGGGGATTCCTGAAAGAAGTTGCGGATGGGAGCTGAGGAGGAAGCCCTTGAAGCAGTCTTCGTCTTGCGGCGTTTGTAGGTGCTCATGTCAGCCTGGATAGCTAATAACAACCGGTCAGGGAGGCTAGGGAGCGGGAGCACCAGGAGAAGACGTCCTCACACCGCCATGACCTAGCCACCATCATTTGTGATTTTTATGCGATTCTGCACGCTACTATTTGTGATTGTGTGTGTGTGTTTTATTCAGCTCTAGTAGTAGCGCCGATTCAATTCCCCTACCTTAAGAAGTCGGATGTAGTGGATTCTTTAACCGTCTTATCCCTGCAAGCCATTGCCTACTGTATTGGTATGTTTTATTAACCTTTTGCATGGTACTTTTTTATTTTTTACAGGGACTTTTGTTTTAAAGTGTAAAGCTTGATTTAAAAAAAACAAAAAACAACATACATTTTATACTTACCTGCTCTGTACAATGGTTTTGCACAGTGCAGCCCTGATCCTCCTCTTTTGGGGTCCCTCGACACTGCTTCTGGCTCCTCCCCCTGCTGAGTGCCCCCATAGACAGCTGCTTCCCATGGGGGCACTTGTGCGTGCTTGATCCCGAGCTGGGCTGTTTGCATCAATTCAGACACACAGCCCGCTTCAGCCTCGCCCTCTGCTCTTACAGTGGGTACGGAAAGTATTCAGACCCCCTTAAATTTTTCACTCTTTGTTATATTGCAGCCATTTGCTAAAATCATTTAGGTTCATTCTTCTTCCTCATGAATGTACACATAGCACCCCATACTGACAGAAAAACACAGAATTGTTGACATTGTTGCAGATTTATTAAAAAAGAAAAACTGAAATATCACATGGTCCTAAGTATTCAGACCCTTTGCTGTGACACTCATATATTTAACTCAGGTACTTTCCATTTCTTCTGATCATCCTTGAGATGGTTCTTCACCTTCATTTGAGTCCAGCTGTGTTTGATTATACTGATTGGACTTAATTAGGAAAGCCACACACCTGTCTATATAAGACCTTCCAGATCACAATGCATGTCAGAGCAAATGAGAATCATGAGGTCAAAGGAACTGCCTGAAGAGCTCAGAGACAGAATTGTGGCAAGGCACAGATCTGGCCAAGGTTACAAAAAGATTTCTGCTGCACTTAAGGTTCCTAAGAGCACACTGGCCTCCATAATCCTCAAATGGAAGACGTTTGGGACGACCAGAACCCTTCCTAGAGCTGGCCGTCCGGCCAAACTGAGCTATCGGGGGAGAAGAGCCTTGGTGAGAGAGGTAAAGAAGAACCCAAAGATCACTGTGGCTGAGCTCCAGAGATGCAGTCAGGAGATGGGAGAAAGTTGTAGAAAGTCAACCATCACTGCAGCCCTCCACCAGTCGGGGCTTTATGGCAGAGTGGCCCGACGGAAGCCTCTCCTCAGTGTAAGACACATGAAAGCCCGCATGGAGTTTGCTAAAAAACACCTGAAGGACTCCAAGATGGTGAGAAATAAGATTCTCTGGTCTGATGAGACCAAAATAGAACTTTTTGGCCTTAATTCTAAGCGGTATGTGTGGAGAAATGCAGGCACTGCTCATCACCTGTCCAATACAGTCCCAACAGTGAAGCATGGTGGTGGCAGCATCATGCTGTGGGGGTGTTTTTCAGCTGCAGGGACAGGACGACTGGTTGCAATCGAGGGAAAGATGAATGTGGCCAAGTACAGGGATATCCTGGACAAAAACCTTCTCCAGAGTGCTCTGGACCTCAGACTGGGCCGAAGGTTTTCCTTGCAACAAGACAATGACCCTAAGCACACAGCTAAAATAACGAAGGAGTGGCTTCACAACAACTCCGTGACTGTTCTTGAATGGCCCAGCCAGAGCCCTGACTTAAACCCAATTGAGCATCTCTGGAGAGACCTAAAAATGGCTGTCCACCAACGTTTACCATCCAACCTGACAGAACTGGAGAGGATCTGCAAGGAGGAATGGCAGAGGATCCCCAAATCCAGGTGTGAAAGACTTGTTGCATCTTTCCCAAAAAGACTCCTGGCTGTATTAGATCAAAAGGGGGCTTCTACTAAATACTGAGCAAAGGGTCTGAATACTTAGGACCATGTGATATTTCAGTTTTTCTTTTTTAATAAATCTGCAACAATGTCAACAATTCTGTGTTTTTCTGTCAGTATGGGGTGCTATGTGTACATTCATGAGGAAGAAGAATGAACCTAAATGATTTTAGCAAATGGCTGCAATATAACAAAGAGTGAAAAATTTAAGGGGGTCTGAATACTTTCCGTATCCACTGTAGGTTTTGACTGACAGCAGAAGGAGCCAATGGCGCCCACTGCCCTCAGCCAAGCCTTTGAGAACTGGGAGAGGGGAAAGGAACTGCTGCAGACATGCACAGCGATGGATCGGGATCAGGGTGAGTATTCAGGCAGGGGCGGGGGGGTGTAGGGGCGCAATGCATTAAGGCAGAAAATGCATTAAGGTATAAAACCTTTTACCTTCAGAACCACTTTAAGGATTGTGATGAATGGAAGATGATATTTAACATTGCAGAAGGCAGATATGAATATTTGGCTGGTACAATGCCTGCTGTCTTTCAAAGTCTTGGGAACAATATCTTCTGAGATTGCTGTACATCTGTTACATCTGTACCAGCACTTGAATAACATTCTGGTTCTTTTCTCATCTAAAAACTTGTTGGGTTAAATAGGATTCCAAAATGTGTTCTCCTAGGTGTTCTCCTGGCACATATTGTAGAACATTTATGATCATATATTTCTATGGACAGTAATTTATAACAGATGTTTCACATTATAAGCATTGTGCCCAGGGTTATTGTGGATCACTTCTCAAAGATGATGCAATTTGTGCCCATGAAGGGTCTCCTTTCAAGGGTCTTTTCATTTCCACGGTCTTTATTCCCATTTTTTCCCGACAGACAGGTGCAGTTTTACTTTCTGCTGTATGAGAATAATTTGTTCTTTCACACAAATTAGACACCTCCTCAGCAGCATACCAAACCCAGTCTAATAGACTGATGGAGTAGATAAACATAAATGTAGAATGCTGACAGCTGCATTTTTAAAATATGCAACAAGCTGCTGAAAAAAAGGAGCAAGAAAGATGAACGATTGGGTGGGGACTGAACTGCCTTATTACATGCCCAGTTCCTGGCAAAGATTAGAAAAATTATTCTTACAGAGGAATTCCTGTAAATAAATTATTACACCTCTTATCTCAGGTGGTTGCACACCTTTATCACCTCCCACAAATACTGAAGAACAGACTAGACAAGATGACATATGGTTTTTATTAAATATGGATAATGCAAAAGGTAAAGCAGATTTGCAAGTATGCATTCATGATCAATTGTATACTTGAAATTTCAGGGTGCTTGCATTTAAAAAAGGACTTAAAGAGGAACTGCAATCTGCTCACATAATTTGTAACAAAAACATTTTTGCCATTCTGAGGCTTTCCTCTAACCACTTTGCATATTATTTTATATATACCGTCATTCTGTACTTGCCAAATATGCTGCAGAAATCTCTCTCCAGTAAGTCTGGCTGCAGCCATTTTAACCGTGGGCAGCTGAAGCTGCTGCCTGTTCACATCCTGGATTTAAACAGACACACAGAGGCACACAGACACACACACAAACACACATATACATGTAAAGTAGTGAGTGTATAGCATGTATAACAGTGTAAATTTGCTATCCCCTCAAAAAAACTCAACACACAGCCATTAATGTCTAAACCGCTGGCAACAAAAGTGAGTACACCCTAAGTGAAAATGTCCAAATTGGGCCCAATTAGCCATTTTCCCTCCCCAGTGTCATGTGACTCATTGATATTACAAGGTCTCAGGTGTGAATGGGGAGCAGGTGTGTTAAATTTGGTGTTATCGCTCTCACTTTCTCATACTGGTCACTGGAAGTTTAACATGGCACCTCATGCAAAGAACTCTCTGAGGATCTGAATAAAAGAACTGTTGCTCTACATAAAAATGGCCTAGGCTATAAGAAGATTGGCAAGACCCTGAAACTGAGCTGCAGCACAGTGACCAAGACCATACGGCCGTTTAACAGGATAGCTTCCACTCAGAACAAGCCTCGCCATGGTCAATGAAAGAAGTTGAGTGCACATGCACAGCGTCATATCCAGAGGTTGTCTTTGGGAAATAGACATATGAGTGCTGCCAGCATTGCTGCAGAGGTTGAATAGGTGGGGGATCAGCCTGTCAGTGCTCAGACCATACCCCACACACTGCATCAAGTTGGTCTGCATGGCTGTTGTCCCAGAAGGAATCTTCTTCTAAAGATAATGCACAAGAAAGCCCACAAACAGTTTGCTGAAGACAAGCAGACTAAGGACATGGATTACTGGAACCATGTGCTGTGGTCTGATGAGACCAAGATAAACTTATTTGGTTCAGATGGTGTCAAGCATGTGTGGTGGTAACCAGGTGAGGAGTACAAAGACAAGTGTGTCTTGACTACAGTCAAGCATGGTGGTGGGAGTGTCATGGTCTGGGGCTGCAGGAGTACTGCTGGCACTGGGGAACTACAGTTCATTGAGGGAATCATTAATGTCAACATGTACTGTGACATACCAAAGCAGAGCATGATCCCCCCCCCCCTCGGAGACTGGGCCGCAGGGCAGTATTCTAACATGATAACGACCCCAAACACACCTCCAAGCCACCTCCCCCACTGCCTTGCTAAAGAAGCTGAGGGTAAAGGTTATGGACTGGCCAAGCATGTCTCCAGACCTAAACCCTATTGACCATCTATGGGGCATCCTCAAATGGAAGGTTGAGGAGTGCAAGGTCTCTAACATCCACCAGCTCAGTGATGTCATCATGGAGGAGTGGAAGAGGACTCCAGTGACAACCTGTGAAGCTCTGGTAAACTCCATGCCCAAGAGGGTTAAGGCAGTGCTGGAAAATAAGGGTGGCCACACAAAATATTGACACTTTGGGCCCAATTTGGACATATCCCCTTAGGGGTGTACTCACTTTTGTTGCCAGCGGTTTAGACAATAATGGCTGTGTTTTGAGTTATTTTGAGGGGACAGCAAATTTACACTGTTAAACCAGCTGTACACTCACTACTTTACATTGTAGCAAAGTATCATTTCTTCAGTGTTGTTACATAAAAAGATATAATAAAATATTTACAAAAATGTGAGGGGTGTACTCTCTTTTGTGAGATACTGTACACAGACACATATACAGTATACAGACACACACACACATATATATATATATATATATATATATCCCTCCCTTGTTAACAAACTCTCATGAGAGTAATGCCTCGTACACACGCAACGATTATCGGCCGACCGATCGGCCGCCTTTTGTCCAGTGTTGCTGTGTTGTTTGAAATGTGCTCTAGACTGCACACGAATATTTGCCCAGTCTTGCTCATCAGATTTTTGTCTGCCGAAATCTGTACTGACCGACGGAAAATCGGCTGTTCTGTTGACGGCCAACAAAAATTTTATAGCCTGCACACCAGATTTTGTTCGCCCGAAAAGTCGGAGTCGGTTGTCGAAAGCATCATGCTAACAAGCCGAAAATCGGCCGATCGGACGTTGGCCGAAAATTCACGGCCAACTATCGATGCGTGTGTACGAGGCATTAGAGAGAGCTGTGCATGATGTCATTAGCCTAGGCTTTTTTACCAGACAAGAAAGAGGAAGTGAGCTGTATAAGGTATTTATTGGCAGAAACAAAATTTTTACTATCCAAAGTTAAAACAAAAAGGGCTGAAGATTTAACCACTTAAGCCCCGGAAGATTTTACCCCCTTCCTATCCAGGCCCTATTTTGAGATTCGGCACTGCGTGACTTTAACGGACAATTGCGCGGTCGTGCGACGCTGTACCCAAATAAAATTGACGTCCTTTCTTTCCCACAAACAGAGCTTTCTTTTGGTGGTATTTGATCACCTGTGCGATTTTTACTTTTTGCGCTATAAACAAAAAAAGAGCGTACATTTTGAAAAAATAAAATTTTTCACATTTTTTATATGAAATTCCCCAAAAAAAAAGAAAAATCCAAATTTTTTAACATTTTTGGCCAATTTGTTTTCTGCTACATATGTTTGGTAAAAAAAATTGCAATAAGCGTATTTTGATTGGTTTGCACAAAAGTTATTGCGTTTACTAACTAAGGGAATGATTTCTGTCATTTTTGGTGTTTTTTTTTTTAACGAGTAATGGCGGCGATCTGCGATTTTTTTGCGGGACTGCGACTTTGCGGCGGACAGATTGGACCCTTGACTGACATTTTTGACACTTTTGGGGGTACCAGTGACATTACTACAGTAATCAGTGCTATACATATGCACTGTTACTGTAAAAATGAAACTGGCAGGGAAGGGGTTAACTTTATTGGTGATGCAGGGGTTAAGTGTGTCCCTAGGGACGTGCTTCTAACTGTAAAGGGGTGTGGCTAGTGATGTAGCCACAGAGACATACGATCCTATATAGCAGGATCGTATGATCTCTGCAGTTAGATCAGGGAGAATGACAGGCAGCTTTGTTTACATTAGCCGCCTGCCTTTCTCCCTCTCCACGGGGAGATCGCAAGTGACCGGCGGACATCGGGTCCGCCGGTCACACGTGTGGACTTCTTAGGGAACGAGCGGGGGTGGGAGCGTGCCCCCTACAGGCTCACAGGCTAGCGACGTAGTCACTTTGCCTGTACGGGGCTGACCGTAAATAGTCGTGCGGTGGTCGGCAAGCGGTTAATAGATGGAAAGATAACAAACATGACTGAAAAGCTGATGACTGTGTAGAACAGTTGGTATAAAGAACATCCCTAGGTTGCCATATTGAATTGAATTTTACATAAAATGACTGTGCTGCACAATATGGCATGTGTCAAATTTGTATATGATATATACGATATGTGCATGTGTGTATATATATATATATATATATATATATATATATATATATATATATATATATACTGTATATATATCTATTTTTTTTTTTCCCATGAGTTAACCTTTAAGAAAACAATATTGAGAGACTCACACTTACCGTCTGCTGGCAGAATTTTAGTACTGTAGCAGTTCAGCACACTGATATAAGTAAAAGTTTCACTTTGTGTTTGGGAAGCTACATTTACTACCCTTATCTGATTATATGATTTTGGTTTTAATGTGACTTTTCTGTTGCTTATCTCCTGCCCCTAAACTTGTTATGTTTCCTTTGGACTGTCTGGCTACTCTTGGTTATTATGTAACTCAACCTTTTGCCTTGGTGCTCCACCAGGGGTACTGTGAATAGTCTTCTGTCACCTACTATCCTGTGGTCCACAGTCTAAGTTGACATGCAGTTGACTGGTTGACTTTCTTGCAGAAGATGAAAACTGCTGCTGGTGATGATTGCTAGAGAATCCTACCACAGGAGAGTTGATGAATGAAATACCGGAGTTCTGCTTTGATTCTAAACATATGCAACCCTAACCCTTTCTCCCATTCGACTGTGAGTAATAAAACCCTTTTTGTTTTACCTAAAAATGACTGGTGTCCACCTTTCAACATGCCTAAGAGATTTACCCCTGAGGTGAAATGTCAGCCTACCCTATCTCTGGGGGTACTACCATGCTTCTGGGGGTTAGGGGGGTGATACAAAATGGAATTTCCAAAATTATGTTCTAAATTAGTCCAAACTACAGCAAGTACACTGCTCTGGAGCCATGATGTCTTGCTGTTTTTCTCTACAACTTATTTGGAAAACTAGGCCACAATTTTCCTTGTAAACCAGTCACCAAGTTTTACAGGGACTGCTCTCATTATTTCCTAAATGCTGACCCTATCAAACTAGTCTTGCAGTATAAGAAAATGTAAATTTTAGCTATATATATATATATATATAAAAGACTCACAGACACAAAAAAATAAAATAAAACCGCTACTCTTGTACCAGCACCCTAGGTATTCAACTAATTAACCACATCTGGATTGGAAGGATTTGCTCCCTTAATGACCAGGCCATTTTTTGAGATTCGGCACTGCATTAATTTAACAGACAATTGCGTGGTCATTCGACACTGTACTTACATAAAATTTATGTCCTTTTTTCCCACTAACAGAGCTTTTTTTTGGTGGTAATTGATTACTCGTGCGATTTAAGTTGTTTGCGCTATAAACAAAAAAAGAGCGACAGTTCTGAAAAAAAAAAAAACAATATTTTTTACTTTCTGCTATATACCATTCCCCCCACTGACTATTTTAGAATTTGCCATTTTCTAACCTTTGGGAATATATTCCAGGAGGTTAGCCCCCCAGGAGCGCTACCGCGAACCGCAGTACAGGTACAGCGATTCACGCAGCCGAGCCAGCCTGCCGCAGTATATATGCGGCGGGCGGTCGGCAAGTGGTTAAACACGGGATATGTTCCCAGCATGTGTACTAAAAAAAGATAATATATTCCCGGAGGTTAGAAAATGGCAAATTCTAAAATAGTCAGTGGCTAACACTGTAAGCACGGGCAGGGCTGCCTTCTCACAATGGACGGGGAATCCAACAACTGCAAGAGAAGAGGGGAAGGAAAACAAAATGCACTCACAAAGTGTATGGGGGTGATAGGCAAAGGGCAGTGGAGAATGTGCTGTCCAGGAATCACCCCCTTTAAAATAATCACATTTTGCTGCTTTGCAGCCTGAAATGAAGACAGGCACAGTTTTTTTTCTTTCAGCTGTATTTACTTAGTGCAACTTATAACATCCAAGTGAAAGATACATCAACATGTCAGAAAAAACAAAACAATAAAAACCAGAATCACTGAGTTGAAAAGGGTTCATCCCTCTTATGTCAGTTTTTTGTTGGACTGCCTTTTGCTTTAATAACAGCCTTTAGTCTGTTGGGATATGTCTCTACTAAATTTTAACATATAGACTTTGCAATAGTTGTCCACTCTTCTTTTCAGAACTCCTTAAATTCAGTTAAATTTTATGGTGATGGTTTGTGGACTGCAGTCATTTCACAGATTTTCAATGAGGTTTAGGTCTAGGCCCTGACAGGGCCATGCAAGAACATTTACCTCTCCTTCAACCACTGTGTGGTAATTTTTTGCTGTGTGCTTTGGGTCATTGTCATGTTAGAAGGTAAACCTTCTTCCTATTGACAACTTTTTTTTTCTAAAATAATTTGATGGTATTTTGCCCTGTTCATTTTTCTTCTATCCTGACAAGTGCTCCAGTCCCTGCTGCAGAGAAACACCCCCATACCAGGATATTACCATCTCCATGCTGTACAGTAGGAATGTAAAAGAAAAGGGATAGGGTGTTTTTTTAAGATCCCCGGCCCCTTTTCTCATGGGACTGCAGCAGCTAGTGGGGTTTCAAGGCTCCCCTAAGAATAAGTTCACACAGAAATGATGGGGTACCTTGTGACTAGACTACTGTGTGGGGGAGCCCTTGAAATCCATAGTCACATGGGTTGGAATATTCTAGAAGGCTTGGGGAGCCCTATAAGCATGGGGTGCTGACAGGGCTTATCTGCCAGTCACCTCAGGAAGTGTTGAGCGGCGGAGCTCTGCAGAAGAGCTATAATACTGGCTTTCCACCGCTAACTCCTGAGGCGACATGAAGACTTTACTTCAGCAGCTGTTGGAACGAGTGGAGGCAGAAGGAGGAGATGCCTAGATTCAGAAGTGCCTCGCCTTTCCGAATGGGCTGGAGGCTCAGCAGACTAAATAAACGGCGACGGACTGGGAAGAGGCAACGGACTTGAAGAGGAGGCCAGCACAGAAAGCATCTCCCAGGTGAAGACGACTTCCTTCCAGTTCCAGATGGGCGAGTTCACGAGGCAGTGGAAGGAGTTGGTGACGTCGGAAGGCGGATAAGGAGGAGAGGAAAGTCCCGGTGGCCGTACAGTCCCCCAGCCATTGGATGAAGAGGCCCGCCTTGCCGGAGGCGCAGCAGACAGAGAGCGACATCCCTGAAGACGTGGCCCAGAAGAGGTGGGGTCAGAGCTGGGTAGAGGCGGAGAAAGGAAGCCACTAGGCAACCACATATGCCAGAGTCAGGGTCAATGGCAAGCGGCTCCTGCGGTGCATTTACAGGCAGAGAGGAGAGTCCATTAGCTGCTTCAGCAGTATCTGGTGAGTTAATTAATGCTTTAGTTCTGAATAATCTGTCCACATCTATATCTCAACTAGTGTCCTCTTTATCAACTATGCAAGGTTTGTCAGTTAAGATGTTTTTAGTGCAGGGGTATTGAATTCAAATTCATGAAGGCCCAGTCAGTAAAATTTTCTTCCAGCCGACGTCCGAATCATATGTTTGACTTTCAATGGCACCTCTTCACAATGGCAAAAATGGCACATTTTTGCGAGTGTCACACCACATGGTGCCACAGTACCAAGCATGCAGCTTGGTACGGCGCAAAAAAAAAAAAAAGTGTCAGGGACTTATTTTTTCTGCATATCTGCTTATAAGGCAGTCCATTGAAATATATGGAACCTAGCCCCAGATCCTTCATATCACAATCCTTTTTATTACATCAGTGTTCTCAGTCCCCATGCACATCATCCCCCCTTCACATTAGAGTCCTCAGCCCACCTTCAATTTTTGTCTGCAGCCCCCCCTTTTATCCCCCACTACTTCAAATTGCAGTTTCCAGCCCTCTTCATATCACCCCCTTTCACATTCCTGTCCTCACCCCCTTTATAGTACTCCTCCTTCACATTGCAGTCCCCAGTCCTACTTCACATTCCTGTCCTCACCCCCTTTATAACACCCCCTTTCACATAACTGTCATCACCCCCTTTATAGCACCCCCTTCACATAACTGTATCCCCCCTCTTTATAGCACCCCCTTCACATAACTGTCCTCACCCATTTTATAGCACCCCTCTTCACACTGCAGTCTCCAGCCCCCCCTTAACATTCCTATCCTTACTCCCTTTAAAACAGACCCCTGATATTTCTATGCTCACCCCCTTTTTTAGAACCCCTCATTCACACTGCAGTCCCCAGCCCCCTTTCACATTTCTGTCCCCACCCCCTTTGTAGAACCCCCATCCCCCTTCATATCACTCCCTTCGCATTCCTGCCCTGCCTCTTTTATATCACCCCTCCTCCTTCATATTACAGTTTCTGATCCTTTCCCCCTTTACATCAGCTTCCTCCGTCCTTCATAACAATAACAGTGCCCTCTTCCATATCCTACCTTACACAGGGCACAGCAGCTGACATCAGAGGCATAGCATGGTAGGAGGCAAAGCAGCTGACATCGGAAGTGCAGCAAAGGGATGGACAGAGGGTAGGAACTGCTCCAGTTAATTGATTGGTTGCTAGAATGCAGGGTGGTTCTAGCAACCAATGAGTTAACTGGGCCAGCCCCCGCCCTCCGTGCATTGCTGTGCTGCTCTTATGATGTCAGCTCTGTAAAGACAACAGAGCTAGCGGGCAGCAGCGGCTGAGGGAAAAAAAGCAGATCCTAAATGGCATGAACGCAGCGGGGCCGGACAGAACATTGACTTGGTCTGGACTTGGCCCACAGTCTGCCTTTTAGTGATGCCTGTTCTAGTGTATGGGCAGTACCATAACAGCAAAACAATGCTTTTCCTAGAGCTGCAACTATTACAGTTTCATATTCTTCTCAAATAGATAGAAGTAATGCTAATATGTATGGTGTGCCAGAAATTTGTATGAAAGAAAGCATGCCTTGCACTCCATCGTCATTAGGTTTTCATTTATCAGCTATAGTTAAGGAAAAGATATGGAATGAAGAACGTATTGATTTATTATCATTACTTCCATCTAGCAAGGAATTTCTCAGACAGCACAAAGACAAAAATGAGGATGATAGAAGAATAACTGGCTTCAGGCTTTTTGTATTTATTCAAGTATCATCTGTGAAAAATTCCCAGAGCACAGCACTGGTTTATTTCATCATATTGATATAGTTCTGGAAGCGTACAAAAATTTTGGAGGTTTAGGTTGGTTTATTTATGATGAGTCGTTTAGACAAAAATTGGCTTTGCACAAAATCCTGATTTGGGGAAACAATGATATTGGGTTATGGTTAAATCTTTTACTACCCCAAAAAACTCCAATGGTACGTCAACAAGATTTTTAAGTCAATAGTAACTCTGCATCATATAAAAAAGGCATCTGTTCTGGTTTTAATGATGCCCAATGTAAATGGGCTTCAAATTGCTGTTATAGACATGAGTGTGCATTCTGTTCTGGCCCACATCCGGTCATGAAGTGCTTTAAGAAAATATTTTCTTCTATGCAATCTCAGAATAAAGAATCCTTTCTTAAAGGTTGCATCACCGGTGATCCTGTCAAACATCCTGCCATGGCTGCGCAGGAATCCTAATCAGCAGACAGCACTCATGCTCTATAATGGTTTTAATGAAAGTTTTGAGTTTAAGGTTACTTCGTTTACAGGAACAGGTTGTGAAATGGTAAAAAAAATGTAAAATCAGTTGAAGTATTAGCAGCTATAGTGAGGGAAAAATATACAAAGAATTAACTGAGCAACGAATTGCAGGTCCTTTCAAAAACCCACCTTTTTCAGATTTTCGGATATTACCTTTAGGTATTTTACCCAATAAAGAACCAAATCAATTTTGAGTGATTCATCATCTATCCTATCCAGTGGGCAAGTCACTTAATGATCAAATTCCAGAAGAGACATGTTTGATTGAATATGCATCATTTGTGGATGTTCTAATATTACTTAAAAAGCTTGGTCCAAATTCTTTATTATCAAAATCAGATGTGAAATCTGCATTTAGAATTGTGCCTATTCATCCGATACTATTTCGACAAATGTTTACCAATGGGGTGTTCCCATTCTTGTAACTACTTTGTGGCTTTTTCCACTTTTGTGGAATGGGTAGTTAAATATATTTCTGGATCCCCATACGTATTACATATTTTTTATTTCTAGGCCCTCCTGGTTCAGTGGATTACCTAAATTTGTCGCAGCTATTTTATGATACTTGTGAAAAATTTGGGATTCCGCTTGCAAAAGAAAAAAACAGGTTTACCAATCACTTATTTCGAATTTTTAGGAATCACAATAGATGCATCTCTTATGGAATTCCGCCTGCCCAAAGAAAAATTTGAAAAAAATTCATGTCTGTTAATAGATTTAATTCATAAAAAGAAAGTATTATTAAAGGAAATACAGAATTTATTAGCCTTTGCCATCGGGGTTCTCCCTGTGGGTAGAATTTTTTTCAAGAAGACTATATTCTTCAATGGTTTAAAGAACCCTTATTCACATGTTGGCATATCTCATGATATGCGGGAAGACATCAGTATGGATTAAATTTTTAGCACGCTTCAGTGGCAGAACTTTATTGCAGCATGAATTTATTTCAGATAAAGAATTTTGCTTATTTACTGATTCTGCAGGTTCTGTTGGTTTTGCTGCAACATGGAGAAATCACTGGTGTGCTGAAAAATGGCCGAAAATCAGGGTTGGTTAAAAAATAGTGTTTTATTAAAGCTTTTTCTGATTGTAGTAGCGATAGAAATTTGGGGTAAATATCTCAGTAACCACCGCCTTATTAGTAAGGATAATAAAGGAGTTATGTATTCAATCAATTGTTTATCATCCAACTCTCCACCAGTTACAACATTGTTACGTTATGTGGTATCTAAATGTCTAACTTTAAATATTTGGTTGAAGGCAAAATACATTCTAGGGAAAGTTAATATAGTAGCAGATGCTCTCTCTCAGTTGCAGATGACCATTTTTTTTTTTGAGCTTCTACCGGATGCAGACACAGTTGGTACAGTATGCCCACAGCATCTTTAAATAAAAAATAATTTAATATATGAAAATATAAAGAAATCTTTGGTGCCTGCAATGTGGCTGATTTATTCGTTGGCCTGGTTTTCATGGATAGCTTTTCTTAACAAAAACCATATGCCTTGGTTATCTTTTGATGAGAATGTAGTGCTTTCATTTCTCAGTTCATTATTAGAAAGAAAGTATTCATGGTCACAGATCAACAAAATATTTTGTGGAGTTTCTTTTTTCCTCAAATTACATGGCTTCTCTTCTATATTTAGTTTCTTTTCAGTGCAACTGGCAATGAACGGTTATAACAATGCTACATTTTCAGTAGGTAATAGACATCCCATTACTCCTCAGATGCTAGAAAAGCTTTGCATAGGAACTAAGGGTATATGTTTTTTTTTCATTTGAGGCTTGTCTGTTCAAAGTAGCATTTTCCATATGTTTTTTTTTGAGGCCCTTCGTTTTTCTGAACTAGTACCATGAAATAAAAAGTGTAATAGTGGCATTCTTTTCAAAGCAGTGGTAGCTAATACTCATTCTGATAAGATTTACTTACAACGTTCTAAAACTGACCAAATAGATAAAGATTCCTGGATTAATTTATTTACATGTAATAATCCAATAAGTTGTCCGGTGAGGCTTTAAAAACAGTATCTCAGTATTAGCCCTTTAGGTGGGGATTTATTATTTATACATGAAAAATAGTTTACCACTGAGGAGATTTAAGTTCATTAGAGTGCTTAACAAATGTTTGAAGAAATTCCCAATTTCATGTCATTCATTCAGGATTGGAGCAGCGACTAAAGCTGCAAAGCTGGGGTTAGATAAGGATAAGATTAGGAAGATAGGTAAATGGAAATCAAATCCCTTTTATCACCCAAGTGCTCACTTCAATGGGAATAACAGGCGTGCTGCTCTCCTCAGGTGGAGAACTCCAATCAGAAGTGCATACAAAAGAGAGAAAAGGAGGCACAAACACCTGGTGCATTACCCTTGGACACCTTAAAACTTTTATTAAAAAGCCAAAAACATACTCACAGACATGAAGAACATATATCCCATTGAATAAGTCCACCACATGTGGAGGTAGTTGTCACTATTGCAGGACTTCTGACGCAATTCGGGAGGCACGCTCTGTAACAGATCCCCAATACTTGGACCAAATATTTCTGTCTTAAGTCCCCAGAATCTCACGTGATGCAGTGACCTGGCCCCTCAATTCCCCCCAAACATTAGCCAAAGCTCAATGAAGGATAAAACAAATGACACTTTATTCACCAACTCACTTTCAATATATATCCAGTAATTAACATACCTGGCCATCTGGACAGACACAGGTGAATGAGACTGCAACATTATCATAATTAATTCAACACACAACACGCCCAAAACATAGCCGAATACACATTCCTAGAAGTGTGAACACACTTAACCTCTAAACAGATGAAAGCAGGAGACATAGGCTCTCAGACAGCCCGTCTCCAATTTCAACACACCTTATTAGAACTGTCAATACACATCCCCCCAGTATACCAAAGCTGAGTCTTATGTCATTAGCATCTGTTTAGTGTCTCTTGTAACAGGCAGCTTTAGGCCTGTAAAATTGATCCCAGTCTGAGTCCATATCTTGGGGGTGACATGGATTTGAGTCCAAAGCACCACTACTTCCATGGTCCCCCAGCACATACCCCCACACAGGTTATATGTCCGAGTAGCTGGTTTTGTCACATTGCTCTCCCTACAAGCCAGGGCCATAGTCCGTGGGCAGGAGGCTGGCCTCCACACTCTTTCAGTTACCCGTGACGAACGTCCCAGCAAATGGGCGTTCGTCACACGCTCCCTTCCTCAGAGCTAGTCCATCTTTCAGCAAGGTTAGATTTATACGGGACGTGCCATGGGAGCCGACACCGCCTCTCCTCCGACCCACGGAAGAGGGGAGGTGGGGGTGGGAGGAGAGGCGGGTGTCGGCTCCCATGGCATGTCCAGTATAAATCTAACCTTGCTGAAAGATGTACTAGCTCTGAGGAAGGGAGCCTGTCTCCCGAAACGCATCAGAGGTCCAGCGATAGGGACAACTACCTCCACATGTGGTGGACTCATTCAATGCAATATATGTTCTTCGTGTCTGTGAGTATGTTTTTGGCTTTTTAATAAAAGTTTTAAGGTGCCCAAGGGTAATGCACCAGGTGTTTGAGCCTCCTTTTCTCTCTTTTAGATGGAAATCAAATGCCTATGCTTCATATATCAGACCTAACTTGTCTTTTTGAATTTCAGGAAAAAATAAAAAAGTATATAGATCATCGGACACTCCTTTGAGTTTTGGGCCCATAAGAGAGCAATGGAAAGTGTTCACGGAGAAAATTTGGATTTGAATCCGAAATTTTTTAAATTTATTGGTTTGGTAGCCAAGGAATGGTTTGGGGAGAGTTGTTGTTAGTG
Organism: Pelophylax lessonae; assembly: GCF_965119305.1. Lineage (NCBI taxonomy): Eukaryota > Metazoa > Chordata > Amphibia > Anura > Ranidae > Pelophylax > Pelophylax lessonae. Next base: position 412,480,354 of record NC_138768.1, read on the forward strand.
TTGGGTAGATTGGCTAATGGATGGTCGCTGCCAGATGTGTTGATAATACATCTGGGTGGAAATGATATAGGTAGACAAAAAATGTTGAATCTAGTATTCCATATTGGTACTACAATTCAAAGATTTAAGGCTTTAATCCCCTAACACTGACATTATATTCTTGGAAATAATTCCTCATTTAGTTTGGTTACAATCTGATGTTTTTTCAGTATTTGAAAAGATTAGGAAGCGTATCAATAGAGTGGAATGGAGTGTTTTTATTTAATTAGCGGTCTGGAAATTAGCTGCTTGCAGTCCCATGTAAAAGAAAAGGGATAGGGGGTTTCAAGATCCCCCGACGCCTTTTCTCATGGGACTGTAGTAGCTAAGGGGTTTCAAGGCTCCCCTAAGAATAAGGTCACACAGAGGTTATGGGGTACCTTTTGACTGCTGTGTGGGGGAGCCTCAAAACCCATAGTCACATGGGTTGGAATATTCTAGAAGCCTTGGGAGCCGTAGAAAAGAGGGGTGCTGACATGGCTTATCTGTCAGTTGCCTCAGGAAGTCCTCAGCGGCGGAGCTCCCCTCCCTCCCTCCCTGTATTGTCCCCGCCTATTTATGTGCTTGGATCACTTTTTCTATATGAAAGAGGACAAGTTATTACTAAATTTATGGCTGGTTTAATACAATTTAAGCTACAATAGCTGAGTTTTTTATTTCAATATTTGTATTCATTCTTGGAGAATTGAGGAATTCTGTTGCAAATGTATTATGGTGTTGTTTAATGATATTTAATATTAATATATTTAAACCAATAAATAAAGGTCACGGCCCAATTATTATTCCAAGTTTATTGTGGAGTGTTTTTATTTAATTTAAAGTATCTCATAAAAGTGAGTACACCCCTCACATTTTTGTAAATATTTTATCTTATAATGTGACAACACTGAAGAAATTACACTTTGCTACAATGTAAAGTAGTGAGCGTACAGCTTTTACAACAGTGTAAATTTTCTGTCCCCTCAAAATAACTCAAGTGAAAATGTCCAAATTGGGCCCCCAGTTAGTTCAACATGGCACCTCATGGCAAAGAACTCTCTAAAGGATCTGAAAAAAAAAGAATTGTTGCTCTACATAAAAATGGCCTAGGCTATAAGAAGATTGCCAAAACCCTGAAACTGAGCTGCAGCACAGTGGCCAAGACCATACAGCAGTTTAACAGGACAGGTTCCACTCAGAACAGGTCTCGCCATGGTCAACCAAGAAGTTGAGTGCATGTGCTCAGCGTCAAATCCAGAGGTTGTCTTTGGAAAATAGACTTATGAGTGCTGCCAGCATTGCTGCAGAGGTTGAGGGGGTGAGGGGTCAGCCTGTCAGTGTTCAGACCATACGCCGCACACTGCATCAAATTGGTCTGCATGGCTGTCATCCCAGAAGGAAGCCTCTTCTAAAGATGATGCACAAAAAACCCCCAAACAGTGTGCTGAAGACAAGCAGACTAAGGACATGGATTACTGGAACCATGTCCTGTGGTCTGATGAGACCAACATAAACATATTTGGTTCAGATAGTGCCAAGCGTGTGTGGTGACAATCGGGTGAGGAGTACAAAGGCAAATGTGTCTTGCCTACAGTCAAGCATGGTAGTGGGAGTGTCATGGTCTGGGGCTGCATGAGTGCTGTAGCAATGAGGAGCTACAGTTCATTGAGGGAACCATGAATGCCAACATGTACTGTGACATAGTGAAGCAGAGCATGATCCCCTCCCTTCAGGGACTGGGGCGCAGGGCAGTATTCAAACATGATAACGACCCTAAACACACCTCCCAAGACGATCACTGCCTTGCTAAAGAAGCTGAAGGTAAAGGTGATGAACTGGCCAAGCATGTCTCCAGACCTAAACCCTTTGAGCATCTGTGGGGCATCCTCAAACGGAAGGTGGAGGAGCGCAAGGTCTCTAACATCCACCAGCTCTGTGATGTCTTCATGGAGGAGTGGAAGAGGACTCCAGTGACCACCTGTGAAGCTCTGGTGGACTCCATGCCCAAGAGGGTTAAGGCAGTGCTGGAAAATAAGGGTGGCCACACACAATATTGACACTTTGGCCCAATTTGGACATTTTCACTCAGGTGTATTCACTTTTGTTGCCAGCAGTTAAGACATTAATGGCTGTGTGTTGAGATATTTAACCACTTGCCGACCGCCGCACGACTATCTACGTGGGCGGTCAGCCCCTCACAGGCAAAGTGACGTAGGGCTACGTCACTAGCTTGTGAGGGTCTAGGGAGCGAGCGCGCGCCGCCGGAGGCGCGCTCCCGCTCCTGCGTGGTCACGGACCCCCCCGCGCGTGTGACCGGCGGACCCGATCGCCGCCAGCCACTCTGCGATCGGCGGGGGAGAGGGAGAAAGTCAGGCAGCTTGTGTAAACAAGCTGCCTGTCATTCTCCTCTCTGTATGAGAGATGATCACATGGATCTACTATGTAGATCCGTTGATCACTCTGCATACAGTTGAAGCCACAGTCAATCACAGTTAGAATCACGCCCCTAGGGACACACACAGCCCCTCCCTCTCAAATAAAGTTAACCCCTTCACTACCAGTGTATTTTTACAGTAACAGTGCATATATATAGCACTGATTACTGTAGAAATGTCACTGGTAACCCCAAAAGTGTCAAAAATGTCAGTCAAGGGTCCGATCTGTCCGCCGCAATGTCGCAGTACCGCAAAAAAATCGCAGATCGCCGCCATTACGCGTTAAAAAAAAAAAACAACAAAAATGACAAAAATCTTTCCCTTTGTTAGTAAACGCAATAACTTTTGCGCAAACCAATCAAAATACGCTTTTTGCGATTTTTTTTTTACCAAACATAGGTAGCATAAAACAAATTGGCCGAAAATATTAAAAAATTTTGATTTTTACATTTTTTTTTGGGGGAATTTCATATAAAAAAAAGGGAAAAATATTGCTATTTTTGCAAAATTTACGCTCTTTTTTTGTTTATAGCGCGTGATCAAAAATCGCACAGGTGATCAAATACCGCCAAAAGAAAGCTCTGTTTGTGGGAAAAAAAAGGACGTCAAATTCGTTTCGGTACAGCGTCGCACGACCGCGCAATTGTCCGTTAAAGTCACGCAGTGCCGAATCGCAAAATACCCTCTGGTCGTTTAGCAGCCAAATCCTCCGGGGCTTAAGTGGTTAAGGGGACAGCAAATTTATACTGTTATACAAGCTGTACACTCACTACTTTACATTGTAGCAAAGTGTAATTTCTTTATGGTGTTTTTTGGATGGTGAGCTGTATTGGATTTCCCCCAGGCATATCATTTGGTGTTGAGGCCAAATAATTAAATTTTAGTCTCATCTGACCACCGTAAAAGAACCTTGATGATTCCACATGGAAAAAGGTGTTATGGTCAATAGGTTTTAGTGAGTTGTATTGAAACAAAATGTATTGTACTTGCAATTTGATATACATATCTCATAAACTGCATAAAAATCTGAGGTTCCTAAAACTAGTCCATCCAATAATGACCGTCCAGACTCTCACAATCCATCTAGATGCTGCCTAAATAGTACAACACCCAACTGTGTTGTTGCAAAGAGGAAGAAAGGGAAGAGTATTCTTGATTAGTAGTCTGAAGTGGAACCATCCAAACTAGATAGACACTGCTAGGCTGCACATAAGACTGACAGGAAACACCAAAATATATTATTACTGCCCAGGTTCAATTGACCAAGGGTTCAGCAAATCCTGTTGAAAATTTGGCAACTTCAAACTTAAGGAGAAATGTGGTAAACGAAAAAAAAAACAAAACAAAGAAACATACATACTTACCTCTATTGCTGTAACATCGCTGTGATGCTGCAGCTGTTCCCTACTGGGTCAAAGCCTGTAATCGCTCTGTGCTCTACCCTTCCAGCACTCACTGGAGTGCCAGGCAGGAGAGAGGGCTGTGACGAAAACATTGTATCAGACCTCTGCCCTTCTCACCCACTCGTGACAAAGGACTGGCCAATCTCACACACCGCTGTCACTTATGTAACAATGCAACTCTCAGCTGCATCCTGCACAAATATTTTCCAGCTTGCAGGACCACAATCTAGGTGCCAGCAGCCTGAGAGCTATTGCCACTGGGTTAAGCTAACTAAGAAATTATTCCTTTAAGCTGCCACCACTACCTTTCTACCAAGAAGGAGAAAACAATCTTAGCAATAACAATTATGAAAAATAAACGTCTGTCACCACAGACAGGTATATTTAGAAAGTTATACTACAGTAGCACGCTTTAAAAAAACAAGGATTTGTTTAGTTTGCGTCGGCACATTAGAGATAGTTTTAACACTTTCACAATATACAGTAGTTTAATAATGAAAAGGTAAAAAAAAAGGAGGTCAAATAAAGCAACAGACAAGAAATAAAAAGGAGTGGAAATTGAAGAAAACTTGCAATATCCTGTTTCAGCATATTTCAGTCAATGAGCAAGGTGGTAAATTGGCTATCATATTTGACAGGTCTTCCGTTTGCTTGATGGTACACAAGAGCCCCCCAATATGTGGATGCGTTCCACTTTTCTTCACATCAAGGGGGGTGTTGACACAGACCATCTGACCAATCCTCTGGTCTAAGGGGTGGTTGCTGGGATGTCACCACTTTTACGACCAAGTCCCAGATACAGTTTTCTATAGGTATTCAAATCTCTGAATACCCACTGTTTACAGTTGGCTAATTTGCATATCATTGTCCAGCATGAAATTAGCTTTGAAATGGCTATAAATATGTTAGGTCTCAGATGCCCAGTTTGCCTAGGAGAAGAATTGGCCTGGTTCTGTTCCCAGTACTCCTAGGTTAACGATGTTGGGCTCAAAACGCTACAAATTAACTGAAGGGGGTAAATATGTCTATATCCTGGCTGCACTGTTATCCTTTAATGAGTTATGAGATATACTGAAGTTTTAATTTAAGCTCATACCAATCTATCTGAAATGTAGATTGCTACGGAATTTACGATAGGGGAAAGGGCACAAGTGCCTGGTAAAACTCCAGTCATTCAAGTTTGGAAGGGTGATGGTTTTATTAGGGTTTCTAGACAGAAATGTGGATTGGTTAATGGAAAAGGTTTGTGTGTGTCCAATCAATGGACTGATAAGGTCCTGGCATCAGTTAACAGTTTGTGTATTGTATAACTGAAAGAAAAGGGAGGGGGGCAAGGTCACTGTGGTTATGCTCTTCACATGACAACATGGCTGAGATAAGCTGAGACATGAACAAAATGGATGTCGCATAAAGCTTTTCATGGGCTCAATGCGCACAACCATTACAGGGGTGGGAGTGACTGGCTCAAGCTCTCAGTGGTGCGCTAAGAGGCTGAGCCAGCTGTCTGTCAGGTTGGATCCTTACATTTATCCAGAGACTGGAGAGGCTCTGTGATGTCAGCTGACAGTAGGTTCTAGCACACTGATGGCTTATTCTGGGTCACAGAAATGGGACCCACGTGAGAAGTATGGCCAAAAAAAGCTTTGGCTATACTTCTCTTTCATGGTTCAATACATTTTTTATTGTTTTCTGTAAACATATCACAGAATGCAAATAAGTCATGGAATAGTGAAAAATATAGTTCAGAGGCATTTGTGCAAGAAACAAAGGTAATTAAATGAATACATTGTGTTTATGATAGTGTTATCCAGCACCAGGCTGCTCTACAACAAGCTAGATTGAAGTATAAAGAAACTGCAAATATGCGTTGGCTAGATAAACAGGATCTATATATAAGTAGTAGTCAGATAGTGGGAATTACAGAGTAGAGGAAGGAAAAAAAGAAAAATCATCATAAGAGAAAAGAAAAGACAAGAGAAGAGGGAAGCATTGGTCCAGCTCCACATACAGGCTAATGGACTGCTGAATGCTGAGTATTTTCACATTGTATCATTTACTCTAGCCATCACTTTTTCTTGTAACATCATTTATGAGATTTGAGATTTGGTTTGGCTATGGAGAGAGTAAGGATTTTCCATGCTCTGCCAATTCTGTTTAGCAGCAGTGAGGACATGGATCATTAATTTTACCTTGAACAGATTAGGGGGGTTGATACAGAGAAGGGCATTATACAGAGAAGGGCATATTCAGCCCTTTCCCAATATCCTGTCCCATCAGTATAGTCAGGATGGAAAAATCTGCTGAACAAAATTGCTGAAACAGTGGGCAGGTCCTCCATATATGAAAAAAGTTTCCTAAGTGTCCACACCTTCAAAAATACACTATGATATTAAAAGTATTGGGACGCCTGCCTTTACACACATATGAACTTTAATGGCTTCCCAGTCTTAGTCCATAGGGTTCAATATTGAGTTGGCTATATCAGCTTCAACTCTTGCATGCTGGTACCATTTGGTGGAGGGGGGATTATGGTGTGGGTTTTTTTTTTCAGGGGTTGGGCTTGGCCCCTTAGTTCCAGTGAAGGGAACTCCTAAGGTGTCAGCATACCAAGACATTTTGGACAATTTCATGCTCCCAACTTCGTAGGAACAGTTTGGGGTTGGCCTTTACTGTTCTAACATGACTGTGCACCAGTTCACAAAGCAAGGTCTATAAAGGCCCCAGATAATGAGCATTGGCTAGAATCGCATTGGGTAGAGCCTTTCAGATGACGTCACACTGCCGCGATCGAGAGTTGTGGTGCAGTTTTACATGTGAGTGGCTGTTTACATTTTTTTAAATGCTTGTACATGGATATTACTAATAAACTAAATTTTATGACACATGCCTGTTCTTCTGTCACCATCATGTGGAGAGAACGGAGTGTGTGATTGACCTGCAAGATGAGATGTCCTGAGTTTTTGGTCTTATCATCAAGCGATATACTATCTCCTTTCTCGTGAGTTCGCATTGCATGTGGGGTGATAGGAGTTGAACACATGAGTCTGTTTTTTGCCTTCTCAATCACGGGTGATCTCCCCTCTGCTTTGAACAAGAATATATTGCTTGAAATATTGCACCATGAAAGCTTTATTTCTGCTTTTTTCCTCATATTTATGAGAGAGATTAAGTGCAGTACGGACACGGTGATTTCTTCACTAGGTTCACCTTCCATTAGGAATTTGGACTGCTGCGGTGAGTGGTATAGATAACCCTTTATCACAAAGGACATTACTATCTATGGACCTTTAATCCCTAATAGTGATGTCGCGAACCTAAAATTCGCGGTTCGCGAACGGCGAACGCGAACATCGGCAAATGTTCGCGAACCGGCGAACCGGGCGAACCGCCATAGACTTCAATAGGCAGGCGAATTTTAAAACACACAGGGACTCTTTCTGGCCACAATAGTGATGGAAAAGTTGTTTCAAGGGGACTAACACCTGGACTGTGGCATGCCGGAGAGGGATCACGCAAAAAAAAGTTCTTAAAAATTATAATTTTTTGATAGAGAGCCAATTATTGGAAAAATTAAAAAAAAATAAAAATAAAAAATTTCTTTGGATTTAGCATCTGGGGGGTCTAAAAAGTGTACCTGTGAAGTTTCAGCTCTGTAGCATGTCCAGAACCCCTAAAAAACAGCATTTTTCTTATATTTTCAGGAATATGGCTTCTCTGCGGCTGGCTTTTTCTCTTGCAGGCATTTAGCGGGCATTTTTTTAGGCAGGCATGTCATTTTTTGTATTTAGTGTCTGGGGGGTCTAAAAAGTGTACCTGTCAATTTTCAGCTCTGTAGCATGTCCAGAACCCCTAAAAAACAGCATTTTTCTTATATTTTCAGGAATATGGCTTCTCTGCGGCTGGCTTTATCTCTTGCAGGCATTTAGCGGGCATTTTTTTAGGCAGGCATGTCATTTTTTGTATTTAGTGTCTGGGGGGTCACAAAAGTGTACCTGTCAAGTTTCAGCTCTGTAGCATGTCCAGAACCCCTAAAAAACAGCATTTTTCTTATATTTTCAGGAATATGGCTTCTCTGCGGCTGGCTTTTTCTCTTGCAGGCATTTAGCGGGCATTTTTTTAGGCAGGCATGTCATTTTTTGTATTTAGTGTCTGGGGGGTCTAAAAAGTGTACCTGTCAAGTTTCAGCTCTGTAGCATGTCCAGAACCCCTAAAAAACAGCATTTTTCTTATATTTTCAGGAATACGGCTTCTCTGCGGCTGTCTTTTTCTCTTGCAGGCATTTATCGGGCATTTTTTTAGGCAGGCATGTCATTTTTTGTATTTAGTGTCTGGGGGGTCACAAAAGTGTACCTGTCAAGTTTCAGCTCTGTAGCATGTCCAGAACCCCTAAAAAACAGCATTTTTCTTATATTTTCAGGAATACGGCTTCTCTGCGGCTGTCTTTTTCTCTTGCAGGCATTTATCGGGCATTTTTTTAGGCAGGCATGTCATTTTTTGTATTTAGTGTCTGTGGGGTCTAAAAAGTGTACCTGTCAAGTTTCAGCTCTGTAGCATGTCCAGAACCCCTAAAAAACAGCATTTTTCTTATATTTTCAGGAATACGGCTTCTCTGCGGCTGGCTTTTTCTCTTGCAGGCATTTATCGGGCATTTTTTTAGGCAGGCATGTCATTTTTTGTATTTAGTGTCTGGGGGGTCACAAAAGTGTACCTGTCAAGTTTCAGCTCTGTAGCATGTCCAGAACCCCTAAAAAACAGCATTTTTCTTATATTTTCAGGAATACGGCTTCTCTGCGGCTGTCTTTTTCTCTTGCAGGCATTTATCAGGCATTTTTTTAAGCAGGCATGTCATTTTTTGTATTTAGTGTCTGGGGGGTCACAAAAGTGTACCTGTCAAGTTTCAGCTCTGTAGCATGTCCAGAACCCCTAAAAAACAGCATTTTTCTTATATTTTCAGGAATACGGCTTCTCTGCGGCTGGCTTTTTCTCTTGCAGGCATTTATCGGGCATTTTTTTAGGCAGGCATGTCATTTTTTGTATTTAGTGTCTGGGGGGTCACAAAAGTGTACCTGTCAAGTTTCAGCTCTGTAGCATGTCCAGAACCCCTAAAAAACAGCATTTTTCTTATATTTTCAGGAATACGGCTTCTCTGCGGCTGTCTTTTTCTCTTGCAGGCATTTATCGGGCATTTTTTTAGGCAGGCATGTCATTTTTTGTATTTAGTGTCTGGGGGGTCACAAAAGTGTACCTGTCAAGTTTCAGCTCTGTAGCATGTCCAGAACCCCTAAAAAACAGCATTTTTCTTATATTTTCAGGAATACGGCTTCTCTGCGGCTGTCTTTTTCTCTTGCAGGCATTTATCGGGCATTTTTTTAGGCAGGCATGTCATTTTTTGTATTTAGTGTCTGGGGGGTCACAAAAGTGTACCTGTCAAGTTTCAGCTCTGTAGCATGTCCAGAACCCCTAAAAAACAGCATTTTTCTTATATTTTCAGGAATACGGCTTCTCTGCGGCTGGCTTTTTCTCTTGCAGGCATTTATCGGGCATTTTTTTAGGCAGGCATGTCATTTTTTGTATTTAGTGTCTGGGGGGTCTAAAAAGTGTACCTGTCAAGTTTCAGCTCTGTAGTATGTCCACAACCCAAAAAAAACAGCATTTTTCTTATGATTTTTAGTAGAAAACTAATGCAGTGTCTTTCCAGCTGTCTTTTTTTCTTTCTGGCAAGCTGAAATATGATATGCCAAGGCAAACATGCCTATCAGTTGAGCTATGACACAGACAACACTGCACACATGGGGAAATATGTAAAACAAAAAACAGGAAAAGGAAATTAGGTGACGGTCACAAAACATGATATTGTGATTGGCCAAATAAAAAGTCACCTCGCGATGAGGTCGCGCCAAAGTCGCGCTAAGTCGCGCCAAAGTCGCACTGGAAGCGATGCTACTTTAGTGGTAGCGGCAGTGTAAACCAGCACTAAAACATCCAGTGTGTGAATACGATCAGGTATGATGTTTTATCGGTCAAGTAGTGTAAGGGTTACGCCCGTCGCCCGCTTCACAGTGACAGACCAAACTCTGACAGACCAAACTCCCCGTTTAACAGTCAGTCAGTCCATTTGCACAACCGCAAACTCCCAATTTGCACAAGGTTGGATACCAAGCTAGCCATGTCCCGTTCCTTGTCCTCACTGACATCATTGAAGGTCTCTTCCTCCACCCAGCCACATACAACACCAAGGGTCCCCGAAAGGTGAGAACAAGCCCCCTGGGACGCCTGCTGTGGCTGGTATTCCACCTCCTCAAAGCCACCTTCCTCCTCTGACTTCTCTTCTTCAGACTCCTCTCTCTGCGTTGCCACAGGTCCAGCAATTGACAACGACAAGGCTGCTTCTGGTGGTGATGAGGACCACAACTCTTCCTCTTCATGCTCATCTACAGCCTGATCCAGTACTCTTCGCAGGGCACGCTCCAGAAAAAACGCATATGGGATGAGGTCGATGATGTTGCCTTGGGTTCGACTGACCACCAGGGTTGTCATCTCTGCAAAAGGACGCATGAGCCTACAGCCATTGTTCATGAGCATTCAGTAACGCGGCCAAAAAATACCCAGCTCCGCAGAAAGAATGAAAGAAAATGAATGTTTTTTTTTATGAAAAATTATCCTGCGGATCGCTTTTGGTCTGTACACAATGAAGCAACGACCTTATCATCTGGGGTGTGCCAACACAATCCTAGAGGTGATCGCTTCATTGTGATACGCAAGCCCCTTCACCACGACAAGGTAACGATCACGAAGGGGAATTGACACATGTATGTGCCTTTTTTTTTGTTTTTTGTTTTTTTGCAGCCACAGTGTAGCACCAGAGGCCAGAAAAATTAGGCATGTACACATGCATGAAAAAGTAGGTATTGTTGCAGCCGCTGCTGTAGCAGCGGCCTGAAAAATTGAGGTTTTAAGGCAGAAAGTGCACTAAAACATTGCTGCTTGAACCGTAGTTGGTGGCGGAGACGTCACGTAAGTCATCCGGCATGCAGAGAATGATTATATACAGCAGCGTGTGGACCATTTTTAGGCCAAGGCATCTCAGTCATCACCAGGCCTTTTTTAGTCAAATGCATCCCCCACTGTCAGTCCCTTCGGGATCCATGCCTCATTCATCTTAATAAACGTGAGGTAATCAAGACTTTTTTGACCTAGGCGACTTCTCTTCTCAGTGACAATACCTCCTGCTGCGCTGAAGGTCCTTTCTGACAGCACACTTGAAGCGGGGCAGGCCAGAAGTTCAATGGCAAACTGGGATAGCTCAGGCCACAGGTCAAGCCTGCACACCCAGTAGTCAAGGGGTTCATCGCTCCTCAGAGTGTCGATATCTGCAGTTAAGGCAAGGTAGTCTGCTACCTGTCGGTCGAGTCGTTCTCTGAGGGTGGACCCCGAAGGGCTGTGGCGATGCATAGGACTAAAAAAGCTCCGCATGTCCTCCATCAACAAGACGTCTGTAAAGCGTCCTGTCCTTGCCGGCGTGGTTGTGGTGGTAGGAGGAGGATTACTTTCACCTCTTCCCCTGTTGGATTCCCGTTGTGCTGTGACATCACCCTTATACGCTGTGTAGAGCATAGTTTTTAACTTATTTTGTTGCTGCTGCATCCTTTGCGACTGCCGGTAATTGGGTAACATGTCACAGACTTTCTGCTTATACCGGGGGTCTAGTAGCGTGGCCACCCAGTACAGGTCGTTCTCCTTCAGCCTTTTTATACGAGGGTCTCTCAACAGGCATGACAGCATGAAAGACCCCATTTGCACAAGGTTGGATGCCGAGCTACTCATGTCCAATTCCTCGTCCTCACTGATGTCATTGAAGGTGTGTTCTTCCCCCCAGCCACGTACAACACCACGGGTACCAGATAGGTGACAACTAGCACCCTGGGATGCCTGCTGTGGTTGGTGTTCCTCCTCCTCAAAGCCACATTCCTCCTCTGACTCCTCTTCCTCACACTCCTCTTCCAGTGTTGCCGCAGGTCCAGCAATCGATGGTAAGGCTGTTTCTGGTGGTGGTGATGGTGACCACAACTCTTCCTCTTCCTCTTCACGCTCATCTACGGCCTGATCCAGCACTCTTCGCAGGGCACGCTCCAGGAAAAAAACATATGGGATGATGTCGCTGATGGTGCCTTCAGTGCGACTCACTAGGTTTGTCACCTCCTCAAAAGGACGCATGAGCCTACAGGCATTGCGCATGAGCGTCCAGTAGCGTGGCAAAAAAATACCCAGCTCCGCAGAGGCTGTTCTAGCACCCCGGTCATACAAATACTCGTTGACCGCTTTTTCTTGTTGGAGCAGGCGGTCGAACATTAGCAGTGTTGAATTCCAACGTGTCGGGCTGTCGCAAATCAAGCGCCTCACTGGCATGTTGTTTCGCCGCTGAATATCTGCAAAGTGCGCCATGGCCGTGTAGGAACGCCTGAAATGGCCACACACCTTCCTGGCCTGCTTGAGGACGTCCTGTAAGCCTGGGTACTTCTGCACAAAACGTTGCACAATCAGATTCAACACATGTGCCATGCACGGCACATGTGTCAACTTGCCCAAATTCAATGCCGCCAACAAATTGCTCCCGTTGTCACACACCACTTTGCCGATCTCCAGTTGGTGCGGGGTCAGCCACTGATCCACCTGTGCATTCAGGGCGGACAGTAGTGCTGGTCCGGTGTGACTCTCTGCTTTCAGGCAAGTCAACCCCAAGACAGCGTGACACTGTCGTATCCGGCATGTGGAATAGCCCCTGGGGAGCTGGGGGGGTGCAGTTGGTGTGGAGCAAGACGCAACAGCAGAAGAGGACTCAGCCGAGGAGGTTAGCAAAGAGGATGGAGTAGGAGGAGTAGAGGAGGTGGCAGCAGGCCTGCCTGCAAGTCGTGGCGGTGTCACCAACTCCTCTGCAGCAGAGCCACGCATTCCATGCTTGGCAGCCGCCAGCAGGTTTACCCAATGCGCAGTGTACGTTATATACCTGCCCTGACCGTGCTTTGCAGACCAGCTATCAGTGGTCAGATGGACCCTTGGCCCAACACTGTGTGCCAGACGTGACATGATTTCCTTTTCCACAATAGAGTACAGGTTGGGGATTGCCTTTTGTGAAAAATAATTTCGGCCGGGTACCTTCCACTGCGGTGTCCCAATAGCGACAAATTTTTTGAAGGCCTCAGACTCCACCAGCTTGTATGGTAAAAGCTGGCGGGCTAAGAGTTCCGACAAGCCAGCTGTCAGACGCCGGGCAAGGGGGTGACTCTGCGAGATTGGCTTTTTGCGCTCAAACATTTCCTTCACAGACACCTGACTGTGGGCAGGTGACGAGCAGGAACTGCTGAAGGTGAGAGGCGGAGGGGCGGGTTGTTGATAGGGGGCATGGAGGACAGCAGTGGTTGACGTGGCTGAAGATGCTGGACCAGGAGGAGGATGGTGGCTTTCAGTTTGTGTGCTGCTTTTACTCATGTGTTGATCCCATAGGCGTTTGTGATGTGAGATCATGTGCCTTCGCAAAGCAGTTGTACCTAGGTGGGTGTTGGACTTCCCACGACTCAGTTTCTTTTGGCACAGGTTACAAATGGCATCGCTGATATCAGAGGCAGACACACAAAAAAAATGCCACACTGCTGAGCTTTGCAAGGACGGCATTCTGGTGGTGGCAACAGCTTGCGTTGATTGGCGTGCTGTCTGGCTGACCCCGGGTGCCGAATCTACATGCTGTCTGACTGCGCCACTAGCTCCTTGCGATGACCTCCTCCCCCTGCTTCCAACTCGTCTCCTCCTCCTCTCTGTCTCCCCATCTGAACTTTCCCCCTCTTCTTCTGCTCTTCGAGCAGGCACCCAGGTGACATCCACAGACACATCGTCATCATCAGCCGCTTCACTTGACAACTCAGCAAAGGCAGCAGCAGCAGGTACAACATCATCATCATCACAATGTACGTCCATGTGTATAATGCTGCCTGACTGAGACATATCCCCGTTATCTACATCCTCTGGCACTAATAGTTGCGCATCACTTATTTCTTCAAACTGATGTGAAAATAACTCCTCTGACGGATCAAGTGAAGCGGCTGTGGTGCTAGTGTTGGTGGTGGTGCCGGCGGGCTGGCGAGTGGTAAATTGAGAGGTGCCCGAAGCTGAGCTGGAGGAGGATGGTGCATTAAGGTTCCGAGCGGAAGCTGTAGACGATTGGGTGTCCTGTGTAAGCCAGTCAACTATGGCCTCAGAATTTTTTGAGTTCAGGGTCTGTGGTGGCCTCTGAACACTGGGCATTATTCTAGGGCCTAAGGAAATCACAGCACCACGACCACGACGGCCCTTGCAGGGTGGCCTGCCTCTGCCTGTCATTTTTTTTTTAATGTGTTGTTACTGTTGTACTATGAGTGCAAGCTGCTGTGCCACCTTATATATCAGTGGTGGGTGGGCAGTGGCACAGTACACTCTCTGTGGACCTGACAGCAGTCACTGGCACCCAGGCAACTGCAATTTAAAAAATATATATATTTTTTTTTACTTTGCAAGCTGCTGTGCCACCTTATATATCAGTGGTGGGTGGGCAGTGGCACAGTACACTCTCTGTGGACCTGACAGCAGTCACTGGCACCCAGACAACTGCAATTTAAAAAATATATATATATTTTTTTACTTTGCAAGCTGCTGTGCCACCTTATATATCAGTGGTGGGTGTGCAGTGGCACAGTACACTCTCTGTGGACCTGACAGCAGTCACTGGCACCCAGGCAACTGCAATTTAAAAAAATATATATATATATTTTACTTTGCAAGCTGCTGTGCCACCTTATATATCAGTGGTGGGTGGGCAGTGGCACAGTACACTCTCTGTGGACCTGACAGCAGTCACTGGCACCCAGGCAACTGCAATTTAAAAAAATATATATATTTTTTTTACTTTGCAAGCTGCTGTGCCACCTTATATATCAGTGGTGGGTGGGCAGTGGCACAGTACACTCTCTGTGGACCTGACAGCAGTCACTGGCACCCAGGCAACTGCAATTTAAAAAAAAATATATATTTTTTTTACTTTGCAAGCTGCTGTGCCACCTTATATATCAGTGGTGGGTGGGCACACAGTGGCACTGCAGTGGGCACAGTACACTCTGTGGACCTGACAGTCACTGGCAGCCCAGGCAACTGCAATAATAAAAAATATTTTTTTTTTCAATTTATTGCAACAAGATGCTGTGCCAACGTATATATATCAGTGGTGGGCAGTGCACTGCAGTGGGTACAGTGCACTCTGTGGACCTGACACAGCACTCACTGCAATTATGACAGAGGAAAAAAAAATATTTTTTAAAATGCCAGGTACTGTGCCTGTGCCACCCGAAATGAGTGTGGTGTGCACACAGTACAGTCTGTGGTAGGTCTGTGGCCTCTCACACACAGCGGGCAGGCAACTGCAGTGTACAATAGATATATATATATATATATATATATATAAAGAAAAAAATCTATTACCTTACCAGCCCTTGAAAGGGCTTTTGGGGACACTGTATATATATATATATGTATATATATAAATAAAAAAATCCTCAATTACCAGCCCTTAAAAGGGCTTTTGGGGACACTAGATAGATATAGATATATATATATATATGAAGAAACAACTCAATTACCAGCCCTTAAAAGGGCTTTTGGGGACGCTAGGTATATATATATATATATATATATATATATAAAAAAAAAAAAAAAAACCACAAATACCAGCCCTTAGAAGGGCTTTTTGGGGTGCTGATATTACAGCAGTAGTGGACCAAGAACACTGCAAGACCAGGAACACTGACTAACTGTCCCTAGCTTAACAGCAGCAGCAGCAGCAGCAGCAGCAGCAGCTCTCCCTACTCTCACTACACACACTGCTTCAGAATGATCTAAGATGGATGCTGCCCTTGCTTATTTATAGGAGGTGGGAGGGTGTGGGAGGGAGGTACGCTGATTGGCTGGAAATGTGTCTGCTGACTGTAAAGTTCAGGGTCAAAGTTTGCCTCAATGATGTCTTATGGGGGGCGGACCGAACATCGCATATGTTCGCCGGCAGCGGCGAACGCGAACATGCTAAGTTCGCCGGGAACTGTTCGCCGGCGAACAGTTCTATACATCTCTAATCCCTAATAGATCATTTTTTTATGTGCAATATAATCTCGCATTTATATATTCAATTTTAAGGATTTCATCGGATAAGGACTCAACCTGGTCACCAGGTTCTTTTATCATTGTTTTTTTAGCGCTGCAATCTTGATATTTTATTCCATAAAGATATGGGTGAGTGAGTTTAGGGTGGAGGAACCTGACCGCGACCAGATAGAACACCTGTAGGATGAATTACAGATTGCGAGCCAGGCCTCCTCTCCAACATCAGTGCCTGTCCTCACAAATGGGCTTCTTGAAGAATGGTTAAACATTCCCATACACAATCCTAAACCTTGAGGACAGCCTTCCCAGAAGAGTTGAAGCTGTTACAGCTGCAAAGGTGGGCAAACTCAATATTAAACCCTATGGACTAAGACTGGGATGCCATTAAAGTTCATGTGTTTGTAAAGGCAGGTGTCCCAATACTTTTGGTAATATAGTGTAGGTGGGAGGATAACCAGGCACAAATCTAGAAATTCTAACAGGCACCATATACCACTGTCAAAACCTTTTTACCACAAGCACTATAAAAGGCTATACTGTACTTCTGTTTTAGTGGCACATTCTATTGAAGTCTATGGGAACAAATCCTGCTAGTAAATGCTGGCCATTTTTAGGGATAATAGGCACAATAGTGTCAAACAAAGCATAGAATGCTGGACACTGTCATGTGACACATGTACCAATATGCAAAACGCAAAGTAAAAAAAATGCCATACATCAGTGAGTGGTTCTTTTCAGGAGGCTTCAAGACATGTTCCTGGAAGGTAAGGCATTTTAGTACACAACCGCCTGACAGAAGGAAGGATTTTTCAGCTAGCCAGCATACCATTATTTTTTAGTACATTAGGATACACATCTTCTACCAAAGAAGTGCATGAAAATACACCTAAACATTAACACACAACTACAACTATTCCTGACATCATCCTCTCAGCATGGCTGTTTCACATATAATAATTACCTGAGCTTGCCATCTAGTGGAAATTGAAGAATATACATTATATTTTAAATCACATAAAGCAAAAAATATGCGCACACAATGTCTCAGTGATCTAATGGTGGCTAATTGCAAAAAAAAAAAAATATATATATATATACTGTATATTTTTTTTTTATAAAGAGCCATTATATAAAATTATTACATATTTAAAAAAATTAACACATTTTGAAGAACCCAGTAATCAAATAATGTAGATACACAATTTAATACACTAACAGATGCTTTTCTTCCATTACACTGTGTTACAGCTCCCCATGGTGGGCGTTTGATGTCTGTGTACATATTAAAACATATTAATTAATTATATCTAGCATGTTCTACTAAAATGTGGCCTATGTACCGAATATAGTTCAGGAGAATAAAATGTAATATTAAATGCTTATTTAAACAAAAAGGTGAAAATCCAAGCCACCCTTTTATGCCATTGATTTCTTAAAAAAATGATTCCACTATATTACATGTTTTCTCTATCTGTGTATGATCTACTTGTAATTTAGCAATTCACGAATCACAACAGAAAAATGGTAATGGAAATTTTTTTTTTTCAATGGAATTACCTCCATGTCAAAGATTTGCCTCCAAATTAATTCTGAGCAAATTTGGTTGTGCTGGTTAGGGAAAGGGGGGTTGTAGAATTCTTAATGGGTAACTCCACTTTGTGGGGGGGGGGGGGGAAATAGCAAATAAAGAAAAAATATTATAGCGTATACAATTGTGACACAAATCATATTATAATTAAATGTTATTAAAAGTTACCTTTTTTTTTTTCAATCTGCAGCTGTTGTATTTTCTAAAATTGCAATGCAATATGGCTACCTGGAGCTGTTCTGTACATACTGACCACACCCCCAGAAACATAATTTCCATTTGCCCAGATATCAGGCATCCCCTGCAACAAAAAACTTCAGTTTTGGTGAGATAATCCCAATAGGAGCACATCTAAAAGGGATGCAGGCCCAACAGCTTTCCTCATTAGAGCCCTGCAGCTGCCACAGCTGATAGATAATTATGAAACCACTCCCATTTGACCCACTCAGCACAGAGGCACAGAGGAACAAACAATGATTTCTTCAGAATTAAAAAAGGTAGGAATCTGCAACAAAGTTTGTTAAAATCCTTGTAATGTACAGAGATCACCCAGAGGTGTTTTTTTTTTCAACACAAGTGTTACGCTTTAATGTTACAATAGATTTGGGTGTTCTACATTCTGAAGTCACTACTGGGGGGTCCGTAGAGTGCACGGATTTTGTTACAAATCCTGGACCAAAGATTCTGAAGCCCAGCTTTGATCCTGATTTGGAAAGGGTGTTTCAACCCTAATCCCTATTACACCAAAGGAACCATTATTATAGGGTGGTTGTCATTAGAAGCATGCACACACATGAATCTATTCCTATGTGTTAACCTAGCACAGACAACTGAACTCTGGAGAAGTTTTTTTTTTTTTTTCCCTTTCGTTGTAGATTATGGAGAGAAACCCTCAGTTTGTAAAGGATAAGTTCACCTTTTGTAACATGTTATACCCATATTCAAAGTGTAACATGTTACATGTTACAAATGTACCATTCCCCGCACTCCGATCCCCTGTTTTGGCAGTGAGTGGGGGATCTTCTCCCCCCAACTTACTGCCACAATCTAAAAAAAACCCGCCTGGCCATGTCATTTATTCACAGTGTTCTGTGAATGAATGAACTACAACTACCGACAACCTTTGTGGTTGTCAGCTTGTAGTTCTCAATTAACTACCAGGGCACTGTTAAGCACTGTGGTGGTTCATTGATTCTTCCTGTCAGTGTAAACTGCCTTCCTGTATGTTGTATGGCCAGATAGCTCACACTGACAGTCTGCAGGAAACCTGTGTAGCACCCTCCTAGGAAGGTAGGTGCTAGGTAAAATCATCTATTGCTCCTTCTGCATATCAGGGGAGCCTGATCTATTAGGTTGCCTGTCACATGTTTCCAGGTGTGATTCCCTGGGTCTGAGGGAGTGTCCCCACTGTATCCAATGAGGGAGCTTGTTGGACAGTGGAGGAAACCCAGCCAGTGACATATTGGCTTTTGTAGGAGTCCCAGTGGGAGGGCATTCTTGCAATGCATCCTGGGATTGCTCATAAAAGCCAGGGGGACATGTGACAGGGCGTCTTTGGCGGGAAGCAGAGTCCCAGGAGGAGGCAGATGGCTGTCTCTCCTCCTGCTGTGTATGAGGAAGGTGGTCTTAGGCAGTCGGCCCAGTGAAACAGGTGTGGAGCTGTGCTGCAGAGGATCCAGTGAAGCTGACGGAAGAGCTGCTGGCAGAGTCTCTCGGGAAAAACAGTGTCCGTGAGTACCGGGAGATTTGCCTAAGGGTCGGCCCAGGAAGGTGGACCACTCCAACGAAGTCAGGGGATCAAGGGGCCAGCTCAACCTGAGAGTTACAGTAAAGGGGGTGCCTTGTAGAGAACCCTGAAGAATAGGGACAAAGGGGGTACCAGGAAGAGCCCTGAAGAGTGTTCTATAGAACAGTACAGCTTATCATCTTCACTGCAGTAACAAGGTGAAGCAATGGCCTTGCCGCATTCAGTTATTCAGCAATCCCAGCAAATTGTGCATAGTTATTGAATTTGGAGTATCCGACTCATCCCTTCCCCTATCCAAGTTCTTAAATAAACTTAAAAAAAAACAAAACCCCCTAGGCTGTTTTCTGACTGAGCCAAGTACTTTGAGCATGCTTGTTGCTAAGGGTAACCCAGGGGAATCCGTAACCAGAAGCTCCCAAGGGAGTAGTGCTACACCTGTATGCCATCAGTGATCTGCTGATCGCTGGTGCAATGCTTTCCAGGCTCCTCAAAAAAAATTAGTAAATACAATTTTTTTTACCTACAAAAAAATGTGCATTCATTTTTTTTTTTTGTTAAAGGTTGAACTTTAAAGCTATTGGTACAACTCACAGTATGGTTAATAAAAACTGCAAGGTTAATAGGGTCATTGCCTTAAAGCAAACATTTCCTTTGCAAATGTTTACAAAAACCACTACCAATTTGTAAGTTTATAAGCAGCTCATCAGCGCATGATCAGAGAACAAAAGCTCTGTTATAATCTATGACCTGAGACCTAGTTATTCCACCACTGAGGGTCTCTTGTACAACAAAGACAAGGTGAAAATAGGTTTTAATCACAACCTGCATGTCAAAAACATCTCTATCCTGCCTGTGATGTGTGTGTGTCACTGTTTTCCCTCTATGGGAAGATGTACTAAAACCCCTACACACAGAATCTGGTGCAGTTGTGCATAGTAACAAACCAGCTTCAATGTTGAACCTTAAAGGCCCCTTTCACACGATCGGACCGATCAGGTCTGCCTGTCCGTTTTTCAGGCGGACCCGTTGGGGCCACCTATTGACCTCTATGGGGAGGCGGATGTCAGCAGACATGTGTCTGCTGACACCTGTCTGCCATCTGATCTGACAACATCCACTGAAAACAGATGGATGGCGATACGTTTGCGAGTGAAGACAGACCTGTCATCCACCTGCTCAGCGGGGATCAACTGAGCAATCCCCGATGAGCAAGTGGAGTCTGTCCAAATGGATCCCCCCCCTCCGAAGGAGCCTAATTGAACAAGCTGAAGGTAGAAATGGATTAGCTACTATGCACAGCTGCTCCAGTTTACCACTTGCCTACTGGCGCACTTTTACCCTCTTCATGCCCAGGCCAATTTTCAGGTTTCAGCTTTATCGCCCTTAAATGACAATTACGTGGTCATGCTTCACTGTACCCAAATTAAATTTTTATAATTATTATTTTTTTATACAAATAGAGCTTTCTTCTGGTGATATTTAATCAATGTTTTTTTTTTTTGCTAAATAAATGTTTTTCATAGTTTTGCATTCAGCTATACGCTGTTGGGAAGTGGTTAAAGGATAAGTTCACCTTTCAGGCTCCTTTTTAACTAGATGACTCCAAAGTTGCGCTGACTTTAAATATTTTCAGTGCAACTTTGGAGTCCAACTTTGATATGACTTTAATAGGACTTTTAGCCCTGGTTCACATCAAATGTGGCTTTGAAATCACACTAATTCAGTGTGATTTCAAAACCACCGGTCAATGCGTTTTCATGTGTGGCTTGCCGAAATCTGTGCAACCTTATGCACAGATGTGAATGCAAGTCGCACCAAAATCTGCAAAAAGAGTGGAGGAACCTTTTCAAAATCAGTTGCACTAATTTGAATGGTTCCATAGCCAGAAATAGAACATGTATGACTTTGATCTGTCAAATCACATGACAAGCCGCACCGGTGTGAACGGGGGCTTACAATTTTATTTTTAGGAGCTTGGAAAGCATTGCACCAGCAATCAACAGGTCACTGATGCCATGCAGGTCTCTTGCAGACTGTCAGTGTAAGCTGTCTGCCTGTACAATGTATGGGCGGCAGTTTCACAGTGATAGGAAGAATCAATTAGTTAACAGAGCGTTCAGTGAGAACTACAAGCTGACAGCCGCAAAGGATGTTGGTACTTGTAGTAAATTAATTCATAGAACTCTGTGAATGAATGATGCAGCTGTGTGGGCGGTAAGCGCTCTTTACAAAAAGTGACACCTGGTTCGCGGAACTTCTTCCCGTAGTGCTGTCACACAGAGGCAGCAGATCACCAAACGGCTGCAGGAGCAGGAATAGGGTTGCCACCTCATCCCTTTTAATACAAATTCATATGAATTACATAGGTTCTGAGGCTAATTGAATGAAGATAAGTCGCCAAATGAGTTTATTACCACCTTAACCGCTTGCCGCCCGCCCGCCGTCATATGACGGCGGAGCGGAGCGACCATTATCCTGGGCCACCGTCATATGACGGTGGCACTTTAAGCAGGGCAGACGCGCGATCGCGTGCGCGCCGCCCTGCACTGCCGGTGTCGGGGTGTCCCTGGGACACCCCCCGTCACCGGCAGGGGGGAAACAGCCAATGGGCGTGGCTGTTTCCCACGTGATCGGCTGTGTTCCAATGACACAGCCGATCACAATGAAGGCGCAAGATGACCGCGCATGCGCGATCGGGAGCGCGCAGCGCGGTCATGTCGGTGGCACTGTGTTCCGTAGGAACACAGCTGTCACCGGCGGTAGTAAACAGTCACTGACAGTGACTGTTTACTATGTGATCGGCTGTGAATCCATTCACAGCCGATCACAAAATGTAAACAAAGAGCAGTAACTGACTGTTACTAGCTCGTCTCTCCTCACATAGTTTCCAGTATGAGGGGAGCAGAGCTAGAAATAGTGAGTTACTGCTCTGTACACATGTCACAAAGTAAAAGCACAGAAATAAATGTCCCCACACAGTCCTCAGCCCCCCCTCCAATGTCACCTATCACCCAACAGTCACCTCATCAGTGCCCAGAAATTGACACCCATAACGTTCACATGTGAGCGCATCAGTCGCGGGCAGAATCACAGCGATTCTGCCCGCGATCCAGAAATCATTGCAAATCGCGGGATGCCTGTGCGTTGCCCGTGATTTGCAATAGCACCCCAAACGCTGTGCGATGTTGCCGCCATTTCCGCCTGCCGAATTGCGGTAACATCGCGCAAACAACGCATGACGCCCAAAAAAGGTACAAGAGTTTCTTTGGGGCGTCATGCGTTGTTTGCGCGATGTTACCGCGATTCGGCAGGCGGAAATCGCAGCAACATCGCACAGTGTTTGGGGTGCTATTGCAAATCACGGGCAACGCACAGGCGCTCCGCGATTTGCAATGATTTCTGGATCGCGGGCAGAATCGCAGTGATTCTGCCCGCGATCGCTACGCTCACATGTGAACGTAGCATAAAGTGAACCTGTCACCAGAGACTGCCATCAGTACCGCCGTGCACCATCGCCCGTCACCTGTCACCCTTCAGTGACCATCGCCCGTCACCTGTCACCCCATCAATCACGTCACCTGTCACCCCATCAGTAATAGTCATCTGTCACCCTATCAATCATCGTCACTTGACACCCCATCAGTGATCGTCACTTGTCACCTCATCAATCATCGTCACATGTCACCCCGTCAGTGATTGTCATCTGTCACCCCATCAATCATCGTCACTTGTCACCTCATCAATCATCGTCACTTGTCACCTCATCAATCATCGTCACCTGTCACCTCATCAATCATCGTCACCTGTCACCCCATCAGTCATCGTCACCTGTCACCCCATCAGTCATCGTCACCTGTTTGCCATATACATGCAATCACTTACTGACCGCCTAACGACTATATGCGTCGGCCATTAAAAGCTAAAAAAACTATCAGGTCCCGGATCCTCAGAGACAGGAAGTCGAGTGAGGGCAAGATGGCCCTCACTCGACTCTATGGTCTTGGAGGACCGGATCTACGTCAAAAGACGTTGCCTAGCAACCGGTTTAAAGGGCCGCTTTTTTTTTTTTTTTCCTCTTTCAACAATTTTTTTTTCTTTTTTAGTGTAGTTGTGAGGTGTGAGGTCTTTTTGACCCCAGATCTCACAATAAAGAGGACCTGCCATGCTGTTTTCTATTACAAGGGATGTTTACATTCCTTGTAATAGGAATAAAAATGATCAAAACATTTTTTTTTTTTAAACTGTGTAAAAATAAAAAAATAATAAAATAAATAGGAAAAAAAAAATTAAAGTGCCCTGTTCCCGTTTGCTCGCGCGCAGAAGCAAACGCATACGCAAGTCCCGCCCACATATGTAAACGGTGTTCAAACCATACATGTGAGATATCGCCGCGATCGTTAGAGCGAGAGCAATAATTTGAGCCCTAGACCTCCTCTGTAACTCTAAGCTAGTAACCTGCAGAAATTTTTAAAATGTTGCCTATGGGGATTTTTAAGTACCAATGTTTGGCGCCATTCTGTCAGCATGCGCAATTTTGAAGCATGACATGTTGGGTATCTAATTACTCGGCGTAACACTATCTTTTACATTATGGAAAAAAATTGGGCTAAATTTACTGTTTTCTTATTTTTTAGTTAAAAAAAAATGATTTTTTTTCAAAAAAAATCGCATTTGGAAGACTGCTGCGCAAATATGGTGTGATAAAAAATATTGCAACGATCTCCATTTTATTCTCTAGGGTCTCTGCTAAAAAAAATATATAATGTTTGGGGGTTCCAAGTAGTTTTCTAGAAAAAACAATGATTTTAGCTTGTAAACACCAAGTGTCAAAAATAGGCCCAGTCTTAAAGTGGATAAATGGACAACTTTGTGTAAAGCGCTACTTGGATGTTAGGCG
Source organism: Pelophylax lessonae (assembly GCF_965119305.1). Lineage (NCBI taxonomy): Eukaryota > Metazoa > Chordata > Amphibia > Anura > Ranidae > Pelophylax > Pelophylax lessonae. The sequence continues at coordinate 412,504,619 of NC_138768.1, forward strand.
TCTGTATGTGGCTAGGCTGTGTAAAAGTGTTACACATGTGGTATCGCCATACTCAGGAGGAATAGCAGAATGTATTTTGGGGTGCAATTTTTGCTATGTACATGTGTTAGAAATATTGCATAAATGGACAGCTTTGTGTAAAAAAAATGTGTTTTCATTTTCTTTCCACATTTTCCAAAAACTTGTGGAAAAAAATGACATATTCAAAAGACTCATTATGCCTCAAAAATTATAAGTTGGGCTGTTTGCTTTCCAAAATGGGGTCATTTTATGGGGGTTTCCATTGTCCTGGTGCTCCAGGGCCTTCAAAAGTGCGATAGGTTGTCAGGAAATTATATGTGTAATTTGTGCTCCTAGAATGCCGGACGCTGCTACTTGGATGTTAGGCCTCTGTATGTGGCCAGGCTGTGAAAAAGTCTCACACATGTGGTATTGCCATACTCAGGAGGAGTAGTAGAATGTGTTTTGGGGTGTAGTTGCAAGTATACATGTGCTGTGTGAGAGAAATAACCTGTTAATACGGCAATTTGTAAAAAAAAAAAAAATAAAAAAAAAATAAAAATCTTCATTTTTCAAAGCATTGTGGGAAAAAATGACAACTTCAAAAAACTCACCATGCCCCTTATTAAATACCTTGGAATGTCTACTTTCCAAAAAGGGGTCATTTGGGGGGTATTTGTACTTTCCTGACTTTTTAGTGTCTCAAGAAATGAGATAGGCCTTCAGTACATCAGGTGTGATCAAGTGTGATCAATTTTCAATGATTCGCACCATAGCTTGTGGACTCTATAACTTTCACAAAGACCAAATAATATACACTTACTTGGGTTATTTTTACCAAAGATAAGTAGCAGTATAAATTTTGGCCAAAATTTGTGAAGAAAAATGACTAATTTGCAAAATTTTATGACAGAAACAAAGAAAAATGCGTTTTTTCACGATATTTTCAGTCTTTTCACGGATGTATTTGATAACTAAGATATTATTCCTTTTGGGGGGATTCTGTAGAGGCAAACACACCTAATGTGATCACTGTGTATAGGAAAACACACTTTTGTTTATTTATTTCAATGACCAGGACAAATTCTGGCCAATTAAATAAACTCCCAAAGTCTGTTAGACTCTGCTAAATACTTTTTTAAAAAAATGCAATTTAGGTAAATTGAAAAATGCTGATTTTCTCCTGTCAGGATAAACAGCATTTACAAGAAACCAGTGCGTATGAGGCCTAACTTTTTTTTCAATCTGCAGCTGATAGCATTTGGCATCCCAAGGCACTTTTCTGTGGAACAAAGAATGAGCCCAAAAGTACGAGCTAAATAGTTAACTTGTGTTGGTTAAAAAAAAAAAGAATGGTGAATTTGTCCCTTACAGAACACTAAGGTATAATTTACACCAGTTAATCTGTGTGTAGATCAATGTAACAACTGCATTTTGCTGAATAACCACCTTATGGTCTATTGCTGTGACAAAGACTGTTACAAATCAGGAAAGTGTAACTACATGGCCATAGTCCTATAATTTAAAACCACAAGACTCTGCTTTATCCTTTGTACACAATGTGGACAGACTTACAATATGATTGATTTGAGGTCAGTAAATCCCTCTTTTTGGTCTGATGTAAAGAAAATAATGCAATATTTAAAGTGACCCTATCCGTACAGGGTTATTTGTAAAAACACAAAGCAGTACACGTATCTTTGCAGAGGCCCTGGTGTTCAAATACTGCTGCTTTACCTCAGACATTTTGCATTTCCAGGTTTGTAGTTTAGCGGCTGCCCTTCCACAAACTGTGGCCAGCTCTGACCAGTTTATATGTCACTACAGGACATTTGAGATGGTGGAGGAATCATGGGACAGCACAAAGGATTAACAGTATTTAAAATAAAGGGACAAACACAATTTCTCATTTTATAGGGCTATAATGGCCACGGCGTTTATTAAGGGGGAACCCAAAGTTGAATAATAATAATCCATAACCAGCAATATATATATATTTTTTTTTTTTCCAAAAAGCTTTATTTAATAAATATGCACATAAAATAAATAGATATATTTTAACCTTAAAGCTACATAACCATTAATCATTTATGTTTTTAATACTATCACCTAGTCCATCCAGAACTGAGCTGGATGACAAACCCCCACTAACAAAGGCCATGACAGAAATTCCTATGGGAAGGGAGGGTGGGTGGTAGCAGAGCGGCGCTCCGTCCTTAGCAGGGGTCTCCTCAGGCGGCGAGCAAGGCAGGCAAGCCATCGTCTTTAATCTGTGTGTGGCTTCAGCCCACCCAATTTGACCAATCGGACACGGTTACTACGCAGTCCCACGAACGACCATATCCCGGAGCAACGAGAGGAGGGGAGGGGGGGGGGGAGAACTGGGAGAACAGTAGTCCTTTGTACTGTCCAACAGAGCCCCACAAAAACACTAGGGGCTCAATCATGGGACAGCACAAAGGATTAACAGTATTTAAAATAAAGAGACAAACACAATTTCTCATTTTATGGGCTATAATGGCCACAATATTTATTAAGGAGTAACCCAAACTTAAATAATAATAATCCATAACCAGCAATATATTTTAACCTTAAAGTTACATAACCATTAATCATTTATTTATCAATACTATCACCTAGCTCTTCCAGAACTGAGCTGGCTGACAAACCCCACCAGCTAAAAGCCACTCAGTGACTGAGTGGCTGAAACCCCTCCAACACCGTGGCCTACTTGATCATGTTTTGAAAACCTAAAAGTGTCAAGCCCGACATTTGACATGTGCACAAAATCAGCCCTATACAGGCCAGGAAGGAAACCCTCAAGGTCTACGTGGCAGTAAGAAAGACAGCCTTGGGAAATTACTGAATTGCGTATAGTCCTATTTAAACGTTTGTTAATCTTATCTAAATAGTGAAGATTACTTGAACGCAACCAAAGGAGCCTTGGTACCATTTCCCAGAATACTATCACAGTGAAAGGAAACAACAACTTAAAGAAAGAGAGATCCCTCTTCACCAATCAAATCCCAAGTCTTAATCCTGCCCAGGTTATTAACCCCGGCGTGGATAATAAGTACATCTGGGAAAGGCCATTATCCTAGCAGGTAAATTAAATGGTCCTTAAAGTTTCTCCATTTCAAGCCACTTATTCCCCACCATAAAACCTGAAAAAGTCTTTCATCCAAACCGAGGTTGGCTCTGAAATTTCTGATTGAAGCTCTCCTTTTAGCCCAAAATATAAAGTAATGGCCAATTATCAAAATGACACGCCTGGCAGAAGCTAAGAAATGATCAAACAATAACAAGATCAGGACGAACATATAACTTAAACCTATTAATATTCCAATGACCTAATTTCTTTAGACTATCATGAGAGAAACTGAGCAGGCTGGCTTCAGTAGCCGCACCTATCCTGAAGGAGTGTGAGGAGAATTGAAAGCCAGAAGGATTGAGCTTCTTAAGCCAGGAAGACAGTACAGAAGAAAACTGAAATCTTGTTAACAGAGACAAATTAATGTGAATAAAAAAAGGAACCTGAAAAGGGGGGTCTGACAGCAAGATATTGGGAAATCCTGAAAACCCACAGATACGCTGAAAAGGGGCATTATAAAGAGTAATCCATTAGCCTTTCCCTGCTTGATCCGTCTTGGATTTGCAGAGAAAAATCTTAACCAAATCTTCCATTACAGAGATTTATGAAAACAATAAAAAAAAAAAGAGGAAGAAGCTTTATTTGGTGCTGTGAGTTCCCCAATTTTAAAAGCTCCAAAAAAAGGAAAGAACAAAGGCTGTTCTAAACAAGGTAACTTGAAAAAGAGAGAAACAAACCGATTCCAGTGTCGACATAAGATTTATCAGTATCTCAGAAGAAATTGGTCGTCAGCACATGTTTGACTGGAAAAAAGGAAGATAAGGAGGCCGGCAAACTTAAGAAAAAAATGTAGCTCATGTTAAAATCATGTTAACCGAAGCAGGACTAAGTTTAGCCTGGACTAGAGAAGAAACAAAACATAAAGCCGTATATGAGTGATTTGAAAGAAAGATTAGACATAGAAAAAAAGGTACACCATCTAGACCAAGCTTGTAAGTATTCTTCCAAGTTCTAGGGGCGATGGAATTCGCCTCGATCAGTCCCAAATCAAGCCCCAAAAAGATTCAGGGCATGGAAATCCCTCTTGATCTGCCTCTGGAGCGAGCTCTCGAAAGCTCTGGAACTGTGAACTAGATAATGAATCAGCAATCTCGTTAGTAAGACAAGGAACACGTTTTAATTAAAGCCAAATGTTATAAGTCAAAAATTGCAAAACCAAAAAACTGAGTAATTTTATCAATAAATCCGATTTGGATGATAATCAATTTACTATAAAAAAATACTCCCTTATTGTCCGTATGAAGGATAACACGTATATTCTCAAAAAAGATAAAAATAGCTAAAACCACCGGGAAAAATTCTAATAAGACCAGATTACAGCTATTATCTGGTGACCTCCAGGACTCAGGCCACTTATAAGCACACCAATGCCCGTCCAGAAAGGCACCCAAACCAACCGATCTGGACGCATCGGTAAATGAACGCATATCTGAGTCCTCAAATAAATAATATTGCTATAGCGCACAGCCATTGAAATTGATCAGAAATTGGTCGCAGACCTTTAGATCCTCTTTAATGGGACAGGTGATTGAAACATGAGAAAGAGGATTTTTTTAGCCCTATAGTGGCTAACGCAAATCTGCGAGAGAAGATTCTGGCTAACGGAACTACTCTGGATGCAAAAGCAAAGAGTCCTAACAAGGACTGAACATCCCTTAAAATGACTTTCCTTTTTGACAAAGGACTAGAAATAAGTGACCTCATTTTTAAAAATGTTTCCACAGGTAAACATAATTCCATGGCGACCAAATCAATTGTAATGCCCAGGAATTCGATGACGGTCACCGGACCTACAGTTTTCTCGTGGGCTAGGGGATTGCCAAAGGACTCACATATTTGAAAAAACAGTTTAACATTTCAAAACAAACCTAAGCTTCTGCTGGACCTATAAATAACAAATTGTCCAGGTAATGAATAGGGCCACCCTGGGGAGAATTCTGAGACAAAACCCACTGACGAATCAAATCGAATGAATCTGGTTTCTTTTTTGGGACCAAAACAAAAATTTAGAAGGGGGGAGGGGGGAAGAAAAAGGTCCAGCTGTTCTGCCTACTTGTAATTCTTTTGAAATCTTTTCTCTAATGAGGTCAGGGTGCGCAAGTACAGAACATACATTTTTTACCCTGACCTAAAAAAGGAGGGACTATATAATCCTTTTTAAAGTAGGTCCACCATCCTGCTGTCTGGGTATTGTTCTAGCCAAAACCGCATTTTTGAAAACCTCACTGGTGTCCATGCCTTTTGCATTAGTGTCTCTTGGCTGAAGTGAGCTAGAGGATTTTTTCAAACAGCGGGATGCCGGGTGGGTACCTGCACAGAATGAACATGCTTGTACCTGCAATTAACAAGCAAAAATTTTTTATTGTACCTGCAATTAGCTAAGAGTCTGCATTGGAAATCAATGTATGCAAAGCATACTCCCTTACATAAGGTAGACTGAGTATTTGCAGGGGCTCTCGGTGAATATTGGGGTCTTTGTGGCAACATAAGGTTCAATCAGAGGACATACGATCTTAACCCCCCCGGCGGAGGGATGGGGGAACGGAGAGCTTTTGTCTGAAGCTCTCATCATAATTGAACCATGAGATGCCTTCAAAGTGACGGTATGCCTCAGCTACTATGTCCAAGTTCTGGAACAAACCCGAGCATTTCTGTTATCCCAAAAACAAACCTTAAAGTCCTGGTAAAATCATGTAATCCGTTCTGTAAAAAGATTATATAATGTGCAGTGTGTCTCCTTGTGTAACTTTACTGTGGAAAATACCTTATTTACAGCGCCGCTAGGCACTCACGTGACCCGCCAGAGCTCGCTCCGAATACTTCAGAAGGAGGGGCCGACATCCCGGCTGATGTCAGCCTCACTCTGAGCACTGCAGAGGGAGGGGCTGCAGACGTCAGTCGGGAGGAGAGGAGAAGAGGTCCGGCGGGTCACAAGATTGCCCAGCAGCGCTTTAAATAAGGTATTTTCCACAATAAAGTTACACAAGGAGACACACTGACTTATATAATCTTTTTACTGAACGGATTACATGATTTTACAAGGACTTTAACTAGGCTTAATTTCGAAGCAGGGTTTATATTGCAGCCATCCTAGAAATTCACGCTAGGTCTTATTTTCGGAGTAAGGCTTATTTTCGGTGAAAAATGATAGATGGGGAAGCCGGGAACTTTAATTTTTGGGAATTATTTTCTTCTACTTCAGTTGATCTCTTCAACAGCAGGAATAAGTATATACTGTACTGTCTAAATAAACTGGATCTAGATAGGTAAAAGTGATTCATGGGTCAGACATATTGGTGTAGCTAGAGTAAAGCTGCACGCAGGCTCTGGCATGCTTCATATGAGCTGTGTATTCATTTTGTTTTTAAAGATTGATGAAAAAAATTGGACTTGTTCTACTTCTAAATAATAATTATATGCATTTAGTGAATTATGTGTTTATTCTGCATGTAGGAAGAATTGCATTATTATTGGACACAATTCCTTACTTGATTTATCAAACAATGCTATTATTATAACAGAATTCTGGGGAAATTCTCCCCTGTAGCGAGGCTGCCCTCACAATGCAAATGTTAAATGCTAGTTTTTGTCTAGAGTACAGGAACAACTGGATTTTTGTACTTACCTGTAAAATCCATTTCTTGAAATACATACTATTCCTTACTCATGGGTTATACGCCACCTACAGGTGATTGGACACTGGCAAAAATAGACAGGAAGTCCTCCCCTATATAACCCCCTTCTATACAGGAAGTTTCTCTGTTTTGTAGTAGGCAATGAACCTCCAGAAAGAGGATGGGATCTCTGTGTCCCATGTACTCCAAGAAATGGATTTTACGGGTAAGTACAAAAATGCAGTTTTCTTCATCGTACAACACGGGACACAGTGCCACCATATTATTCTTTATCATACGGATGTTCCAAAGCAATTCTCATGAGGGGAGAAAGACACAGCCACCACCAACAGGTCCAGAAGAATCTATTTAGTAGCCTGCATTCTTAGACAAAAACACTGCGACCAAATACAGTATCCTCAGCTGCTCTTACAGTCACCTGGTAAAACATAGAAAAGGACCAGGTTGCAGCCTTACTGACTTGAGCTACTGAAGTCTGATGATAGATAGCCCAGGAGGCACCAACACCCCCGGTAGAAGGAGCCATCACCAAAAATAGTGGTACCTTTCCCTCCAAGACCTAGGGTTGCGAAAAGAACTGATTAATTTATCGGGAGACCATTGATTTAGCAGCTGTTCGACCCTTCCTTGGCTTTCAGGAAGGACATAAACAAATCTGTTCTCCTAATGACAGCAGTCAATTTAAACTACGTTTTAATAGCCTGAACCACGTCTAATGTGTGTCGGGTCCTGAGGCCAGGGAAAAAAAGGCAGGCAAAACAATGTCTTAAACCAAAAAAATAAGTTGCGGAAAAAGTGTCACCAAGTAGTAAAAAAGAACTATTTCACGTAAACATATTAATATTATTGAAAAACGTGTTGCGTTATCAATGTGAAGTGCATAAATTCAATCAGGTAAGAAATTCATTTATATCAAAAACTGTAAATAAGGTGTTAAAAAATATTCATAAGTAATCCAGTAAAGTCCATGTTAAAAAAGAAGAAGAGAAGTAATACTTGTGTATCAACAAAAATCCATATTTCAGTGTAGATAGCAAAATCTTCACACCCAACTCTCAAGCCAGTTACCAGCTACTCTGACCCCAAGATGGGGGTCTGGCTGCTTTTTATCCCAGTATCCCCATGGGATGGATGGATATCAGGAGCCAAGATTCCAGGATGGGTTACCATACAATCAGGATGTTCAACAGTGGGCTTAGCTACTCTGACCCTAAGATGGGGGTCTGACTGCACTTTATCCCAGTATCCCAACGGGATGGATGGATATCAGGAGCCAATATTCCAGGATGGGTTACCATAGGACCAGGATGTTCAACAGTGGGCTCAGCAAAAGGGAGAGACAAAGGAGGAACTCATAGTGTAGTAATCAAAAATCCAGGCTTTTTAATGAAGGTTAAAACTACTTACAAGAAGGAAGGAGTAAAATCGCATATAAAACAATCAATCACATGCAGACACCCCAGCGGGTGTGATAAAGTCACCGCTGTAGCTCCTCCCGACTAGTTTAGTTCAAAAGAATATTGTCAAGGGACAAAGGAGTAAACAATGTCCTAGGTGAAATGAAAAGAAGGGACTATCCTATCATGGTGAATAATCAGAAACTGCTCCATACAAGAAAGAGCCACCCATTCTGATGCTCTTCTTGATTAAGTTATAGCAACTAAGAACACTACCTTCCAAGTCAAAAGAACCAAGGAAGGTTCCACAGTGGCTAAAAAGGTGGTCTCTGGAAAACTGACAACACCAAAATGGATCCTACGGGGATAAAGGTAACCTCCTGTTTCCCTGAGGACACACTGTGATGCAAAGCATATTGGGCAGGGATAGAACCTGTGACGTCATCAAGCCGGCCGATGCTGGCTGTCTGCAAGGTTTTTGCTGTTTGATCGCTCATGTTAATTGTTAATAATGTGAGTACCTTTTCACTTTAACAAATAAACATCTAGCAGTATTCATGCTATGTGCTTTTTTTGTCCTTCTTCCTCTATGGAGGTTGTTTGAGGTAGATGTGACCTGGGGATAAGGCATTTAAAGCCAGTGGATACCATAGGCCTGAGATCCAGTGGACTGGATTCAGTTAACCTCTGGACTCCAGGAGGTGTCAGTGTATTATACTTGTTTGATCCCTGTAATTGGGGATCCTATTGATCTGGTAAGAGGCTTTCAGATCGGTGGAGGGCACGTGTTGGTGTTGGAATTTCCAGTGCTTTCTATGCTGTTGGTGGCTTTGAAATACACCATTATATGATAGAATAAATTGACCTTTTTAAGAAAACTTTTTTTCTGAACACTTTAGTGATACAATTATTTGTGTCATGAGGATTATTAATTTTATGATTTATTTATTCATACAATTGCATGGATTTGAATTTTGCAAATTTTTTATATATTTATTTTTATTTTTTGCACTCTATAGAATAAATATCTTTGCCAGGAAGCACACAAAAGTTTATATATATGTTTTAAAACCATTTAACCAGGGAGCTCCCTGACTTTTGAGGGATTTCCTTTTATTTCCTGTTTTGGCTATGAAACAGGAAGTGAAGGTAAATCTCCCCAATAGGACACAGATGGGAAAAAAAATATCTGACAGGGTTTATAACCCCCTCCTACTCTATGCAAAATGAAAAAACATTTTTTCTTTTAGTTCTACTTTAATTTAGGACTGATTGGGATTTTTGATAGAAGTTACATAGCAACAAATGTTATTAAAAAAAAATGACTTGTAAGGTTTTGCAGTCATTTCCTAGAGGAATTTAGGTGGCTGATGAAGGGGAAATTTCTCTGAAAATGCGTTCCCAGGGTGCCTTGCAAACTGAAAGGAGTGGGAGTGGCCTGCTATTATCCCTCAGGGGTGGTATCTGATCTTTATATATCAGTGTTTCTGGAGTGTCTGCCACGCAATCCATATTCCTGTTTATGGTAATGGCTGCACAGGCTTTACACTGGACACATCAAAGGACTCTGTGGCTTCTTACATGTGTGCCTTCTGTATCCACACTTAAGAGTGCAATACTTACTGTGTTTTTATGAGTACTATTTTAACCACTTTACGACCGTCTCACGTAGATTTATTGTGGCACTCTGCCGCTTACAGGCAAAGCGACGTAGATCTACGTCGCTCGCCCACGAGCCTGTAGGGGGCGAGCACGTGTTGTCGGCGGCGCGTTCCCGTTCCCGCCCCCGCTCGTTCCCTGAGGAGCAAGCGCGCGTGACCAGCGGCTCCGATGGCCGCCGGCCACTCCCGATCTCCCGCAGGAGAGGGAGAAAGACAGATGGCTGGTGTAAACACAGCCGTCTGTCACTCTCCCTGAAGTAAGCACAGAGGCTATGCGATCCTGCTATATAGGATCGCATGTCTCTGTGGTTACTTCACTAGTCACACCCCTTGACAGTTAGAATCACGCCCCTAGGGATACACTTAACCCCTTGATCACCAATAAAGTTAACCCCTTCCCTGCCAGTGTCGTTTTTACAGTAACAGTGCATATTTATAGTACTGATTGCTGTAGTAATGTCACTGGTACCCCCAAAAGTGTCAAAAATGTCAGTCAGGGGTCCGATCTGTCCGCCGCAATGTCGCAGTCCCGCAAAAAAAATCGCAGATCGTCATTACTAGTTAAAAAAAACAACAATAAAAATGACATAAATCTTTCCTGTAGTTAGTAAAAGCAATAACTTTTGTGCAAACCAATCAAAATACGCTTATTGTGATTTTTTTTTACCAAAAATATGTAGCAGAAAACAAATTGGCCTAAAATGTTAAAAAATTTAGATTTTTACATTTTTTTGAGAATTTCATATAAAAAATGTGAAAAATATTGTTATTTTTTCAAAATTGTCGCTCTTTTTTTGTTTATAGCGCAAAAAATAAAAATCGCACAGGTGATCAAATACCACTAAAAGAAAACTCTGTTTGTGGGAAAAAAAGGACATCAATTTAATTTGGGTACAGCATTGCACGACCGCACAATTGTCCGTTAAAGTCACGCAGTGCCGAATCGCAAAATAGGGCCTGGTCTTTGAGCAGCCAAATCCTCCGGGGCTAAAGTGGTTAATGAGCACTTCTGAGATAGAGAGTAAGGTTGGCCATACATGTTCAACATTTGTTGAACACACTTTCGTTTTGTACACTTTCTGTTAGATTTACCACAAACCACATAATATGAGGTCAAAGCTAAACAACACTTTCACTTGTATCTAATTAGGCAGGCCTTTGTACTACATAGTTGAAGGTAAATTTCAAGAAAATTGATCAGAAAATTGTAAGAAAATTGTATTGTGTATGGCCAGCCTAAGACTCGGCAGTTCAATTAATAGGTAGGTCTTGCTGATTATATGAGCAGAATAGTCATGGAGGTGGACAAGGACTGTGTGTACATATATGGATATACCTCTGCCATATATTAATTTAACAAATGAACTTTGGTAAAAAGAAATGGTCTCAGCCAAATGGTTTCCTTTGAGATGATCAGACCTCTGCAGTGGTCAGATGTGTTTTGGCCCGTTTTTGTTTTCAACAAAATAATTTTATGTATATTTTTGGAATGTTTTGCTTGCAAAATTTTAAGGCTGGATTCACACTGCTGCCCGGGCTCCCTGTATCTTCGGCTACTGTTTCAGGATGGAGAGTGGGGGAAGAGGGCCAGTAAATATGTAATTTACTTGGGTACCAATCACTCACTGTGTCAATTTATACCTGAAGTAAACCGTTCTCCAGTTTGGGAGTGAACAGGAAGTGACTCAGCACAGAGCGCTTCCCATTCATTCCCTGTCCAGTGCAGCTGAGGCAGCAGAATCTCTGTCCTCAGTTACTGTTTCTAAACGGAGATATCAGGGGTCAGTAATAGACAATTGAGTCAATTCACTCCAAATTAAATAATGTCCAATAAAATGTGGTACAATAGTGCTTGCGGTAACTCAGTTTTGAAATTGCAAATTTACTAAGAATTTTGCGTTAAATAACAAATGCGGTATTTGTTCGATTGAATGGAAATGTTCATGTGATAATTTGACAACCGAGTCATTAACCACTTTAGCCCTGGAAGATTTGGCTGCTCAATGACCAGGCTACTTTTTTCAACTTGGCACTGCGTGACTTTAACTGACAATTGCACAGTCATGCAATGCTGTACCCAAACAAAATTTACATCCTTTTTTTCCCACAGAGCTTTATTTTGGTGATATTTGATCACCTCTGCGCTTTTTATTTTTTGCAATATTAATAAAAAAAGAGCAAAGATTTTGTGAAAAATTGACATTTTCTACTTTGACTGTTAAAAAATATCCAATATATTACATTTTTGTCATATATTTAGGCCAACATATATTTAGCTACATGTCTGACAAAAAAATTCTCAATGAGTGTATTTTTACCACTTTAAGACCGGAAGATTTTACCCCCTTCCTGACCAGGCCATATTTTGCGATTTGGCACTGCGTTACTTTAACGGACAATTGCGTGGTTGTGCAATGCTGTACCCAAATGAAATTTATGTCCTTTTTTCCCCCCCACAAATAGAGCTTTATTTTGGTGGTATTTGATCACCTGTGCGATTTTTAATTTTTAAAAAAAAGAGCGACAATTTTGAAAACAAAACAATATTTTTCACATTCTGATATATAACATTCCCAAAAAAAAAATGTAAAAATCAAAATTTTTTAACATTTTGGGGCAATTTGTTTTCTGCTACATATTTTTGGTAAAACAAAAAAAAAAACGTAATAAGCGTATTTTGATTGGTTTGCGCAAAAGTTATCGCCTTTACTAACTACGGGAAAGATTTGTCATTTATTTTTAAACTAGTAATGGCGATCTTTTTGCGGGACTGCGACATTGCGGCAGACAGATTGGACCCCTAAATTACATTTTTGACACTTTTGGGGGGGCCAGTGACATTACTACAGTAATCAGTGCTAAAAATAATAATAAAAAATTAACACTATTGGTGATCAAGAGGTTAAATGTGTGCCTCATGCTTACTGACGTGTGTGTGGGGAAGGGGTTCTGTGACAGAGACAGAGATCGCAGGTTCAGCTATGCTGAATCCTGTGATCTGTCCCTGTCTGTCACAGAGAAGATCCGCCTGCTTGTACAAACAGATTTTCTCACACTTTCCCTGACGGTCGGGGAAAAGAGACGGTGATCGCCGCCTCTCCTCCTCTGGCCCGACTCCCGCTGTGTCTAAACACAGAGGGAGCAATCCTCCAGTGGTGCGCGCGCGCCGCCGAGACAGCTAGGAGTCCAGCGACGTAGGTCTATGTCGCTGTACCCAGGGCTGCCACTGTGCCACAGTAGCCGCACAGTGAGCGGTCCTAAAGTGGTTAACAACGGATGACTCCGTTCCCCACTGACAGGTGAATGTAAAAAAATGCAGACAATTAAAAAGTATGGAAAAAGCCAGCGTGGGGCCCCCCCCCCCCATGCATACTAGGCCCTATGCGCATCTGTAGCATGTATAGAACCTGCTGCATCACAAATTACATTTCTAAAGAAAAAGAGAACGAAATTATATTTAAATTGCCGGCAATACAATACTATTGCCAATGTTCTGTCAAAAGAGCCAACTCGTCAAAATCTCCAATTTCGTCACTTTCAGTGACTCTCCAGCAGGAGTAATTGCAGATTTCAACTACTTGGGATATTTTCACAGAACACCAGCAGCCTATACACTACAGTACATGATGACTTGTCTGTTTTGACAGAACACCAGCTAAGGGGTAAAAAGAGTTGTCGCCGCCTCGGTGGGGTCATATGATTGGTTAGTAGTGGTCGAAATAGCAATGTTCTTTCATTATATGGTGTACTGTAGTGTATAGTCTGCTGGTGTTCTGTGAAAATAGTCAAGTCGTCAAAATCTGCAATTACGGCTGCTGGAGAGACACCAGAAATTACGTAATTGGAGATTGTGACGAGTTGACTCTTTTGACAGAACACTAGCAATATTAAAGCATGACATGTTTGGCATCTATTTACCTGGCGTTATATCATATTTTATATTTTACCAAACAATTGGGCATTATATTGTGTTTTTGTGCATTAAAATTCATTAACCACCAAATGACATACTTGGTATGCCATTTGACTTCAAATGGTTCTACCAGGGCAATGCCTGCAGCTACCGTTTTTTAGAGCAACGGCTGGCTTTCTTGTTATAGCAATCAGAGGAGCTAACTAGCTATTACAAGGAGCAGGAGGGGATGTCCCCCCTCCAGCCGCTCTCTCCCATCCCACCAGGAGACCCGAGGTACTAGCCAGCACGTCCGCTGACTAGTCGGAGACCCATACAAAGGCGGAATTGGCTTTGACCGGGTCTTCGCTATGGTAACCCATTCGCGATGACATGACATCACTTCCAGTCTACCTGGATGTCAATGGCACCATTTTTTGAAAATTTAAAGTATTCAAAAATGCAGATCTTAGCGTTTTGAATGCTTTCAAGTGCAAAGGAGGGATTTAGGGTCTTTTTGACCCCAGTTCCCTCCATAAAAAGTACCTGTCACAAGCCTGCTGTCACAAGGATGTTTACACTCCACTCCTTGTGACAGCAATAAAAGGGATAAAAAAAAATAATAATAGACAAATGCGTGCTTTGGTTCCGCACGCGTGCGAACATCGACAAACAAGAAGTATAGCTGTGAACGTTGGATCATGGACAGTAATTCTAGCAATAGACCTCCTCTGTAATTCTGAAGTAGTAACCTGTAAAGGCTTTTAAAGCATCGCCTAAGGATAATAACATTTACATCATTTGTTGCTGCTGTGTGGGCGTGCAGAGTTTTAAAGCGTGACATGTTTGGTATCTATTTACTCGGCCTGACATCTTTTATAAAAAAAAAATTGGATAATGTATTGTGTTATTTTGCAATAAAATTGAAATTTTTTTTTATTTTTTCTCAAAGATTGTGTTAGAAAAACCGATATGCAAATACTAAATGTGACATAAAAAAA